>NC_089588.1:0-600000 GCF_019320115.1 Miscanthus floridulus | reverse complement strand
CAGTTTCTTCATGAAGAGAAACCAGATCTGGTGGCAATGGAAGTGGTGGGAGATGGAGTGGGACTGGGAGTGGGATAGGGGCAGTGTTGAATAGAAGACAATGAGATAAAAAATCAAATCGATTGAAGTAAATATATATGACAATGCGTCTTCGGTCTCATATGAAAATGAAAACAATTAGAATTCTTGATTTTGCACAGTACAAGGCTAAAACCGTATAGCAACTCCAACTCTATGCATATGAACGTCCACATTAGAGTGTGTTATTCTTACTCTATCTTTTGATAAATCTCAAAAAATTGGAACAATATAGGGCACAGTGGTGTGGGATCCAGTTCTTTTCGTATCTCTGCATAGTTACTACAGGGCAATCCAGCTCCCTTCCTCGTCCACCTACTCAACCATCCAAACCCTAGCAGCGCCGTCATGGCTTTCCTTGCAAACCAACTTCACCAAGTTGCTGCCGTCGATGACGCTGCGGCAGTCAACCCTCTACAGTGTGATGGCGTTGCTTAGAGCTATACTTCAGTTTCTACTGGATGAAACCACTGAAGAATGGCCCATAGTTTTCAACTGGCTTTGAATCAAAAGTCAGCCTATATTGTTCCAAAAAACCTGAGAGAAAACTGTGACCCCCCTCCCCGGGCTCCGAAGTGAAGACACAACCAGGATGATGTGAGACCATTTGCGAGCCGCGTTGGAGAAGATTGAAGTGGATGGCCGTGTGTTTCCGTGAGGCCTTGCTGTAGTTGAAGGGTTTCATAACCTAGTATCTGGAGGTAGATGGACCTAGGCCTCCTTTATTTTAATTCAGTAGGGAACAGGTGAGCCCAACAGGCAGCCCAGTACGCAAGCCTGTACTCAGCAAGTTTAGTGTCAATCACACAATCTTGATGCACAGTGTAGCTTTCTAGTTTTCCTATCTGATATATGTTTTTGCACAGTACTACAAGGCTAAAACTGTATAGCAACTCCAACTCTATCCATATGCACGTGCACATTAGAGTGTGTTATTCTGAGTCTATCGTTCGATACATCTCATAAAATTGGAACAATATAGGGCATAGTGGTGTGGGATCCAGTTCTTTTCATATCTCTACATAGTTGCTATAGGGAAATCCAGCAGCCTTCCTCGTCCACCTACTCAACCATCCAAACCCTAGCAGCGCCGTCATGGCTTTCCTTGCAAACCAACTTCACCAAGTCGCTGCAGTAGGCAAGCCTGTCCCAGTCCTCCCTGTCCCTGGCGCCAGCATTGATGTCGTCTGTCGCGGGGTCAAAACCGCGGCAAGCATTGCTGTTCGTGGTAGTATTAGAGTGCTTGTCTCTGGTGGCTCAGGTGTACTCTAGAACTCAAGAATCACAGAAGGGATGCAACGGTTTATCCTGGTTCAGGCAATCAATGCCCTACGTCCAGTAGTTGATGATCCTTATACTTAAGAGCACCCAAAATCTGTAAGGGAGAAAGGGAAAGATTTTGTAGGGGATCGCTCGGTGCTAATCCTAGGTTCGCCTCGCTGCCGGTGGAGCCTTCCCCTCATCGGAGAGGAGGAAGACGACGGGTGCGGTGGAGGAGCTCTTAGTGCCCCTCTCTAGGTTGCTCTGCTCTTGGTGCAGAACCTGAGCGAAACAATGAGGACTCGATTGATCTGTTTGGAATAGTCCTTCCCCTCTTAGGATCTATCCTTCCCCTTGTATCTCAAGGTAGATTACATGGCATCTTGGGGGGGGGGGGTTGAGCCTATGGTCTATATGCGCCGGAGTCCTGGAGGGTCTTGCAGCGGCGTCGTGTGGACTGTGGCGATGTCGTGTAGCCAAAGAAGCTCTGGGCGTTGTTCGGCTACTCTGTTCTGACGCGCTATGTGTCAGGTTGTGTCGGTTTCGATCGGTCTCCACCAGGTGCACCTTTTGGAGGCTTCTTGGTGGCGAAGGATGCCGGCTTGAGGGCCTAATGGGAGGGCCTAGAAGCCCTCGAGCCCCTGAAGCCAATGGAGGAGTTTGTCTTCTTGCGTCACGCCCCATGCGTGACTCTATCAGAGGAGTGGTTGATAGAGCCATGCTCGCAGGGCAGCGACGAGGATCCTCCCGAGCCTCGGTAGCTCGGGGCGCACCTTCTCATGCATGGGCGTTGACTGGCGCCGAAGGCTAGGAAGGAGCCAAGGATCAGCCCCTGGCTTTCGTCGATCGGGAGCTTGAGGCTCGGGAGAGTCCTTGAGCCCCGAGCAGAGGTGGCGATCCTAGAGGGGTCGGTCGGGGGGTCTCTCGGATGGGAACCTTTGATCCCAAGGCTTAACATACCCCTATGTTAGGATCTCGTCAACGTCCATGGCGGGTCTCCACGAGTCTCCCAGACACCTCCTTTGTACATTTGATTTCTATTTCGATCTCTACATTTCTCCTGATTTTATGAGACAAATTTCTATGTCTGCATGATTCCACATTAGGTTGGAGCCAGAGCAGAGGATCTATGCGAATCAAGTATAGGACACTGTCAGGGAGATCAGTGAGAAGCTGCTCGCCATCAATGCGATGGAGTACATCCTCTTCAGAGCGGTCTACGAGCCGTGGAGACTGCTAATCGTCTAACCTGGGAACCATGTTTCTTTCCTAAGAAGTGGGAGATGCTTAACAACCATGAGAACGACGACGACGAGGGACCTGCAGACCTGGCGGTGCCCCATTGCCACCACTTCGTGAATGTGCACAACGACGCCATGCTCTGGATCGAGCAAATGTCAGTTGAGGAGTACGATGATTTCCTCGCCGACGCCGAGGGGCTCAAGTTTTCTATTGTGAGCGCACCGAAACGGTGCGCCTCTTCAACACCCTAACCACCGCCATTGCTGTCCTTGTAGGTTTCTCTAGGGACTGGAGGGAGAGCCAGAGCTCACTGCTGCCAGGATCGTCACCGACAGGAGGAATGTGCTAGCACCATGATTCTGTGTGCCATGCCTAGAGATGGCCTCTGGGTAACCGTCGATGCTGGCGTTGTGCGGTTGGAGGACGGTGGCGTGCATCAAGAGGATAAACAATATCTGGTGGGAATGGGATTGGTGGAAAAGGGAATGGGAGTGGGACTGGGAGTGGGAGAGGGGCAGTGGTCAATAGAAGACAATGAGATTGAAAAATGTTCCATTCATGTTGTAGAATCAGTTGATCTCTGAGGAGATAGAAAAATTATTCTTTGCGACCTTGCTGCTCCTGGCAATCCAACAGTTATGAAGCCTAATACAATTATCAAGCCTAATATTATTACAGGAAAATTCATCACAAGAAGCCAGATTGAATAAGGTTACCGAAGCAATAATCAATGGAAACAACGTGCAAAAAATGAAAGTGAGCAGCCAACCCCAAGGTAGTGTGTGTGTGTGTTTTGTGTGTGTGTCTGTGTGTTTTGAATGTCCTATTAGTGTTGAGCTTGGTATTTGCGTTACTTCTATTACAAATGTGTCTGTGTTCTACGGATTTGCCACTTCTCTCTCGCTCTTGCTCTCCGATGTCCGATCCATTTCTCTCTTGCTCTCGCTCTCGCTAGCTGCAGTGCTGCCTGCCATGGACTCCGACTCTGACACGTCCGACGAATTCTCCCCAGAGTTCTTCCGTATTGTTCGCCACCGCACAAGCCCAAGCAAGAAGCCACGACCAGACACAGATCAGGAAGGTACCGATGCCGTGTACGTGCCCACCCCCACCAAGGCCGCGCTGTCGCTGGACCCACCTTCTAGTCCTATGTATGACGATGCCCAGAGACAGCCGGGACCAGGCACAGATCAGGAAGGTGCCGATGCCTGGGACGTGCCCATGGCCATGGAGAGGAGGAGGTCGCAGGACCCTCCTGCTAGGTCTAAATCTGGTGCTCGCTGGAGGCAGTCAACCACAGACAAGGGGCATCTAGCACAGATGCGGATAGTCTTGTCCGAGCAATCCAACGCACTCATAGCTCTTTTGAATAAGCAGCGTGGGGGCAAAATCCGAATGGCGACAATAACAAGGTGTGTGGAAGCTGTTCGACTAAGAAGGATGGCTCCTGTGACTGCAACTCCAGCTTTGAGTGTAATATCTATCCTGACCTGGCTAAACCGCCCATGGTTACACCATGTGGCCACCTCTTTTGCTGGCCATGCTTGCTCCTGTGGCTCCATGCACAGTCACCCTTCTATGAGGGCCCTGTCTGCAAGGTCGAGGTACTGATGGAAGCGAACGTCACTCCGATATATGGAAGAGGTGGTGAAGAAGGGGATTCCACCACCAACCCTGACTTGCCACCCGCCAGGCCGGAGGCAACAAATGGCGGACACAAGAAGGCAGTTGATACAAAACTAGGGTGTAGTGAGAGGCCTCCCAATCCTAGCAGTGCATGTTACGCTGTGTCCCCTCCTAGTCCGTCCAATACAGGAGCTGGCTCCTCTAACAGTGCATGTTACACTGCGTTAATTAGAACAAAGTGCTGCAACTTCTTAGTTACCAATTTCCATCCTTATTTTCTTGATATAAATATCATTTGTTTCGCTAAACTAAAGCTTCAATAAGAATGGCTCTGAGAGTAAAGAAGTTTAGCGTCAATACATAATACATTTACCTTTGCTGATATATCCTCAACAGCATTTAATAATGTGTGTGGAACATAAATAGATTTAAAAAAAAGAGATTGCAAAAGCACAGATCAAATGTTCCCAAAAAAAGCACACATCAATTTTGAGGATTCACTCTGTCCGTTCGTGAACCTATGACATTTTGGACGATGGTGTATTACTGTTGAATATATAAAGTATATAACTCAGTACTGTTGTATGCATGAAAGTGATAGTAATTTTCGTAGAAAATATTTTCTCAACAAATTTACTAAGACTGGTTTTTTCATTTGAGCAATTCAAATAGGTTTTAGTAGTCAAGAGTTACTGATAATATTATGATACATGTATTTATATGGAGGCACGGATTCAATACACCGCATGATGTTAATGATATGATCAGCTTTGCCATACCATAATCTTATTCCGTCCTCTGCCACTAGCAGTAATAGGCATGATTGCACCATTCTGTAGACATTTTTGGTGTGTCTTTGGTGGATTATCTTCCATATGTATACAAATTTGAGAAACAACATGCCATTTCGATGTGCATGTGTTAGTTTAATACTCTGCTAGTAATGCTTAAAAAAATCAAAATTTTGCTGTCAGATTGAGGTATCTATACTTGTACATAGAGAATGGAATTTCTTTCATCTGTAGCCCCAATGGGAGAACCAATTAAAAGATGAAAACAATTAACAAATGCACCAATGGGACAACCAATTAAACAATGAAAAGTAAACTTCTTTTATCTGGAGCAACTAACGAAAACATTTTGTATATATTACATACCATGCCATGTCCTGGCATTTAACATCACAGTTTGCGCAGTGTTCACACAATGAGAGTGTATATATTACACATCATGGCTGTTCCCCGTTAGTTCCTACAGGTGTACTGAGTCTGTAGACGCCTCACCCTTAGCTTCTTTCCTTTGTCGGCATTACGTTGGGAGTGTACCCCATGTCTATGTGGTCGCGCTGTCGAGTATGCTGGCGAGTATGGAGACAGTATTGTCAGGTTTTTCCTGGGCCCTGCAATCAAATAGATGTATAATGTAAAGCAAAGCAGTACCACGGTTAGCACCGAGAGGGTTACTTAAGTTTGAATAGTACCAACTCTGTGTCTCCTTGTGATTGAGTGAGACTTTGTGGTGTGCACCGTATATGGGACAACGTATATGGGACAACCCAATCTCGTGCTGACTTCACGATGTGTCTGATCCTTAACCTCTGAGCTGGAGCTTTCCTACTAAAAGTTGACCATGTAGCTCTATATAGGGTCTCACTATGGCCGCATCCCTTGCCTTGTCATGTCATCGTAGACATCTACAATGTCATCACCATCATCGGAGGAATCCTCGACTTTCTTGTCCGTGTATGGTGGCCTGATGTAGATCCTCATAGAGGAGTTCAGCGGCAAAATAAGGTATCGATAAACCAATTTGATTGTGTGCTGCCCCCATCTCCTTGATCCCTATGCTTCCTGTCTTCCTAAAGCTGAAGAGGCTGAGTGGGGGTGACGCGCCAATCCTTCTTAGCGTAGAGCCTCCTCCGATCATACCTACATGGCATCAAACAATGACACTTATTAACAAGTGTTGTAATTTAACAAACAAAGATGTTTTTAACAAACAAATATGTAATTTCACACACTTATGCTAAGCTTGGCTAGTTGAAAACTCAATAGGAGGATATGATTGCTGCTTATTGCCAAATTGCATATGCACTCAACATGGCAGGTGTGCCTCAACAATGTGGAAGACGACCACGTAGCACCTGCAGAGCCTGTTGCCACGCTCGGTCATGTCACTCAAGCCGTATTCCTCCAACACACCCGGTGCTGAATGCCCCACACAACCTATATATATTCAGAAGTTAGTTCATTTGCATTTAATGAACAAAACTCGATGCCACATGAGATGTTCTGACCTGGTGCTGCATGATCACATCTAGGAGATCGATGTACAACCTGTAGCGCATGTCTGGGTTCCCCAACCAACTTGTTGTCTTTCCAAATATACAGGCGTAAAGGAGTTAGTGTCTTGGTGCGGCCAATGCTGCAAAATAGGAGTTTATGTAGTGCCCATTTTTTATGTCGTCCCAGTTTCGAAATATAGGGCCTTTTTGCTAGAGATTGATCACCGGAAAAGTGAATCTAGATCTGGGATTCACCATGGATCAGCTCGACCGTGGATCTACCAGAGAACTATTTGGCTACACAGCAACTCTAGATCCACGAAACTGAGGTTTTTGTGGGAATATAGGTTAAATGAAGACTAGTCTTCCATATTCAGCTGCAGCCACACCTGTGTAACATGCTTTCATCCAAGGAGGAGGTCATTCGAGTTTGAACACTGGAGTTTGGACTCCCAACAACGGCATGGTGACAACTACTGTCTACAGTCCGTAGCTTAAAGACCAAATAACCTCTCCTGGCAGACCAACAGAAAGTTGTGGCTTGTGCAGCAAACACTATCTAACCAGATTTAGTAGGTTCAAATAGATAGATAGATAGACATATTTTTATTTTCACAACCAAATAATGCAGGAAGAGCAATTTGTTAAGCCTAAATCTGACTGCATTATTCTGATGCCTATATGGTCCAAGGACTCCATTCTACGACACGCAGGAACTTCAAAAATCAGTGATTATGAACCAGATACCACAGGTAACCAGATACCACAGGTTTCTCTTCTTTTATTTCATAGCCATTTTCAAATTCATTTTCAAAAGCATTATGAATTTTGGATTCAACCACTCATTGCAATAGATCAAATGCACCGGCATGTATGCACATCCATGTTGCTACTCCTTATGTTGAATTTTAATATAATGAAAAATATTCTTTTTCCTACATTTCATGAGCACAAAAACAAGTATTCAAATCAATTTAACTTTATTTTAGAAAGACAAATTTTAGGGTGTTACAAGATTGAAGTGGATGGCGGCGTCTTTCCGTGAGGCCGTGCTGTAGTTGAAGGTTTTGACACCCGAGGAGCTGGAGGTAGACGGGCCTAGGCCTCCTTTATTTTAATTCAGTAGCGAACAGGTGAGCCCAACAGGCAGCCCGATATGCAAGTCTGTATGCAGCAAGTTTAGTGTCAATTACACAATCTCAATGAATAGTGTAGCTTTCTAGTCTTTCTATCTGATATATGATTTTGCACAGTACAAGGCTAAAACCGTATAGCAACTCCAACTCTATTCATATGCACGACCACATTTAGAGTGTGTTATTGAATCTATCTTTCGATACATCTCATAAAATTGGAACAATATAGGGCATAGTGGTGTGGTATCCAGTTCTTTTCATATCTTTCGTATATCTACATAGTTACTATAAGGCAATCCAGCTTCCTTCCTCGACCACCTACTCAACCATCCAAACCCTAGCAGCACCGTCATGGCTTTCCTTGCAAACCAACTTCACCAAGTCGCTGCCATTGATGACGTTGCAGCAGGCAACCCTATCCCAGTCCTCCCCCTGGCGCCAGCGTTGACGATGTCCATGGCGGGTCTGCACAAGCCTCCCATAGACCTCCATCGTACATGTGATTTCTGGTTCGATCTCTCCGTTTCTCTCGATTTTATGTGACAAATTTCTGTTTATGCACTTTGCCACATCAGGTTGGAGCGAGAGGAGAGGAACTGGGTGAATCTAGACGCTGTCAGGGAGATCGGTGAGAAACTGTTGGGTTTAGTCCCACATCGTGTAGCGATGATGGAGGAACACAACATATAAGGTGGGGGGCAGTCTAACCTATAAGGCTAGTCTTTTGGGTTGAGTAAGGCCCATGGGCCTAATATGTTGTCAGCTCCGGTGGGCCTAGGACCTGGGGGAGCGCAGGCTCGTGGTAGCGAGCCAGGCTAGCTGCAAGCCAGCTCCAAGACCGTGAACTCGGTGATCACCACCGGTTCCAACAGAAACCACTCACCATCGATGCGACAGAGTACATCTGCATGAGAGTGGGAGTGGGACTAGTACTTGGAGTGAGTGAGGGGCAGTGTTGGATAGGAGACAATGAGAGCAAAAATTAAATATACTGAAGTAAATATAGATGACAATGCATCTTCAGTCTCATTTGAAAAATAAAATTAGAGACAATGAAATATTTTCTCCGAACTAATTAGAGACAATGAGACTGAAATGAAAGAGATCGAATAAAATATAGAAGACAGCGTATCTTTGGTTTCATATGAAAATGAAAAAAGACAGTGCGTCTTTGGTTTATATGAAAATGAATAAAAGAAAATATAGAAAACAACATGGTCCGACAGTTGGGTGTAAGACAATTCTTCAAACTCATTATATGTTTAGCAGACAATGATACTGAAGAAAGTACAATTTGAGTGCCCTTTCGATACCGATAAAATTTAAAATAGCACTTCCATATGATATATTTATACAATCTTTAAGATTGAAATGCTTTCCTTTTATAAAATATATTATGTGTTTACCATCTATCTAACTTCTTTCAGTGTTTGCAGTGTTGAGTCCATCCAGTTTGGTTTATTGCGTGCCCCAAACTGACAGAAGGATTCCCTTCAACACACATCATATAATCATATAAATGAGGTAACAAGCTGATTATGTTACTGCTGCCGTCCCTACTTCATTTACCCCCACAGTACGTTACCATGC
This sequence comes from Miscanthus floridulus, assembly GCF_019320115.1. NCBI lineage: Eukaryota > Viridiplantae > Streptophyta > Magnoliopsida > Poales > Poaceae > Miscanthus > Miscanthus floridulus. The sequence goes on along the minus strand of NC_089588.1, from coordinate 590,784 downwards.
CATCAAGCCTTTTTCCATTCATGTTCCAGACCCGGATGATCTCAGAGGAGAGAGAAAAATTATTGTTTGCGCCCTTGCTGCTCTTGGCAATCTGAGAGTTGGCACTCCGGAAGCAGGCTTAAAGGGAGATTGATGCCACACAAGCTGCAGGCAAACAAGGAGACGATCTTTAGGGAAGCTTCAATGAACAAAAAGAAATACAATTATGAAGCCTAATATTATTAGAGGAAAGATTCATCATGAGGAGCCAGTTCAAATAAAAATTAGAAAGGGAATCTCCAAGAGCGTGAATAAGGTCACTGGAGCTGTAATCGATGGAAACAACGTGCAAAAAATGAAAGTGAGCAGCCATCCCCAAGGTAGTGTGTGTGTGTGTTTCGAATGTCCTATTAGTGTTGTTCTAGGGATTTGCATTACATCTATTACAAATATGTGTGTGTTCTAGGGACTTGACACTGGGTTGGAAGGGGATGATCTTCTGGTAGCAAGGTCTTGTTCACCCTAGTCGGGTAGCTGCTGCTGCTGGAATGGAAATGGTCAACACTTTGGCAGTCCACTCAAGGGGCTACTGCAAGTCTGCAACTGCAATTGAAGCAGGAGCTCTTGAGATCCGCTTTCTGAGGGCGATACACATTAGCTAGCAGCACAACATTGTGACGCTAGGATCAGCAAACCACAGACAAGGGGCAACTAGGACAGATGCGGATAGTGTGATCCGGGCAATCCAACACACTCATAGCTCTTTTGAACAAGCAGCGAGGGGGCAAAATCCGAATGGCGATGACAACAAGGTGTGTCGAGGCTCTTTTGCTAAGAAGGATGGCTCCTGTTACTGCAACTCCAGCTTTGAGTGGAATATCTGTCTTGACCAGGCTGAACAGCCGGTGGTTACAGCTTGTGGCCACCTCTTCTGTTGGCCATACTTGCTCTAGTGGCTCCATGCACAGTCACCCTCTCTCTAAGTGCCCTGCCTGCAAGGGCGAGGTGCTGGAAGCGAATGTCACTCCGATATATGGAAGAGGTGTTGAAGAAGGGGATTCCACCACCAACCCTGACTTGCCACCCAGGCCGCGAGCAAACAGAAGGGAGAGCCTGAGGCAATAACTACAAATGGCGGACACAAGAAGGCAGTTGATACAAAACCAGGGTGTAGTGAGATGCCTCCCAATCCTACACTACTAACTACTTACACTACTAACCATGTTCTATCCAAATCTCTTTATATTCTATTCATGAAGTAGTAAACCTAATATTTTTTTTAAATATTCTAATCTTATTCTTTTGGTCAATAGGTGGGCAAGGTTTGAGTGGGAGGTTCATAGTCAAGCAAGGATACAGCCGAGGTGTTGACATGTTGCGCTGCTACAAAACCCTCTAGTGCTGCATAGATGTTAGGAAGTCTTGTACTGCTGCAATTTTTAAAAACTTATGAAATAATGAGTGAACTGTACACTTGTTGTGGCTTGTGCAGCAAACACCATCTACAAGCAGCAAGGGGGCAAAATCTTGATCTGGGGTTCATCATGGATCAGCTCTACCGTGGATCTAAGATCCACCGTGGATCTACCAAAGAACTATTTGGCTACACAGTAACTCTAGGTCCACGAAACTGGCATTTTTGTGAGAATGACCTGTTTTGCCCTTGGGTTGTAATATGATACATGTACCATATGTCTTTTGTTCATAATAATTAACACAATAGTGTATTTTTGATAAAAAAATCAATATCTTGACACACAAGATAGATAATTAATTAACCAATGTCCATGACAACATCTCAATAATATTGCAATTGTCCATACTTAGAAAATAACTAAAGATTAAATGAAGACTAGTCTTCCATATTCAGCTGCAGCCACACCTATCTAACATGCTTTCATTTGAGGAGAAGGTCTCATTCGAGTTTGGACTTTGGACTCCCAACAAAGGCAGGGTGACAACTACTGTCTACACTACATAGCTTAAAGACCAAAGAAGCTCTCCTGGCAGGAAGTTGTGGCTTGTGCAGCAAACACCATCTAACCAGAATTAGTAGGTTCAAATAGATTGACAGACAGATAGATATACATATTTTTGTTTGAACAACCAAATAATGCACAAAGGTAGACTGTGAAGCCTAAATCTGACTGTATTATTCTGATGCCTATATGCTCCAAGGACTCCATGCTACAATATTCAGGAACTTCAAAAATCAGTGATTATCAACCACATACCATAGGTAACTGAAGGAAGAACTATGTATCTTGTAAGAATCCAGATGCTCTCACAGCATATGTCATCTAGTTCCTGCAATGACTACTGTCAGATAGAGGATTGTAGAGGCTGTCAAGATAATAATTTACATCAAATGATGTTTCTTGCCTGACATTTGTTGTGTAGAAGCATGCCTTCTTTCAGTTTCTTCCTCTTTATGTTCATGGTTTGGCATCCTTCTCCAGAGCTAATTGGATTAGCAACTTCCATCATGTTCCAACTATTCTCATGTTTCTTTAGGATTGACGTTACTTTAGGTGTCTATCACACCGTTTCCACACATGGATTTAAAATGATACACACTAGTTTGATATAACTTGACGGCCTCCTTGCTGGGGAAGGTGGTCTGGGCGCCCGCCATGGCGTGATGGAGGTCGGTCGCATGCAGCGACCTGGGCGCCAGCTAGGGTGGGCTGGGCGCTGGCCAGGGCAGCCTGGGCAGCCGTGCTGCTAGCCTGGGTGGCCACGTGCCCGGTCGCGCCGCCGTCCAGGGGATCAGTGAGGACGGTAGGAGACTGCTCTACGCCGGCCGTGACGCAGGAAGGAGGAGCTCCGATGCCTGCAATCCAAAGTCGACGCGAAAGCCACAATACTTTACGCATCTCTCTGTTTCTCTTAATTTTATGTGATGAATTTCTCTTTCTACACGATGCGGAGGAGAGGGTTGGGCGAATTTAGTCTAGGACACTGTCAGGGAGATCGGTGAGAAGCTGCTTGCCATCTATGGCATGGAGTACATCCTCCTGAGAGCGGTCTGCAAACCACGGAGAAGCTCCACCGCTAATCGTCCAACTTGGGAACCGTGTTTCTTCCCCAGGAACTGGGTGATGCTTCACAAGGACAAAGATGACAAGGACGAGGCACCTGTAGACATGGCAGCGCCGCGTCGCTGCTGCATCGTGAACATGCACACAGGCGCCACACTATGGATCCAACTGCTGTCGTTTGAGGAGTACGGCGATTTCCTCGCCGACGCCATGGGGTTCTTTCTTTTCTACTGTGTGCGCACCGAAACGGTGTGCCTCTTCATCGCCCGGACCACCGCCATGGCCATCTTCCCAGGTTTCTCCGGGGCTCACTACTGCCGGGAGCATCGTCGACAGGAGGAATGCGCCAATGGGATATCCCATTATTGTTCGTAACATGGTGCTTGTCGTGGTCTCGTAACAATCGCAGCGCATGCATAGCACCATGATTCTGTGTGCCAAGCCTAGCGATGGCCACTAGGGAACCGTGGATGTTGGCGTTGCGGAGGTGGAGGATGGTGGCATGCATCACGAGGAGAAACCACATCTGGTGGGAATGAGAGTGGTGGGAGAGGGAGTGGGATTGGGACTGGGACTGGGAGTGGGAGAGGGACAATGTTGAATATATAGAAGAAAATGAGATCGAAAACTAAAATAGACTGAAGTAAATATAGATGACAACGCATCTTCTGTCTCATATCAAAATGAAATTAGAGACAATGAAATATTTTCTTCGAACTCATTTAAAATGAATGTGACCGAATAAAATATAAAAGACAATGCGTCTTTGGTCTCATACGAAAAAAAGAAAATATAGCAAACAACATGCACCGAACAGTGGCCTCTAAGATAATTCTTCAAACTCGTTCTATGTTTAGAAGACAATGGGACTAAAGAAAATAAAATTTGAGTGCCCTTTCAATACGGATAAAATTTAAAATTCCTCTTCTATATGATATATTTATAGAATCATTAAGTTTCAAATGCTCTGCATTAACAAAATATATTATGTGTTTACCATCTTGTCTTTTCAATTCGTGTTCCAGACCCGTTCGATCTCAGAGGAGATAGAAAAAATTATTGTTTGTGCCCTTTTGCTTCTCTTGGCAATCCGATAGTTGGCACTCCGGAAGAAGGTTTAAATGGAGATCCATGCCACACAAGCTGCAGGCAAACAAGCAGATGATCTTTAGGGAAGCTTCAATGAACAAAAAAGAAATAGAATTATGAAGCCTAATATTATTAGAGGAAAGATTCATCATGAGGAGCCAGTTCCAATAAAAATTAGAAAGGGAATCTGCAAGCATGCCATAAAGATGCTTTTGATATCCAAGAGCATGAATAAGGTCACAGAAGCAATAATCAATGGAAACAACGTGCAAAAAATGAAAGTGAGCAGCCAACCCCAAGGTAATCTCTCTCTCTCTCTCTGTGTCTGTTGACGGCACGAGCATGGCGTATGAGGATGCCGCGGGGGGCAGCGGGACCCATAGGCGAATGGATCTAAACTTGTATATCAGCCCCCCCCCCCCCCCCCCCCCCCCAAATACCGCCGCCTCGAGTCTCAGCGTAGAGCCTCCTCCGATCATACCTACATGGTGTCAAACAATGACATTTATTCACAAGTGTTGTAATTTAACAAACAAAGATGTTTTTAGCAAACAAATATGTAATTTCGCACACTTATGCTAAGCTTGGCTTGTTGAAAACTCAATAGGAGGATACGATTGCTGCTTATTCCCAAATTGCATATGCACTCTACATGCCAGGTGTGCCTCAACAATGTGGAAGAAGACCACTGGCACGTAGCACCTCCAGAGCCTGTTGCCACGCTCAGTCATGTCACTCAAGCCGTATTCCTCCAACACATCCCGTGCTGAATGCCTCCACACAACCTATACATTCAGAAGTTAGTTCATTTGCATTTAATGAACAAAGGTCGATGCCACCTGAGATGATCCGACTTGGTGCTGCATGATCACATCTAGGAGATCGATGTACAACCTGTAGCGTCTGTCTGGGTTTCCCCAACCAATTTGAGCTCCTTCCAAATATACGGGCGTAAAGGCTTTATTGTCTTGGTGCGGCCAATGCAGCAAAAAAGAAGTTTATGTAGTGCCCACTTTTTATGTCTTCCTAGTTTCGAAATACATGGCCTGCTTCGTAGTGATTCAACACCAGAAAAAAGTAAATCTAGATCTGTGATTCACCATTGATCAGCTCGACCATGGATCTGAGATCCACCGTGTATCTACCAGGAAACTGTTTGGATACACATCAACTCTAGATCCACGAAACTGAGGTATTAATTTGTGGATCTACCATGTGTCTTTTGTTCATATTTATTAAAAATAGTGTATTTTTTAACAAAAATGTAATATCTTCACACACAAGATAGATAATTAATTAACCAATGCCCATGACAACAACTCAATAATATTAGGATTGTCCATACTCAAAAATAACTAAAGATTAAATGAATACTAGTCTTCCATATTTAACTGCAGTCGCACCAGTCTAACATGCTCACTACGTCAAATATCATTTCCAGGGGCGGCTACAGTGCATTTATAGGGGCGGTTTGCCCAGCCGCCCCTACGCAAGGGTCTCTACAAATCATGCATTTGTAGGGGCGGTTCTCAGACCGCCCCTACAAATCAATTTGTAGAGGCGGTTGGTGTTATCAGCCGCCCCTACAAATCTATTTGTAAGGGCGGCTAGTAACACGAGCCGCCCCTACAAAATCGATTTGTAGGGGCGGCTGGTACTGTAGCCGCCCCTATAAATCGATTTGTAGGGGCGGCTATAGTACCAACCCCCCTACAGTGTATTTCCGCAAAAAAAATCAAATTACCAACATGTGCTCCCCCAAATCAGATCAGAACAGACAGAGCTCATTACATTTTTAAAATACAATGACAATGTACATAATGAATGACAAGCTGCACATTGAGTGTTGAAACCCATTGCGTTTTAGAATACAGAGAGAAGTCACATTTTTTGAACAGCTTTTTTATCAAAACTTATATAGATGTTTCAGTAAAACAGTTCACCATTAGCTTGGCAGCATCAATACCATGAAAATGACAAAAGCATAATGGTGAACAGTATTAAAGTGACACTACAAGGTTATGTTCAGATATCAGATTGTAGTGTGAAATGTTGCTCAAGTAAAGATTGAACATACCAAGCTCTATGCATGATTAAGAGTAGTATGAGACCTATAAGGCCAATGGCTCCCACAATTGAATAAAAAAGCAGGTTCATATGAATGCTAGTTTTCAGCCTTTCTTTAACAGTGAAGTCTCCTGCGTCTTCATAGCCCTGGATAGTAGGAACTACAGCCCTGATTGAAGAATAAAAACAAGCCTTGTTTAGAAATATCAACACCAACGCAAATGTTCAGACTTCAGAAGAAACACTAGTGCATCCAGCCATTCAATAAAATTTGCGACTGAAGATCCAAGCAAACCATAACTATGATTGTACAAGAGAACTAAGTTCACACTGAGCTGCCCTACTAGAAAATGAGTAAGCTACAACAATACATTCAGCATAAGATTAGATACCCTCAAAATCTAGCAGTTCATGAAAGATGCTTTCAACCAAATCGATCTAAAATTAGAAATAAATAAATGCTTTTAAAAAGCCACCATAGCACCAAACCGAGACTTACCAGATACCAACATAAGACTTATTATGATAAAATGGAGTGAGAAAACAAGATGTATGTGCCACTATGTTGGTGGATGTAAGTGTACAGTGCTCATTGAAACCATTATATACACTGTAATTATTAACTATTCAGGAAAAGAGAGTACGAAACGAACAAAAAAAAGACATAGGGCATACCATGGCAACATCTATACCGGTAACCCTAAGTAGTTCATCAGGACAAACAAGATATCCTAGAAGAACCCACTCACGGTATGATGTGACATTAGCCAAGTCTTGGGCCCTCTGGAAGGAAACAGAATCACGTTAAATCTCTAAATTATAATACACATTTGTCATGGTATTGGCAGAATAATGAACAGACATGCATGTGCTTTTCAAAAGTGTTTAACTGCTGATCTATATTGTATTTCAATTTATAAATTCATAGCACAAAGCATTGATCTTAATATCATACACCCTGTGAATAAAGATGTGTAGACAATCTTTGCTACAGAAGATGCTTGTAAGAATCACGTTAAAAAAAAGCTTGGCAATAAGAACGACAAGTAAAACAAATGGGAAAAATCACAAAACTAGTGAAGCAACAGATTGTAAGAAAAATAATTGGCCCTCCAAATATACTCAATGCTAATGCAAGTATGCAAAACTGACCCTAAGAAGCTTTTTCTGCAGCCTATTTCATGATCATAGTACTGAATGATGGGAGGAAGTAACCTAGCATGTAACACATTTAGGAGTTGAACACTCAAATAGCATATGAAGCTTAATTCCTAGTTATTACTACTGCAATGGAGAATGACATGAGTACCACCTCTTACTACTGCAATGGAGAATGACATGAGTACCACCTCTCCAATTCTTGGGCTCACAAAATTAAGATCTTCATGCAACCCCTTGATAGGTGGATCATTAGAATCCACAAATTGAACCAATCTGTGTATAGATAAACAATAGTCAGTGAAGAAGAATCTATAGACTAGACTGGACATAACAAAAAAATGATAAGGTAACAATAAACCATTCATGACACAATGGGCGCATAAATTGGGCTGGAAATGCATCCTTTGCTCCATTGTGGAGAGGATCAAGTCATACATCTCCTTTTCTCTCCAAACTTCTAACTGGAGTTATCTCTTCCTCTCAAATGTCACAATGATAACTAGGTCTCACCTCTACTTCTCTATTTTGTTTCCCAATTAATTTCCCGTAAGAAGAAAGGTAACCCTCAGTAAATTTTTACCGAATTCTCACAAGGACATTTCGAACTATTAACAAATATAAGGGGTGGATAGGTTTGGGTGTTAGTTTGACATACCTTTTTCTCTGTATAAGATCTTGTTTCCCCTAAGGAACAATAACTGCGGACATTCTCTTACTTGAAGTGCATATGCCAAATCTCTCTCAATATTTATATCAATTTTGACTGTCTGTTAAACAAATCAAAACTTAGGACCAGCACAAAGACCAGAGTAACCCGGCCAAATAATCAAAAGATGCTATTCAAACTTACCCGAGGAGGTAAGCGATCTTTAGCATTCCAGTATACCTTAGCAGCCTTTTCCAATTCTTGAAGAAACTTCCAATTGTCAGCAGCCCTGCAAACCACAACATCATGCAGGGTTCAATACTAAACAATCAAACCCTCCTGCAAATAAACTAATAAATTTCACCCCATGTATCGTAAGGAATTCCAGAAAGTGAAACCCGTTTTGCCGTTTATTTGTCAGTACCAGGACAGTTCTGATTTTTCTAGGCTCGTTTGATTCGCACTTTACAGACATCTACAAATGCAAAGCTTAAATGGTGATTGAATTACACACAGCCTGCTCCAAGCATAATGCCAATAGTTTACGAATCAAATTAGACAGGGATGGATGATTTTTACCTGTTGTAGCGCTCGAAGACTAGGACGACTAAGGGGCTGGGGTGGAATGCGAAGCTCTCCCACACCAAGCAATTGATTTCCTTGACCCACCCCTCGTCGACCTCCCCTTCCCAATCGATCTCCACCCCGTCCACCGTGACATTTCTGATCGAGTGCTTGTCGAAGTACTCTGATGCCCGGATCCCCCACCTGACATCAGCATCCAGCGGCCAGCTCGGGTCCTCCTCTTCCACCACAAGCTTCTGTTCTCCCTCTCCCTCCCCCTCCTCGTCTGGTACTTGCTGCTCCTCTGCTTTCGGCTTCAGGATGTCGCCTTTGCCCTAGAGGACGTCGGGGTTGTGCTCCCAGATGGAGGCGAAGACTTGCTCGAGGCAGCCGCGGACGAAGTCCTCCACAGCTGCCGCCTCGCCACGGCGCCCACGGCGTGGCTTCCGGGGTTTGGTCGTGGGGAACCCCGCCTCGGTGGAGTCATCCGGGTTCCGGATGCGGGCCTCATGTGTGGGGTTCGGTGGTTTCGGGTTCGACGTCGGCTTCGGAGGCCGTGAAGCCGAAGAAGACGGCGGAGGAGCGGATGAGGTGAAGATGATCTTGCCATCTCTAGATCTGATACGTAGCAGCTTTGTAGGAGGTGGCCTCGCCGGATCTAGGGGCATGCCACTGAGGTCGCCTAGCCTCCTTGGCGATGCCAGCGAAGGTGAGGCCATGGAGGGCCTCTCTGAATCAACCGGGCTTCGTGGGAGCCCCCTTACCGGATCTGGTGGCCGCTGGACTCACGAGCCACCATGCCTAGATCTCGGCCTCCGTGGAGCCGTCGTGGTTGGGGGATGGAGAGGGATGGTGGCGGCGGAGGAGGAAGAGGGGAGGTGCGGCAGCGGCGTAGGTGTAGGGGAGGAAGAAACGATGGAGGTGGAGATGGCGGGGATGAAAGAGAGAGAGAGAGGGGAAAGGATCAGAGGGGAACGGGACCAAGGGGACCGGGGACTGGGAGATATTTGTTGTACGAGTGATTTGTAGGTGCGGCTGGTGATTGAGCCGCCCCTACAAATCGTAACACCGGGGGCAGCTGGTGAGTGAGCCGCCCCTACAAATCGACCCTATTTGTAGGGGCGGTTGTATTATTAGCCGCCCCTACTATGCCATTTGTAGGGGCGGCTGGCCTAGTGGCTCCCGAGCACGCCACTATAGGGGCGGCTCCATCACCAGCCGCTCCTACAAAAAATTTATCCCGTTGCTACAAACCGTTTTTCACGTAGTGGCTTTCATTTGAGGAGAAGGTCATTCGAGTTTGGAGTTTAGTGTTTGGACTCCCAACAATGGCATGGCGAGAACTACTGTCTACAGTCCATGGCTTAAAGGCCAAAGAACCTCTCCTGGCACACCTGCAGAATGTTGTGGCTTATGCAGCAAACACCATCTAACCAGAATTTGTAGGTTCAAATAGATAGATAGACATATTTTTATTTTCACAGCCAAAATAATACACGAAGAGCAAGCTGTGAACCTAAATCTGACTGCATTATTCTGATGCCTATATGGTCCAAGGACTCCATGCTACGACATGCATCAACTTCAAAAATCAGTGATTATCAACCACATACCACAAGTAACTGAAGGAAGTACTCTATATCTTGGAAGAATCCAGTTGCTCTCACGGCATATGTTATCCAGTTCCTGCAATGACTACTGTCAGATAGAGGATTGTAGAGGTAGTCAAGATAATAATTTACATCAGATGATGTTTCTTGCCTGGCATTTGTTGCGTTGAAGTATGCCTTCTTTCAGTTTCTTCCTCTTTATGTTCATGGTTTGGCATCCTTCTCTAGAGCTAATTGGATTGGCAACTTCCATCATGTTCCAACAATTCTCACGTTTCTTTAGGATTGACGTTACTTTAGGTGTCTATCACACCATTTCTACACATGGATTTAAAATGATACACACTAGTTTGATATAACTTGAAGGCCTCCTTGCTGGGGAAGGTGCCCTGTGCGCCGGCTGTGGCGGGATGGAGGTCGGGCGCCAGCTAGGGTGGGCTGGGCGCTGGGAAGGGCGGCCTAGGCAGCCTGTTAGAATAATCTACTGCTTCCTTGTGTGAACACACAACAAGGGAAGGCGGTGCCGAAAAGGCCCCCTGCTGTGGTACTGTAGCCGCTGCAGAGGCAGGCGCCGAATGGCTCACCTGCCGAACTATAGCCACAAGCGGGGACAGGCACAAAAGTCAGTCCTGCTGTGTTATCTAGTTACTGTTGCAGCATGTGCGCTGTACTAGGACTACATAGAGAGGGTTGTATAAATAGACTACCACGACAACTAAGTAAAGAGAGTTCAGATTTATCATCTCCCATATAGGGCTTTGGCCAACGCTGGTGTCTTGTACTGTGTGTGTATGCTCTGTTTTCCCTCTTCTTCAACCACTAGCCATAGTGTGTGGGGATAGACAATGCTTGTTCGTGGTCGGCTTAGCTAGTGGGTGCTCGGCAACACTAGCGGGTGCTCGACAAGACTGGTGAGTGGTTCATTGGGCACGGGAGTGCCCAAATCACAAACAGGAGAAGAAGGCTGAGGCTCATCTAGCGCAAGCTGATGATGAGGATGAGGCCACTATCCTCATGGCGATGTTTTGTGCACTGCACAATGTCGAGGCCGAGGAGAAGGAAGAGGCGTCAATATTGGAAGGACCTGGGAAGGCCCCGAAAACTATCAACCTCGACAAACCACGTGCCCAAGTCCACCTCGGACGTGTGGACACCGACCAGGAGCAGCGGTGGTATCTGGACTCTGGTGCCAGCAACCACATGACGGGCTCCAAGGCATCCTTCTTCGAGCTCGACGACGATGTTACCGGTACGGTGAAGTTTGGTGACGGCTCAAGGGTGGCTATCTAAGGGCGCAACACCATTATCTTCAGGTGCCAGAACAGGGAGCACCGTGCGCTAACGGATGTATATTACATCCCGCAGTTGCGTTCCAGCATCATCAGCATTGGTCAGCTGGATGAGCACGGTAGCAAGGTACTGATCAAGGACGGAGTCCTTAGGATCAGGGACCGGGAGCAGCGACTTCTTGCCAAGGTGAAGAGGTCCCTGAACTGGTTGTACCTGCTCAACCTGAAGTAGAGCAGTCGGTGTGCCTGGCGGCAAGGCACACCGAGGAACCGTTGATGTGGCATGCCCGGTTCGGACATCTCAGCTTAGACGTGCTTGGTCGGCTGGATAAGATGGTCCAAGGGCTACCCCACATCAAGCACGGAGGCAAGCTGTGTGACAGCTGCCTGATCGGGAAGCAGAGGAGGCTACCATTTGCAAAGACGACCAAGTATCGCGCGAAGGACGCTCTCGAGCTCGTCCACGGCGACCTCTGCAGGCCAATCATGCCTGCTACAAACAGTGGTCGGCGGTACTTCCTCCTGCTCATGGATGATTGTAGCCGCTACATGTGGCTGCAACTTTTGACGAGCAAGGACGAAGCGGCGGCGATCAAGAAGTTCAAGATGCGCGCGGAGGCCGAGAGCGGCAAGAAGCTCCGTGTGCTGAGGACTGGTCACGGCGGTGAATTCACTTCAGTGGAGTTCGCTGCGTACTACGTGGATCAGAGTGTGGTGTGACACCACACTGCGTTGTACTCGCCACAACAGAATGGCGTGGTGGAGCGACGGAACCAGACGGTCGTCGACATGGACCGATCCATGATGAAGGCCAAAGGCACGCTAGCAAGGTTCTGGGGGGAGGCGATGACCACAACAGTGTTCATCCTCAACCACGCTCCGACCAAAGCCCTGATGGGCAAGACGCCGTTCGAAGCTTGGTATGGGCGCAAGCCGAGCGTGTCCTTCCTCCGGACATTCGGCTGCATCGGCCACGTCAGGAAGACGAAGCTGAACCTCACCAAGTTGGAGGACAGGAGCACACCTATAGGGGACTGTGACACCTAAGAGGGGGGGTGAATTAGGCAACTTAAAATTCTAACTCTAAACTATGGCCTCTTTTTCTAACCCTAGCAAAAACCTATGCAAAATGTAAACTATCTAAATGTGCAACTACGGTTTTACTAGTGTGTTGCTATCTCTACCGTCAAAGGAGTAATATAATCAATGTACATGCGGAAGCTAAAGAGCAAGGTAGAGATATGGAAACTCACGTCGACGACTCCGATATTTTTACTGAGGTATCGAGAAGCGCGCAAGCTTCCCCCTAGTACTAGTTGGAGCGCCTCGCAAGGAATCGCTCGCAAGGGCACAAGTGGGTCTCCGACGTGCCTTCCGGCAAGCCTCTCCCAGATGCTCCCCGCCGTCATCACTATCAAGCTGCCGGTCGAAATGCCGTGGGCCTTGTTCCCTCTGGTATAAGGGTGGCGGCCACACCACAAACGCGGTTGGTGTGATCTCACAAGACTACAAGCCCCTTCGATGTACAACAATGATGCTTGCAAGCACCGAGTGGTAAGAGGTGTGCAAATCTCACTAAACACTAGGCCTAAACCTAGAGCAAGCGCAAAAGCGGTGATCTAATCAACCTAAGCACTTCGCAAAGCACCTACGCTAATCACCTAATAAAACACTAAGCACTATGTAAGTGGCGATCACTAAAATGGTGTATCAACACCCTTGGTATGTTTTCTCAGCTCCACTCCTATCATTTGGCCGGTTGGGGTTGTATTTATAAGCCCCACTGAGAAAGTAGCCGTTGGGGACGAAGTCCTGCTTTTCTGCTACTGGCCGGACGCTGGAGTCGTCCTGATCTGACGCGTCTGGTCGTCCCGACTGTTAGAGCCATGAACAACTGATCGGACGCTGCCAGCGTCCGATCACTTGCTGCCAGACACATCCGGTCACAAGTTCGCCGCTCTAGAACCTCTCTATACTCGATCGGACGCTGCTGTCCTGCGTCCGGTCGATTTGCCGCCAGCGTCCGGCCAATGCTGAGTGTGTTGCCGGGCTGATGAACAGTGCCATCAGTGCATCCGATCGATTTACTTGTTCATCGTCCGGTCGCTGCTGCTGACGCCTGCTGTTGCCGAGCCACTAATCGAAGCGTCCGGTCACTTTGCTCCAGTGTCTGGTCACTTCTGTGAGCTTGTTTCTTCACGATCTTACGTGCGGCTTTGTTCATATCTTCGTGCTTGGACTTTGCTTGATATCTTGGGTCTTCTCTTGTGCTCCTAAGGTCATGCTTGTGGTGTTGATTATTGGATCATCAAGTCGCCTTCGTCCAAGTCACGTCTTGCACCCCATTAAACTACAAAACAAACATTTGCAAATTCATTAGTCCAATTTGGTTGTGTTGGTCATCAAACACCAAAATTCAAAGTAAATGGGCCTATGGTCCATTTTCCTTACAACACCCATGGTGTTCCTGGGCTACGCGGGGGTACCAAGGCGTACCAGCTCTATGACCCACACAGAGACAAGATGCTTGTCTTGTGCGACGTCGAGTTCGACGAGAATGTGGCTTGGGACTGGACCAGTTCGAGCACGAGGGAAGCTTGCAGCTTCACCAGCACCTTCGTCATCGAGCAGTTGGTCATCCACGGTGGTGGAGACACTGGGGAAGAGGTGCCGAGCACTCCGGGAGGAGTGACGAGCACTCCAGCGGTAGGGCCGAGCATTCCTAGGGCAGTGCCGAGCACTTCAGGAGGGATGCCGAGCATGCCAAGAGTGGAGCCGAGAGGTTCTGCAGTGGTGGCGACCAACCCTTGGATGGGTGCCGAGCACTCCTATGGCGGAGCCAAGAGGTCTTGCAGTGGTGCCGACCACTCCAAGACTGAGGCTAAGCACTCCTACAGTGGTGCCGAACACTGCAGGAGTAGTGACGAGCTGTCCAGAAGTAGTGCCGAGCACTGCAACCAAGGTGCCAAGCACTCTAGATGCTGTGCCGAGCACTCCAACGGAACAGGAAACTCCATCAACACTGATTGGGTTTGCCTCACCTCCCGGTGACATCACTGAGTTCATGGATGCCTTCCACGAAGGCGAGGAAGTGCGGTTCCATAGGCTGGATGACATCATCGGCGGCACAGGACCCTTAGGACTGGCTGGTCGGCTGCTCAATGACGCAGAGCTATTGCTCGTCAGTGTAGAGGAACCACCAACGTTCGCGCTGGCCGAGCGCGACGGAAACTAGCGATGGGCGATGCTGGAGGAGATAAAGGCGATGTAGGAAAATGAGACATGGCAGCTCGTCGATCCACCTCCAGGATGTCGTCCGATTAGCCTGAAGTGGGTGTACAAGGTCAAGCGGGATGAGCTCGGCGCCATTGTCAAGCACAAGGCACGCCTCGTCGCCCGAGGCTTTGTTTAGCATGAGGGCATAGACTTCGAGGAGGTGTTTACACTAGTAGCATGCATGGAGTCGGTCCGTTTGCTACTAGCTTTGGCAGTAGCAAAGGACTGGCGCGTCCTTCACTTTGATGTTAAATCAACCTACCTCAACAGTGAGCTGGCGGAGACGGTCTTCGTCAGGCAACCTCCAGGTTTCGCCATCAAGGGAGAGGAGCACAGGGTGCTCCACCTACGCAAGGCGCTCTATGGGCTGTGGCAGGCCCCACGAGCATGGAACGCTAAGCTTGACGCCACGCTGGGTGAGCTTGGGTTTCAACGGTGCGCAACCGAGCACGCGCTCTACACGTGGCAATGGGGGAAGGAGGAGCTTGTCGTTGGCATGTATGTGGATGACTTAATCTTCACTGGCACATGCACGGAGGACATCAACGTCTTCAAGTGCGAGATGGTGGCTCGTTTTCGAATGTGAGATCTCGGTGCACTCTCCTACTACCTCGGCATTGAGGTGAGATAGGGGAAGGAGGAACTCATGCTCGGTCAGAGCGTGTATGCCTCCAAGCTGTTGGAGTGGAGCGGCATGGCTGAGTGCAAGCCATGCGTGACTTCGATGGAGGAGCGGCTGAAGCTGATGAAGGCCAGCACCGCGGTGAAGGTGGATGCAACACTCTACCGGAGCATCGTCGGTGGTCTGCGCTACCTAGTCCACACGAGGCCGGACATTGCATTCACCATGGGCTATGTCAGTCGCTTCATGGAGGATCCTAGAGAGGATCACTGGGCTGTGGTGAAGCAGCTACTGCGCTACGTCAAGGGGACGGTGGATCAAGGGATCATCTTTCCAAAGACTAGCGGGAGTAGGCTGTAGCTCACTATGTTCAGCGATGCAGACATGGCGGGGGGGACATCGACGGACGATGGAGCACCTTTGGTGTGCTCGTCTTCCTCGAGTCAGCCCCAATTTCATGGCTGTCGCTGAAACAGAAGGTGGTTGCGCTATCTACGTGAGGCAGAGTACGTAGCGGCGGCCACAACGGCGTGCCAAGTTGTATGGCTACACTAGCTGCTAGGCGAGCTGACCAGCGTGGAAGCTCACCCACCAGCACTGATGGTGGACAACCAGCCCGCCATTGTCCTCGCGAAGAATCTGGTTCTCCAGAGCAAACACATCGACGTGAAGTTCCATTTCCTCAGGGACTGTGTCGATGGAGGGCAGATCGTCATCGAGTTCGTCGAAACTGGTCGCCAACTCGCGGACGTCCTCACCAAGCCACTCGGACGTCTTTGACTCACGGAGCTGAAGGAGATGATCGGCATGGAGGGGGTACAAGGGATAGCAGTAGGATTAGGGGAAGAATTGTTAGAATAATCTACTATTTCCTTGTGTGAACACACAGCAAGGGAAGGTGGTACCGAAAAGGCCCCTTGCTGTGGTACTATAACCACTATAGAGGTAGGCACTGAATGGCTCACCTGTCGGACTATAGCCACATGCAGGGACAGGCGCAGAAGTCAGTCCTGCTGTGTTATCTAGTTACTGTTGCAGCATGTGCGCTGTACGAGGACTAGATAGATAGAGTTGTATAAATAGACTACCACGGCAACTCAGTAAAGAGAGTTCAGATTTGCCATCTCCCAAACAGGGCTTCGGCCAATGCTGGTGTCTTGTACTGTGTGTGTATGCTCTATTCTCCCTCTTCTTCAACCTCTAGCCATAGTGTGTGGGGATGAACAACGCTTGTTCATGGTCGGCTTAGCTAGTGGGTGCTCAGCAACACTAGCGGGTGCTCGGCAAAACTGGTGAGTAGTTCACTCGCCTGAGCCGGTGATCCTATGGGCTAACACAGCCGCGCCGCTGCCCTAGATGGCCATGTGCCTGGTCGCGTCGATGTCTAGGGGGTCTGTGAGGACGGCCGAACACTGCTCGACGTCGGCCATGCCGCAGGAAGGAGCAGCTCCGATGTCTGCAGTCCAAAGTCGATGCGAAAGCCACTTTTCCCCATGGCTATGTAAGAAGGACGTGGTTGAGGAGGTCAAGGAGGACCGGATCTACCAGATCCGGCCTAGGAGACTCACTGGAGAGGAAGAACGGATGGAGAATGTTGGTGGCGCGACATCCTGGTCGCAATGGAAGACAACACACGTGCGCTTTTTTCCCATCCAGCGAGTGGAGAAGACGAAGAGGAATTGAACGAACCAGTACTAATAGGCGAGGGTGTGTAACCAGTGGCAATGGTGAGTAATTTCTACCCAACTCCATGAGGAGGTATGAAACACCCTTTTGTGAAGCACCCCCTGAGGAGCTCTATCAAAATAGTGAATCTACACTACCCCATACCTTGACATCACTGCCGGTTCAAAAAACCCCCTTCACTACCGGATTTTGAACCGGCAGTGATGTGGGATTCACATCACTGCCGGTTCTTATGAACCGACAGTGATGTGGTTTTCAGGAAATCCAAAAAACACGCTAAAAATAGAAAAGAAAAAAATTTAATTCTAGGAGAGGCCCCACTAGACAGCCACGTGGTTTTTAATTCTAGGAGAGGCCCCACTGGACAGTCACAAGTCACGCGATTTTTTTGCGTGAAAAACGCTCGCTTCGCGGCCACCGACGCTCGAACTCCTGACCTCTTGCTTTGTATCTTCAGCCCCTAACAACTCCACCTGCAAGTTGTTTGTGTCAAAATGAGATTTTTGTCCTAGCCATTTTATGTTCATCTGATTTTAAAATGAGTATTTAGGACCATAGACGAATTCAAATGAAAAAGTTTCCAACTACAAAGTTTTATAACTTTTCAAGATCTGCAACTTTCATTTTGGTAGTTTCTCTATCCGAGGTCGTTTACAAAATTTGAATTTCAAATTTTAAAAAATCAAACATAGTTTTCCATGACAAGATGATTTCAAATCAAAAAGTTGTCAACTACACAGTTTCATAACTTTCTGAGATCTACAACTTTCGTTTTTGCTGTTTGTCCATCCGAGGTCGTTTAAAAAATTCAAATTTCAATGTTTTGGAAATTCAAATGTAGTTTTCCTTAATAAGACGAATTCAAATAAAAAAGTTATCAACTACAAAGTTTCATAACTTTTGGGATCAACAACTTTCATTTTAGTAGTTTCTCCATCTGAGGTCGTTTACAAAATTTGAATCTCAAATTTTAGAAATTCAAACATAGTTTTCCTTCACAAGATGATTTTAAATCATAAAGTTGTCAACTACAAAGTTTCATAACTTTCCAAGATCTACAACTTTTATTTTGGTCATTTGATCATTTATTCATCCAACATAGTGGTAGTAACGTTGTTCACAATAACAAGGATATGTAACATTTATGAACAATGTTACTACCACTTTATCGGATGAAGAAATGATCAAAATAAAAGTTGTAGATCTTGATAAGTTCTAAAACTTCTATGTTCATGACTTTTTCAGCTGAAAACATTTAGTGTTCTAAAATGACATTTGAAGTTGCCATTTTTTTATATTCAAAATTCAAATAGATAAAACACAGTGACATGAAAAGATGGATAAAATAATAGCTGTAAGAACATAATAAATTGATAGGGCATGAGTTAGTATGAGGGAGAAAGACTAGTTACAAATGTTAGCCAGAGATTAAAAAGAGAAATCAGAGTTCTTCAACAATTTCAAAATTTAATTTCAAACAACATTTTAAAGTAGTAAATGATTTCAAATGGAAAGTTGTCAACTACAAAGTTGCATAACTTTTCGAGATCTACAACTTTTGTTTTGGGTGTTTCTCTATCCGAGGTCGTTTGAAAAATCTCGTCGAGTACTACAACTTTGATATAAAGTTCATCTTCATCGGACTTCAATTGAGAAACTTATGAAGCTTTCTTGTAGCATATCACTGTCGGTTCAAGCCACAAACCGACAGTGATAGTATCAATATCGGTTCTTGGAAAAAACTGGTAGTGATGAACCAATATCACTGCCGGTTCTTGGCTAAAACTGATAGTGATATGAATCAACAGTGAAGACCCGAATATCAGTGTGGATTGGTCATATTACTGCCGGTTTTAGCCAAAAATCAGCAGTGATGGGCTATCACTGTCGGTTTCATAAAATCCGGCACTGATGAGGCCGACAGTGATATCCAATTCTGTAGTAGTGCTAGCCCTAGACCCACCATTTTGGTGAATCTGAATTTAGTGGATCTAGAGCATTTGGGAAAATTTTTGGTGGAGTGGAGCTGTTTTTACCCATTGGCCAACGCTATGAACACCTGATCTGCAGCAGGTAGATGTAATCTCCAAGACTAGAGTTTCTCACTGTCCACTAGCATGTTTCAAAAAGCTACCGATGGTGCCAGGCAAGAATGGCAGACCTCCGACTGTAGGGGCGAATGTGGTCCTAGTGCTGGCTGATGATCCGTAGAATAGACCTGCCAATGGTGTTGCCAGAGGCATCTAGTAGCAGGAAAGCATTAATAAAATGCCCAGCCGAAACTCTAGTGATTTTCTGCATTTTCAACGACATGGAAGTACTAAGCATTTATTTAGTGGTGCACCTAACATGTTGATTACCAAATAGTTACGAAGTTAGTTACATGGACGTCACCGCATCACCAGTGTCTGGGGCCTCACACCCACCGCCTACTCCAAAGGAAGCCTCGAAGAAAAGGGTCATGTCCTGTAGCATGATAGTCATCTCGCCATAGGGGTGGTGGAAGGTGTTGGGTCTAAGGACACTATCTATCGATCGCAGTGGTGATAAGAGTCCCATCCATGTCAGGTAGGCCATCGTTGACAACTTGGGCTAGCTTGAGAAAACCGACAGGTTGTATGTATAGCACACCGTATGTACGAAACGTACCTCTCGTCCCACCGGTGTCAAATGTGGAGTGTGGGCCCGGGGCCCCAAGGGGCCCAAACCGTGGATGTAGATCCACATCTGTCAGCAAGTGGTGGTCTTAGAACAACACAAGCAGTGGGTACATGATAGAAACAAAAAAACAGTACAACAATTAGAGTAATAAACAATAGTAAATGAACCATGAATATGAAAAAAAAAACAATTAACTCATAGCTTCTTTTACTAGTTGGAAAGCACACATACACTCTGCAGTGCTGCCTAACTTATTTTGTGCGATGGAGATATATTGCACTTCTCCCCTTATCCAATGCATATCATGATTTAGAATTGTGGACATTACACCAGACTAAATTATTGAGGTTACTATATAACTGTGAGACCATTTCCTTTTCCCTGAACTATATAACTGTACACACAATAAGGTTTTAATTAAAACATACTCTTCAATAATTTGTCGATCATCCTTCTCCAATACAAGCCCAAAAAGAGCCAACACTTGTCTAGGGTTTCCACCCCCTACTAAAATACCCCTCCTTCAATAGTGTATTCACACATTTTTCTTCTTCTACTCCCAATATCTTTTCTGTTGGAAGAAATAGATGTACAAGGATCAAGGTGGAATTTCAATCCACAGGGAAATACCATAGGAATTTCAATCCACATGGAAACACCATAGGTGAGAACTCATACATCTATGATGCATCATCTTGACTTTCCAATCGCTCATATGTCCCATCTTCTATCTGCTAGTTCAGGGCAACAACTATATCAGTTTTCTTGAAATAGTTTCTATTTTGTTTCTGTTGGAAATAATCAATATGCACAAAAGTTTATCGTCTCGATCACCAACCATGCTTAAGAGCATGGTTTTTGGTTGTTTTCTTGATCTAAGTAAACACAGATTCTTTGAGTGTCGCAAGTGTTTGACCTTATTACTAGGGCATTTTGGATGGCCTTATCTTGAGACTTATGTTTTCAGAAGGAAGGCTCGGTACGGCATTGGGTTGAGCATGGAGGTAATCAAGTTAGGGAAGTGATGGCTGGTGGGGTCGAAGTGGGGGCGACTAGCAGAAGCATGTGGAAGCAAGGTAATGTTGCCAGCGGCCATAATTGAAAACAGCAGAGAAATTGTGTGTGTGTGTGTGTGTGTGAGAGAGAGAGAGAGAGAGAGTGCGCGTGCGCAGGGCAGTGTGTGGGTGGCTCACCGGAGTTGGACTCAGAGAAAAGACAGAGAGCGGGGTAGTGGAGGGCGACGGTGGGCGAGATCTGATTTCTTGCTCACCGTTTGCATGCTTCTAGCATATGCATTCCTCACTTTTTATAAATATATAGTATAAACCAGTTACAAGCGGTGTCCGTTTCAAAGAATCACTCTAGCTGGAACGTTTAATTTGTCATTTAGCTATGAGCTGTAGGCCATAATTAACTGTATGTTTTGTGAGTATATATCACCAGAAGGCATTGATTTATGCTGTATTTAATGAGGGTATTGACCAAAGATATGTCTTTGATTTTCTTTACCATTATGAACTGGATCTAGCATAGTTCGGTGTAGAAATGTAAGCACTGTGTGAAATGATATGACTACTCAGATTGATATTTGAAAGAGGATGTATATATTGATCATTTCATGAGGTGCACAATGTATTCCTCTGTTCCAACATCGAGTCATTCCTTGAACAAAAAGTGGAAGCAACTCATCAAGTTTTATACTTGGATCTGCTCAGCATGGATGAATCGAAGGAACCTGACCTATGCAATATACGGGTGGACAGGATAGGGACAACTATAATATTTCTCTATTCTGGC
This sequence comes from Miscanthus floridulus, assembly GCF_019320115.1. Lineage (NCBI taxonomy): Eukaryota > Viridiplantae > Streptophyta > Magnoliopsida > Poales > Poaceae > Miscanthus > Miscanthus floridulus. The sequence goes on along the minus strand of NC_089588.1, from coordinate 569,296 downwards.
AAAGGTTGTACATTTCCTTGAGGTTGTTATATGAAACGAATTAGAGATGACGGCACAGTGGTCAAAAGCTGTTTTTTGTTGTCAAAATCTGCTCAAGTTCAGTTTACATGATGTATGGTTTGTAGAATACTTTACGCATCACTTCCATTCATGCTACATTTTCTTACAATTAGAATTCTTGATTTTGAACTTAAATACTTCTGTACTATTTCATTAAATATGAGAATGTGTCTCATACATATTCCCAAAGCGATTGTGTCGTCCACTCGTCCTGCAGCTGGCGCAATCCAGCTACCTTCCTCGTCCACCTACTCACCCATCCAAACCCTAGCAGCATCGTCATGGCTTTCCTAGCAAACCAACTTCACCAAGCCGCTGCCATTGATGACGCTGCGACAGGCAACCCAGTCCCAGTCCTCCCTGCCCCCGGCGCTAGCGTTAACAACGTCCATGGCAGGTCTGCACGCGTCTCCTAGACACCTCCTTCGTACATGTGATTTCTAGTTCAATCTCTCCGCTTCTCACAATTCTATTTGACGAATTTCTCTTTTTGCACGATGCCGCATCAGGATTGGGCGAATCTATTCCAGGACGCTGTCAGGGAGATCCGGTGAGAAGCTGCTCGCCATCGATGCGACGGAGTTCATCCACCTGAGAGGGGTCTACAAGCCATGCAGAAGCAGATCCACCACTAATCGTCCAACCTGGGAACCATGTTTCTTTCCAAGTAACTCAGTGATGCATCACAAGGATGAGGACGACGACGACGAGGCACCTGCAGCAGATTCGGCGGTGCCGCGTTGCCGCCGGATCGTGAACACACACACTGGCGCCACACTCTGGATCCAGCTGCCATCGTTTGAGGAGTACGGCGATTTCCTCGCCGGCGCCGAGGGGTCTCGCTTTTCTACTGTGTGCACAACGAAATGGTGCGCCTCTTCAACCCCCTGACCCCCACCATGGCCATCCCCCCAGGTTTCTCCGGGGCGCCGGGCCTGGCGGGAGCCAGAGCTCACTACTGCTGGGAGCATTATGGATAGGAGAAATATGCCAGAGGGAGCATTTCCAATGTGGTGCTCGTCGTGGTCTCGCGACTCTTGCAGCCCAGGCAAAGCACCATGATTCTGTGTGCCAAGCCTGGCGATGGCCACTGGGAACCGTCATTCGTGTCGTTGTGGAGGTGGAGGACGGTGGCATGCATCACGGGGAGAAACCAGATCTGGTGGGATGAGAGTGGTGGGAGAGTGAGTGGGACTGGGAGTGGGAGTGGGAGAGGGGCAGTGTTGAATAGAAGAAAATGAATTCAAAAATTAAATAGACTGAAGTAAATATAGGTGACAATGCATCTTTAGTCTCATTTGAAAAATGAAATTAGAGACTGAAATATTTTCTTCAAACTCATTTGACACAATGAGACTGAAATGGAAGAGACCGAAGAACATATAGAAGACAATGCGTCTTCGGTCTCATACGAAAATGAAAAAAAGGAAACATAGTAAACATCAAGGTCCAACAGTTGCCTCTAAGACAATTCTTCAAACGCATTATATATTCAGAAGACAATGAGACTGAAGAAAAATAAAATTTGAGTGCCTTTTCGATACACATGAAATTTAAAATTAATCCTCAATCTATATGTGTTTACCATAAAGTTTCAAATAATCTGTATTTATAAAAAATATTATGTGTTTACCATCTAGCCTTTTTCCATTCATGTTCCAGATCCGGTCGATCTCAGAGGAGATAGAAAAATTATTGTTTGCACCCTTGCTGCTCTTGGCAATCCGACAGTTGGCACTCCGGAAGAAGGTTTAAAGGGAGACCCATGCCACACAAGCTCACTAGTAGAGAACAGACCTTTGATCCTCGGCCAAAATGGGCTCTAGTCCCGGCATTTTTTGCGCCCGGGACTAGAGAGACCTTTAGTCCCGGTTGGTGGCTCCAACCGGGACTAAAGGTCCCTGCCCAATGGCTACTGCGCCAGACAGAGGTGGCGGGAACCTTTAGTCCCGGTTGGAACCACCAACCGGGACTAAAGGTAGACTTTTACTCCCGGTTGGTGGCTCCAACCGGGAGTAAAGGTCTACTCCCGGTCCATGGCTGCGCCGGGGGTTGGAAGGTTACCTTTAGTCCCAGTTGGAGTCACCAACCAGGACTAAAGGTCCCCCCTTTATATCCCGGCCGTCTCCTTCTTCCTCCCCGAGCCCGAGCTCAGCACATTTTGAAGCTCACTGCACTAGTGTTCTTGCTTCCTCCCTCCATTGTTCCTCCATCCATTCTTCGATTCCTCCATCGATTTCTTCGATTCCTCCGTCAATTCTTCAGTTGTAAAGGTTACCAATCTCATACTCTCATTTTTCATCATTGGCTTATCTCATATTGTTCACTATATATATATATATATATTGCTTTTATGGTGTTTTTTTTATTTGTAAACAATTTGAGCTCAAAATAACTTATAGTTTGCATATTTGGATGAAGAAAGGTTAAAGTAGGTATTTAAAATTAGTATTCACTTTTTATTTCTAGCATGCATATCACACTTCATTGTTTAGAGATATAGATAATTTTATAGTTTCTTAATTTTATTTGTTTATAAAATGAGAAATTTATAGTGTATTAAAAAATGAGTATAGAGAGTAGATGGCAACTGCTTCCGGGTCCTCGGCCTCTCATGGGTTTCCAAAGCGACTTAGGCCGGGCCTCCCTCTCATTCCATGCGGCAAATGTCGTGATGAGACGAAGATTGTGATGGAGTACCGAGTGAAGAAGGAGGGTCCCAACAAGGGTCGTATCTTCTACAAGTGTTCGGATCGCAATGTGAGTTATTTTATCGTATTTTATGATTATGGTTAGTTTATACCTATTTTCATGATGGTTGTGATTAAAGTTCTAATTTTTTGTTTTAATTTCAGTGGAATGGCAGTGGACGATGTTCAGGCTTCTACTGGGAGGAAGATTATGTTGAACTCGTGCAAAAATATCTTGCACAACAGGCAGATACGGCGGCTAATGAGGCAGTGATCCAGCCAAAGAAGCCCAAAGATGTTGCACAATCGGGGGATCTGTCTGTTTTAGTTGAGATTGGTCACGAAATCCTTGTGCTCCTGAAATGTATTTTAGCTTTAGTTCTTTTAGTGGTAGATGGGATTGTCTATATTGTAGCGATGCTTTCATAAATTTGTACCTTTTGTGGTGGCACGCATGTTGTATAAATAATTAATTATGATCTAGGTTTTAATATGATATTTATGTCATGTAATGCAGATGAGCCGGCATTGGATGTACAATGCTGATCGCCGCTCCCAAGAGTTCATTGACGGCGTGCATTCTTTGTTACGTGCGGCTGAGGCAAACAAACGTGACGGTTTCATGTGCTGCCCATGTGCCATATGTAAGACTACGGTGGAATATCCTTGTTCAAGGACTCTTCATTCACACTTGTTCAAGTCGGGTTTCATGCCAAACTATATTTATTGGACGAAGCACGGAGAAACCGGCGTTGTAATGGAAGAAGGTGAAGATGAACAATGGGACGACAATGATATTATTCCCGATGGTGCGTGCTTCAATGATACTGCAATGGGAGAAGCTGAAGAAGAGGTAGCCGCAGAAGATGAGCCTGCTGATGATCTTTGTCAGGTCATTCGTGACGCACAAAGAGAATGTGAAAGTGAAAAGGAGAAGATCAAGTTCGAGCGGATGCTAGAAGATCACAAGAAATTGTTGTACCCAACTTGTGATGCAGGGCAGAAAAAGTTGGGAACCACACTAGAATTGCTGCAATGGAAGGCAAAGAATGGTGTATCTGACAAGGGATTTGGAGAGTTACTAAAAATCCAAAAGAAGATGCTTCTGAAGGACAATGAATTGCCCGCCACTACCTACGAAGCAAAACAAGTTGTCTGTCCTATGGGGCTAGAAATCGAGAAGATACATGCATGTCCTAATGACTGCATCCTCTACCGTGGCAAAGAGTATGAGAAATTGGATGCATGCCCGGTATGCCATGCATCGCGGTATAAGATCAGGCGAGATGACCCTGGTGATGTTGAGGGCGAACGTCCGTGGAAGAAAATCCCTGCCAAGGTTATGTGGTATGCTCCTATAATACCACGCTTGAAACGTCTGTTCAGAAACAAAGAACATGCAAAATTGTTGCGATGGCACAAAGAAGACCATAAGGTAGACAATATGTTGAGACACCCTGCTGATGGGTCCTAGTGGAGAGCAATCGACAGAGAATTCCCGGAGTTTGCAAATGACGTAAGAAACTTAAGGTTTGCTTTAAGTACAGATGGTATCAATCCTTTTGTAGAGCAGAACAGTAGTCATAGCACTTGGCCTGTTACTCTAAGTATCTACAACCTTCTTCCTTGGTTATGCATGAAGCGGAAGTTCATTATGATGCCTGTGCTCATCCCAGGCCCGAAGCAACCTGGCAATGACATCGATGTGTACCTGAGACCACTTATTGACGAACTTCTCATTTTGTGGAATAAAGAAGGTGTACGTGTGTGGCATGAGTACAAACAGGAACACTTTGATCTGCGAGCATTGTTGTTCGTAACAATCAATGATTGGCCTGCTCTAAGTAATCTTTCAGGACAGTCAAACAAGGGATATAATGAATGCACACACTGCTTCGGTGATATTAGAGGTGTATTCTTGAAAAAATATCAAAAGGTCATGTACCTTGGCCATCGTCGATTTCTTCCTGCAAATCACCCCGTAAGAAAGAAAGGCAAGCATTTTAAAGGGAAGGCAGACCACCTGACCAAGCCTCGCAACTGAACCGGTGAGGATGTACTCAATATGGTCAATGATGTGAAAGTCGTCTTTGGAAAAGGACATGGAAGCCAACCTGTTCCGAACGACGCTAATGGTCACGCACCCATGTGGAAGAAGAAGTCCATATTTTGGGACCTACCCTATTGGCAAGTCCTAGAGGTCCGTAGCACGATCGACGTGATGCACCTGACGAAGAATCTTTGTGTGAACCTGCTAGGCTTCATGGGTGTGTATGGAAAGCCGAAGGACACATTTGAAGCACAACAGGACCTGTGTTGTTTGAGAGAAAGAGACAACCTACATCCAGAGAAGACAGATGATGGACGCCATTACTTATGTCCTGCTAGCTACACTCTAAGCAAAGAGGAGAAGGAAATCATGTTTGAATGCTTAAACAACATCAAGGTACCATCTGGATTCTCCTCGAATATAAAGGGTATTATAAATGTGCCATAGAAGAAATTCTATAACTTAAAGTCCCATGACTGTCACGTTCTCATGACGCAATTACTTCCAGTTGCATTAAGAGGAATTCTACCTCCAAATGTACGTCTAGCCACCATAAAGCTATGTGTATTCCTCAATGCAATTTCTCTGACGGCAATTGATCCAACTGATCTAGCTAAACTACAGAATGATGTGGTTCAATGTCTCGTCAGCTTTGAGTTGGTGTTCCCTCCTTCCTTCTTTTATATCATGACACACCTCCTAGTTCACCTAGTCAAGGAGATTTTCATTCTTGGTCCTATGTTCCTACACAACATGTTCCCCTTAGAGATTTTCATGGGAGTCCTGAAGAAATATGTTCACAACCGTGCTCGCCCAGAAGGAAGCATCGCCAAGGGCTATGGAACAGAAGAGGTCATTGAGTTCTGTGTTGACTTTATTCCTGACCTTGACTCGACTGGTGTTCCTGAATCGAGACATGAGGGGAGACTAAGCAGAAAGGGGACACTAGGGAGGAAAACATATATTGGTACGGAGGATGATTATTTCAATAAAGCGCACTACACAGTTCTACAGAACTCCTCTTTGGTAGATCCATATATTGAGACACACAAGGATCTCTTACGATCCGAGTTTCCAGGGAAGACTGAAGCTTGGATTACGCGTAAGCACATGGAAACTTTCGGCGGTTGGTTGCGAAAAAAATGTCAAGGTGATGAGAGCATCCATGAGCAACTGTATTTATTGGCTATGCAACCATCATGGCATATCGTCACGTACAAAGGGTACGAGATAAATGGGAACATATTCTACACAGTAGCCCAAGATAAAAGGAGTACCAACCAAAATAGTGGTGTCCGCATAGATGCCACAGACCCGAATGGGAATAAGCAGACATATTATGGCCGCATAGATGAAATATGGGAACTAGAATATGCACCTACTTTGAAGATCCCATTGTTCAAGTGCCAATGGGTCAAGGTGACCGGAGGCGGGGTAACAGTAGACAACGAGTATGGAATGACAACAGTAGACCTTAGTAATATTGGGTACAAAGACGAACCATTCGTCCTTGCCAAGGATGTGAATCAGGTGTTCTATGTCAATGATATGTCTACCAAACCAAAAAGAGGGATAAACGATAATGACTCAACCAAAGAGCCAAAGCGCCACATAGTTCTTTCAGGGAAAAGAGTCATCGTGGGAATTGAGGACAAGTCGGACATGTCAGAAGATTTTGAAAAGGATGACTGAATTCCGCCCTTCAAAGTGAACAAAGACCCTAGCATCTTGGTAAATGATGAGGACACTCCATGCTTACGACGCGATCATAACCAAGGGACATACGTAAAGAAGAAGTTCACTGCTGTGCCCACTTGATGATATAGTGATTTAATGTAGTGTGTGTTTGAGATATTATGTAATAATTGTAAATTCAGATGTTTATTACGTCGTGTTTTAAATTAAATCAATGTTTGATTTGGTGGGATTTCTCTCTCGAAAAGTTAAATTAAGATATTGAGTGATGAAAATTAAAATATTAACGTTAAAATGATGTGAAAACCAATTTCCTGTCCAAAACCAATAGTTTTAATAATTTTAATTAAACACTACATTTTTGCATTAATGAAATAATAAATATTAGTTACATTATGTTTTATAATTATAACAAAAAATAAAAAAGTTAGGTTATAGATTTTTCCTATGTGCAATAAAGAAAAAGAAAATCCATATTTTTAACAAAATAATTTTATGCCTTTTATTTAATTTACTATGTATTTAACAAGACTATTGCATTTCTATTAAAAAATTTTGCTCAAAACAGGCGGGTAACGAAACTGCAGCCCACCTTTACTCCCGGGTGGGAAGCCCACTCGGGAGTAAAGGTGGGCTGCAGTTTTATGGCCTGCCAAAAAAACCTTTACTCCCGGTGCGTATTACCAACCGGGAGTAAAGGTAAACCTTTGCTCCCGGTGCGTGTTACCAACCGGGAGTAAAGGTATACCTTTACCTTTACTCCCGGTTGGTAACATGCAACCGGAGTAAAGGACCTTTACTCCCGGTGGGGGGCTAGCACCGGGAGTAAAGGGGTGTGGCATATATATGCCAGTGCCCAAACCCCTCGTCGCCCCATCTTCTTCCTTGCGTTGTCGATCTTCGCCGCCGCGCGTGCCATCGCCGATTCCTCTCCCCCGCTGCGCCCACGCCACCCGGCCCGCCACACCGAGGACGCCGCCGCCACCCCGCCCAACGCCGGTCGTCGCCACCGCCTCGTGCGCGTCCGCGGTCCTCGCACGCGCGTTCGCCGTGTCACTGCCGCCACGACCCCGTCGACCCGGCCCCAACATCGCCGCCGACCTCGGTCCCCACGACGCCCTCCACCTCTACACCGACCGCACCGACCACCACCCTCGTCGTCGGCCCTCCACCGCGCGCGCCCGCGCGCCACCCTCCACCACGCGCCGACGGCCTAGCGGCGCCAGCTGCTGCCCGCCCCGGCCCGACGTGCGGGTCACACCCTCCAACACGTTGACCGCAGCCCTAGCCCAGGCCGCTCCGCGCCGACGACGCCCTCCACCGCACCGACACCGCCCCAGCCCGGCCCGCCTCACGTCATCGTCGTCAGCACGTCGGCCGCCTCCACCGCGCCGCCGCCCCTAGTTCGCGCCGAGCACCGCCCCCGGCCCGGCCCGCCTCACGTCGTCATCGTCAGCAGAGACCGTAGTGTGCACGCCCCCGACGCCGGTCGCCACCGCGCCGACATGGCCCGGACCGCTCTGCTGCGCCGACCACCGCCCCGGCGCACTCTACGCCGACGTCAAGACCACGCCGCTTGTCTTGTCGTACGTCCTTGTCCTCGATCGCGATCCATATGTTTTCATCAGTTGTATTCATATGCATGTATATATACGTCGCGGAGCACCACCGCCCTCGTTCGCCCATGCGTTTCTATGTATACGGCGGAGCACCGCCGCCCTCGTTCGCCCTAGGGTTTAGGGTTTATACGGCGGAGCACCGCCGCCCTCGTTCGCCCTAGGGTTTAGGGTTTATACGGTGGAGCACCGCCGCCCTCGTTCGCCCTAGGGTTTAGGGTTTATACGGCGGAGCACCGCCACCCTCGTTCGCCCTAGGGTTTAGGGTTTATACGGCGGAGCACCGCCGCCCTCGTTCACCCATGTGTACAAACATATATACGGCGGAGCGGAGCACCACCACTCTCGTCACACTGCCCTCTCTCGCGGCCTAGTCGATCAACATTCGTATTATCGTTATCGTTAACGCTAAAAAATAACATGCAAGAGGATGTAGATGACAGGAGTCAGTACTTAGCTCTTGAACAAAATGAGCAACAAGATATTGGCCAAGTATATATTTTTTATTATTAGCTATATATATTATCATATGTCTTATGTGTGCTCATGACATTAAAAATAATGTTTATGTTTTGTAGCCCTCTAGATCGACATCAACAACTACAACGAAGAGTAAAAATGTTCGAGGTCCCAAAAAGCCATTGAAGGGCCGCTTCATCATCTCGGAGTTCAATTTGGATACAGGCGAACCGGGGGGGGCCAAATAAAACAAAATTCGTGCACCACTGTGGTTACCTTGTAAGGGACCGGCTCCCGATCTGTACTCACGAATGGAAGAAGAAGACCAATGCTCCTCATATCAGTTTTGTCTCCGATCATGACAAGACATTAATTTGGAATGATGTCTTGGAACATTTCATGCTCCAAACAGATGGTTATGATGATATAATAGATGGTGATGAATTGAAGGAGCGAGTTAGGGATTGGGCAATGAAGAAGATGGCCACCCAGTTTTAGACTTGGAAGAAACACCTATACACGACGTATGTCAAGAAGAACATAGCACCAGATTTCACTGTCCCAGACCCGATCTCAAAGCAGAGGCCCTATTGGGATGAGTTTGTACAGTACAAGACGTCGGAAGAGGGTGTGAGTCGGGTGATAAAGAACCAACGTAATGCCCAACAGAAGACATACCACCATAACTTGGGATCAGGTGGCTATCAGTCTTGTTAATGCTATCAACCGAACCAAGACACCAAGGATTCATGGGAATATAATCCAAGAAGGATATGCTACCATCTCGGTAGATAAAGCTGAAAATGGTTTTAGTGATTTGCCTCTTGATATTCCTGGAAGTGATGGCGAGAAGACTCTAGGAGAAGCAGAGAAGACATTCATTCTATGGCGCAAGCGCTACATCATCATTCTCGGGATGTCACCTCCACCTCCTCCTGAACTACCTCACCATAGTTGCGGATGAAAACACTACATCATTAATTTATATTGGCTTAAATAATTAACAATCTGCTCATAATAATATGCCATTCCTTTTTTTGTAGCAGATCCTCCCCTAACCTAAGTCCAATTGTTCAATCGCCAGATCATCATAGTGCTCTGTACATTGACAATGTGTTGGAAGGCGAGGCTGCATCCACACCATCTCCAAGGAGGTCTCCAACGCCGTAGCCGCCACCTCTAAGGAGGTCTCCAACGCTGCTGCCACCACCTCCAAGGAGGTCTCCAATGCCTCTCCTGCCCCGGCCTACCAAGAAGCCAAGTACTAGCAAGAGGCCAGCCCCGCAAACGAAGAACCAGCCCCCGCCAACAAAGAAAGCCACCGTGAAACCAAGGGCTATTCCCAAAATAATATCTGAACAGAAGGAAGAAAGTAATTGATGCATATAAAAAAGATATGTCCAGATTCTATGACAAACTTAAAAAGGATCAAGAAGTAAGGAGAAACCCAGAGAAACCGTACTTCTTCGTAGCTCCAGATATTCTAAGAAAAAAGGTGGCTTCTTACCAGCAACAATAGCGGGAATCTCGTAAGCTGTCCAAAGCAACGTTAACGAACTATGACCGCACTCTCACCAAGTCAATTGAGGCGGCATAGAAAAAGAAGCGGGCAGGGAAAGGAGTTGCACAACTCAGACAACAATCGCACCAATCAGTCCCCCCGCTAGTTGTTGGTAATGAATATGGTTCGAATTTAGGATTAATGCATCAGGCAAACATACCTCCGGATGTCAATTTGGATCACCTTGGTGAATTTATTGAAGAGACTGGTCTCGACCTTTACCAGATGTTTGGTGATAGAAACATTGAGAGTGCAGCGGAGGTTGATATTTGGAAGAAAAAATTTGTACTAGGCCAGAGTCTGTACAACCCTCAAGCCTTAGGTGATCTGGGGACGCAAATGTACCTGCTAAACAAGTGGTACATGAAGGCGTCTACCGGTGGATACTTCTGCGTTGGTGTTAGAATTAGAGATGAACATTGGTTCCATGGCGATGATGTTATGTATGTTGACTTTGCAGAATTTCATCAACTATGCCACCTGACATCTATAGACAAAGTTATCATTAGCTGCTATTGCCTGTAAGTAATAATTCTTTCGATCTATTTTTAAACTCATCATATGTGTGTATATGCATATAAATTATCCTAACAAGTACTATATATATGCAGATTTACAATGACAGAGCGCAGAAAGAAAGGCTGCAATGAAATTGGTTTTGTTGATCCCCATATAGTATTCAAAGACCCAGTTACTCCAAAGCCTAATTGGAAGTCTGTGTCAGAGAGTAACCTCATAAACTTCTTAGTGAACCAACGCCACAAGAAGGATATACTCTTCCCCTACAACTTCAAGTGAGTGTTAATAATGTCGATCATCCTTAATGGCTCATATGTTGATTCTAGTTAATTAATGAGTGTTATGCGTTATATCCTATAAACACATGCAGCAATCACTGGATATTGATGGACATCGATCTGGTGAAAAGTCACTTGATAATCTATGACTCGATGAGAAAACCACAACAAGACTACCAAGATACGATAGATATTATCCAGAGGTAATTTCGGTATCTCTAGCAACTATATATACACACAAACATGATGATTAACTATATCTGATGACGTGGCAAATTTTTTATTGGGCAGTGTTTGGAAAACCTTTATTGAGAAGCAACACATGGGAAAATGCAAAGCGCCACTGAATGTAATCCCTTTGAAAGTAAGTCCCCTAAATCGCATCATCTTTATTAATTAAACATATAGCTTTCACCGGATCACCAGATTGGATGACAAATCTTTTTCTCGTAAAGTGGTGTCTGAGGCAGGAACATGGGAACAACTACTGTGGTTACTATGTTTGCGAGTTTATAAATCAGGTCTCCCAAAGAACTCCTACAGAGAGACTCAAAGTACGTTAAAAATACACTATATATCCATTTAATTATTATTATTGATTGTGTTACTATGTCTTTATATATATATATATATGTACATATATTAATTTATTTTCCTTTAATTCAAACCTGTAAGCTCGATGGTTGGAGGAAAAGGTCATACGGCAAGACCAGTTCAAAGCAATTCAAGAGTCTATAGCCGGATTTTTTAATGACCAGGTCATCGATTCCAAGGGCGAGTTCTACTTCGACCCAACACTGCCATGGAAGCCAAGCTAGAGGATGAGAGGAAACTTGTTATATCACAACAACTGTAATGCAATCTTTTGTAATATATGCACATGAAATAATATAATGTAAAATACACATGTGCATGCATGCATGTAAATATATATATGATGCATGCATATATATATATATATATAGTTCTATGCTTGAATTGTGTCATTTAATATGTTCATTGTGCTTGAACCGAAACATACTATATGCACGTATAAATGTATTATTAGCATCGTACAATACGACTTCGAAACCTATTTTGAAAACAAAACAAAAAAAATGAAAAGAAAAGAAAAAAGAAAAAAAAATAACATTTAGTCCCGGTTGGTATTACCAACCGGACTAAAGGGTGCCGGCCCCGTGGCATGTCAGGAGGCACCTTTAGTCCCGGTTGGTGTTACCCACCGGGACTAAAGGTCCCCCTTTAGTCCCGGTTCCTGACCCAGGACTAAAGGACCCCCTTTAGTCCCGGATGCTTGCTCCCGGGTGGGGAACCGGGACTAGAGGGTGTTCCCCACCGAGAGTAAAGCCCGTCTCTGTACTAGTGGCTGCACGCAAACAAGGAGATGATCTTTCGGGAAGCTTCAATGAACAAAAAAGAAATAGAATTATGAAGCCTAATGTTATTAGAGGAAAGATTCATATCATGAGGAGCTAGTTCAAATAAAAATTAGAAAGGGAATCTCCATGCATGCGATAAAGATGCTTTAGATATCCAAGAGCATGAATAAGGTCACAGAAGCAATAATCAATAGAAACTACCTGCAAAAAATGAAAGTGAGCAGCCAACCCCAAGGTAGTGTGTGTGTGTGCGCGTGTGTGCGTGTGTGTGCGTGCGTGTGTGTGTGTGCGTGCGTGCGTGTGTGTGTGTGTGTGCGCGCGCGTGTGTGTTGTGTGTGTTGGTGTTTATAGAGCTTATCCAACGAAGGGAATTCCCGAATAGGGGGGTGGGGGTTTATAGCGAGAAGATCATGGGCCAGGGGCGGATTTGAAACCTTGTTCATCCTTGTGCTTAATTCCCCTCCCAATAAATCCTGCCTTCAGTTACAAACCATGTGCTTCCATCTACAGTATGCTGGCTTTGCTTGTCTCTTCCGAGCTTATAGCTATACTTCTGTTTCTACTGTTTGAAACCACTGAAGAATTTCCCATAGTTTTTCCACTGGTTTTGAACCAAAAGTCAGCCTGGATAGTTCCAAAAAAACTGAGAGAGAGAATCGTGCCCCCCCCAGGCCCCGAAGCGAAGACACAACCAGGATGATCCAAGCGCCATTGCGAGTCGCATTAGAAAAGATTGATGTGCATGGCGGCGTGTTTCCTTGAGGCCGTGCTGTTGTTGAAGGGTTTCACACCCGAGCAGGTAGATGGACCTAGGCCTCCTTTATTTTAATTCGTTAGCAAACATTTGAGCCCAACAGGCAGCCCAATATGCAAGCCTGTACTCAGCAAGTTTAGTGTCAGTCACACAATCTTGATGCATAGTGTAGCTTTCTAGTCTTCCGATCTGATATATGTTTTTGCACAGTACTAGGCTAAAACTGTATAGCAACTCCAACTCTATTCATATGCATGTTCACAATTAGAGTGAGTTGTTCTGACTGATACATCTTATAAAATTGGAACAATATAGGGCATAGTGGTGTGGGATTCAGTTCTTTTCATACATGGTTAAAAAAAATCTGTTCTTTTCAAATCTCTACATGGTTACTATAGTGCCTGATCATTCTGATTTGAGATTTGATACCGTGCTTGGCAGGAACCACTGGTTCCTCTCCATGGAATTATTTTCAGCAGTGTAATGCACTGTCTATCTTGAGATCACCGTTAGCCACCACCAGAAACTCGTCTTGATGCTTGAGGGTGTGAAGATTGTATGCTTGTCAGCTCAATGGTGAACGTGAACAGCCATTCGGCGTGCCTCATGGCGTGGGACCCAAGCATGGCAGTGGTCAGAGCGGGGCTTCCAGATAGTAAAGTATGAGTATGTTAGATGCCCGTGTTCCAGAACCAAACTACGGCAACAAATTATGCAACAACGCTTTCAATTATACCATTTAAAATAAATTTGTAACTAGTTCCGGGTCCACTAACTTTAAGTTCGGGTCCACAACTTATGTTCCGCCTAATAGGTTCCTCTTCTTTTTTTGACCACTAGATCTTGTTGAATGGGTGGGTATCCTTTTTTTCCAAGCACTGTAAAATTTTAGTATTTATAGAATCATTAAGTTTCAATTGCTCTGCATTTATAAAATATATTATGTGTTTACCATCTATCTAGTTTCTTTCAATCTTTGCAGTGTTGAGTCCATCCAGTTTGGTTTATTGCATGGCCCAAACTAACAGAAGGATTCTTTTCAAGACACATCAGATAAATGGAGAACAAGCTGATTATGTTACTAATGCCATCCCTACTTCATTTACCCCTATAATACATTACCATGCCATCAAGTCCTTTTCCATTCATGTTCCAGACCCGGTTGATCTCAGAGCAGATAGAAAAAAAAAATATTGTTTGCGCCCTTCCGGCTCCTGGCAATGCGACAATTGGCACTCCAAAAGAAGGTTTAAAGGGAGATCAATGCCACACAAGCTGCAGGCAAACAAGGAGGTGATCTTTAGGGAAGCTTCAATGAACGAAAAAGAAATACAATGATGAAGCTTATTATTATAGGAGGAAAGATTCACAATGAGGATCCAGTTTGAATAAAAATTAGAAAGAGAATCTCCAATCAAGCGATAAAAATGCTTCTGATGTCCAAGAGCATGAATAAGGTCAAAGAAGCAATAATTAATAGAAACAACATGCAAAAATGAAACTGAGCAGCCAACCCAAAGGTAATATGTGTGTGTGTGTGTTTTGAATGTCCTATTAGTGTTGTTTTAGGAATTTGCATTACTGTTAGATTTAATCTGGGCCAAGCCCAATATTTTATCTAATTTAATCAAATAACTCTAAGGCCCATAATAAATATTGTGTGTTGTATGATTTAGTCCCATATGGGATTTTTGACTGAATGTTAACTCGACTTATTGGTGTGGACTATGTCTGCCTACATTGAGAAGTTGACAAAGGATAAGGGTGAGCCAGATGCGCATGTGGTGCATGAATTGGTTTGGCCACTCAAGCCAAATATGGGCAGGAGTTTGACAGGAGTTACATCAGTTTCTATTTCTAAATGTGGGTAGGAGTTACAGGAGTTTCTAATCCAAAATGAGGTACTTACAGGAGTTTCTGCTGCTAATGGCAAGAGTTACACTACGTCAGAATAGCACTTCACTGCCGGTTCAAAATACACCATCACTGCCGGATTTTGAACCAGCACAACCATACCGGCAGTGATGAGGGTAAGCTATCACTGTCGGTTCCTACAAAACGGCAGTGTTCTTCAACTTCACTGCCGGTTCTTTACACAACCGGCAGTGTTCATTTCCACCAACATTACCGGTTCATAAGACCACCCGGTAGAGCTCAGTTCCAACAACACTGTCGGTTTGTGTTTCAACCGGCAGTGTTGTAGTAAGAATCACTGCCGGTTTGTGACAAGAACCGGCAGTGATGGCTAAGCCAACGCTGTCGGTTTGTGGCTCGAGCCGGCAGTGTCATCACTGCTGGTTTTGTTGCTAACCGACAGTGATGTTTACGACAACACTATCAGTTTTCTGATAACCGGAAGTGATGTCACGTTCGCATTTTATTGTTTTATAATTGATTTTAATTTATATTTTTTCATGGAATCGGGTTTCGCTTTATATACGCTACGTAGACGATAGGTCGATCAATATTAAACATTACAAATGTTACGGTTACAATTCAATTGTTCTTATCCACATCTCGATCCCTCAAAATAAAAAAGAAATGTTTTCGGACTTCACAGATTGTGCAATGCTTCTCGAACTTCATACAACAATCTGGCGAGCCGCTCTAGGCCATACTGGTCCTTGTACTTCACGGATTGTGCAATGGAAAATACTCCATCTTTTTCCAATACCTCGGCTAAGATGAATTTTGCCAGCTCCGATTGCAGTGCGACGATCTCCATGTCGAACAGCCTTTCGTGGTTATATTTCTTGCTTTGTCATTCAAAAAAGATAATATCCAAAGAGGAACAGTAAATCATTTTGTTGAATTATTAACAGACATAAATAAAATGGGGATTATACACACCAACTTATCGGCTTCTTCCGATTTTTCGCCGATGTAGCGAAGCATTGCCCACATTACATAAAACCCGCATTCATTGTTTCCCGCCGACTGTGATAGGTACTACCCCTCCATTTCGACAACCTTGAATGGGATCGGTGTCCCACCGATATGTCTTCTTCAGACACTGAGCAACATTAAAAGGAGAAACATTAGAAAGCGGTATGTCTGATTAGAAAATAATATGTTATTAGGATCGCTTACTAATTCAGCACTGCCACCAGCGCATCCAGATGATGAAATGGTTTTTTTCTTCGAGTCCCACACCTCGATCAGATTTTTGGCAAGATTAACACAAATGAAGACAAAATGGTTGCTGCAATCACAGAATCCTAATTATTGAATAATCTTAACAAAAAAGAAGCATAAAATTAAAATTTGAGAACACATACTCCCAGTTGTAGGCTAGAAGTATGTGGGTTTTGTTCTTCATTGTGAATTCGTCGAAAACAACAATCAATCTCTGTTTCAGGTCTTCCACGTCACATCCATGCAGGCCTAGACATGTCCTCTCATTGACTCGCAAGGGGTCCAAGAAGCCTATGCAATCTCATTTGCTTTTTAGAATGCAAAATTTTGCTATACACCTACATAAAATCATTGGAAGTGCTCAAAAGTTAACAATTTGTGTCTCGAGAGAGTAGTTAATTGTAATATCGCGCGTGTAGGGTACTTACATAGTCCACAACGTCAACATTTGAACATCGAGAGAGCGTTTCTGGTATAGCTGGAACAAGCACTCCCACTCGACATCAAACTTTTCTTCTTCAGGATAATGGAAAACATGTGGCGAACAGATAATAACCTCAAAACCAAAGTTGTCCGTCTCTGTTTCTTGAGCCATGTAATATTCATGTAACTGGCGCATATATGTTGTTAGATTTTTATACTCATGATCGGGAACCAAAAGATTGCCCCTTTTATACTTCATTGCCGGTGTTCTCGTCCCTTGTACATCATAATAGATGTTCACGGCCTCTTCCATGGTTAATCCTAGGTTGTCTTCGACATACTTCTATATGTTCTGTAAATCTTTATTGTGTATTTCTTTGTCTCTTGTTGTAGCGTATTTATTCCGTGTTTCCTTTCAAATTCGGACTTCAACAAAAATGAAGGCAGTGAGACACAAAGATTGAAGAAACTAACACAATCTTCCTTCGAGATGTGTGCTATAAATTTTTCTTTCATCAAGGTGGTAACGCTGCCACTGAACGGCATTTTTCTTTTTTGTTGGTCCACTTTGGGAGCATTAGCGACTGAATCCAAGGACCTTTTCTGCGACTGCGAAGATGTCCTTGATCTAGTTTTGGGCTGAGGTGGAGGAGGAGGAGGAGGAGGATGACAACGAGAATTATGTTTTCCCGGCGCAAAGATGGAGGAGGAGGAGGAGGAGGAGTCTCTTTTCTCGGGGCTGATGAAGATGGAGTCGGACAAGGAGAAATAGAAGGAGATCTCTGTGTTCTCGGGGGTGATGGCTCTGGATGAGGAGGGGAGTGATCTCTGTTGGGAGATGGTGAGTGATCATCGCGGGTGGGCGAAGACTCACAGTCGTCCTCATCATCAGAGGACAATTGATGGTCAAGCTTAATGAAGCGCTTGCGCCAGGCCACTTGAGAGCCCTTGTTTTGACCAAGTTTTGGCCTGTCTTCCGCTACGGGGTACTCAATGGGTATCTTGTTATACTTCTTATCAAGTATTTTGTCAATTGTGATGCGAGTGTACCCCTGTGGAATTGGGTGACCATTAATTGTCTCGTTTCCTGTAGGCCAGGCCTGGCCAAGCGCCACCTTATCCTTTGTCGATTCCTGACGGATGTACAACTTGACATTGACGGGTTCAGTGATGCCGTCCACCGGATGAGGCACATTCATCTCTTCTTCGTCGAGCGGGGTCGATTCGTAGCTGCTGCAAGCCCTAAGCTGTTTGCTAAAGGCAGTAGGAGTAGGGTTCTGTGGTACTCCTAAGCCCTTGGACAACAAAATTTGCTTGACTCGCACTTCAATAGTCACCTCAATCCATGCTTCCATTCTATCTTCCATCTCTTTTAGTCGCCTCAAATACTCTGCCTCCTGTTCCGCTCTACCCCTCGAGTGGCTTTAGTAAGTGTTAGATTCTTGGGGGAATGCTAGTTTCCAAGGAACAACACCAGTTCATCTAGTGTGGCCAGGGAGCTCCTTGGTTCCGAGTGCTTGGGTGAGCACGTCTTTCTCCCTATTAGAAGTGCGAGTCCCTTGCCTCACCTCCTCAGTTACCTGGGAGATCCTCTAGATGAGTTCGCTCATGGGTTGATTTGTGGAGCTAAAGCTCCCGTCCTCGGCGTGCCGTACATTCCTCCCCATATAGTATATTATTGATCTAGGCTCCCAATCGGTGGTCTCAACCTGAACGCCTTCCTTAGCAAGGCGATCCATCTTTTGAAGTTCTGCTTCAAATTTTGGCATCTTTTTAGCATAGCCACGAGAGCCGAGATGATGAGGATTCGTCGCTTTCTGCGAGTTCTCCTTATTCTTCCTGCTCAGTTCTAAGTACTCCTCGGATAACCTGTATTCCTTGAAATTCTGCCAGAAGTCCTTCTGCTTGCTAAACTGTCCACCATCAAAATCTGGCTCTTTATTTTGGAGGACAAAATTCTTGTACAATGTCCCCTTGAAATTCTTGAAGCATGTCCCCATGATTTCTTTTGCTTTTTTCTTGACTAACTCCCTGTCATACTCCGTTGGGAAAGTGAAATACTCTGGGATCTTGACATCCCATATGTAATCCTTCTCGCTTTCGAGAACCCTCCATGGGTCATCGTCTTTCCCAATCCACTTCCTGTACCTAATCAGGATGAATTCCCTAACAAGTAACCCGAGGATAGTCTTGTATTTGGTCAAAGCTATAGGCGGTGAGAGTGGATCCCCGAAATCATCGAACTTAGTAATGTGCCAGTGTGCATTCCTACCAACAAGAATCTTTGACACGCCTCACTTGGATCTGGCCTTCCTGCTACCCGAACCCTCTAGCTCCTCGGCCGGCGAAGGCTCCTGCTAGAGACACCAAGTAAGCTATGACCCTCTCAATTGATTAGCGTGTGTGGCTACATAGTCACATAATACCAAAGTTACATGGCCATCTTGGTCATTTTGACCTAGATCGAGCAGGCCAGATGGGGTCCATGGCTGCTCGTTCTCACCATACTGATTGACACCATCACCGTTTGTCGGATCATGCAGCTCTCCTGTCCCAACGATATCAGCCGCTTCTTGTTGCCGATCTGTTCTTTGGCGACGGGGTAACATGCGACGATGAGTCATGGCTGTGACACGATCGTGGTTAGTTTTGGCTGCAGACAACTACTAATAGCATATGTTCATATATATATATACATATATATATAATATGTTTAATGCAAAGTCTAATAATAAGTCCACATACAACAAAGTCAAATAATAGCATATGTTCACCTAGAACAAATTCATTGTTTGATTGACCACATACAACAAAGTCCACCTACTGTTCTACGAAACTAAGCCTACATCAACATCCAAATAAGAAAAGCAATGACCATAGTCATAAATAAAAGCATGACATCTTTCCAAGACCAAGGAGCAATTCTCCTAATCTTCACATCTCCAGCGGGTGGCTTCTCTTCAATCTCCAGTGCCAGTGGATGGCCATGGTTTGCATTCATTGGACCATAGTAGGCTGGTTGCCCATGGTTTGCAAGGTAGGCCGGATGACTATAGTAGGCCCTCAAAGCTTTAGCTTCTGTGTTGTACTTTTTGTTCAAATTACCAGGGTAGCGATTGACTTCAGCATAGCAATCTTCCCAGGTTTGATAAATCCCAGGTAGGTGACCAACATGCACTACATACCATGCCATGGTTGCCTATACATTTAAGTAAATTAGGCATGTGGTAAGTGGTAATAGTAACTCACTGAACTAGGGATGCTTAAGAGTAAGAACATTGTTCGGCAATACATTGTCAGTATTGCTCATGTGCAAGATGAATAACCAAATTCTTCATTGCTCCCAATAGTCATATTATACCGATTGGTTTATGAATTTTGGAGGGAGCTAAAATTGACTTATATAGTCATATCTTAATAAAATCCACTTATTCAGGTGTCACGTATCTATGTCATGTTTTACACTGCCATTAGTATCTAAAAAACCTCTCATTGATGCATTGGTAATCCACACACTGTTATATCGAAATCTACATGAAACATGAGGCTATGGATACCACTGCTCTAATGAACAATATTTGTAGGTATGTCAATGGGGTTTTTGCTGTAAAAGGGTTGATGAACAAATAATAGAGAACCACATCTTCCAGGAAATTAAAAATCAACTAGATGCATTTTTTGGATGCTGGTGCATGTCTGTGCCATTGAAATGTATCATTTCTTCTCCTGACTGACAGAGAGGCGAGAGCACACAAATTTGTACTTGAACATCAAATATGTAGCTACAGTGATTGTATCAAGATCACACAATACATCATCATCAATGTGGACATACACTATCAAAAACTATGGGCAGACAGCTTAATCTAGTCCCAGACATTTAAAATTGGATGCCTGGGATTCTTGCCTAAACAAACAAACATACCCTAACAGCATCATCAATGTGGGCATACACTATCAACTGTCTTAAAAAACTATAATACACATAGGAGTGGATGTATTAGAACTAATTTTTCCTAACACAGTGTATATTTGTCACTTTCTTCTTGTCCCAACCACTCCATGTTATGCCATCTTGTGACTCGGTCACTTTACTCATCCCGTGCTCTCGAGAAAATGCATGCTAAGCCACAACGTATAGCTCCATATGTGTTTCTGCGATTTGTCAGGTGAGGCGTCGACTTCTTCTGCAAGCTACTCTATCTAGCAATCCATGAAGCCACCGAGGTCCCTGCTTTTTTCCTTTACCTGGCATCTGAGCCTACGTGGTCTAAGGAGACCACTAATACTCACGAAAGATGGAGTTGAGATGACCATGATTATACGTGTGATGTGGGTGATACAAAAAAAATCAGCAATGTTACTAGCCATAGGTGGTGGAAGGTAGGAACCAGGAGGGAGAAGCGCTACAATGAGGCGCTAACATCGTGGGGCATTTCATCAAACACACAGCGGGCAGTGAGCCACGCACTCACCGTGGGGGAGGGAAAGCAGCTATCCACGCACTCCTGAAGGCCTCGGCGGTGGGAGCGCTCCTGAACGCACTCATCGGGAAGGAGGAGGGGCATGGGCGGCGTCGTGGGCAACGAACGAGGGCACGTAGAGAGAGAGTTGATTTCTTGAGAAGTGAGAGTGAAACGTGAGAAATGAGACTGTGGAGTTCGTGGGTGGGTGGGATCGATGTATGTGGCCGGCGGTTTATTTTATATAGGGGGGCATGGACATCACTGTCGGTTTTTAAGTAGAACCGACAGTGAAAGTTAATATCACTGCTGGTTTTTAAATAGAACCGACAGTGAAAGTTAATATCACTGTCAGTTTGTAAGTAGAACCGACAGTGAAGGTGCATATATGTAAAGGATATATTTATTTAGATAGTACAGTGGGAAAGTTTTAACAACAACGATATATTTATTAAGATAGTAATGAAATACATCAAAAAATAACAAACATATTAGAAATAAATTACATATACGATAACAAAGACCTTACACTAAAATTCCATATACGATAACAAAGACCTATTTGCGTATAGGTCAATGTTAGAATCAACGTGTATCAATACATTATAATGTAACCACCTCAATAGCATTCTTCTAGCACCACAACTAGGGTCAAACAGCAGCACCAAGGTGGTCTACGAGCTATACTGATTGGAGATGACAATGTGGCATCAATGAATCTGCCTTGTCTGTACATGGCCTTTTTCCAGATGCGCACAACAGCGGATGGCTCTGTGAACCTCGTGGCATCTCCAATCTTCGGCGTTGCTCTATCTTCAGTAGCATTCTTCTAGTACCTCTTGTGTGCACCATTTTGGTGGACTACGATGCATAATGATATATGTGGTTTGTTGTAAGAGGAAAACATTGTATCATGGTTGATAAGGCTTGGCTGAAACCAACATGCATGGAGAGGCTAGCTCCTGGCCGAGGGCCATTTTATAGGGGCTAGCAATCGTGGTACATTTTTATTTCTAAACTAAAGTTGTCGGGGTAGGTGGGAGCAGTGTTCCAACTGTTGTGGTCAGTGGGAGCACTGTTGGCATGTGAGGAGTATCTACACATCACTGTCAGTTTTAGTTTAAAAACCGACAGTGAATGGAGCCTTCTGTGTCGGTTTGAGCAACCGACAGTGATAGAAGCTATCACTGTCAGTTTTAAAACCAAAACCGGCAGTGATTTGGTGTAGCAGTTTTTTTAAATGTAGCAGTTAGGTGTTAAGTAGGACAACTTTTCATTTTCTTTTGAACTCCTTCGACTGGCTCAATGGTTAAGGCCCCTCAACCTAGCCCCGAGACCCATCTTCGAGTCCTAGGCTGCCCAAATTTTTTTTGTTCAATTTTATAAATTATTTAATTAATTCGGGAAATAGCTCATCACTGCCGGTTCGCATTATAAACCGACAGTGATGAGGATACATCACTGCCGGTTCATTCCCCAAATGGCAGTGATGTGGTGTAGCAGTTATTTTTTTGAAAATGTAGCAATTAGGTGTTAAGTATGATAACTTTTCATTTTCTTTCGAACTCCTCCTACTGGCTCAACGGTTAAGACACCTCAACTTAGCCCCCGAGGCCCGTGTTCGAGTCCTAGGCCGCCCAAAATTTTTGTTTCAATTTTATAAATTATTAAATGAATTGTCTCTATGCACCTTCTTTCTTTATGGCCTTCTTAGTGTTCCTCTTCATCTCGGCCTGATCTGGAGACTGGAACAATACACACATCAAGTAAATGGATCACTCAATAGTCAACACACAAGCTACAGTCATTCCCATTCACATCTCCAGGAGCACATACATCAATGATCAATGAAGGTTGGAGCTACTACACCTTTGCTCAATGCCTACTGGGGGCTAGGCTCCTTCGAGTATTGCGAGCAGGGACTACAAACTGGTTGAGGACCAGTGGCGCCGAGGAGCTGTGGATCCCTCACTACTAGTAGTAGCTCGGAAGAGAATGGCCGCCCCAATTTCCTTCTATTGGAAGTCTAGACATATATATTTATATTTATATTTATATTTAGCTAGTGTTTAAATTCAGAGAGTAAAGTTTTGAAATGTTACGTCCGGTGTCTAATCGAGTGTTTGAATAGTAATAAGGTCCGTCTTAATGGTAGTTTTAAATAACTTTCATTCTCATTAATTGCTATGATATGTCGGCATATTTGCTGAGTCGACAGAGCATTAACGAGGAGGAGAGAGGAGATGAGAGTTTCATCAGGATCAAACATCCTTCACGGGTATGTGCATAATGATTACATAGTTAATAATAATCTATCTATCTTTACGTACATCAACAATGAGGGCCTCATTGTGATCAAGCCGTACATAAGTAGGTTCGTCACCCTCTTGAAGGATAGGTAGGGGTATGTTCGCCCCGATTGGAGGCATTTCCTGATAGCCCTTGTAGTCTTCTTCGTCCGTCACTCCATCGACACCGACAATCTTCCTTTTCCCTTCTAGGACTACTTTTAGCCTTCCTTTTGTCTTGTTGTCCCTTGTATAGAAGACTTGCATAACATCTCTTGCAAGGACAAAGGGGTTATCTCTGTATGCTGTCTTAGTGAGATCAATTGTAGTGAACCCTTCGTTGTTAGTGTTGATTTCCTCGAGCCGGACCCACTGGTAGCGAAAAAGAGCTGCCTTCAATGGACCGTAGGCTAGCTCTCATATCTCCTCTATGAAACCATAGTATGTCGCTTGCACGTTGCCGTTTTTGTCGTGAGCATCAAAACGAACACCACAATTTTGGTATGTGCTCTTTCCATCTTGCTTTTTTGTGTAAAATGTGAATCCATTGATCTCATACCCTTGGTACTTAAGATATGTACTCGAAGGTCCCTTGGCTAAGGCATCCAGTTGATTACCCAACTATATTCCAAGCAAGCGACGTTGCAACCAGTTGACAAATTCCTCCTTATGTTTTTTATCCAGCCAAGCCTGTGACCTGCTCGGATACAGAGTTTGCAGCGATTGCCTGTGCTCATCAATGTATGGCATCACACCCTCGGCTTGCTGGAGAATAGCGAACTATGCCTGTCTAAAAGAAATAGGGTTGTCTATTGTAACAAATTTCTCCTCAATCGTTCCTTTGCCAGGTAGTCTTCCCTCGTGATGAGATTCTGGAACTCCGACCCTTTTGATGTCCAGATAATATGTGCAGAACTCAATGGCCTCTTTTGTAGACCATCCTTCAACCATGCCCCTTCTGGCCTGAATCTGTTTCTAACATACCTCCTAAAAACTGGCATCAATCTTTCAAAAGGGAACATCTGATGCAGGTACATTGGGCCAAGGGCTCTAATTTGGTCAACAAGATGAATGGGTAGATGCAATGAGATATCAAAGTAAGTCATCAAGAAATGCATCTCAAGTCTAACGAGAGTTTTGGCTATGTCCCACTACAGCTGCTCTAGCGTGGACACATCAATGACCTTTTTTGAGATCACGTTGAAGAACGAGCAAAGCTTTATGATTGGGGCGCGGACCTTTGGGGGGAGGATACCACGTAGGGCAATAGGGAGCAGCTGAGTCATAATGACATGATAGTCATGGGCCTTCATAGGGCCATAGTTGAACTTGAGTTCTCTTATGTTCACTAGCCTCTTCGGGTTCGCACAGTAGCTCGTCGGGACTTTGAGTTCATTGAAGAAAGAAATAAGCGCACGCTTTTCTTCCTTCTTCAATGTCCATGACGCAACTGGAAGTTCGAACTGTCCATTCTCTACCTCCATGGGATGCAGCTCCATCCTGATTCCCAAGTGTTGCATGTCCAAACGTGTGGCTAGTGAATCCTTCGATGTCCCCCCGGTGTCCATCAAGGTGTTAAGAGTGTTAGCGCACATGTTTTTAGTGATGTGCATGGGATCAAGACAGTGGCGTACACTCAGAAATGGCCAATAAGGTAGTTTCCAGAAAACTGATTTTTTCTTCCAAACGCTCCCATCAGGCGCGGCTACTGCATTATCCCCCTTCCCAAGGACAACCTCCAGTTTGTTTAGTTCTCGAAGTATCGCAGACCCATCTCGATATTTTGGAGCTAAGCGTTTCTCAATAGTACCGTTGAAATCTTTTCTGTTCCTACGGTAAGGGTGATCCTTAGGTAGGAACCATATAAACTATCTTTGAGTTATTTGGCAGATTTACCGCATTGGTGTCGTCCAAGCACTCGACACATCCAGTATAGCCTTTTGTCTTCTCTCCGGACAATGAACCTCGACCTGGTAGGTCGGTGATTGTAGCGATAAGTACTCCCTTGATCGTGACATGTTCCTTTTTGTACTCGTCCCAAACATCCGGCACACCCTTTTTAAACATCTCCACTAGTTCATTGATCACTGAGTCCAGAAACACATCAATGTCATTCCCAGGTTGTCTTGGCCCTTGATCAGTAGTGGCATCTGGATGTATGACCGCTTCATACAGACCCAAGCTAGAAGGTTGTATATACAGAGCATCACTGGCTAGGTGCTATGATTGCTTCTAACCTGGTCGAAAGGATTCATCCCATCTGTGCTCAAAGCAAACAAAAGGTGTCTTACATCTCCAGCGATGTCCTTATAGAACATAGTATTGATAGTCCTATAGTCATGCCCATCGGCGGGGTGCCTCATCATTGTATCTTTCTTACGCTCTTTGCTATGCCAGCGCAATAGCTTAGCTGACTTTGCACATGCAAACAGCCTATGCACCCGGGGAGCAATGGGGAAATACCAAACGACCTTTTTAGACCTCCTCTGGTCTTGGTACCCTCATCTGACAGCCCTTCCTTGTACCGTGGAGCTTCACACTTGGGGCACTTGTCCAAGTCTTTGTATTTTTCTCCACGGTATAATATGCAATCATTGGAACACGCGTGGATTTTTTCAACCTCGAGGCCGATGGGGCAGATCATTTGCTTGGCCAAGTATGTCTTTTTTGGCAACTCATTTTTTTCTGGGAGCATTTTCCTTATTAAACATAATAACTGATCGAAGTCTCTATCGCTCAATCTATTTGTCAATTTGAACTCTAATAGCATGATGTCGACTTCTAGTTTGCTCATTGGACAATCCCTATACAATGGTGTTTTGCCATATTATCTCATTTTCTCTAGCTTTCTCAGCTGTCTTTCACTAAGACATCCGGTCTCTACATTACGTAGCAGCCGAGAAATGCCATCGTTATCCTCGGTGTCGTCAGCTAGCGTGTTCCTAAACACATTATTAACTGTGGCCATAGGTTTTGTGTTGACACCGGGTTCCTCGTCAGCATCGTGGATGGCTATGTCAGGCATGTCCACATCATCATCGTTTTACTGTAGAACATTCACACCAACCTCGCCATGCATAGTCCATGTCGTATAGTTTGGCATGAACCCCTTGGTAATCAAGTGCGATCGTATAGACTCAATTTGATGAAAGTTCCTTTAATTCTTGCAATCTTTGCATGGGCAGAAGACAGGGTTCCCATTCCCAGCATGGGCTTTGGCGTTGGTGATAAACTGGTTGACGCCATGCATGTACCGCTTGTCCGTTCAGGACAGATGCATCCACTCTCGTTCCATCTCTGCACATAAAAAATACTGAGGCAGTAATTACAAAGAATTAATAAGAAATCGAGCTTCATGAACAACAATTGTAGCTTGAAAGTACCATTTTTAGAAAACATTATTGTACACTAATTATTGGAAAATTAAAATTTTTAGCCCCGGCCCTGTAAATTGAAAATAGTAGTAAAAAACAATTATTGCACAATATTGAAGAACAACTATTATACGCTACTTCTAAGAACTAATTATAGCATCACATACTAACAATGATGATCTTGACCACCATGGAATAATTAGCTAGGAATTTAAATGTGTTTATAGACACCAACCGTTTGGATGATGGATTCACCATAATTTGAGCCTTGCACAAATATCCAATTGGAAAAGTGCTCTCTAGAATGGAGAAAGAACTAGAATGAGAATCAAGCATTTTAGCCATCAAAACGAAGCTAATTAAGCAACAAAATCAAAGGAGTGGATGTTTGTTACTAAACTTAAAGCAAAAAGATCAAGCCATTCTTCAAAATCTAAGCGCTAGCTTTATGGTGAAGAGCAGCTGCAACAATGGAGGGAAGGGCCCAAAAGCGCACCTCTATTCTCGGGATGGAAGAGAGGAGGAAGAAGAGGACGGCTGCAGCCTTTTTGTGCTATAGGCTTATCACCGTCGGTTCTCGGCTAGAACCGACAGTGATAGAGCCAAATCACTGTCGGTTTGTGGCTTTGAACCAGCAGTGATAAGTGGTCGCAAAAACACTGCCGGTTCAAGCCACAAACTGGCAGTGATGTGGTGCTTCACTGCCGGTTTTAGCCCAGCCCCAATCATTTTCTCATTTTCAAGCTCATAACCGGCAGTGAAGGTACATCACTGCCGGTTCTCACAAATCCGGCAGTAATGATGCCGGTAGTGATGTCCAAATCTGGCGTAGTGTTATAAGAGTTTCTACTCCTAATGGTGAGAGTTATGGGAGTTTCCGTTTATGATGACGGGAGTTTCTTCCCTGGGTGTCTCTTCCGCTTCTGAATCTTGATCTCCTGCGGGTGGCCCTTGTGCCCGCTCTGCTTCTTGGCTACAAGATAAAAGTAAGACCCCCTTCAACATTTAGTCTCTCATACACGCAAGACATCCATGTTTCCGCTGCTGCCAAGCTTTCTCATCCTGGTTCTTGCGAGCATGGGAATAGGGAGAGTAGGCCTCCGAAACCGTGTCATCTCTGTGTTCATCTGCTCGGGTGAAGGGCGGCATCAAGTTTTTTGGGAGCGATTACGTGACTGCTCAATCGATTGATCCACGATTTCTTCTTCTTCCAAGTGGCGGCTGATTGGCACTGCTACATCTCTGCATTGCATAGAGCAGGACGACTACAACAATAGGCACTATGTTGACTTGCATAACCAGCTCTAGTGCTGTTGGGTATGTTGCAATTCATCCTCTTTTTATAGTGATCAAGATCTTGATGATTAGTATCATATATGTGTTCATGACACTGAATCATACGTGCACATATCTGAGGCCACAAACTTGTTCTTAATCTTTTCTGGATAAAATGATACTGAAATTTCCTAAATTTATAACAATTACTTCTATTACAAATATTTCTCTGATCTTGTTTTGTGCAAAATAAGTCTAAGCAAAAATTCAGCAATATAAATCCATCTTTTTTTACT
The DNA here is from genome assembly GCF_019320115.1 of Miscanthus floridulus. Taxonomy (NCBI): domain Eukaryota; kingdom Viridiplantae; phylum Streptophyta; class Magnoliopsida; order Poales; family Poaceae; genus Miscanthus; species Miscanthus floridulus. The sequence continues at coordinate 540,981 of NC_089588.1, read as the reverse complement.
GGTCAATTCTTACTGGTGTCTTTGTACAAATTATCTAGCTTTAGTGCTGTCGCAAGAGTAAAAAAGAATGTTTATCAAGCAACCATCGTAACATTTTGTGGGGGCCCTTTTGATCGGACGGTATCCTAATTCTGGCATATTCTGCCATTCTGGGAGTAGGAGGCTTGCTCTTCCTGTTTAATTTTTGACTGGTGTCTCCTTTCCCTCCATGGGTCTTGCGAGTGTAGGAGTGTGTATTAATCCATGGAGGGCAAGTGGGTGCTGCGACTGCGTGAGCATGGACGGTGAGGAGGCCACAGGTGGCAGCAGGACTAGGAGCCGTACAGATCTAAACCTGTTTATTGCCGTCCCTCTATTGCCGCTGCCTCGAGTCAGGCTCGACACCACGATGACATCCCCGACTTTGATGCCCAACCCGACCGGTGCTGTGCCAGATGCTCCAAGAATGGGTGAGGAATCACTTGCCTCGGCAGTCACGCCCTATTCGCCATCGAATGATCTCTCCACCTTGGAGAGAACCCAATGCTTGATCCCACAGTTTATTCCAGGCAGTAGTGCCGGCGGTGAATAGGACACTGATACACTCCTAGTAAGCCGCCGCCGGCTGTGGATGGTCCCAGTGTCTGTGTACGGCAGCTTCTGGTAGCTGCCATTGGGTTGGAGGGTGATGATCTTCCGGTAGCAAGGTCTATGCACCCTAGTAGGGTAGTTGCTGCTGTTGGAATGGGGATGGTCAACACAAGCATACTTGGGCGGTCCACTCAAGGGGCTCCTGCAATTGATGTTAATTGCAATATTGCTTCTTCCTTATGCTGGTAGTTAAACCTTCTAGCTGAGTTATATTGCCAGACTCTCTGAGGTACTCACAGGTGTAGAATCCACATAGAGCTGCCTTTAGAGGTTGCTTGGCGCACCGCACAATAGAATATATTAACGATTAATACCTTGTACATATGTATATAGATCATGCATTGTCGTGCTTGATGGAAGAAGGACAGGAGGTAGTAAAAACGACGGTAAAAACCTTGTAGGTAGCAATTTCGACCCGTTTTAAAAGTTCGAGTATAGGTGGAAAAAGAAAAATCGATTTTTCTGATTGGTAATTAGGAGAATCGTACTTGGACAGGAGGTAGTAAGAACGACGTTAGTTTCTATTTTTTATTTATTTAAATGGAAAATGGAATCACGCGGCCTCTGCTTGTAATGCTTGCATCCGTGTGTCTGGACGCATCAGACGCTCTAGCAGGTCCACATGCACTCTGATTAAATTAGATTGGCAAATATTGAGATTTACCTCCTACCGCACAGGGCACCATTCATCTCTCCACCTCTCGTGGGTGCCTCCTTTGTGCACGTGTCCTATGACGCTGCCCTCTCCTACATACATACCATATGTGTGCGGCACTTGGCGGCCCCTCCCCTGCGCCCCCATCTTTGTATGACACTTCGATGACCCCTTCCCCTGTGCCACCATATGTCTGTACGGCACTTCAACGACTGCCTGCCCTGTGCCCCCATCTACGTGTACGGCACTTTGATGACCACCTCCCTCGCGCCCCAATTTGTGTGTACGGCACTTAGACAACTCCCTCTCCCGCGCCCCCAACTATGTGTATGGGACTTGTACGACCCCCTTCCATGCACCCCCAAATGTGGGCGGCACTTCGACAGCCCCTTCCCTCGAGTCCGTGTGTGGCACCGTAGTCCTCCAAGATTGTAGGGGTGGCGTGTCAGTTATCCAGCATATGAGGTTTTGGATCTCATTCATGGTGGCAAGCCTCCAACTACATCTGTTGTCCACAACATCTTTTTTAGATCAAAGGCATTCACCCGGCTTTTATTGAAAGCTTAACGAAAGCCCAAGATTCTGCTGGGAAAACCAGCTTACAGATTAAGCACTAAACCCTTCAACGAACTCTATAAACTACACATCAAAAGATCTACCATCAGACCTCTAAACCCAAACAACAAGTTTGAAACCACCAACATTCGGACCAACAAAATCAGACAAAGGCAAACACTCGCGCACAGCTACATTGCCACAGTGGCATTAGAAGCAACTAGATTTATCATCTCGTTCGCCACAGGCTTCAGATTGGGCTTCAAGAGCGGACGCCAAGATTTCACCACCATCAGCATCTTGTAAATGATTGCCACCGGGGACGTCATCGTCTTCTTGTTAAACACCACATCATTGCGCGCCTTCCAGATAGTCCATAACGCCCCTGCACATAGGAACAATGTTACCTGCTGTTTTTTTTCCTCTAAGGTTTGTCAAGATCTCTAAAAATAGCGCTGAACAGCTTGTTGGCGACAATGACCAACTAAGGCTTTCACGAAAAAAGGACCACAAGAATACAGCAAAGGGGCATTGAAACAAAATATGATCCGACGTTTCAAGTTTATCACAACTGAACCATTCCTCCGGTCCAGACCATTTCTTCTTCTTCAGTTGGACCCCACACTGGATTCTATCATGTATGGCCATCCATAAGAAAATTTTAACCTTCAAACGAATATTACATTTCCAGATAAGCATCGTTTGCACATCTTGAAGCCCTCCAAAGGTCATCAAATTATAAAGTGATTTTGCTGAATATTGCTGAGATCTCTCTAAAGCCCAAAACACCTCATCTCTGCCATCTGACAAAGAAACTTCATCTAACAACATCAGATTGCTCCATTCTTCCCACAAAATTCTATTCAACTGTCTTCTAAATTCTAAAAACCACTGACCTTCCACCCATGCCTCTGCCACCACTAGGTCTTGGCGAACAGCAATATGAAACAGGTTAGGAAAAGTTACTTTCAGTACACAGTCTCCTACCCAACAATCATTCAAAAACCTTGTTTGCATCCCTGATTTTATCCTAATACACCTTCCCATTTGAAACCACTTTCTGACATCCAACAAAGATTTCCAGAATTGAGAGCCTTTCCTACTTCTAACTTGGAAAATACTTTTGTGGCCCAAATATTTGTTTCTCAATATGTTACAGCACAAACTATTATCTCCTCTTTCAAGCTTGTCAATCCATTTACCAAGTAAACAAGTATTCATAACTCTAATGTCCATAAAACCAAGACCTCCAAACCGCTTCGGCATGTTTAGAGCTTCCCACTTAACCATATGATACTTCCTTTTCTTACTTGTCCCTTCCCAGAAGAATCTAGCTCTAATAGAATCCAACCTCTAAAAATTGCCTTCATATAACTGATACACACCCATCGTGTACATGGGTAAGCTAGACAGACAAGAATCAATCAAATCAGATTTTCCCCCTGATGACAGATACTCACATTGCCAAGTTCCCAGTCTTTTCTCTGTCTTCTCACAAACATAACTCATTTGTGCTTTTGATATCTTATGACAACTCACCGGCATTCCTAGATATTTCATCGGAAGAAGTCCACTTTTACATCCCAACATCTCTGCTGCAACATTCATCTCCACTGCAGACAATCCTACTAAGAAAATCTCACTTTTCTCAAAGTTTATCTTCATTCCTAACATAGCCTCATAGCAAGATAAAATTACTCTAACATTTCGCAAAGTTTGTAAATCAAACTGCAGGAGCAGAATAGTATCATCAGCAGACTGTAAATGTGTTAACCCTCCTTCAACTAAGTGAGGTACAAGCCCCTTAATCATCCCAGCAGCACAGGCTCTCAATAACATAGCAGAAAGGGCATCTGCTACAAGGTTAAACAACAGTGGAGACAATGGATCACCCTGTCTAAGTCCTTTGAAGCTTCTAAAATAGTCGCCTCTTTCACCATTCAGATCAATGCACGCCTTTCCCCCTCTAACAACTTTATTCATCCATTGGATCCATTTCATATGAAACCCTTTTCTATGAAGAACTTCCTCTAAAAAATTCCAATTAACTCTATCATACGCTTTTTCAAAATCCAACTTGATGATAACCCCACTTGTTTTTGTATCCTTAAGTTCATGCATCACCTCCTGCAGGATCACCACTCCCTCTAAAATATTTCTTCCAGGTATAAAAGCTGTTTGAAAAATGCTCACCACCCTACCAACCACTGATGAGAGCCTTACAGCGAGAGTTTTGGTGATAATCTTGTATATTACATTTAAAAGGCAAATCGGTCTAAATTATTTAACACTATTCGTCGGTTTAACCTTAGGTAACAAAATAATAAATTCATAGTTTAGTCTACACAGCTCCAACTGTCCATCATATAATCTTTCTAGCATTTCTTTGATATCCCCTCTTATCATATTCCAAAAAGCTTTGAAAAATTCTATTGAAAAACCATCCGGGCCTGGAGCCGTATTATTTTTCATCTCCTTAATCACCACATCAAGTTCTTCTAAAGAGAATGGTCTAGTCAAAAACTCATTCTCTTCTTGCTGAATTTGCTGATAGCTCGGCCAAAGATCCCTGTCCAAATGCATATCAGCCACCTCTTCACTCCCAAACAATTTTTTATAGTACTCCGTAATGTGATCTCTAAGGCTGCCAGGCTCAACCACTTCTTGACCATTCACCTCCAACATTGAAATATGCATTTTCCTTCTTCTGCCAATAGCACATTTGTGAAAGTAGCTAGAATTTGAGTCGCCAGCGAACAACCATTTCTCACCCCCTCTTCTTTGCCATTGTAACTCTTCTTCTAACAGCATCTGATTAAAAGTCTGATCCAAAGCATATCTTTCCTCCCACTCCAACTGAGCCAGTTCCCTTTCCTGACTCCAATCATCCAGCATGGCAATTCTTCTAATAATTTCTTCCTTCTGTTTTCTTCTCTGGCTATCCAGATTCTGACCCCAGCCTTTTATAGCTCTCCTCAACTTACTTGAAATCACATGCCAATGATCTAAAGGATCATATTTAAACCTTGAAGGCCATTTAGCTCTCACCCATTCTCTGAACCCCTCCTGTTGGAGCCAATGAACACTAAATCTGAAATAAAACTGCTGACCTGGCACATTGTCTCCCATATCTACTATAAGAGGGTTATGATCTGATCCTAGCCTCGGACCAGTTACCACCGACGTCAGAGTAAACTTATCTTCCCAAGCATTTGACACCAAAACTCTATCTAGAACACACATAATCGGAGGATTTTGTCTGTTTGTCTAGGTAAAACGACTTCCAGACCTGTGAAGTTCCCTGAGAGTTGTATTATTGATCATTTCATTAAATGCCTCCATCATCTGAACATTCACATTTCCATTAGATTTTTCCTCAATTCTTCTCACCAAATTAAAATCTCCACCCAAAATCATAGGGCATTCCACCGACTGAACTTTAGATTGGATCTCTTCCAAGAACTCTAACTTTCTATTATCATGAGCAGGGCCATATACATTGAAAATCACCCACTAAAAACCATATGCCTTCATGGTAAGATTGAAACATTAGTAAAAATTACCCACATCTTCAGCTGTCACTATAGCCAGCTCTTTATCCACACCCATGAGCAAACCACCTGAATGTCCAGAACAAGGCAACCAGGACCAAAACATATCCTTCTGGCCAGCGAACCTCTCTAACTCTCTATTTCTAAAACAAGACTTAATGGTTTCCTGTAAGCATATGCAATCAAAAGAATGCTTATTAACTAATCCTAAAAGCAACTTCCTCCTCCCTGCATTTCCCAGACCTCTAATATTCCAATACAGAATCTTCATCCTTGATCTCTATGAGATAATTTATTCACTGTATCAGCACCACCCCCCATCAACTCTAACACCTGGGGGCTCAAATCCACAGAACTCTCAATCTCCAAAGGAACTCTAATAATTGTATCATTTGGGATCATAGAACTCAACTCAATCTTTTGCTTAGTTTTTTGTAAAGCAATGGAAGCATCTTCCTTAGCTTGTATCAAAGAAATGTTTGCAATTCTAGAAACCTCATCTTGCCCCAAAGAAAAACCACATACTCTAGCCATAGAATCTAAGGAGCAAGTATCAGTAGGACAAGAAGATGAGGGAATGGTTTTAGTACCTTTTGCATCAGCTGTCCTGGCATTTAGTTTATCTTGAGTTGCTCCTTTGTTCTCTTGAATTCTCGAACTATGCCTTGTATTGAAATTAACCATGTCACTCTTAACTGGCTGAAGTTTGGAAAGCTCATATGATTCCTCTATAGAAGTCAAAATTGACTCAGGAACTGCTACTTTGTCTTCCTCATTACATACTAGCCTCCCATCAGATACCACACCTTCCAAAAGAGATTTCTGACCCCCACCAGATAACACCACATTTTCAAGTACCAGATCACCCTGCTGATTTAGACTAGCAGCTAAATCATGCATATCCTGAAAAATGTCAGATTTGGTTATCAACCTCTGATAATCATCTATACCATCCTTAGGTCCCTGAGTATTCATCTCTAATGCTTCAGCAAGTGGACCAGTACTTTCAGAACTACCCATAGCTACCTGCCTTTGATGACTAGAAGGACCAGACCCATATTTCTGACTAATATCACCAGGTGTAGGTTGCCCGATTCTAGCCATCCATGGTTGTCCTGTGATTCTGGGTCTTCTTCATCAGTAACATCATCTTCATCATCTTCAGGATCATCGTCTTGCTTGGATGGGGGATAATTCTGGAGCTTGTCTGAAAAATACCAAGTTATCTTCCTACCCTTCTTGTTAATAAACACTTCAGATGTCCCGCCTATCTTGTTAGGATTACGGCATGACACCTTTACCCACACCGCTTTCCATTGCAGAGACGGTACATGCACTTCCTCTGGGTCACCCACCAACCTAGCCAGCTCCATAACATCAAACTCAGTTCTAGCAAATTTTGGAATGCCAATAGCTCTAACCCACACAGACTGAAGGACCTGAAACACCTCCGGATCCATATCTGACTCCTCAACCACAGCCACAATATCAAACGTGATAAACTTGATTTTTTCATCTTGATTAGCAGATTCAAAGCCACTTTGGAAGGTAGATTCACCAGAAACTCACTTCCCGAGATGCGCTTGACATCCCAATCCCAATTCGAATCCATCAAATAATGCAATTCAGTCTTAACTCTAAACATAGTACCCCTTCCTTCTAAAATTGACACAATAGCTCTAATCGGACCCTCTGTTTCAAGTTTAGCTTCAGCCTTAGGCTCAGGTAAATCTAGAGCATAAAAGATCTGACCAGGCATACCATACGCACAGAGACACAAACCCTTGTTCGATTTCATCAAAGGACACTGATTGGACTTATGACCTGACTCTCGACAACTATAACAGAATGGAGGTTTCTTGCAAGTAGAATGTTGGTGACCATAATCATTGCAATTAAAACATTTCATAGCAAGACCTGAAGACTGACCTGCACCCGAACCCCAACTCTGCTGAACATTGTACCCCTTCCTTCGAACTTTAATCTTGTGACGTAGATCTTCTTCAGTCATTTGACGCACATCTCGCTCCTCAGACTGATCCCCCATCCTCTTGCGATTCTGCACCTCCCACTGCTCCTGACCTTGAAACTGCTGATGACCCTGCTTTGACTCCCAGTACCCTTGATCACGAGCAAATCGCAGATCCCGCCCCTCTCGAGCCTGGGAATCCCATCCTTCACGCCTGGACCCCTGAAATCCATCACGGCTACTGCGTCCATCTCTAAATCTCTCCCCATCTTTAATATCTCTAAATCTATCTCCATCTCTACCTTCTCGACTTTACTACCTCTTATCCATGGTGACCTCAGCGAATGACCGCCCGTCCATCGTGTTAGGACGGACACGGCGGAAAAACTTTGCCTGAGTCCCAAATCTCCTGATGTCCCTCACACTCGCCGGAAAACGCTCTACGGCTGGATCCCAAACCCTAGCGGAGGCAACCCAGACCCAAGATGAGGCGGACCTAACAATGCGACCATGACTGCGACTGCGGTTTTGACTGGGTGGAGGGATATAAGAATGAGCGAACAAGTCATCAATAGACAGGCCTAACTAGGCCGGCCCAACTAAGCTTTCCTTTTCCTCAGCCTTGGGCCGTTGCATCTTCTTCCCCACAGTCATCACCTGGACATCACTGTCAATGATTCTTCGAGCTTGAGACCTCAACAATGGCGGCGAACTCACTTTTGTGCTCATCACTGGCGGCTGCAACTCTTGAACAATTTGCTCTATTGACTTCTGTACCTCTCCACCACCCAAAGCAGTGTCCGATTTACTACTCCATGAGAAATGAATTGGCAAGTTCCCAATTGCAATCGAATTCGAATCCACCGCAGCAACTGGAGGCAACTTGCCATGACGAAGGTGCTCACCTCTATCCAAATCACTCAACTACGAATGTTTAGGTAACCCGAACGCTACTTTTGGAGATCTCTGCTTAGAACTCAAAGGCGGAAAACGATCAAAACTCAACCAATCCTCCAAATCCACCTCTAACTCCTTCCGACTATTTACACCTACCCTCTGAGAACTCTACGGTGAAATCGAATACGGCGGACAAGCTAGAGTAAGCCTGCGATTCCTCATGAATGATGCACCAAATCTACACTCAATTTTCTGGAATGTTCTGACCACCGCGACCACACTCTCGACATACCACAAGGAAACGAGAAATACCTCTGACACCTGTGAAATCCGCACCGAATGCCCCGCTAGTTCCTCACCGTTGCTCAGCAGACACCGCTGGAGTGCTCCCCTCCACCTCCTCAAAATGACAACCGCTCCAACCTCGAACCAACACGCGTAGATCTACGACTCCAATGACAGTCCCCCTCACGAGCGAAGTGGAGATGAGCAGGGGCGAAGAAGTGGGCGGAGGCGGAGAGGTGAGCGGAGGTGGAGGCGGAGAGGTGGGCGGAGGCGGAGGCGGAGAGGTGGGCGGAGGTGGAGAGGTGACCCGGTTCGTTATCTGTCTAGGAGGTTTTCGACCCAAACAATCCTTTTCACCTCTTACGGATCTAATGCCGCAACACAGCGGCAGTATGAAATTTCATCCAAAACATCTTTGAGCTCCACATTTGATTTTTGAGATGTTATATTTGTGTTTTTCCATGTTGCATTAGATGAATTCCCATGTTGCCACAACAAAATACAGATGTTTCTGTAGATGATTTTGCCACAACAAAATTGATATGTAGCGTTGCTTGAATGGTGTTGTAGCTGATGATTTCTCATGTTGATTATAAATGGTTCATCTTCTCTTATTCTGATGTTGCAGTAACAAACTGTTGTATGTTGCACTTCGTTGATTTCTCATGTTGCAGCAAAAAATTTTTTGGGAGGTTTCAATAAAAAATGCTCTTGGGCCAGCACCTATTCCATCCTACGACCCATACGGCGCATAGCTCACTACTAATTTTTGACCCATGCGATAGCTTGGTACCACATCAATTTCGCGTTTGATGCGAGCCGCAGCAATAGCTCTAGTTGCCATAGCCTTATCGCATTAGTTTGCTGTGAGCGATGTGAGATTTCACTATTGCATCAGCCATCTGTTGTCTCTTGCATCAAAATAGAGAGATGCAAAAGGGTTATTGCATCAAAATCATTTTGATGCGAGGTTGCTATTGCATCGACCATAGATGTCTCTTGCATCAAGATAGAGAGATGCAAAAAGGTTATGCATCAAAATCATGTAGATGTAATACATGTAATAAATCTGATGCAATAAGAATTTCAATTGCAACAGCTAACGTTCGTTGCAATAGACCATATTACATCGACATTAGGTTCAGTACAATAAAAACTATTGCATCGACATTAGGTTCGGTGCAATAAAACCTATTGCATCAACATTAGGTCCGATGCAACACAAACTATTGCATCGACATTAGGCTCAATGCAACATAAACTATTGCATCGACATTAGATTTGATGCGATACAAACTATTTCATCGACATTAGGTTCGCTGCTATTTTATATTGCATCTGTTTTATTTGCTAAATAATAAAAAATTGCGGCACAGAAGTTCACAAAATTACAAAATCTAATGGCACAAAAGGGCAATGATATTAATAACTTTGATCATCCACATTCAATAGTGTGTACAATAATAAAATAAAAAAGCTTTATAGTTCAATAATGTAATAGCAAGGTCGTCGAAACTGCATTCTAGACTTGTAGAACTAAACAATTAGACTAAGGACTCTTAGCACAAATCATGAAAGGTTCGTTGTCATTGCAAAATTCTTGATTCAGTTCATCCTTCAAAAGAGTCTGAGCACTCTTCTCAAAGCGCATCTTCCTGCCCAATGGAAACAGTCCAAATGGCATATGCATCAGTTTTAGAACAATTAAATTTTGTCGCCATTAGATCAAAAGAGCTGTCATGGTAGATTTATGGCCTCTCACGCCATTATAAATATGTATATCATCTGAAACTCAACAATTGCAACATCATAAAACTTTACCAGCATTAGTAGATAGATGATCACCTTACAGTTGGTCTCAGGACTCTGGACCTTCTTTCAATATTGATTTATTGAGCTGTCAAATGAACCAATAATCAATCAGCAAGCACATGAAGAAAGAACTGGCCTAACAAATATTCAAATCAGCACCTTAAAGTAGATGTTGAGAAGAATGAGAGGACCACTACCCCAGATCTGTACATCACTGTTGGTTCAAAAAACCCCTTCACTGCCGGATTTTGAACCGACAGTGGCATACCGATAGTGATGGGGGGTTGACATCACTGTCGGTTCTTAAAAACCAACACTGATCTATAGGAAACAGTGTCGGTTTCTGGCTCCACCCGACAGTGTCTAGTTGAACAACACTGCCGGTTTGTAGTCCTAACCGACAGTGAAGGTTGCTTCAAGAGTGTCGGTTCATGGCTCAAGCCGACAGTGTTGAGCTAGCCAACACTGTCGGTTGAGGGCTCAAACCGGCAATGTTGAGCAAGACAACACTGTCGGTTCATGGCTCAAGCCGACAGTGTTTTGCAAGACAACACTGTCGGTTTGTTGATAACCGGCAGTGTTTTGCAAGACAACACTGTCGGTTCGTTGCTAACCGGTAGTGATGGCCCATTCGTATTTTATTGTTTTATAATTGATTTTAATTTATATTTTTTTGTGGAATCGGGTTTCGCTTTATATACACTACGTAGACGACAGGTCCATCAATATTAAACATTACAAATGTTATGGTTACAGTTCAAATGTTCTTATCCAGATCTCGATCCCTCAAAATAAAAAAGAAATATTCTCGGACTTCTTACAATAATCTGGCGAGCCGCTCTAGGCCATACTGGTCCTTGTACCTCATGGATTGTGCAATGGAAAATACTCCATCTTTTTCCAATACCTAGGCTAAGATGAATTTTGCGAGCTCTGATTGCAGTGCGACGATCTCCATGTCAACAGCCTTTGGTGGTTATATTTCTTGCGCTGTCGACCAAAATAGATGATATCCAAAGAGGAACAGTAAATTATTTTATTGAATTATTAACGGACATAAATGAAATGGGGATTATACACACCAACTTATCGGCTTCTTCCGATTTCCCACCGATGTAGCGAAGCATTGCCCACATTACATAAAACCTGCATTCATTGTTTCCCGCCGGCTGTGACAGGTACTTCCCCTCCATTTTGACAACCTTGAATGGGACTGGCGTCCCACCGATATGTCTTCTTTGGACACTGAGCAACATTAAAGGGAGAAACATTAGAAAACGGTATGTGTGATTAGAAAATAATATGTTATTAGGATCGCTTACTAATTCAGCACTGCCACCGGTGCATCCAGATGATGAAATGGTTTTTTCTTCGAGTCCCACACCTCGATCAAATTTTTGGCAAGATTGACACAAATGAAGATGAAATGGTTGCTACAATCACATAATCCTAATTATCGAATAATCTTAACGAAAAAAGAAGCATAAAATTAAAAGCCGAGAACACATACTCGCAGTTGTAGGATAGAAGTATGTGGGTTTTCTTCTTCATCGTGAATTCATCGAAAACAGCAATCAATCTATGTTTCAGGTCTTCCACGTCACATCGATAGAGGCCTAGACATGTCCTCTCATTGACTTGCAAGGGGTCCAAGAAGCCTATGTAATCCCATTTGCTTTTTAGAATGCAAAATTTTGCTATACACCTATATAAAATCATGGGAAGTGCTCAAAAGTTAACAATTTGTCTCGAGAGAGTAGTTAATTATAATATCGTGCGTGTAGGGTACTTACATAGTCCACAACGTCAACATTTGAACATCAAGAGAGCGTTTCTGGTATAGCTGGAACTAGCACTCCCACTCGATATCAAACTTCTCTTCTTCACGATAATGGAAAATATGTGGTGAACGGATAATAACCTCAAAACCAAAGTCGTCCGTCTCTGTTGCTTGAGCCATGTAATATTCATGCAACTGGCACATATATGTTGTCAAATTTTTATACTCATCATCGGGAACCAAAAGATTGCCCCTTTCATACTTCATTGCCGGTGTTCCCGTCCCTTGTACATCATAATAGATATTCATGGCCTCTTCCATGGTTAATCCTAGGTTGTCTTCGACGTACTTCTGTATGTTCTTTAAATCTTTATTGTGTAATTCTTCATCTCTTGTTGTAGCATATTTATTCTATGTTTGCCTTTCAAATTTGGACTTCAACAAATACGAAGGCAGTGAGGCACAGAGATTGAAGAAACTAACACAATCTTCATTCGAGAGATGTGTTATAAATTTTTCTTTCATCAAGGTGGTAACGCTGCCACTGAACGGCCTTTTTCTTTTCTGTTGGTCCACTTTGGGAGCATTAGCGACCGAATCCAAGGACCTTTTCTATGACTGCGAGGATGTCCTTGATCTTGTTTTGGGCTGAGGTCGAGGAGGAGGAGGAGGATGACGACAAGAATTCTGTTTTCCCAGCGCTGATGAAGATGGAGGACGAGGGGGAGGAGGAGGAGTCTCCTTTCTCGGGGCTGATGAAGATGGAGTCGGACGAGGAGGAATAGAAGGAGACCTCTGTCTTCTCGGGGGTGATGGCTCCGGATGAGGAGGGGAGTGATCTCTGTTGGGAGATGGTGAGTGATCATCGTGGGTGGGCGAAGACTCACAGTCGTCCTCATCATCAGAGGACAATGGATGGTCAAGCTTAATGAAATGCTTGCGCCAGGCCACTTGAGAGCCCTTGTTTTGACCAAGTTTCAGCCTGTCTTCCGCTACGGGGTACTCAATGGGTATCTTGTTAAACTTCTTATCAAGTATTATATCAATGGTGATGCGAGTGTACCCCTGTGGAATTAGGCAGCCATTAATTGTCATGTCTCCCGCAAGCCAGGCCAGGCCAAGCACCACCTTGTCCTTTGTCCATTCCTGACGGATGTACAACTTGACATTGACGAGTTTAGTGATCGGTGTCGTCCAAGCACTTGACACATCCAGTACAGACTTTTGTCTTCTCTCCAGACAATGAACATCGACCTGGCAGGTTGATGATTGTAGCGATAAGTACTCCCTTGATCGTGACATGTTCCTTTTTGTACTCGTCCCAAACATCCGGCACACCCTTTTCAAACATCTCCACTAGTTCATCGATCACTGGTTCTAGAAACACATCGATGTCATTCCCAGGTTGTCTTGGCCCTTGGATCAGTAGTGGCATTTGGATGTACGACTGCTTCATACAGACCCAAGGTGGAAGGTTGTATATACAGAGCGTTAGGTGCTATGATTGCTTCTAACCTGGTTGAAAGGATTCATCCCATGTGTGCTCAAAGCAAACCAAAGGTGCCTTACCTCTCCACCGATGTCCTTATAGAACATAGTATTGACAATCCTCCAGTCATGCCCATCGGCGGGGTGCCTCATCATTGTATCTTTCTTATGCTCTTCGCCTTGCCAGCGCAACAGTTTAGCTGACTTTCACATGCAAACAGCCTATGCAACCGGAGAGCTATAGGGAAATACCAAATGACCTTTACAGGACCTCCTTTAGTCTTGGTACCCTCATTTGATGGCCCTTCCTTACACCATGGAGCTCCACACTTGGGGCACTTGTCCAAGCCTTTGTATTTTTCTCCACGGTACAATATGCAATCATTGGAACACGCATGGATTTTATCAACCTCGAGGCCGATGGGGCAGATCATTTGCTTGGCCAAGTATGTCTTTTCTAGCAACTCATTTTTTTCTAGGAGCATTTTCCTTATTATACCTAACAACTGATCGAAGCCTTTATCGCTCAATCTGTTTGTCGATTTGAACTCTAACAGCATGATGTCGGCTTCCAGTTTGCTCATTGGACAATCCCTATACAATGGTGTTTTGCCATCTTGTCTCATTTTCTCTAGCTTTCTCAGCTGTCTTTCACTAAGATATCCGGTCTCTACATTACGTAGCAGCTGAGAAATGCCATCGTTATCCTCGGTGTCGTCAGCTAGTGTGTTCCTAAACACATTATTAACTGTGGGCATAGGTTCCGTGTTGACACCGAGTTCCTCATCACCATCGTGGATGTCTACGTCAGGCATGTCCACATCATCATCGTTTTCCTGCAGAACATTCACACCAACCTCGCCATGCATAGTCCATATCGTATAGTTTGGCATGAATCCCCTGGTAATCAAGTGCGATCGTATAGACTCAATTTGATGAAAGTTCATTTGATTCTTGTAATGTTTGCATGGGCACAAGACAGGGTTCCCATTCCCAGCGTGGGCTTTGGCATCGGTGATAAACTGGCTGACGCCATGCATGTACCGCTTGTCCGTTCAGGACAGATACATCCACTCTCGATCCATCTCTGCACAAAAAAAAGTACTGAGACAGTAATTACAAAGAATTAATAAGAAATCGAGCTTCATGAACAACAATTGTAGCTCGAAAGTACCAATTTTGGAAAACATTATTGTACACCAATTATTGGAAAATTGAAATTGGTAGCCCCGGGCCTGTAAATTGAGAATCGCAGTAAAAAACAATTATTGCACAATATTGAAGAACAACTATTCTACTCTACTTCTAAGAACTAATTATAGCATCGCATACTAACAATGATGATCTTGACCACCATGGAATAATTAGCCATGAATTAAAATGTGTTCATAGACACCAACCGTTTGGGTGATAGAATCACCACATTTTTTAGCCTTGCACAAATGTCCAATTGGAAAAGTGCTCTCTAGAATGGAGAAAGAACTAGAATGAGAATCAAGCAATGTAGCCATCAAAACGAAGCTAATTAAGCAACTAAATCAAAGGAGTGGATGTTTGTTACTAACCTTAAAGCAAAAAGATCAAGCCATTCTTCAAAATCCAAGCGCTAGCTTCATGGTGAAGAGCACCTCAACAATGGAGAGAAGGGCCCAAACGTGTGCCTCTGTTCTCGGGATGGAAGAGAGGAGGAAGAAAATGATGGCTGCAACCTTTTGTGTTGTAGACTTTTCACTGTCGGTTCTTGGCTAGAACCGACAGTGATAGAGCCCAATCACTGCCAGTTTGTGGCTTCAACCGACAGTGATGATTGGCCACCAAAATACTACCAGTTCAAGCCACAAACCGGTAGTGATGTGGTGCTTCACTGCCGGTTTTAACCCAGCCCCAATCATTTTCTTATTTTCGAGCTCATAACGGCAGTGAAGGTACATCATTGCTGGTTCTCACAAATCCGGCTGTGATGAGGCCGGTAGTGATGTCCAAATCTGGCGTAGTGGACAATGTTGGATTGGGGTGCCCTACCACTTTTTAGCATTGTGCTTGAGAAAGCATGTCGCAGCCCCCCAAAGTTAACAGTCCATGATTTGATATATATTATCTAGAAATGAAACTGATAGAAGAGAAGTGATAAAAAGAATATGTGGCAAGAGCAGCCAGTAGTTGGTATGAATCAAGCTGCTTTGCTCTATCTGAACTGAACTTTGTTAAGTAATCTGCTGCTCCCATGTATGAACATGCGGCAGGGACAGGCGCCGAAAGGCTCCCCTACCGCTGCACTGTAGCTGCTGTAGGGGCAGGCGCCAAAGTCAGCCCTGCTGTCACATCTAGTCACTGTAGCAGCATGGTAGCCTGACATGTCTATGTACTAGGATTAGATGGGTAGAGTTGTATATATAGCTTCCCACTGCAACTCAGTAAAGTGAGCGAGTTTAGTTTTGCCATCTCCTCTATAGAGCTCCGGCCAACGCTGATGCTTGTGTTGGGCGATAGCAGTGGCACTATTGTGGCTGTCCAGCCACGACAGGAGGTCGTCGTGCACACGGTGCAGGAGGTTAGCAGCACCAGTTGGCCGATGCTGACTCGCACCAACTATGGCGAGTGGGCGGTGACCATGAAGGTCAAGCTCAGAGCCCGATGGCTCTAGAATGCTATTGACAAGGGCAACGACAACGAAGAAGACGACATGTCAACGTTGGAGGCTATCCTTACTGCTATGCCAATGGAGTACAGGGAGTTCATTGGGGGAGAAGAACTCTGCTAAGGAGGCATGGGAGGCCATTGCAGCGATGCGCATCGGCTCCAACCACGCAAAGAAGGCGGCGGCCCAGCTGCTAAAGCAGGAGTACGCTAGCCTTAAGTTCAAGGATGGTGAATCAGTGGAGGACTTCTCCCTCTGCCTACAGTCGCTCATCAGCAAGCTGAGGAGCCATGGTGTCACCATCGATGAAGAAGAGGCAGTCTCCAAGTACCTCCACTCCATGCTGGTGAAGTACATCCAGATCGCTCTGTCTATGGAGACGATGCTGGACTTATCCAACCTCACTATTGAGGATGTGACAGGCCGTCTATGGGTGGTGGACGAGCGCATGGAGCAGGCCACAGCAACAAAGGACAGCGGCAAGCTACTACTGATAGAGGAGTAGTGGGTTGCCTAGAGAAACTCCGGGGAAGCCTCCTCCAACTGCGGTGGCGATGACAAGCACCACGGCAAGGCTTCTTTGGAGAAGAAGAAGAAAAAGGTCGACCCCAACGCCTGCTGGCGTTGTGCGAAGACGGGCCATTGGTCAAAGGAGTGCCCAAATCGCAAGCAAGAGAAGAAGGCTGAGGCTCATATAGCGCAGGCCGATGAGGATGATGAGGCCACTCTCCTGAGGGCATCGTTCTATGCACTGCACGACGTTGAGGCGAAGGAGAAGGGAGAGATGATGGTGTTGAAAGGGCACGGCAAGGCTTTAAAGGCTGTCAACCTCGATGAACCGCGTGCCCAAGTCCACCTCGGATGTGTGGGCGGCAGACAAGAGCAGCTGCGGTACCTAGACTTTGGCGCTAGCAACCATATGATGGGCTCCAAGGAAGCCTTCTTTGAGCTCGACGGCAACATGACTAGCACGGTGAAGTTCGGGGACGGCTCAAGGGTGGCGATCCGAGGGCGCGGCACGATCATCTTTAGGTGCCAGAACGGTGAGCACCACGTGCTGACGAATGTATATTACATCCCACAACTACGTTATAGCTTCATCAGCATTGACTAGCTGGATGAGTATGGCAGCGAGGTACTGATCAAGGATGGTGTCCTCAGGTTCAGGGACCGGGAGCAGCGCCTTCTTGCCAAGGTGAAGAGGTCTCGGAACTGGCTATACATGCTCAACTTGAAGGTGGAGTAGCCGGTGTGCCTAGTAGCATGGCACACCGAGGAGCCATGGGTGTGGCATGCCCGGTTTGGCCATCTCAACTTCGACGCACTCGGTTGGCTGGAGAAGATGGTCCGAGGGCTACCCCACATCAAACACATAGACGAGCTGTGTGACAGCTGCCTGGCCGAGAAGCAGAGGAGGCTGTCGTTCCCAAAGGCGGCCAAGTATCGCGCGGCGGATGCTCTCGAGCTCGTCCACGGCGATCTCTGCAGGCCAATCACGCCATCCACAAATGGTGGTCGGCGATACTTCCTCCTGCTTGTGGATGATTGCAGTCGCTATATGTGGCTACAACTCCTGACGAGCAAGGTCGAGGTGGCGGAGGCAATCAAGAATTTCAAGGTCCGCACGGAGGCGGAGAGCAGCAAGAAGCTACGCGTGCTGTGGACTAATCGTGGTACCGAATTCACTTTGGTGAAGTTCGTTGCATACTGTGCGGATTAGGGTGTGGTGTGACACCACACCGTACCGTACTCGCCACAGCAGAATGGCATGGTGGAGCGGTGGAACCAGATGGTGGTCGGCATGGCTCGGTCCATGATGAAGGCCAAGATCATGCCGGCAAGGTTCTGGGGTGAGGTGGTGACCATGGCGGTGTTCATCCTCAACCGTGCGCCCACCATGGAACTAAAGGGCAAGACGTTGTTTGAAGCTGGGTATGGGCACAAGACGAGCGTGTCCTTCCTCCAAACATTTGGCTGCATCAACCTCGTTAGGAGGACGAAGCCAGTTCTCACCAAGCTGGAGGACAAGAGCACACCAATGGTGCTCCTGGGCTACACGGAAGGTACCAAGGCGTACTAGCTCTATGACCCACACGGAGGCAAGGTGGTAGTCTCGTGCGACATCGTGTTCGACGAGAAGGCGGCCTAGTACTAGGACAGTCTGGGCATGGGGGAAGCTGGTGGCTTCAATAGCACCTTCGTCGTCGAGCACTTGGTCATCCACGGTGGTGGAGACGCTACAGAGAAGATGCCGAACACTCTAGCAACAGAGCCGAGCACTCCTGGGGTGGTGCCAAGCACTCTGAGAGGGGTGCCGAGCACTCCAGGAGGGATGCCGAGCACTCCAGGAGGGGTGCCGAGCAGCCCTGTAGTGGTGCTGGCCAGTCCAAGATGGGTGTCGACTGCTCCTGTAGCAGAGCCGAGAGGTCTTGCAGTGGTGCCGACCACTCCAAGACTACTACCGAGCACTCCTATAGTGGTGCAAACCACTCTAGCAGTGGTGATGAGCAGTCCAGGAGTAGTACCGAGCACTATAGGTGTTGTGCCGACCACTCCGGCAGAACAGGGGACTCCATCAATGCCGATCGAGTTTGCCTCACCTCCAAGCGACATCACTGAGTTCGTGGATGCTTTCCACGATGGGGAGGAGGTGCGGTTCCACAAGCTGGACAACATCATTGGTGGCATGGGGTCCTTAGGCCTAGCATGTCAGCTTCTCAATGACCCAGAGCTGCTTCACATTAGTGCAAAGGAACCACCCATGTTCGCGCTGGCCGAGCGCGATGCAAATTGGCGACGGGCGATGCTAGAGGAGATGAAGGCAATCGAGGAAAATGGGACTTGGGAGCTCATCGATCCACCTCTAGGATACCATCCGATCGGCCCTGAAGTGGGTGTACAAGGTCAAGTGGGATGAGCGCGGCACCATTGTAAAGCACAAGGCGCGCCTCATCGCTCGAGGCTTTGTCTAGTGCGAGGGCATCAACTTCGAGGAAGTCTTTGCGCTGGTAACGCACATGGAGTCTATCCAACTGCTACTAGCATTGGCAACAGTGAAGGACTGGCGCATCCATCACCTGGACGTAAAATTGGCCTTCCTTAACGACGAGCTGGCGGAGACGGTCTTTGTCAAGCAACCTCCGGGTTTTGCTATCAACGGAGCGAAGCACAGGGTGCTCCAACTACGCAAGGCGCTCTACGGGCTATGGCAAGCCCCATGAGCGTGGAACGCTAAGTTTGACGCCACGCTGGGCGAGCTTGGGTTCACGTGGTGCGCAACCGAGCACGTGCTCTACACGCGGCGACGGGGGAAGGAGGAGCTTGTCATCGCCATGTATGTGGATGACTAGATCGTCACCAGCGCGCGTGTGGAGGACATCGACAGCTTCAAGCGCGAGATGGCGGCTCATTTTTGAATGAGCGATCTCAGTGCGCTCTCCTACTACTTGGGCATCGAGGTGAGATAGGGGAAGCAGGTGCTCACGCTCGGTCAAAGCGCGTATGCCTCGAAGCTGTTGGAGCGGAGCGGCATGGCTAAGTGCAAGCCGTGCGTGACTCCGATGGAGGAGCGATTGAAGCTAATGAAGGCCAGTACTACGGCGAAGGTAGATGCAACACTCTACTGGAACATCATCGGCGGTCTGCACTACCTAGTCCACATGAGGCAGGACATTACATTCGTCGTGGGCTATGTCAGCCGCTTCATGGTGGATCCCCGAGTGGATCACTGGGCTGCGATGAAGTGGCTGCTACGCTACGTTAAGGGGACAGTGGATCAGGGGATCGTCTTCCCCAAGACCGACAAAAGTGGGCTGCAACTCATGGTGTTCCGTGATGTAGACATGGCTAGGGACATCGATGGACCGCGGAGCACCTCTGGCGTGCTCGTCTTCCTTGGGTCGGCTCCAATCTCATGGCTGTCGCTAAAACAAAAGGTGGTGGCACTGTCCACATGCGAGGCAGACTACATGGCGGCGGCCACAATGGCGTGCCAAGCTATGTGGCTGCGCCGGCTGCTGGGCGAGCTGACCGATGTGGAAGCTCACCCACCAGCACTGATGGTGGACAACCAGCCCTGCCGCACTGTAGCCATAGCAGGTGCAGGCGCAAAAGTCAGCCCTGCTATGACATCTAGACACTATAGCAGCATGGCAGCCTGACATGTCTGTATACTAGGATTTAGTGGGTAGAGTTGTATATATAGCTTCCCACTGTAACTCAGTAAAATGAGCGAGTTTAGTTTTGCCATCTCCTCTGTAGAGCTCCAGCCAACGCTGGTGCTTGTGCTGTGTGTGTGCTCTGTTCTCCCTCCCTTCTTCTACCTCTAGCCATAGTGTGTGGTCGGCAACGTCGTTGAGTGGTCGGCTCACCTGTACCGGAGATCTAGGGGCCAACAAACTTTAGGTCTTGATCCTATTCATTTGCTAAGGGTGAAATCAAAGAAATACAGATCAAACTTGTACATAATAGCAAATTGAAGAATGGCATACTATATGCTGACTTACAGTAAGTCTTTAACCATAATCTGGCCTGATGTAAAACAGACCACAATACAGATCATATCATGATAAAGGCATAATTTTAAAGAGTTCATGTGTGATACAAGAGAGAAGTCATATATAAAATCTGAAATAAAGTCATGTGGATCTAACTTAAAGAGATCATAAGAAATCTGTTGAGTAGACTTACGATAGAGTATCCCCACATCATTATTGAGCTGAATGTAAAAATATAGCTACTTCTGAACAACTGTAAGAAAATATCGCCTAAAACCATGGGCAAGTTTTTCACAAAATATCCCCCTCCCCCGTCCAAAGATGAGTAGCAAGCCAGCTGCAAAAAAAACCCCATAAATATACGATCCTTACAAGTTTTTGGCTCAAATGACATAATCATAGCTTAATTTGTAGAGTTATTTCACTGACATTACAAGCAGCTCTTCTATATGATAGCGCAAGACAGATATAATCAACACAACAAAGATCGTATCACATAGCAGCATACAATTAGACAAAAAAAGATTACCTAAAGTGCACCATTTAAGTAGCAGACAAGGAAAGTAAAGAGTCGGACAAACCAGCTTTGTCAAATATTCTTTCAACACATCCTAGGACCAACCCTATATGGAAGCTTGTCAGTTGGCCTAGCTAGATTCACCTTCAGACCTGATTGAGCAATGCATCAGTTTACTTGCACTACGCCAGATTTGCACATCACTGCCGGCATCATCATTGCCGGATTTATGAGAACCGGCAGTGATGTACCTTCACTGCCGGTTATGAGCTTGAAAATAAAAAAATGATTGGGGCTGGGCTAAAACCGGCAGTGAAGGACCACATCACTGCCGGTTTGTGGCTTGAACCGGCAGTGTTTTGGCGGGCACTCATCACTGCCGGTTTAAGCCAAGAGCCGACAGTGATTGGGCTCTATCACTGTCGGTTCTAGCCAAGAACCGACGGTGATAAGCCTACAACATAAAAAGGCTGCAGCCGTCCTCTCCTTCCTCCTCTGTTCCATCCCGAGAACAGAGGCGCGTGTTTGGACCTTTCCCTCTATTGTTGCGACTGCTCTTCACCATGAAGCTAGTGCTTGGATTTTGAAGAATGGCTTGATCTTTTTGCTTTAAGGTTAGTAACAAACATCAACTCCTTTGATTTTGTTGCTTAATTAGCTTCATTTTGATGGCTACATTGCTTGATTCTCATTCTAGTTCTTTCTCCATTCTAGAGAGCACTTTTCTAATTGGACATTTGTGCCAGGCTCAAATTGTGGTGAATTCATCATCCAAAAGGTTGGTGTCAATGAACACATTTAAATTCCTAGCTAATTATTCCAGGGTGGTCAAGATCATCATTGTTAGTATATGATGCTATAATTAGTTCTTAGAAGTAGAGTAGAATAGTTGTTCTTCAATATTGTGCAATAATTGTTTTTTACTGCGATTTTTAATTTACAAGGCTGGGGCTACCAATTTCAATTTTCCAATAATTAGTGTACAATAATGTTTTCCAAAATTGGTACTTTCGAGCTACAATTGTTGTTCATGAGGCTCGATTTCTTATTAATTCTTTGTAATTACTGTCTCGGTATTTTTTTTGCAGAGATGGATCGAGAGTGGATGCATCTGTCCTAAACGGACAAGCGGTACATGCATGGCGTCAGCCAATTTATCACCGATGCCAAAGCCCATGCTGGGAATGGGAACCCCGTCTTCTGCCCATGCAAAGATTGCAAGAATCATAGGAACTTTCGTCAAATTGAGTCTATACAATCGCACTTGATTACCAGGGGGTTCATGCCAAACTATATGATATGGACTATGCATGGCGAGGTTGGTGTGAATGTTCTGCAGGAAAAAGATGATGATGTGGACATGCCTGACGTAGCCATCCACGATGCTGATGAGGAACTCGGTGTCAACACGGAACCTATGGCCACAGTTAATAATGTGTTTAGGAACACACTAGCTGACAACACCGAGGATAACGATGGCATTTCTCAGTTGCTACGTAATGTAGAGACCAGATGTCTTAGTGAAAGATAGTTGAGAAAGCTAGAGAAAATGAGAAAAGATGGCAAAACACCATTGTATAGGAACTGTCCAATGAGCAAACTAGAAGCCGACATCATGCTGTTAGAGTTCAAATTGACAAACGGATTGAGCGATAAAGGCTTCGATCAGTTGTTAGGTATAATAAGGAAAAATACGAGCTCCCAGAAAAAAATGAGTTGCCAGAAAAGACATACTTGGCCAAGTAAATGATCTGCCCCATCGGCCTCGAGGTTGAAAAAATCCACACGTGTTCCAATGATTGCATATAGTACCATGGGGAAAAATATAAAGACTTGGACAAGTGCCCCAAGTGTGAAGCTCTACGGTACAAGGAAGGGCCGTCAAATGAGGGCACCAAGACCAGAGGAGGTCCCGTAAAGGTCATTTGGTATTTCCCTATAGCTCCCCGGGTGCATAGGTTGTTTACATGTGCAAAGTCAGCCAAGCTGTTGCGCTGGCATGGCGAAGAGCGTAAGAAAGATACAATGATGAGGCACCCCACCGATGGGCATGACTGGAGGATTGTCAATACTATGTTCTATAAGGACATCGGTGGAGAGGTAAGGCACCTTTGGTTTGCTTTGAGCACAGATGGGATGAATCCTTTCGACCAGGTTAGAAGCAATCTTTGCACCTGGCCAGTGATGCTTTGTATATACAACCTTCCACCTTGGGTCTGTATGAAGCGGTCATACATCCAGATGCCACTACAGATCTAAGGGCCAAGACAGCCTGGGAATGACATCGATGTGTTTCTGGAACCCATGATCGATGAACTAGTGGAGATGTTTGAAAAGGGTGTGCCGGATGTTTGGGACGAGTACAAAAAGGAACATGTCACGATCAAGGGAGTACTTATCGCTACAATCACTGACCTGCCAGGTCGAGGTTCGTTGTCTGGAGAGAAGACAAAAGGCTATACTGGATGTGTCGAGTGCTTGGACGACACCGATGCGGTAAATCTGCCAAATAACTCAAAGATAGTTTATATGGGACACCGTAGGTTCCTACCTAAGGATCACCCTTACCGCAGGAACAGAAAAGATTTCAATGGTGCTATTGAGAAACGCTTAGCTCCAAAATATCGAGACGGGCCTGCGATACTTCGAGAACTCAACAAACTAGAGGTTGTCCTTGGGAAGCAAGACAATGCAGTAGCAGCGCCTGATGGGAGCGTTTGGAAGAAAAAATCAATTTTCTAGAAACTGCCTTACTGGCCATTTCTGAGTGTACGCCACTGTCTTGATCCCATGCACATCACTAAAAATGTGTGCGCTAACACTCTTAACATTTTGATGGACACCGGGGGGACATCGAAGGATTCACTAGCCACACGCATGGACATGCAACACTTGGGAATCAGGAAGTAGCTGCATCCCATGGAGCTTGAGAATGGCCAGTTC
The DNA here is from genome assembly GCF_019320115.1 of Miscanthus floridulus. Taxonomy (NCBI): domain Eukaryota; kingdom Viridiplantae; phylum Streptophyta; class Magnoliopsida; order Poales; family Poaceae; genus Miscanthus; species Miscanthus floridulus. The sequence continues at coordinate 516,765 of NC_089588.1, read as the reverse complement.
GAACTTCTAGTTGCGTCATGGACATTGAAGAAGGAAGAAAAGCGTGCGCTTATTTCTTTCTTCAATGAACTCAAAGTCCCGACAGGCTACTGTGTGAACCCAAAGAGGCTAGTGAACATGAGAGAACTCAAGTTCAACTATGGCCCTATGAAGGCCCATGACTGTCATGTCATTATGACTCAGCTGCTCCCTATTGCCCTACGTGTTATCCTCCCCCCAAAGGTCCGCGCCCCAATCATAAAGCTTTGCTCGTTCTTCAACGCGATCTCAAAAAAGGTCATTGATGTGTCCACGCTAGAGCAGCTGCAGTGGGACATAGCCGAAACTCTCGTTAGGCTTGAGATGCATTTCTCGCTGACTTACTTTGATATCTCATTGCATCTGCTCATTCATCTTGTTGACCAAATTAGAGCCCTTGGCCCAATGTACCTGCATTAGATGTTTCCTTTCGAAAGATTGATGAAAGTTTTCAGGAGGTATGTTAGGAACAGATTTAGGCCAGAAGGGGGCATGGTTGAAGGATGGTCAACGGAGGAGGCCATTGAGTTCTACACATATTATCTGGACATCAAAATGGTCAGAGTTCTAGAATCTCATCATGAGGGAAGACTACATGGCAAAGGAATGATCGGGGAGAAATCTATTATAGTAGATGACCCTGTTTCTTTCAGACAGGCATAGTTCGCTATTCTCCAGCAAGCCAAGGGTGTGATGCCATACATTGACGAGCACAAGCAATCACTGCAAACTCTATATCCGAGCAGGTCACATTCTTGGCTAGATAAAAAACATAAGGAGGAATTTGTTAGCTGGTTGCGACGTCGCTTGCTTGGAATAAAGTTGGGTAATCAACTGGATGCCTTAGCCAAGGGGCCTTCGAGTACATATCTTAAGTACCAAGGGTATGAGATCAATGGATTCACATTTTACACAAAAAAGCAAGATGGAAAGAGCACATACCAAAATTGTGGTGTTTGTTTTGATGCTCACGACGAGAACGGCAACGTGCATGCCACATACTATGGTTTCATAGAGGAGATATGGGAGCTAGCCTACGGTCTGTTGAACGTAGCTCTTTTTCGCTGCCAGTGGGTCCGGCTTGAGGAAATCAACACTGACAGAGAAGGGTTCACTACCGTTGATCTCACTAAGACCGCATACAGAGACGACCCCTTCGTCCTTGCAAGAGATGTTATGCAAGTCTTCTATGCAAGGGACAACAAGACAAAAGGAAGGCAAAAAGTAGTCCTAGAAGGGAAAAGGAAGATTGTCGGTGTCAATGGAGTGACGGACAAAGAAGACTACAGGGGCTATCAGGAAATGCATCCATTCAGGGTGAAGGTACCCCTACCTATCCTTCAAGAGGGTGACAAACCTGCTTATGTATGAATTGATCATAATGAGGCCCTCATTGTTGATGCACCTAAAGATAGTTAGATTATTGTTAACTATGTAATCATTACGCAGACGTTGTATCAGTAATTCACACTAAATATTTAAATTATATTTTGTGAGCTTCTCTACAATTTAATTATTGACTATGTAATCAAATATTAAGATGATGTTCACAAACACTATTATTTGATAATTATAGACCATTAATTAATTATCATAGAATTAAATAATCAAGACACAAATTTTTTTGTTATTTTAGAATATAAACTAACTGCATTATTTCTATTAATAAATATATAAAGAAAACCAAACTAACCGAACTCCCTATCCTAGCTCAGCGGTTAAGGCCGCGCACTCTGTATTCTGAGACCCACGCTCGAATCCCAGGCGGGCCAAACTTTTTTGATTTTGCATTTATTATTTAGTAGTGCATTACGATGGGATAAAAGAAAAAAATAAAACCATTCTAACCAAACTCCCTATCCTAACTCAGCAGTTAAGGTTGCACACTCTCAACCCCGTGACCCGCGCTCGAATCTTAGGCTGGCCAAACTTTTTTATATTTTTTGCAAAAAGGCTGCGATGGCAGGCTCCAAACCGACAGTGTTTGTTTATATTTTTACTAAAAGATGGCGGCAGGGCCCATTCACTGCCGGTTTTGGTTTTAAAACCGGTAGTGATAGCTTCTATCACAGTCGGTTGCTCAAACCGACACAGAAGGCCAATTCACTATCGATTTTTAAACTAAAACCGACAGTGATGTGTAGATGCTCCTCACATGCCAACAGTGCTCCCATGACCACAACAATTGGAACACTACTCCCACCTACCCGACAACTTTAGTTTAGAAATAAAAATGTACCACGACCGCTAGCCCCTATAAAATGGCCCTCGGCCAGGAGCTAGCCTCTCCATGTATGTTGGTTTTAGTCAGGCCTTATCAGCCATGATACAATGTTTTCCTCACACAGCAAACCACAAATATTGTTATGCATCGTAGTCCACCAAAATGGTGCACACATGAGGTACTAGAAGAATGCTACTGAGGTACACATGAGGTGGTTAAATTATAATGTGTTGATACACATTGTTGGTAACATTGACCTGTACGCAAATAGGTATTTGTTATCGTATATGGAATTTTAGTGTAAGGTCTTTGTTATCATATATGTAACTTATTTCTAATTTTTTGTAATTTTTTGATGTATTTCATTACTATCTAAATAAATATATCGTTCTTATTAAAACTTTCCCACTGTAGTATCTAAATAAATATATCCTATACATATATGCACCTTCACTGTCGGTTCTATTTAGAAACCGACAGTGATAGCCATCTTCATTGTCGGTTCTATTTAGAAACCGGCAGTGATTACCACCTTCACTGTCGGTTCTATTTAAAAACCGGCGGTGATGTCCATGCCCCCCTATATAAAACAAATTGTCGGCCACATACATGGATCCCACCCACCCACAAACTCTCTCAGTGTCATTTCTCATGTTTCACTCTCACTTCTCAAGACATCCACTCTCTCTCTACGTGATTTGGTCATGGTTGCTACATTTTTCAATGGTATTGATATGTTGTCTTCTCCAATATTGTATCTATATTCATTTGATCTATATTTATATTCATATTTCTTTGCATTCTACATTTATATATATTCTTATTCCTTGCACTCGATCTATATTTAATTATGTTGCCACATTTTACTTGGAAGAATTGTTTTTGTGCATATATTTTATGTTCATATTTTTTTCATTTTATCGATCAGGTGGTATGAACAACGGACCTCCCCCACCACAAGAACCAGGTTTCCACCCTGGCGATGAGCCATTCGCTCCTAATGTGGCCATTCCACGGTTCCCTGTTCCAGCTATTGTATGAAACATTTTCCAACATCTTTTGTTTTTTGATGCTAACAAACAAGTGTAATTAGTTTAATATCATTGTTGCATGCATATATGTCGCATACTATATCCCCAATAGATTGGCTACGAATAGCACTTAGCTAGTTTTTTATCTCGGACATCGTCGAGAACACGGCATCTAATACAAGTGTCGGCTATGGACGTGTGAACTCAGTTTTTTCATCCCTGTGAGGGGTTCAAATCATCAGAACCATATCCACGGGACGGGAATACAGAGCCCGGACGTGATAAGCGCCCAATTAAGTGTCATACACATCTGTTTAGAGGCACTTCGATATATTTGCTATGATGTGCATGATTTCTCGCACTTCAAGGCACTTGCTTTGAATGCTGGTGATATCCCCGTCCCGCAAGCAAGCGAATGGTTTGCAAGCTACAACCATGTGGATGTGGTAAAATGGTCACTTATACCTGAGTCGTGGTTATTTGTTGTTTATTATTGTAATAACATTCTCTAATTTTTCTTTTTCTTCGCATGCAGATTGCGCTACAGGACCTTACCTATGCTGCATGTGGCTTGTGGGCCGTTCTAGACCAAGCTACGGAGCAACTCGGGTACGATTGGGACTTCTACAATGGAAACATCGGCCAGCTCACTATAGAAGGATGCCAGTACTGCATAAGGATTACTAACAGGGGCAATGGTCATTCAGTAGGTTACATCTATGGCCGACCATTCTTTCGGTATTGTGAGGCACGAGAGAGTGCACTCATACGGGCATTAGACTTCATCGATACAAGCGGATACATAATCCGTGACATCAACTACCATATATGGCTACAGAGGCATGTTAGTGTGCGTGGCCCGATCAATCCCGAGAGTGATTCCGATAGTAATTAATGTTTATTTAGCTAGGTTTTCAAGGTCGTAGTTTAATTGGGTTCTAATTTTAATATGTATGGCTTTGTGTGTTTAATTATTGTCATGCATGTAATTCGTGTAACATTTGTTGGGCAATTATAAATATACATTCCGGTGTCGTATTGGTCTCAAAATTATTCCCAGGCTTGCACATGCCATGTGTGAAGGAAACACCAAGTTTGGGATTTTTCGGAGATGGTTTGCTACTTTATGAGGTTTAATTGAATTTTCGTGCGACGAGACCATTTAATTATAGGTTGAACTGAGTCTACCCACGAAAAGATCCGGAATGGTGCCAAACTTTTACACAGGCTCTAATGTGCCCTAGGGATAAGAATTTTGTGGAGGTGGATGAAAAAATCTATTGGGTCCAAGATGAAATTCACCCTCTTTTGTCTCATTTGGCACAGAGAAAAATATAATAAATAAAAAAATAATCAGAAAAACCTAAGATCCTGTGTGGGTTCTTAATTTAGGTGTACATGCTTGCCAAAAAAATTTCAAGCCATTTCAACATAAGCGGAGTATACATGCTTCACAGAGGTACATGTGCCCTTTCATTGAACCATGACTATACACATAGATTATCAAGGTTTATGTGGTTCATAGGCATTCCGGTGTCGTATTGGTCTCAAACTTTTTCTTAGGATTCCACGTGCCACGTTTGAACGAAACAGCAAGTTTGGGATTTTCTGGAGATGGTTTGCTACTTTCTGAGGTTTAATTAAATTTCCGCGCGACGAGATAGTTTAATTATAGGTTGAACTAAGTCTACCTACGAAAAGATCTAGAATCGTGCCAAACTTTTACACAGGCTCTAATGTGCCCTAGGGATAAGAATTTTGTGGAGGCGGATGAAAAAATCTATTCGGTCCAAGATGAAATTCACCCTCTTTTGTCTCATTCAGCACACAAAAAAAATATAATTAATAAAAAATAATTAGAAAAACCTAAGATCCTCTGTGGAATCTTAATTTGGGTGTACAAGCTTGCCAAAAAAATTTCAAGCCATTTCGACATAGGAATACATATGCTTCTATTTATTCAGTATATAAAAATAATTTTTTTAATATATATAAACATCACCATCGGTTTCAAAAAACCGGCAGTGATGAGAAGAAACTGACAGTGATGCTTGTTATCATTGTCGGTTTATTTTGAAAACTGACAGTGATATATAAATAAAATTAAAAAAAATTGTGCCAGCCCTCGGGTTTGAGCTCGGGTCTCGGGCTACAGAGTTCAGACACTTAACCAAAAAAAAATTTCAAGCCATTTTGACATAGGAATACATATGCTTAATAAATTATAAAATTAAACCAAAAAAATTGGACCGCCCAGGATTCGAACACGGGTATCGGGGGCTGAGTTGCGGGGTCTTAACCGTTGAGCCAGTAGGAGGTATTCGAAAAGTGTGGAAAAGATAAGTTACTTATGTTGTAACCGCTACACGGCAATCACTGTCGGTTTAAAGAATCACCCGGCAGTGATGTACCCCCATCACTGTCGGTTTCTACTTACAACCGGCAGTGATGTACCCCCATCACTATCGGTTTCTAATTAGAACCGGCGATGATGAGGTCTGGTATAAAAGCCCGCCGCGGGTTGAAAATTTTCAACCCCGCACCAAACGTTCCCAGCCCCGCGCTCCTCTTCTTCGACGCCGACTCCCGTGCACCACCCCAAGCCAGAGCACCCGTCCACCACCCCCTGCGCCGCCGTTCCTAGCCCCGCGCTCTTCTTCTTCAACGCCGAGGCCTGTGCACCGCCCCACGCCGGAGCAACCATCCACCCCCCCACGCCGCCGTTCCCAGCCCCGCGCTCCTCTTCTTTGATGTCGATGCCCGTGCACCACCCCACGCCGGAGCACTCCCAACGCCGTCCACCGCTAGACATCGGAGCACCGCCGAGGCCTTCAGGAGCGCGCGCGGACAACTGCTTTCCCACCCCCACGGTGAGTGCGTGGTTCACTACCTGCTAAGTGTTCGATGAAATGCACCACGGTTGTTGTCTTCCCAATAGCAGCCGATTCCTATTCGATTGAGTTACATGCTGTTACTCCTTGGTTTAGCTATAGGTAGAGTGTTAATTGATGGATTCTTGTCAAATGTGTACAGGTATAATCGCTATAGGTAGAGTGTCAATTGATTTTGATGGAATGTATAGCATGCTTAAAAAAGGCATCTATAGATGTTTGTTCTATAAAAAAAAGTTAAAAACAACTTTTAAAATTGGCTCGACAACAGCAGCAAGTATGATTACTAAACCACATTGATCTCCGAATAATAGACAGTCCAATAATTGAGGTTATTTTTTTATCATGTCAAGGATAAAGAATATTAAATAGATTTAGTTTGGCCATATAACTTGAATAATAACTCTTGTTCAGTGAGTTACCATTACCACTTACCACATGCCTAATTTACTTAAATGTATAGGCAACCATGGCATGGTTGTAGTGCATGTTGGTCACATGCTTGGGATTTATCGAACCTGAGAAGATTACTATGCTCAAGTCAATCGCTACCCTGGTAATTTGCACAAAAAATACAACACAGAAGCTGAAGCTTTGAGGGCCTACTATAGTCATCCGGCCTACCTTGCAAACCATGGGCAACCGACCCACTATGGTCCAATGAATGTAAACCATGGCCATCCGCTAGCATTGGAGATCGAAGAGAAGCCACCCGCCAGAGATGTGAAGATTAGGAGAATTGCTCCTTGGTCTTGGAAAGATGTCATGCTTTTATTTATGGCGATGGTCATCGCTTTTCTTATTTGGAAGTTGATGTAGGCTTAGTTTCGTAGAACAGTAGGTGGACTTTGTTGTATGTGGTCAATCAAACAATGAATTTGTTCTAGGTGAACATATGCTATTATTTGACTATGTTGTATGTGGACTTATTATTAGACTTTGCATTAAACATATTATATATATATGAACATATCCTATTAGTAGTTGTCCACGGCCAAAACTAACCATGATCGTGTCATAGCCATGATTTATCGTCGCTTGTTACCCCATCGCCGAAGAACTAATCGGCAACAAGAAGCGACTGATATCGCTGGGACGGGAGAGCCGCATGATCCGACAAATGGTGACGGTGCCAATCAGGTCGGTGAGAACGAGCAGCCATGGACCCCGTCCAGCCTGCTCGATCTGGGTCAAAATGACCAAGATGACTAGGTAACTTTGGTATCATGTCACTATGTAGCCACACACGCTAATCAATTGAGAGGGTCATAGCTTACTTGCTGTCTCTAGCAGGAGCCTCCACGGACCAAGGAGCCAGAGGGTTTGGGTAGCAGGAAGGCCAGATCCAAGCGAGGCGTGTCAAAGATTCCTATTGGTAGGAATGCACACTGGCACATTACTGAGTTCGATAAATTCGGGGGATCCACTCTCACCGCCTATAGCTTTGACCAAATACAAGACTATCCTCGGGTTACTTGTTAGGGACTTCATCCCGATTAAGTACAGGAAGTGGATTGGGAAAGATGATGACCGGTGGAGGGTTCTCGAAAGCGAGAAGGATTACATATGGGATGTCAAGATCCCAGAGTATTTCACTTTCCCAGCCGAGTATGATAGGGAGTTAGTTAAGAAAAAAGCAAAAGAAATCATGGGGACATGCTTCAAGAATTTCAAGGGGACATTGTACAAGAATTTTGTCCTCGAAAATAAAGAGCCAGATTTCGATGGTGGACAGTTTAGCAAGCAGAAGGACTTCTGGTAGACTTTCAAGGAATACAGGTTATCCGAGGAGTACTTAGAACTGAGCAGAAAGAATAAGGAGAATTCACAGAAAGCGACAAATCCTCATCATCTCGGCTCTCGTGGCTACGCCAAAAAGATGCTAGAATTTGAAGCAGAACTTCAAAAGATGGATCACCTTGCTGAGGAAGGCGTTCCGGTTGAGACCGCCGATTAAGAGTCCAGATCGGTATTATACTGTATGGGGAGAAATGTACGGCACACCGAGGATGGGAGCTTTAGCTCCTCAAATCAACCCATGAGCGAACTCATCCAGAGGATCTCCCAAGTAACTAAGGAGGTGAGGCAAGGGACTCACACTTCTAATAGGGAGAAAGACGTGCTCACCCAAGCATTCGAAACCAAGGAGCACCCTGGTCGCACTAGAGGAACCGGTGTTGTTCCTTGGAAACTAGCATTCCCCCAAGAATCTAACACTTACCGGAGCCGCTCGAGGGGTAGAGCGGAACATGAGGCGGAGTATTTGAGGAGACTAAAAGAGATGGAAGATAGAATGGAAGATAGAATGGAAGCACGGATTGAGGCGACCGTTGAAGCGCGAGTCGAGCAAATTTTGTTGTCCAAGGGGTTAGTAGTACCACAAAACCCTACTCCTAGTGCCTTTAGCCCACAGTTTAGGGGTCGCAACAGCTGCGGATCGACCCCGCTCGATGAAGAAGAGGTGAATGTGCCTCATCCAGTGGATGACATCACTGAACCCGTCAATGTCAGGTTGTACATCCGTCAGGAATGGACAAAGGACAAGGTGGCGCTCGGCCAGGCCTGGCCTGCGGGAGACGGGACAATTAATGGCCGCCCAATTCCACTGGGGTACGCTCGCGTCACCATTGACAAAATACTTGATAAGAAGTATAACAAGATACCCATTGAGTACCCCATAGTGGAAGATAGGCCGAAACTTGGTCAAAACAAGGGCTCTCAAGTGGCCTGGCGCAAACACTTCATTAAGCTTGACCATCAATTGTCCTCTGATGATGAGGACAACTAGGATTCTTCGCCCACCCGCGATGATCACTCGCCATCTCCCAACAGAGATCACTCCCCTCCTCATCCGGAGCCATCACCCCCGAGAAGACAGAGGTCTCCTTCTATTCCTCCTTGTCTGACTCCATCTTCATCAGCCCCGAGAAAAGAGACTCCTCCTCCTCCTCCTCCTCCTCCATCTTCATCAGCGCCAGGAAAACAGAATTCTCGTCGTCATCCTCCTCCTCCACCTCAGCCCAAAACAAGATCAAGGACATCCTCGCAGTCGCAGAAAAGGTCCTTGGATTCGGTCGCTAATGCTCCCAAAGTGGACCAACAGAAAAGAAAAAGGTCGTTCAGTGACAGCATTACCACCTTGATGAAAGAAAAATTTACAGCACACATCTTGAAGGAAGATTGTGTTAGTTTCTTCAATCTATGTGTCTCACTGCCTCCGTTTTTGTTGATGTCCGAATTCGAAAGGCAAACACAGAATAAATACGCTACAACAATGCTCTTGTATTAGTGTTATTCCACATGCCAATTACTTTCAGCCAGGTAGTCATGCATCAATTTTCTATCACCCATTGATATTATTTCTTAATTTCCATTTCATTTATTTCTTAATTCCACATGCCAATTATTTTCAGCCAGTTTTGGGAATTTGCATATTGGTTAGACTGAAAACACCTAGCTGATGTACTACAGCTATAAAGTTAAGATAATGCATACATCTGTTCTTCATGAAATGCTTTCTCATTTAGGCAGTACTTTAGCCTTCTAATGTGAACAATATGCTACATGGACACTGGACTTAAATATAGTGCTTTCTTGGCAGGTGCTTTGTTCCATGAATCCGTTTGCTCAGACATTGCATTTTAACTACCATTACTTTAAGACATGCAACGAGAGGAAGCTTATTATATGCTAGCAAATATAGAAATATTATGATTTAATTAACCCCATGCATACTAAGAGGATCCTTTCAGTATACATGCCTCCCTCATGTCTGCTGAATAGATCAGATGTTCGTACACTTTGCTTTTAGTGAATACAGACATGATCATCTCTATTACGGTCAATTTGCATGGTAGCCCAAGTTATAAAAATGATCATCTCCATTACAGTAATTTTGCATCAACAAGGTAACCAAGTGATAAACATGATTAATCTCTGTTAGTTACGTTTGGTAGCCGTCTTTGTTATTTGGTAACCTGAGTTAGCAAAATGCATTTATCTTACATTATTACCCTAAAGTTGTGTGGTTTCACCCCAACCTGCTGCTGCTTCTTAATCATGCCATAATAGCCGTCAAGGTAATCTGTTTTTCCTTGTTTTTATTTTTTTATGCACCTAGGGATGCCATAAAATGGATACTGAGATGTCAAACTATGTGCTGGGTTTGGGAAACGCATGTTGAAGTATTGACTATCTCATGTTTCCTGGTGCAACAACCAACTCAGGGTAGCTCTTGGTACACAAGTTTGTGCTTGGCATTTTAGTCTTTTATTCTCCGAGGTACTGGCAATAGTAGAAACCTTAAGCAATTTTTGTAAGAGATGGAAAATGCATTGCACCTGTCACTAATCTCTAAGTTCCTATAGTACAAACTCCAAATGGGCCTTGCTATTGTGAAAATTGATTTGGGTTTTCGAATGCTAATACTTTATTAACATATTAGAAGGCTAATCCATTGTGAATGACAGGTATGGGATAGAACTAGTGTGAGTTAGCTCAAAAATAGATAGTTGATATCTATTTTTAGAATCTTACAATTTCTCTGTTTAATTTGTTCTGTTTGCAGTATGCACCACATATCTCCTTTGTATGCTAATGCAATGTTCTTATAAATGCAGGAATCTAGGAGTGACTCCGGCTTACTAGGAATTGCTACTGCTCTCATATTATATAGTGTGCATGGTCAAATCAAGCAATTGTACATTGACAAACAAACTATGCCCAAGGCCATCACAAGATATGATTATAGAATACTTTTGTTGTAATAGTAGTTAAGAACAGTTTAGTTTTTTTGGAGATTAAATTAAAATTCTCTGTATACATCTGCATTCACGTTTTAAATGATGAGTTGATTTCATATCAGTGCAGCAATTTATATTTTGGTAATTCTTTTGCAACAACAAAGGCAATAGGTGTTGTTAAAAATCTTCCCTTTATTCATATCCAACAATATTTTGTTGCAGTATAATACCTTGCCACGAAACAATTTGCATGGCAATAGAACTTATTGCAATCATGCATTATGTATGTGGCAATAATGGATAGCCACAAAACGGTTTCCGTTGCAGAAGATCTTCACTACACCACAGAACTAGAATAGCGTCACAGGTGTGTCGTTATAAATATACTAATACCGTTGAACAGTCGGTGGTTATAGCTAGCCCATGGATCAAGTATTGGTAAATGTAGCTTTTGCGTTGGACTGCCGGTCGGTATACATATTTGGCTGTACAATCGACCGTCGGTCGGGATAGATCAAAAAAGAGGACGAACGGTCAGTCGCTATAGGGCCATGCCTTCAACGCGTGCTTAAGGGTCCGCGGGAACCGAAAAGAAGTCCCCCGCGGGAAGCTGAAAATGAAAAAGTCCCTTCGCGGTAAAACTTGGGCCCAAATACTAGGAACCCTAGCACTTATCCCCGCTGCCTCCTCTCTGGGCCCGCCCAACCCCGCCTCTTCCTCTCGAGTCTGCGGCACTCTCCCCGACTCCTCCAGCGCCCGTTCCCAAAAAAAACGCGACTCCTCCAGTGCCCATCCCCGCTGCAGCCGCCGCCCATCCCCGCCGCCACCGCCGCTGCCCAACTCCACTGCCTCCGCCGCGTAACTCCTCCTCCGGCCGCCTAACCCCGCCTCCTCCGCTGACCAACCCCGCCACCACGGCCCAGTTGGTGCCCCAGACCCTTCCGTGCAGCCCCTCGTGCGTGGCCCTCAATTGCGACAGTGCGTGACCCCTCCCCTCATCCTCATCGATTCCAACCAGCGATTTGATCTGGTTTCCGTGATGCTTCTTTGCCGCAGCTGTTGGGATCTACGACTGTACTGCGGCGTGGGCTGGAGCGGCTGCGAGGGCGAGGTGCCCTGCGACGACGTCGACGCCTGCCGCCGTGACCATGACCGTTGCGTCCAGAAGAAAGGTCACATTTGCTTGCTTCCCTGCCTGCCTTGTGCACTTGTGCTCGTTAGTGAGATGGCTGGCTGGATGAAGCCATGTCAGTGCAGTGAGGTAGGAAATAAATCGGACCTTGAGTGTTCCTGGGAAATCTATCAATAGGGTGTATTCAGATCTGCAGCAGTGTGAACGGTTCAAAAACATGTCACTGAAGTGCAGTCTCAGTATTATGTAAATGGTAGGAAATAAATTGGGTAGTAGAGTGAGTAGCATGTGCATTTTCTTTTGTGTTTTCTGTATTAATCAAGAAGCAGTGAAAGCATATATAGTTGGAATCTGGCAGCATATATATTGCATATTTAATATGGAATATGTGGTGATGCTGGACCTTAGTTTTTCTCATGGCACGCACGCACTGACACATCACATGTCCTAAATGATGATATGATTTTTGTGGGCAAGCGATGGTTTGGTATTGGCAGTAGCCTGATCTCAATTTTTTCTGTCACTCTAGCTTGTCACTATATATCTTGTGTTCTGTCTTTTACTTTCATGCTATCAGTTGCTGTACAAAGTAACAGAAAACAGAAATGCAGACTAGTTTTATTTGGCATATTCGATTTACTGCAGTACTTTGTTTTGCAATTTAGGTCTCAACATACTTGTACATGTACTGATGTCATGTGTATTCACAGTACAGCTGCACTGGTGTGTTGGAGCTGTAGCTGAAATAATCTGCACAGGACTGTCTACCCTAGCCTAGAGCTGAAGTGGGCAATTTGCAACCTTTTGGAGATTATTTGAACAGCCACAACATTGGCGGTTGCTCTTCTTGTGCGTAACGGTATGAACATCTTTCTGTAGGCTATCTTTTTTAATATTGTGTGTGGACATGAACACAACAATCATGTTTAAATTAAAACCATTCCGTGGCTTCATGGATATCAACATGATTGACAGTATGTAGCTTCTTTGATGCTAATGGTCTTTTTTTATATTTTATAGTTCATTTTTAAAGCTGCTTGATCTTTCACAAAGGGGAATGGATAAATGATGGATCGATAATGATGCTAGGTACAAAGACTTATTTCACAAAGACTGAAAGTTCTATGTGTAGTTAACATGGGAATTAACTTAAAAACTGCATGTAGGCACACCAAGATATATCAACATGGGGTGAACAATTTCATAGCTTTTGCATTTGAGAATTCAGCGGTAGGAAGCAAGATATTATGCCCTTGCATAAAGTATGTTAACTCATTTTGGAGAGAGGGAAGTGAAGTACGTGAGCATTTGATATGTGATAGGTTTCTAAATGGGTATAGAACATGAACCTTACATGGAGAAGTTAGCTCTTCTCTGAATCATGGAAACTATGATGGTGTTGAACTTATGGAGGAGACTGACGAAGATGATAACATCTCTAACACTACTACAGAAATGATTTTTAGAGGAACCTCCCTTTTCTAACAGAAGCGGTTGTCTTAGCGCGCCGTCACTAACTTTCGCGGGAGGCACTGTAGCTATACAACTGTTGCTAGAAATCCATTTTTAGAGGCGGTTCCATTAACAAATCCACCTCTAAAACTGTACCCATTCTTAGGGGAGGTTTCATTAAGAGAACCGCCTCTGAAAATCGATTTTCAGAGGCGGTTGTATTAAGAGAACCGCCTCTAAAAATTAGTGATTTTCAGAGACTATTCTCTAAAGACAACCGCCGCTGAAAATCAGTGATTTTCAGAGGCAGATCTCTTAATACAACCGCCTCTGAAAATCAATTTTCAGAGGAGGTTCTCTTAACGAAACCATCTTTAAAAATAGCTGCAGCACAAATAAATTCATATCTTTTTTAAATGAAGTTGGATGAAGACAAACTTTATATCAAAATTGTAGAGCTCAACGAGATCTAAAACTTTGTAGTTGATAAAATTTTTGTTTGAGATCATTTAGGGTTCCAAATATATAAATTAATTCTCAGATTTTGAATTTCATTTTTTTTGAATTTTTCAAATGACCTTGGATGGAGAAATGTTCTATATCAAAGTTGAAGTGCTCGACGAGATCTAAAACTTTGTAGTTGAAGGTTTTCTCATTTAAGATTATTTATGAGTTAAAATATTGTTTATAAGATTTGTATATATTAGTACAAATAGACAACATCGTAAAACAAGACACGAGATTGTGTGGTGCGGTGGTAAGGGATGAGACACGTGAGGAAGGTGTCGTGGGTTCGAATCTAGGTCTATGCACTTATTCAAAACAAGTGAAAAATAAATCTTGTGAGCCGAGGGTCGGTCCTCAGGCCTTCTGGCCATATTAAAAATATTTTTTATTATTTTTATTAGACTCTAAATGATTTTTAAAAAATTGTCAACCGCCTCTGAAAATCATTTTTAGTTGCCGTTGTCTTAAGAAACCCGCCTCTGAAAATCATTTTTAGTTGCCGTTGTCTTAAGAAAACCGCCTCTGAAAATCATTTTTAGTTGCCGTTGTCTTAAGAAAACCGCCTCTGAAAATCATTTTTAGTTGCCGTTGTCTTAAGAAAACCAAACTGCCTTTGAAAATCGATTTTTAGAGGCGGTTTTAAAACCGTCTTTCAAAATCACTTATTTTTACGGTTGGTGGCATTGTAGCGGTTATTCTAACCGCCTCTTAAAAGCGATTTTAACCGCTTCTAAAAATTATTTCTGTAGTAGTGTGATTTGCTTAGAGACTTAGCTGTTGGTTTAGATGATAAAGGGGATTTTGATGACAACAATTCTGACCTATGAGGAGCTAGTTGCCATTCCAAAGTTAGTAGCAGAGAATAGCAAATAGTTATACCCTAATTGCAAGAAATATACACAGCTGCGTTTCCTAATTAGATTACTCCACACCAAACTCCTTGGAGGGTGGAGTGAAAGGAGTTTTAACCTGCTACTAGATCTACTTAATGATGCACTACTTGAGGGTTCGACACTGCCTAGAAACTTTCATGAAGCTAAGAAATTGGTGAAATCTATAGGAATCGGATACAATAGTATTCATGCTTGTGAAAATGATCGCATCCTATTTTGGAAGGATAAAGAGGGATTGGATGCATGTCCAAAATGTAAGGCTTCTCAGTGGAAATCAATAAGGAAGAGCCTAGATGGAAAACATGTATATAAGGTTCCTAAAAAGGTTCTCCGCTACTTTCCAATAAAGAAATGTCTAAAACGGTTATTTCTATCCTCTAAAACAGCAAGTCTAATGAGATGGCGTGATGAAGGCCGAAAAAGGATGGTCTGCTTAGGCATCCTACAGATTCACCACTGTGGCAAGACATTGATGGGAAACATCCAGAATTCACTGCAGATAGCTGAAATATTCGTCTAGCATTTGCCACTGATGGTTTTAATCTGTTTAGAACCATGAATGTTAGCTATAGTGTTTGGCCTGGTATTTGTATTCCCTACAACTTTCCACCTTCAATGTGCATGAAGAAATCAAATTTCCTTTCTTTGTTGATTCCTGGTAAAGAAGCTCCTAGTAGTGATATGGACGTCTATTATCAGCCACTAGTTGAAGATCTGTTAGATTTGTTTACCAAGGGAGTTAGAACATATGATGCTTTGAAGGGTGAGTTCTTTCAGTTGAAGGCAGCGGTACTATGGACTATTACTAACTTCCCAGGTTTAGGCTATGTGTCTAGGTCCATCACATCTGGTGAAGCTAGATGTCCTGATTGCCACAACTATACATGTCCACTTAGACTTGGTAATAGTAGCAAGACTTGTTATATGGGTCATTGCAGATTCTTGCAAGAGAACCACCCATTTAGGTTTGATGCTAATAAATTTGGGGGTAAAACTGAGTTTACGGCAGCACCTACTCCACTTTCCGGGGAGAAGATTTTGGAGTGTACTAAAGACCTTAATACAGTTTTTGGGAAGGATCCTTCTAGAAAGAAACCAGCAAGCAAGAGACGCAAGGAAGTAGAGCCATTGCTAATATTGAAAAGGAGATCTATTTGGTTCCAACTGCCATATTGGAAAGATTTGATGCTGCGACATAATTTTCACTTCATGCACAAAGGGAAAATGTGAGTGAAAGTTTGGTTAATACATTCATAGGCACAGAAGGGAAATCCAAGGATAATTTGAATTCTCGTTTGGACCTTCAAACTCTAGGTATTAGAAGTGATCTCCACCCTGTTGAAGTGGAAGATCAACTTTATTTACCACCAGTACCATACTCAATGAGTTTCGATGCGAAGAAATTATTTTGTCAAGTACTAAAAGGGGTGAAGTTTTGTGATGGTTATGCATATGATATACGTCATAATGTACATGTTAGTGAGAGGAAGATATTTGGGCTTAAGAGTCATGAGAGCCACATTATTTTACAACACTTGCTTCCACTTGCTGTGAGAAAAATATTGCCAAAAATTGTGAGTGCTGCAGTGATCCGTATATGTAATTTTTTCAAGAAACTTTCCTCCCCTGTCTGTCACACCTGATTTTAAGGATAAAATAGGATGCATAATTTTATGTGCGCCCAGAGATCAGTCACACACATGAGTCGACAAATTATAGATAGTATCATTGCAAGTGTTTATTACATCATGTATAATAAGACAGAGTCTTCACATAAATGTAGCGGAAGTATAAAGAAAAATCTCTCGCGGAAGCTCCATATTGTAGGGACGTCAACTGGTTGACCACAAGTCTAGTAATCCTCAGGAAAGTCGTCATTATCATAGCCATATGTTACCCATCCGGGATTTTTATCCAAATAATGAAAATAAACAAGTGTAAGTACATGTCGTACTCAACAAATGTAACATGGGGTTCATGAGGCTCAACAAGTTTAACAGCATTTAGCTTTTAGTTGTCACAATTTTAGCATAAGAGTAGCAACAAGTTGTTTTAATCCCAAAGTAAAACACATTATCAATGTAAACCTGAGTAATATATAGCAAAAACAATTACTTAATAGTGATCCTCTATTCCATAAGGGTCCAAGGCCGCTCGTGACCGTCAGCACGGCTGATATACCAGTTTTACACTCTGCAGAGGTTGTACACTTTCACTATGAGTCGTGATACCCATATGCTCGGGTTTATAACTCCCAAAACACTTCCAAGGTGAGCAAGCAGGGTTCACTATGAAGCCTTTCAAAGGTTCGTCTAACAAGTTAGGGCCATTAGATTCACTCGGCAAATAGATATAGAACCCCCCTGTCGAATGGCACAATTCCATCGCGGCTATACACATAAGAGTAGAGGTTGTCCTATACCCGATTCGGCGAGCCATTCTTACGCCATAAAGGTAACCTCTAACAAGCTAGAAAAATGTCCTCATACTGAGCCTAAAGCCAGAGCCATGTAGCCCTGACAGCTGTACTATAAGTCTCGGATGTTCGCTTATAGATAAGTCCTTTGGGAGAGGAATCTGAAGTATTTAGAAAGTAGCTAAACACTCCAGCCCCCTATTTCCAAGTTGCTAAAAAGTCATGTTTTAATGTTTATTGCATACACCATTAGTCAAGTTACAAGATTATGGTTTAGTTGAGCACTAGCAAAGCTACCCAATGCATATCCCATAGGAGACAAGGTATAAGTTCAATTCTAGGGAATCCCTATCAAGGTGACACATGTAATATGAATTAAATGTATTAAAGTTGATAGGAAACAAGGATGATCCCATGCGACACTTTCCTTGAACAAAGTGTTCCTGCTGATCCTTCTCGTTAAAGTAGTACTCTTGATCACCCACGAATTGCTCACCGTCTATACTCGATAATCATAGCACCATACAAGCATCCAGAAGCAATCATGCATAGCAAACAAAGATTATAGATTAGAATAGTACACCAACAACATAAAATCAAGATGAAAAGTTTATACAATGAATCTACGTCTCGCTACGAACACACAGACGCGAAGATCACGAAAATCAGAGCAAAAACAAAGAAATTATGAATTAAACAAGATTTCCTTTAATAGATTAAATTCAACCTTGAATTTTAAAAGTTGAAAACATGCATAACAGTAGTATGAACATGTAGATTACACAATTATGAACCTAACGCAACTTGAACGGATTAAATCGGAGTTAAAACGAAGATTTTATGGCCTAAATAAGACTAGTGGCAAAACTGTAAATAGATGAAAGCGTATATTAGATCTAACCAAAGAAACTACGCTTTCTGAAAAAGAAAACGTATTCTAGGAATAAGCTTTGGACCGCGGGTTTCAACTTATAAAATTGTAGGGGCTCTTTTTCAAAATGTCTAGCCAAATCGGTACCAGCCAAACTAAGCCGTTGGATCAAGATTGAACGACTGGGAATGGATCAGAGAGAGAGAGCGGACCGGCATGGCCGGCGGCGGCACCATGGCAGGAGACGGGTGGCACACGTAGAACATGGCCTATGGACCATGGGGAAACAAACCGAGGGCACCGGGAGAAAGAGAAACGAACGGCGAACTCGGCTAGGCAGCTTACCGTGGTGTGGAGCGAAGGGAGGCAGCGCGCGGCTCGGTGAGGCAAATGGTAGACAGCGGTGCTAGGGTTTTGTGGCGGCTCGACGACTCGGTGAGGTAGCGGCTTTGGCGAGAGTTGATGGAGAGGCGGTGCAGGGCTAGTATTTAAGGCCAGGGAAACTTGGAGCGCACGCCAAACAAAGTCGTGGCTGCGGCAGAGTCAGGGGCGGTGGTAGTGTTCGGGTAGGAGATGACTGAAGGTTGAAGATGACGCTGACACACGGGTCCCACAAGTCAGCGAGACGCGTGGAAGAGAAAGGAGCGGGCGACGAGGTGCTGGGCCGGCCTGCTGGGCCGTTGCGGGAGAGAAGAGCGGAGGCGCGGGGACTAGGCTGCTGTGGGAAGATGGGCCGAGCAGCTGCTGGGCCGTGGGAAAGAAAGCAAGGCCGAGTTGGACCAGAAGAGAGGGAGGAGGAAGAGTTCTTTCTCTTTTTTTCATTTTGATTTTCAAATCCAAATTCAAATCAAATTTAAATACTTTTGAATTTTTTATCAAACCCAAACATAACAAAAATAAGTATGCATTAGCATGAATGCACAAACATGTAGCTATACCTTATAATTGATTTTAATTTTAACAAAGTTATCATTTTTCTAAATTTAAAAGCTCACAAAATGCATAATTAAATTATTTTCTCCTATTTTAAAATCTTGCAAATTTTAGGGTGTTACACTGTCATTCGAATAAGTGATATGGAAAATTTAGAGGTTGAAATAGCTGAAACCTTGAGCCTTCTTGAGAATATATTCCTTCCTTCCTTTTTTGATATCATGGTACACTTGATGGTTCATATTCCTGCCCAAGCAAAGATAGCTGGACCAGTTCATTTTCGCAGCATGTGGCCTATGGAGAGGTAATTTAGTTAGGGATACTGTAGCTTACTGAACTAAATTAGGTACCTACTAGTTTTATGACATTATCAATGTGCCTATTGTTCATGTGTATAGGTATCTGATGAGATTGAAGGGTTCTATTCATAGAAAAAGTCACCCTGAGGGATCAATTATGGAGTGGTCTAATTTTATTGAATGCCTTACACTTTGTTCTCGCTAGTTACATGATGGGACTCAGAGTAGCCATCAATTTAGAAATGAATATTGTAGTAGAACTCCTTTCTTTCGTAGCATTGGTCGAGGATTGGCCGGAAAGTGCATAGTGAGTATAGATCACAAGACATGGCTGCAAGCCCACATATATGTTTTGTTCAACTATGACAATATACAGCCTTACTTGGAGTAAGTTATCTAGATGCTTTGTCACACTTTACATCACATGATAGGTTTTCTTTGCATACTAAAGTGGTAAAATGATGGACCTTGCAGCAAGCATGCCCACTATCTATCAACAATTGGTCCTCGAAATAGAAGGGAAATCAGTCGCGTGTATCATGAATCCTTTCATGAGTGGTTTAGGTTGCATATAAGTAATAATAAAACTTAGCACAAGTTAGTTAATATGGATTTGGCATTTATATTAATAGTAGTTTGAAAATCATAGGTGGAAGAAATGGGAGAGGAGAAGCACCAGATGAGATAAAAAATTTACTCCAAGATGAAAATCATAGGTGTAAGTAATAATAAAAATGGGAGAGGAAGCACCAGAAAGGGGCCTACGATGTTTGCACATAAGTATAGTAGCTATAACATAAATGGATTCAACTTTCACACAGTATCCTGTGATGAGGGTACACCTATTCAAAATAGCGGGGTTGCTCTAGTTGCTGAGTCATCAAGCTTTGAAATTGGCAATAATGGTAACATTATAATAGGAAGCAAGACATATTATGGTATAACTAAAATTCTTGAACTGAACTATCACCACAAAGGAAATGTGGTGCTTTTCAAGTGTGATTGGGTTGACAACCGTGTGCAAAATAAATGGGTAAAAACGGATGAATTTGGGACCACAACTATGAATTTTAGGCATTTATTCAATACAGGTGAAAAGATATCTGATGATCCTTTCATTCTTGCATCAAAGGCAGTTCAAGTATACTACATCCCAGAAGCAATTGATACTGAGTGGGTTGCTGCTATTCAGTCAGTCCCAAGAGATGTATTTGACTTTGATAACTTGGAGGATGAGCACATAAATAATGATAATGGACTAGTTGTGTACCTGCCTAATCTAAATCGCGATGTGACTATGGATATTGTTAATGGGTTTGTCCCTTCTGTTAGAACAGACATAGATGGTATTATTGTTGATCAAAAAAAGTCTAAAAAAGGTTCTAAAAAGTAAGTCTTGTCAAACAATGTGTCTATTGTTTTCCAGCGAGTATTGCTAATTTGTTTGTCCATTCACAGGAGAAAACATGTCAAGACCAAAAAGAAACAATAAGGATGTCCCTGTCAATCCGTACGAGCAACTCAAAATGACCAGATTGAAATTAATAACCAGAGGCTTGAAGCTCTAAATCTCCCTCAAATGAACAGTTCAGGGAAGAATGTTCAACCTAGTAAAAGAACAAAGGTTTTGCATAGACTTTTATTTACTATGACAATCATTGCATATTTCTTAACAAATATTCATACTATTATGTTCCTTTTCTGTAGAGAACTCAACAATCAAGTGATGCAGCAATTGAAGGTCACAATCTATGCAGGTCACGAACGAGGAAACCGCACCATGCAGACTCATCCCGCGACTCGAGCGTCGTTGCCGCCGCCGCTCCCCGCCTCCACCACCGCTGGTCCCCCTTCCTCCACCTCCGGCATATCACTGGAGGCCGGAGAGAGTGAGGATCCATCGTTTTTAATAAGTTTTTTTTCTATAGATCAAGTTCTTAGGGTTAGGATCTCTCCATGCCAAGTTTCTTGGTTTTGGGGATTTATATCCTCCTCCTCCTCTTCTCTGGCGACGGCGAGAGGATAGGATAGAATCGTTTTCTCCATGACGGCTCTGTTGAAGATGAGGGCAACAACTACGGTGTCAGTATCCTCACTGGTATCACGACATGGAGACTTTTATTTCTGGACGGCGACATCAAGGTGGAGATGGTGTCGCCGCCATGGAATAATTTTCTCCGGTCTCTTCTCTGTTTTATCGTGGTTAGATCTAGCGATGATGAAGGACTAGGGAGAATAAGTTTTGGATCAGTCTTCCTCATTCTTCGATGGCAAAACACTACCCCAGATCTGGACATCACTGCCAGTTCAAAAACCCACTTCACTGCCGGATTTTGAACTGACAGTGGCACACCAGCAGTGATGGGGGGTTAACATCACTGCCGGTCCTTAAAAACCGACACTAATCTACAGGAAACAGTGTCGGTTCCTGGCTCCACCCGGTAGTGTCCAGTTGAACAACACTGCCGGTTTGTAGTGCCAACCGACAGTGACAGTTGCTTCAAGAGTGTCGGTTCTTGGCTCAAGCCAGTAGTATTGAGCAAGCCTACACTGTCGATTCATAGATAAAACCGGCAGTGTTGTAGTAAATATCAGTGTCGGTTCATGGATCAAACCAGCAGTGTTGTCATAACCATCAGTGTCGGTTCATGGTTTAAGCCGGCAGTGTTGAGCAAGCCAACACTGTCGGTTTGTTTCTAACCGGCAGTGATGGTTACGACAACACTGCCGGTTTGTTGCTAACCGGCGGTGCCCGTTCGTATTTTATTATTTTATAATTTATTTTAATTTATATTTTTTCATGGAATCGGGTTTCGCTTTATATACGCTACGTAGACGACAGGTCCATCAATATTAAACATTACAAATGTCACGATTACAGTTTAAATGTTCTTATCAAGATCTCGATAACTCAAAACAAAAAAGAAATGTTCTTGGACTTCATAGATTGTGCAATGCTTCTCAGACTTCTTACAATAATCTGGCGAGCCATGCTAGGCCATACTGGTCCTTGTACTTCACAGATTGTGCAATGTAAAATACTCCATCTTTTTCCAATACCTCGGCTAAGATGAATTTTGCCAGCTCCGATTGTACTGCGACGATCTCCATTTCTAGCAGCCTTTCGTGCTTATATTTCTTGCATTGTCGTTCAAAAAAGATGATATCCAAAGAGGAACAGTAAATCATTTTGTTGAATTATTAACAGACATAAATGAAATGGGGATTATACACACCAACTTATCGGCTTCTTCCGATTTCCCGCCGATGTAGCGAAGCTTTGCCACATTACATAAAATCCGCAATCATTGTTTCCCGCCGGCTGTGATAGGTACTTCCCCTCCATTTTGACAACCTTGAATGGGACCAGCGTCCCACCGATATGTCTTCTTTGGACACTGAGCAACATTAAAGGGAGAAACATTAGAAAGCGGTATGTGTGATTAGAAAATAATATGTTATTAGGATCGCTTACTAATTCAGCACTGCCACCGGTGCATCTAGATGATGAAATGGTTTTTTCTTTGAGTCCCACACCTTGAGCACATTTTTGGCAAGATTAACACAAATGAAGATGAAATGGTTGCTGCAATCACAGAATCCTAATTATCGAATAATCTTAACGAAAAAAGAAGCATAAAATTAAAAGCCGAGAACACATACTCGCAGTTGTAGGCTAGAAGTATGTGGGTTTTCTTCTTCATCGTGAATTCGTCGAAAACAACAATCAATCTCGGTTTCAGGTCTTCCACATCACATCCATAGAGGCCTAGACATGTCCTCTCATTGACTCGCATGGGGTCCAAGAAGCCTATGTAATCCCATTTGCTTTTTAGAATACAAAATTTTGCTATACACCTACATAAAATCATGGGAAGTGCTCAAAAGTTAACAATTTGTGTCTCGAGAGAGTAGTTAACTGTAAAATCATGCATGTAGGGTACTTACATAGTCCACAGCGTCAACATTTGAACATCGAGAGAGTGTTTCTAGTATAGCTGGAACAAGCACTCCCACTCAACATCGAACTTCTCTTCTTCAGGATAATGGAAAACATGTGGCGAATGGATAATAACCTCGAAACTAAAGTCATCCATCTCTGTTGCTTGAGCCATGTAATATTCATGTAACTGGAGCATATGTGTTGTCAGATTTTTATACTCATGATCGGGAAACAAAAGATTGCCCCTTTCATACTTCATTGTCGGTGTTTTCGTCCCTTGTACATCATAATAGATGGTCGCGGCCTTTTCCATGGTTAATCCTGGGTTGTCTTCGACGTACTTCTATATATTCCTTAAATCTATATTGTGTATTTCTTTGTATCTTTTTGTAGCTTATTTATTCTGTGTTTACCTTTTGAATTCGGACTTCAAAAAAATGAAAGCAGTGAGGCACAGAGATTGAAGAAACTAACACAATCTTCCTTCGAGATGTGTGTTGTAAATTTTTCTTTCATCAAGGTGGTAACGCTGCCACTGAACGGCCTTTTTCTTTTCTGTTGGTCCACTTTGGGAGCATTTGCGACCGAATCCAAGGACCTTTTCTATGACTACGAGGATGTCCTTGATCTTGTTTTGGGTTGATGTGGAGGAGGAGGATGACGACGAGAATTCTATTTTCCTGGTGCTGATGAAGATGGAGTTGGAGGAGGAGGAGGAGTCTCTTTTCTTAGGGCTAATGAAGATGGAGTCAGACAAGGAGGAATAGAAGGAGACCTCTATCTTCTCAGGGGTGATGGCTCCTGATGAGGAGCGGAGTGATCTCTGTTGGGAGATGGTGAGTGATCATCGCGGGTGGGTGAAGACTCCTAGTCGTCCTCATCATCAGAGAACAATTGATGGTCAAGCTTAATGAAGCGCTTGTGCCAGGCCACTTGAGAGCCCTTGTTTTGACCAAGTTTCGGCCTCCGCTAAGGGGTACTCAATGGTGATGCGAGCGTATCCTAGTGGAATTGGGCGGCCATTAATTGTCCCGTCTCCCGTAGGCCAGGCCTGGCCGAGCGCCACCTTGTCCTTTGTCCATTCCTGATGGATGTATAACCTGACTTTGATGGGTTCAGTGATGTCGTCCACCGGATGAGGCACATTCGCCTCTTCTTCGTCGAGTGGGGTCGATCCGCAGCTGCTGTGACCCCTAAACTATGGGCTAAAGGCAGTAGGAGT
The DNA here is from genome assembly GCF_019320115.1 of Miscanthus floridulus. Lineage (NCBI taxonomy): Eukaryota > Viridiplantae > Streptophyta > Magnoliopsida > Poales > Poaceae > Miscanthus > Miscanthus floridulus. The sequence continues at coordinate 492,191 of NC_089588.1, read as the reverse complement.
AGGGTTTTGTGGTACTACTGACCCCTTGGACAACAAAATTTGCTCGACTCGTGCTTCAACAGTCACCTCAATCCATGCTTTCATTCTATCTTCCATCTCTTTTAGTCTCCTCAAATACTCTGCCCCCTGTTCCGCTCTACCCCTCGAGCGGCTCTAGTAAGTGTTAGATTCTTGGGGGAATGCTAGTTTCCAAGGAACAACACCATTTCCTCTAGTGCGACCAGGGTGCTCCTTGGTTCCGAGTGCCAGGGTGAGCACGTCTTTCTCCCAATTAGAAGCGCGAGTCCCGTGCCTCACCACCTCAGTTACCTGGGAGATCCTCTGGATGAGTTCGCTCATGGGTTGATTTGAGGAGCTAAAGCTCCCATCCTTGGCGTGCCGTACATTTCTCCTCATACAGTATAATACCAATTTGGGCTCCCAATCGGCGGTCTCAACCTGAACGCTTTCCTCAGCAAGGCGATCCATATTTTGAAGTTTTGCTTCAAATTCTAGCATCTTTCTGGCGTAGCCACGAGAGCCAAGATGATGAGGATTCATCGCTTTCCGTGAATTCTCCTTATTCTTCCTGCTCAGTTCTAAGTACTCCTCGGATAACCTGTATTCCTTGAAATCCTATCAGAAATCCTTCTGCTTGCTAAACTGTCCACCATCGAAATCTGGATCTTTATTTTGGAGGACAAAATTCTTGTACAATGTACCCTTGAAATTCTTGAAGCATGTCCCCATGATTTCTTTTGCTTTTTTTCTTGACTAACTCCCTGTCATACTCGGCTGGGAAAGTGAAATACTCTAGGATCTTGACATCTCATATGTAATCCTTCTCACTTTCGGGAACCCTCCACCGGTCATCATCTTTCCCAATCCACTTCCTATACTTAATCGGGATGAAGTCCCTAACAAGTAACCTGAGGATAGTCTTGTATTTGGTCAAAGCTATAGGCGGTGAGAGTGGATCCATGAATTCATCGAACTCAGTAATGTGCCAGTGTGCATTCCTACCAATAGGAATCTTTGACATGCCTCGCTTGGATCTGGCCTTCCTGCTACCCGAACCCTCTGGCTCCTCAGCCGGCGGAGGCTCCTGCTAGAGACACCAAGTAAGCTATGACCCTATCAATTGATTAGCATGTGTGGCTACATAGTAACATCATACCAAAGTTACCTAGCCATCTTGGTCATTTTGACCCAGATCGAGCAGGCCGGACGGGGTCCATGGCTGCTCGTTCTCACCAACCTAATTGACACCGTCACTGTTTGTTGGATCATGTGGCTCTCCTACCCCAGTGATATCAGCCGCTTCTTGTTGCTGATCTGTTCTTCGGAGACGGGGTAACAGGCGACGATGAGTCATGGCTGTGACACGATCGTGGTTAGTTTTGGCCGCGGACAACTACTAATAGCATATGTTCATATATATAATATGTTTAATGCAAAGTCTAATAATAAGTCCACATACAACAAAGTCAAATAATAGCATATGTTCACCCAGAACAAATTCATTGTTTGATTGACTACATACAACAAAGTCCACCTACTGTTCTACAAAACTATGCCTACATCAACTTCCAAATAAGAAAAGCGATGACCATAGCCATAAATAAAAGCATGACATCTTTCCAAGACCAAGGAGCAATTCTCCTAATCTTCACATCTCCGGCAGGTGGCTTCTCTTCGATCTCTAGTGCCAGCAGATGGCCATGGTTTGCACTTATTGGACCATAGTAGGCCGATTGCCCATGGTTTGCAAGGTAGGCCGGATGACTATAGTAGGCCCTTAAAGCTTCCACTTCTATGTTCTTTTTTTTGTGCAAATTATCAGGGTAGCGATTGACTTGAGCATAGCAATCTTCCCAGGTTTGTTAAATCACAGGCATATGACCAACATGCACTACATACCATGCCATGGTTGCCTATACATTTAAGTAAATTAGGCATGTGGTAAGTGGTAATGGTAACTCACTGAACAAGGGTTATTATTCAAGTTATATGGCCAAACTAAATCTATTTAATGTTCTTTACCCTTAACATGATAAAAAATTACCTCAATAATTGGACTGTTTATTATTCGGAGATCAATGTGGTTTAGTAATCATACTTGCTGCTGCTGCCGAGCCAATTTTAAAAGTTGTTTTTAACTTTTTTTCTATAACAAACATCTATAGATGCCTTTTTTAAGCATGTTATACATCCCATCAAAGTCAATTGACACTCTACCTATAACGATTATACTTGTACACATTTGACAAGAATCCAACATTGCTTAAGCAAGAGTAGAAATTCTTATCTCACTCTTACACAAACATAACACTCCCTACCGTCACAAATAAGACATCCACAGTCATTAACGTGTACCTTTGACTGCTAGTTTCCATTGCTTGCAATAATTACAAAGTACAGAGATATCATAACATTATGCAACTACTATTCGAGACAGATATGCTCATATCATTGTCACATATTCAATCTAACTATGTCGAGGTGTTGATGATCAATGTTTAAATACTTAGACTGCACACAGCACAAAAAGGTCACTTAGTTGTGACTCGAGGGAATAACTTGTTGCGACAACATGCAAATAACACCAATGGTTCTTAAATAGTTTAGGGCCATGATTACTAGGTCCTCAACAAATCAGTAGGTAGCATAATCTCTTCAGGGAAAAACTAACTAGTTTATGTAACAGCATGTAAATACAAGGATAGCTAAACAAAGGAGTAACAGCATCTAACTCAATCGAATAGGAATTGGCTGCTACTGGGAAGACAACAACCGTGGGGCATTTCATCAAACACTTAGCGGGCAGTGAGCCACGCACTCACCATGGGGGTGGGAAAGCAGTTGTCCGCACGCTCCTGAAGGCCTCGGCGGTGCTCCGACGTGGGGCGATGGACGGCGTGGGGAGTGCTCTGGCGTGGGGCGGTGCATGGGCGTCGGCATCGAAGAAGAGGAGCGCGGGGCTGGGAACGACGGCACGGGGGGCGGTGGACGGGTGCTCCGGCATAGGGCGGTGCACGGGCATCGGCGTCAAAGAAGAGGAGCGCGGGGCTGGGAACGGCGGCGCGGGGGGCGGTGGATGGGTGCTCCGGCGTGGGGCGGTGCACGGGCGTCGGCGTCGAAGAAGAGGAGCACGGGGCTGGGAACGGTTGGCGCGGGGTTGAAATTTGGATAATTTCAACCCGCACCGGGCTTTTATACCAGACCTCATCACTGCCGGTTCTAATTATAAACCGACAGTGATGGGGGTACATCACTGCCGGTTGTAAGTCTAAACCGATAGTGATGTAGAAATATCACTGCCGGGCCATTCTTTAAACCGGTAGTGATTGCCGTGTAGCGGTTACAGCATAAGTACATTATCTTTTCCACTTCTTTCGGATACCTCCTACTGGCTCAACGGTTAAGACCCTGCAACTTAGCCCCCGATACTCGTGTTCAAATCCCAGGCAGCACAATTTTTTTGGTTTAATTTTATAATTTATTAAGCGGTCTAAAGGTCAAAAATAAAAAATAAATAAACCTTGGCACACATCCTATACTAGCGCAGCGGTTAAGTCTCTGAACTCTGTAGCCCAAGACCCGAGCTCAAACCCGAGGGCTGGCACAATTTTTTTATTTTTTTATATATCACTGCCGGTTTTCAAAATAAATCAACAGTGATAACCAGCATCACTGTCGATTTCTTCTCATCACTACCGATTTTTTGAAACCGACAGTGATGTTTATATATATTAAAAAAATTCTTTTATATATTAAATAAATAGAAGCATATGTATTCCTATGTTGAAATGGCTTGAAATTTTTTTGGCAAGCTTGTACACCCAAATTAAGATCCCACACAGGATCTTAGGTTTTTGTAATTATTTTTTATTTATTATATTTTTCTATGTGCTGAATGAGACAAAAGAGGGTGAATTTCATCTTGGACCCAATAGATGTTTTTCATCCACCTCTAAAAAATTCTTATCCCTAGGGCACATTAGAGCCTATGTAAAAGTTTAGCACCATTCTGGATCTTTTTGTGGGTAGACTCAGTTCAACCTATAATTAATAGGTGTCGTCGTGCGGAAATTCAATTAAACCTCAGAAAGTAGCAAACCATCTCCGAAAAATCCCAAATTTGGTGTTTACTTCACACGTGGCACGTGCAAGCCTAAGAATAATTTTGAGGCCAATACGATACCGAAATGCCTATGAACCACAGAAACCTTGATAACCAATGTGTATAGTCATGGTTCGATAAAAAGGCAAATGTACCTCTATGAAACATGTATACTCCACCTATGTCCAAATGGCTTGAAATTTTTTTGGCAAGCATTTACACCCAAATTAAGACCCCACACACGATGTGACGTTTTTTTGATCATTTTTTTATTTATTATATTTTTCTCTGTGCCAAATGAGACAAAAGAGGGTGAATTTCATCTTGGGCCCAAGAGATTTTTTCATCCACCTCTACAAAATTCTTATCCCTAGGGCACATTAGAGCCTATGTAAAAGTTTAGCACCATTCTGGATCTTTTCATGGGTAGACTCAGTTCAACCTATAATTAATAGGTGTCGCCGCACAGAAATTCAATTAAACCTCAGAAAGTAGCAAACCATCTCCGAAAAATCCCAAACTTGGTGTTTACGTCACACGTGGCACGTGCAAGCCTGAGAATAATTTTGAAACCAATACAACACTAGAATGCCTATGAACCACAGAAACCTAGATAACCTATGTGTATAGTCATGGTTCGATGAAAAGGCAAATATACCTTTGTGAAGCATGTATACTCCGCCTATGTAGAAATGGCATGAAATTTTTTTGGCAAGCATGTACACCGAAATTAAGACCCCACACAGGATCTAAGGTTTTTTTGATCATTTTTTTATTTATTATATTTTTTCTGTGCCAAATGAGACAAAAGAGGGTGAATTTCATCTTGGACCCAATAGATGTTTTTCATCCACCTCCAAAAAATTCTTATCCCTAGGGCACATTAGAGCCTATGTAAAGGTTTAGCACCATTCTGGATCTTTTCATGGGTAGACTCAGTTCAACCTATAATTAATAGGTGTCGCCGCACAGAAATTCAATTAAACCTCAGAAAGTAGCAAACCATCTTCGAAAAATCCCAAACTTGGTGTTTCCTTCACACGTGGCACATGCAAGCCTGAGAATAATTTTGAGACCAATATGACACCGGAATGTATATTTCTAGTTGCCCAACAAATGTTACACGAATTACATGCATGACAATAATTAAACACACAAAGCCGTACATATTAAAATTAGAACCCAATTAAACTATGACCTTCAAAACCTAGCTAAATAAACATTAATTACTATCAGAATCACTGTCGGGATCGATCGGGCCACGCACACTAACATGCCTCTGTAGCCATATATGGTAATTGATGTCACAGATTATGTATCCGCTTGTATCGATGAAGTCCAATGCCCGTATGAGTGCACTCTCTCATACCTCACAATACCGAAAGAATGGTCGGCCATAGATGTAACCTACTGAATGACCACTGCCCCTATTGGTAACCCTTATGCAGTACTGGCGTCCTTCTATAGTGAGCTGACCAAGGTAAGTCCCAATCGTACCCGAGTTGCTCCGTAGCTTGGTCTAGGACGACCCACAAGCCACATGCGGCATAGGTAAGGTCCTATAGCGCAATCTGCATGCGGAGAAAAAGAAAAAAAATTAGAGAATGTTATTACAATAATAAACAGCAAATAACCATGACTCAGGTATAAGTGACCATTTTACCACATTCGCATGGTTGTAGCTCGCAAACCATTCGCTTGCTTGCGGGACGGGGATATCACCAGCATTCAAAGCAAGTGCCTTGAAGTGCGAGAAATCAGGCACATCATAGCAAATACGTCGAAGTGCCTCTAAACATATGCGCACGACACTTAATTGGGCGCTTATCACGTCCAGGCTCTGTATTCCCGTCCCGTGGATATGGTTCTGATGATTTGAACCTCTCACAGGGATGAAAAAACTGAGTTCACACGTCCATAGCCGACCACTTGTATTAGACGTCATGTTCTCGATGATGTCCGAGATAAAGAACTAGCTAAGTGTTGTTCGCAGCCAATCTTTTAGGGATATAGTCTGCGACATATATGCATGCAACAATGATATTAAACTAATTACACTTATTTGTTAGCATCAAAAAACAAAAGATGTTGGAAAATATTTCATACAATAGCTGGAATAGGGAACCGTGGAATGGCCACATTAGGAGCGAATGGCTCATCGCCGGGGTGGAAACATGGTTCTTGTGGTGGGGGAGGTCCGTTGTTCATACCACCTAATCGATAAAATGCAAAAAAAATATGAACATAAAATATATGCACAAAAAAATTCTTCCAAGTAAAATGTGGCAACATAATTAAATATAGATCGAATGCAAGGAATAAGAATATATATAAATGTAGAATGCAAAGAAACATGAATATAAATATAGATCAAATGAATATAGATAGAATATTGGAGAAGACAACATATCAATACCATTGAAAAATGCAGGAGCCATGACCAAATCACGTAGAGAGAGAGTGGATGTTTTGAGAAGTGAGAGTGAAACGTGAGAAATGAGACTGAGAGAGTTCGTGGGTGGGTGGGATCGATGTATGTGCCAACAGTTTGTTTTATATAGGGGGGCATGGACATCACTGCCGGTTTTTAAATAGAACCGACAGTGAAGGTGGCCTATGTGTGCACCATTTTGGTGGACTACGATGCATAATGATATATGTGGTTTGTTGTGAGAGAAAAATATTGTATCATGGCTGATAAGGCCTAGCTGAAACCAACATGCATGGAGAGGCTAGCTCCTGGCCGAGGGCCATTTTATAGGGGCTAGCAGTCGTGGTACATTTTTATTTTTGAACTAAAGTTGTCGAGGTAGGTGGGAGCAGTGTTCCAACTATTGTGATCATGGGAGCATTGTTGGCATGTGAGGAGCATCTACACATCACTGTCGGTTTTAGTTTAAAAATCGACAGTGAATTGGGCCTTCTATGTCGGTTTGAGCAATCGACTGTGATAGAAGCTATCACTGCTGGTTTTAAAACTAAAACCGGCAGTGAAGGGCCCTGCCGTCATCTTTTAGTAAAAAAATATAAAAAAACACTGTCGGTTTGGAGCCTGCCATCGCAGCATTTTTGTAAAAAATATAAAAAAGTTTGGCCCGCCTGAGATTCGAGCGCGGGTCGCGGGGTCCAGAGTGCACGGCCTTAACCGCTGAGTTAGGATAGGAAGTTAGGTTAGAATGGTTTTATTTTTTTCTTTTATCCCATTGTAATGCACTAGTAAATAATAAATGCAAAATCAAAAAAGGTTGGCCCACCTGGGATTCGAGTGCGGGTCTCAGAGTATAGAGTGTGCGTCCTTAACCGCTGAGCTAGGACAGGGAGTTCGCTTAGTTTGCTTTTCTTTATTTATTTATTAATAGAAATAATGTAGTTAGTTTATATTCTAAAATAACAGAAAAAATTGTGTCTTGATTATTTAATTCTATGATAATTAATTAATGGTCTATAATTATCAAATAATAGTGTTTGTGAACATCATCTTAATATTCGATTACATAGTCAATAATTAAATTGTAGAGATGCGCACAAAATATAAATTAAATATTCAGTGCAAATTACTGATACAACGTCTGCACAATGATTACATAGTTAACAATAATCTTACTATCTTTAGGTGCATCAATAATGAGGGCCTCATTGTGATCAATTCGTACGTAAGCAGGTTCGTCACCCTCTTGAAGGATAGGTAGGGGTACGTTCGCCCCGAATGGAGGCATTTCCTGATAGCCCCTGTAGTCTTCTTCGTCCGTCACTCTATTGACACCGACAATCTTCCTTTTCCCTTCTAGGACTACTTTTAGCCTTCCTTTTATCTTGTTGTCCCTTGCATAGAAGACTTGCATAACATCTCTTGCAAGGACGAAGGGGTCATCTCTATATGCGGTCTTAGTGAGATCAACGATAGTGAACCCTTCACTGTCAGTGTTGATTTCCTCAAGCCGGACCCACTGGCAGCGAAAAAGAACTGCCTTCAATGGACCGTAGGCTAGCTCCCATATCTCCTCTATGAAACCATAGTATGTCACCTGCACGTTGCCGTTTTCGTCGTGAGCACTAAAATAAACACCACAATTTTGGTATGTTCTCTTTCCATCTTGCTTTTTTGTGTAAAATGTGAATCCATTGATCTCATACCCTTGGTACTTAAGATATGTACTTGAAGGTCCCTTGGCTAAGGCATCCAGTTTATTACCCAAATTTATTCCAAGCAAACGACGTCGCAACCAGCTGACAAATTCCTCCTTATGTTTTTTATCCAGCCAAGCCTATGACCTGCTCGGATACAGAGTTTGTAGCGATTGCCTATGCTCGTCAATGTATGGCATAACACCCTTGGCTTGCTGGAGAACAGCGAACTGTGCCTGTCTAAAAGAAATAGTGTCGTCTACTGTAACAGATTTCTCCCCGATCGTTCCTTTGCCATGTAGTCTTCCCTTGTGACGAGATTATGGAACTCCGACCCATTTGATGTCCAGATAATATGTGCAGAACTCAATGGCCTCCTCCATTAACCATCCTTCAACCATGCCCCCTTCTGACCTGAATCTGTTCCTAACATACCTCCAAAAATTTTCATCAATCTTTCGAAAGGGAACATCTGATGCAGGTACATTGGGCCAAGGGATCTAATTTGGTCAACAAGATGAATGTGCAGATGCAATGAGATATCAAAGTAAGTCAGCGGGAAATGCATCTCAAGCCTAACGAGAGTTTCGGCTATGTCCCGCTGCAACTGCTCTAGCGTGGACACATCAGTGACCTTTTTTGAGATCACGTTGAAGAACGAGCAATGCTTTATGATTGGGGCGCGGACCTTTGGGGGGGGATACCACACAGGGCAACAGGGAGCAGCTGAGTCAAAATGACATGACAATCATGGGCCTTCATAGGTCCATAGTTGAACTTGAGTTCTCTCATGTTCACTAGCCTCTTCGGGTTCGCACAGTAGCCCGTTGGGACTTTGAGTTCATTGAAGAAAGAAATAAGTGCATGTTTTTCTTCCTTCTTCAATGTCCATGACGCAACCGGAAGTTCAAACTGGCCATTCTCTAGCTCCACAGGATGTAGCTCCTTCCTGATTCCCAAGTGTTGCATGTCCAAGCGTGTGGCTAGTGAATCCTTCGATGTCCCCCCGATGTCCATCAAGGTGTTAAGAGTGTTAGCGCACACGTTTTTAGTGATGTGCATGGGATCAAGACAGTGGCGTACACTCAGAAATGGCCAGTAAGGTAGTTTCCAGAAAACCGATTTTTTCTTCCAAACGCTCCCATCAGGCGCTGCTACTGCATTGTCCCCCTTCCCAAGGACAACCTCGAGTTTGTTGAGTTCTCAAAGTATCGCAGGCCCGTCTCGATATTTTGGAGCTAAGCGTTTCTCAATAGTACCATTGAAATCTTTTCTGTTCCTACGGTAAGGGTGATCCATAGGTAGGAACCTACGGCGTCCCATATAAACTATCTTTGAGTTATTTGACAGATTTTACCGTATCGGTGTCATCCAAGCACTCGACAAATCCAGTATAGCCTTTTGTCTTCTCTCCGGACAATGAACCTCGACCTGGCAGGTCGGTGATTGTAGCGATAAGTACTCCCTTGATCATGACATGTTCCTTTTTGTACTCATCCTAAACATCCGGCACACCCTTTTCAAACATCTCTACTAGTTCATCGATCACTGGTTCTAGACACACATCGATGTCATTCCCAGGTTGTCTTGGCCCTTGGATCAGTAGTGGCATCTGGATGTACGACCGCTTCATACAGACCCAAGGTGGAAGGTTGTATATACAGAGCGTCACTGGTCAGGTGCTATGATTCCTTCTAACCTAGTCGAAAGGATTCATCCCATCTGTGCTCAAAGCAAACCAAAGGTACCTTACCTCTCCACCGATGTCCTTATAGAACATAGTATTGACAGTCCTCTAGTCATGCCCATCGGTGGGGTGCCTCATCATTGTATCTTTCTTACGCTCTTCACCATACCAGCGCAATAGCTTGGCTGACTTTGCACATGCAAACAACCTCTGCACCCAGCGAGCTATAGGGAAATACCAAATGACCTTTACGGGACCTCCTCTGGTCTTGGTACCCTCATCTGACGGCCCTTCCTTGTACCGTGGAGCTTCACACTTGGGGCACTTGGCCAAGTCTTTGTATCTTTCTCCGCGGTACAATATGCAATCATTGGAACATGCGTGGATTTTTTCAACCTCGAGGCCGATGGGGAAAGATCATTTGCTTGGCCAAGTATGTCTTTTCTGGCAACTCATTTTTTTCTGGGAGCATTTTCCTTATTATACCTAACAACTAATCGAAGCCTTTATCGCTCAATCTGTTTATCGATTTGAACTCTAATAGCATGATGTCGGCTTCTAGTTTGCTCATTGGACAATTCCTATACAATGGTGTTTTGCCATCTTGTCTCATTTTCTCTAGCTTTCTCAGTTGTCTTTCACAAAGACATCCGGTCTCTACATTACGTAGCAGCTGAGAAATGCCATCGTTATCTTCGGTGTCATCAGCTAGCATATTCCTAAACACATTATTAACTATGGCCATAGGTTCCGTGTTGACACCGGGTTCCTCGTCAGCATCGTGGATGGCTACGTCAGGCATGTCCACATCATCATCATTTCCCTACAGAACATTCACACCAACCTCACCATGCATAGTCCATATCATATATTTTGGCATGAACCCCCTAGTAATCAAGTGCGATCGTATAGACTCAATTTGACGAAAGTTTCTATGATTCTTGCAATCTTTGCATGGGCAGAAGACTGGGTTGCCATTCCCAGCATGGGCTTTGGCATCGGTGATAAATTGGCTGATGCCATGCATGTACCGCTTGTCCGTTTGGGACAGATGCATCCACTCTTGATCCATCTCTGCACAAAAAAAAATATTGAGACAGTAATTACAAAGAATTAATAAGAAATCAAGCTTCATGAACAACAATTGTAGCTCGAAAGTACCATTTTTGGAAAACATTATTGTATACTAATTATTAAAAAATTGAAATTGGTAGCCCCGGCCCTGTAAATTGAAAATCGTAGTAAAAAACAATTATTGCACAATATTGAAGAACAACTATTCTACTCTACTTCTAAGAACTAATTATAGCATCACATACTAACAATGATGATCTTGACCACCATGGAATAATTAGCTAGGAATTTAAATGTGTTCATAGACACCAACCTTTTGGATGATGGATTCACCATAATTTGAGTCTTGCACAAATGTCCAATTGAAAAAGTGCTCTCTAGGATGGACAAAGAACTAGAATGAGAATCAAGCAATGTAGCCATCAAAACGAAGCTAATTAAGCAACAAAATCAAAGGAGTGGATGTTTGTTACTAACATTAAAGCAAAAAGATCAAGCCATTCTTCAAAATCCAAGCACTAGCTTCATGGTGAAGAGCAGCCGCAACAATGGAGGGAAGGGTCCAAACGCGTGCCTCTGTTCTCAGGATGGAAGAGAGGAAGAAAGAGAGGACGGCTACAGCCTTTTTGTGTTGTACGCTTATCACCGTCAGTTCTTGGCTAGAACCGATAGTGATAGTGCCCAATCACTGTCAGCTCTTGGCTTAAACCGGCAGTGATGAGTGCCCGCCATAACACTACCGGTTCAAGCCAAAAACCGACAGTGATGTGGTCCTTCACTGCCAGTTTTAGCCTAGCACAAATCATTTTTTTATTTTCAAGCTCATAACTAGCAGTGAAGGTACATCACTGCCGGTTCTCACAAATCCAGCAGTGATGAGGCTGGCAGTGATGTGCAAATCTGGCGTAGTGGAAATACGAAAGAAGACACCAGAAAGAAGAAATTTCTCAACTCCGCCTACATGAATGTTGGCCCTCGTTTGTTGGGCATCTGTTCTTAGGCCTTTTGCCGAGTGTTTACCTGTGCGGTCATCCATACTGCAAAGCATCGTACAGGTTTGGTTTTGAGATCTGGAGCTATTCACAACGCAGGTACAATTTAGATGAAAATCAGTTTCTGGATATTTGTGTAATCTAGAGTGCTTGTAACGTGTTGATTTACCCACCTATTATATAATATAATTCTTCTTTCATCGCAAAAAAACATGTGCAGGTCACAAAGAAATCATGCTGAAAATGCAAATGAGCTCGTAAAAAGGTTGAAGTGACAAAGCTTCTCTAGAACGACGCATACAAGAATTGTTCGAAGAGGAACTGCATGAAATAAGGATAGTGCAAGAAAGAAGAAATATGGAAATCGCCTCACTTAACGGTTCTAATTCTGGAAACCATGTGGTAAAGAACTTCAAGACTTTGAATTACTTAAGTCATGATTGAATAATCTATCTTTCCTATGCTGGGTAATATGGTGACAGGTGAATAATACATATTACCCCTCTTGTATTGCTTATGTAGAGCCCTAGGTCTGAAGAACATGTTGATGTGGCACATCATGCTCAACCATTTGAAGATGATGTTTTTCTAGATATTAATGAAAACTCTGACCACTATGATGAAGATGATGATTTGCTTGTTCCTAGGCGTGAATTCTTTACTTTTTAGCCCTTTTTTGAAAGTTTTTCACAAATATACGCCCCTGGCTGAAAGATTTCAGAATCTGGACCCTTAGCTTGGCGACATCGATGCTGACGCCGAGCTAACACGTCTTGGCGCCAGCGTCCCTGGCGCCGAGATCTTGGACTCGACGCTGACGTGGTGCTGATTTGGCAGGCAGCTCGGTGCTGTAGATACTGGCGCCGAGCTCAGCGCCGTAGACGCTGCCGCCGAGCTCGGCGCCGTAGACGGCGTGTGCTGCTGCAAACTTCATACAGAGATTCAGGCAGACACATAAATGAAGGTTCTTAACTGCTTATCGATCAACATGCAGATCAGCATGCGCATGAACATGGACGACGAAGCAGCAGTCTACATATCTTTCAACGACGGTGCCACCACCATCGGCATGCACGATCCTATCGTGGAACGCCTCCTCGACGACTCGCACCACCACGCCGGCACCTATAGCTTCCCTTCGTCGTCCTCCTCCTCGCTCTCGTTGCCTGCCTCTACCTCCCTCTCCTGCAGCCCCGAGAGCTCCTCGGCGCACATCCTCAGCAATATAGTTGGCCAAACGGACCGCCCGGCACAGCACTAGCACAGGCACGACCAGGCATGGCCCGGACAGGCATGGCACTACGCGGCACGGAAGACTAGCCGTGCCGTGCCTATCAGTGCCGCCGTGCCGAGGTGCTAGCCCAGGCACGGCACTATTAGGTCTTAGCCGTGTCGTGCCATGTCACTGGGCACGGTGGCCCAGCAGTGCCCGTGCCGGCACTGGCACTGCAAGTGATCAAACACCTCAAACTGATAAGAATATCAGGGACAAGTTCATCATCTCAAACACCTCAAACAGATCAGAATATCAAACACCTCAAACACTTCATCATCTCAATCTTAAGTTACAAGTTCAGAGAACTTATCAAAGACTCAAAGTTACATGTTCACAGAACTTATCAAAGACTCAAAGTCACATAATCACACAAACATAGGCAGAGAACAAGGGTTAGGGTTAGGGATCCATCCATCACCACTCGTCGGCGCCCCGGTCCCTCAATGGCTTCAGACAAAACAGAGCAAGGGTTAGTAGAGACTGAGTGTTAGGGTTAGCACTACTACACAAACTTTAATGGAGGCGGGCGTTTTTGATTTTCCGCGGCGGGCAAAGCCATCCGCCGTGGCCTAGAGGCCACGGTAAATCATGGCTTAACCGCAGCGGGCGGCTTTGCCCGCCGCGGTTAACTGATTTACCACGGCGGGCGGTGTAACGTGCCCGCCGCGGTAAATATACTTTTACCACGGCGGTCACGTTGAACCGCCCGCCGCGGTAAATTATTTTACCGCGGCGGACACGGTACACCGCCCGCCGCGGTTATGTTCGTTAGCCGTGGCGGGCATTATTATTTGCCCGCCTCGGTAAATTATTTCCTGAATTAAAAAAAATACAGCAGGCATATAATTAAATTCAAATTCAAATTCAAATCACATCCAGATTTCACAGATTAAACTTAAAAAGTATGCAGGCATTACACATGAGATAATATACATATATATACATTCACTTAGTCGTTCTTGTCATCGTTAATTCATTACATTTACATATTAAAGTCGTTATACATGCCCTAAGGAGTAATCTTGCGGACGCATCATCGTGGGCCATTTCCTCAGCCTCTCGTACTCCGGTAAAATCGCTAGCTGGCTGTTCTCATTGAAGAACGTGCTCCCTTCAAGCACGCATTTGTCTAAGACAAACTTACATATGTCCGCCTTTGTCTGCTTGAAGGAGTGTTGGGTGCTCTGCACGTCTCTCCACCAGTTCAATCCATTCTTGAGCACCCTCCAACTGCTGCTGTACTGCTTGCACTCCCTCAGGTACTCACAGACGTAGAAGCCACAGGTTTGTGATCCTACCGGTTGTTTGGCACACTGCATGATCGATACACAAGCATTAGAATACAGGCATTAGAACGCTTATGAACAGAAAGCACAATTAAACCTTTCAAATACTTACCGGAAAGTTGCGTCTGATTTTGATGCGGTTCTTATGCTTAGCCTTAACATTCTCTGTTCTTCGATCATAGCATTCAGGATCCTTCACGTACTCCTTATAAGCGCTATACGAAATGTACTAGTATTAGGCAGGGCATTAGAACGCATATGAGAAGACAGTTCAGTCACTTACACTCTGAGGCAATCTTCAAAGGCCTTGTACCCTTTTAAGTTTGGCATTCTCAACGAATCAAATACGCAGGCCCTGCCATCCTGAGGGTAGATGATAAATGCAACCCAGTGACCCTCGAGGCCTTGGCTGCGCCATTGAAACAAAATACAGGTTACAATGAGAAATAATAATACTAGCTAGCTACCCACTTATCTCTACAGGCATGTCTTCGACTTACCCAAAGTGGTAGGCAGCTACGATACACCCATTTCTCCTAATCTTCTTCATTGCTCCTAGTATGTACCTTGAAATGTTCAACTTCTCATTGTCCATCAGTTTCTTCCTGTGCGCCTCTCTCTGTCGCTTGGTCAAGTCTTTCATGGTTGGATGATTGTCATCTAGGTGGTAACCAATGATGACTCTTTGAGCAATATGCATTGGAGATAGATAGATAACATCAAGTTTTAGTTCCTTGGATATATAGGCCATCAACCTGCAAGGACAAGCCATCGTGGCATATATAAGTAGTCTTGACCGATTCAAAGGCAGGTGATATGTGAAACTCGCAATTCATCACTTACATAGAGAACAAGGTGACTTGGGCGATGTCAAGGTCTTGTTCCCGTAGTAGTTTGTACATGTCGTGGAAGTCCACGGGGAGTTTTACATCGTTGTCGGGCAAGTGGAAGTACTCTGCCACAACCTTGACTAGAAAACCATGTAGGCCAGCTTTTGCCGCTTCCATGTACCAGAGATGAAACCTCCTTGTCTCCCACCTTTCCTCGTCGACGAGCTGGGCCTTGGTTATCATGAACTTCCCATGCTCGTAATGGCCGGGGCAGTCATCCGATTCAGGAAATAGATGGAAAGGTGATCCCGGCCTAGGATAGAAATGTTAGTACCATATTATGGCAAAGAAAAGTTATTAGCAAATTATGCTCGCCGCTACCATACCTTTCGAACTCAAGTGAGTACGTGAGATGCCCTTGGTCGCCTTTAGTCTTCGCCGGCGGTGGAGGACAGTGGCTTGTGCTCGCAATGGCAGCAGGTGGTGTCTTTGCCCCTGGTTCCTCCGTGCCTCCCGGTCCTTTGCTTGTGCCCTTAGACGAACTATCGGGAGGTGGAGGTGGACTTGTTGTTGGAGGAGGAGAACGAGGGTGAGGGCTTGTACCTCGGGGTGACTTCCTTCCCTTGTCATCCCCGCCATTGCCTTCGTCATCGCCGTCGCCGTGATCCGGATCATCGGGGGGACAAGATCCGGCAACGGATGGTTGTGATGCTAGTGTCGCCATTGGCGTAGAAGTCGGCGTCGAGAGAATGATCTCTATGTCGTCCTTGTTCCACAGGACTTCGGAACCAATGGCAGCTCCAAGGATCGTTACCCCTTGTGCAGTTGGATATTCCATTTCAAATTCTTCGTATTGGGTCGCATACCATGTAAGTATCACGGCAGCATAGTTGGCAGGGATCTGGTCTTGGTTGAAATCTTTGATATCTTCTTTGGGGTGCATGTAACCCTCACCCACGGTCAACTTTTTCGCCCTGCCAAACGGGATGTTGAGGTGGACGCGCATGGGTTGCCGGATGTCGTCGACGGGGTGCCTTGGGCGATCCTCGATCATCGGCAGTGGCTGCCCTTGTGTCTGCCCTTGTGGAACTTGAGGCATGGCCACGCCAGCCTGGCGAAGCATCTGTGACCTCATCGACACCATATCTGGGTCATTGCTCGTGAAGGCTTCTTTTATGGACCGACTGATCATTTCGGCCACGCCTTGATCATAGCCCTTCTGAAAGATGCCCTCCTTGTACCTCTGCCTTGACCGGTATGTGGCAGCGTCGGATTGCCATGACTCCACTGAGTTCCAGCTCATCTTCGACGACATGCCACGGACGCGGCCACGGTGCTCGGGGGTTCCCAGCGCCAGGGTCAGCAAGTCCTGGCCCCTGCGAACCTCAAAGCTGTCCTTGGATTTAGCGGCCTCGATGAGAGCCCTCTCCACCTCCTCGAACTTGGGCTCATTAAACTTGCTCACGCCCTCCTTGAGCTTCTTCGGCTTGCGGGCATAAATGAAGTCCTTAGCCCTCAAGTCTACACCATCGTACGGATCGGGAAGCCCGGCGGCAGCTCTAGCCCTTTCTTCCTCCCGCCACTGGGGCCTCTTACCAGCAAACCCAGTCATGCCCAAGTGGTGGGGGTGCAGGTTCTTCTTCGCGAGTGCGCTGAACTTGGCGCTCTTTGCCTTTGCTTCTTCTGTTGTTCTTTGTTTGCAGAACTCTTCCCAGTGATGTTCCTTCACCATAGTGTATTTGACACAGGGTGACTTGCCTAGCTTCAGGTAGTACCTGGTCAGCATGGACTTGAAGTTTCTAAAGGCTCTTCCTGCCACGTGCATGACCCACTCCCTGCACTTGTCCAGATCGGCGTCCTCGGGATAATGGAAGCTCCTTGTCACCTCACCCCAGATATGTGTCTTGTAGTCAACCAGGACATTGTTCCACTCCTCCCAAGTGATCTCCACCTTGTCCTTGACTATACATGCCACCTGGTTGCTGAACTTGGCAAGGACCGTGGGTGGCGACAACGGGTTTCCCTCTGGTCCCACCTCATGGATCACATGGACTTCGCCGTGGATTTCCCTCCGGTGCCTCCCGTGTTCCCCCCTTCTCAGCTTTGTCCTCTGACCACTAGACTTGCCTGAAGTGGTTGGAGATGGAGCGGGGGGTTCTTTGTCACTGACTGGTTCCTCCTCGAAATTCAATTCTCGAGGCACCACCGGCATCTGTTCAGGGTTTGGAGACCGCGCACTTTCAACTTTGTCGTCCCTCGGTTGGTAGGTCGGATCATCTTAGTCCTCTGTACGACGTTTCTTTGTTGGCCTCGGGGTCACGGACACTTGGCTCTCGAGGCTAGTTGATGATGATGCACTAGGGGTAGGGTCGCGCCATTCGCTTATCGGTTCCTCCGCCATTGGAAAGCTACAATGAATACATATTTCAGTTGTATAGACACAGTTATAGAGTAGTAAAGTAGAGTAGTACTAGAGTAGTAAAGTAGTAGTAGTTGGCTCAGATTTGCCCCATTGTCATCACATCGCTTTTAAACTGGTTGCTTGTATCTGGTATACAAGCCATCCTAGTTTAGCGGGGGCACTCGATCATCATCGCCGCTGCCTCAGCATAAAAGGGTTCACATCATTGCATATGCCACTGCCTCAGCAATAAGTTTAAAAGTTCATCATTGCATATGCCAAAAAAGGAACCAGCCCCATTAAACAAAAACCTTTCACAAATCAAAAACAGGAGCAGCAGTAGTAGAATAGTAGTCGAGGGAGTAGAGGAGTAGAGGAGGAGGGAGTAGTAGTAGGCAGTAGTAGTAGTATACTAGTAGTAGTATACTACTAGAAAGTAGTAGGCAGTAGTAGTAGTATACTAGTAGTAGTACAGGAGGGAGTAGAGGTAGGCAGTAGTAGTAGTATACTAGTAGTAAAGGAGGGAGTGACCAATTCATCTCAAAATTCTCACAAATTATATCAAATTTGGCAAAATTGCAGCAGAGTGACCAATTCATCTCAAAATTCTCACAAATTTAGCTCAGAATTAGTTTAAAGGCAAGGTGCATCATAGGCAGTGGCATATGCTCAGAATTTTGTCATAAATTTCTTTGGCATCATAGACCGCAAAAAGAATTGAGTTCAAATGCTACGGGTCACCAAAAGCATCATAGATCAGTAGTATAGCAGTTCAAAATTCACCAAGTGTAGTATAGCAGTTCAGTTGAATTCAGAGTAGCAGCAGCAGTAGTAAGACAACAGTGGTAGAGAGAAATAGGTAATACAAGTACCATTTTGCATCAAGCAGTAGAGTACCAGTAAGGGGATAAGTAGTAGCTAGCCATCTCAAAAAACTTTCACAAATCAAAAAATTTGCATCAAGATATAGAGTGTAGGCAGTAGACAGTAGAGTGTAGGTAGTAGAGTGTAGGCAGTGGATTAATGGGCATCATGGCAATTGGCAATGCCAAACTGCCAATGACAAGCAAGAGAGGCAAATGCCAAAAAAGTTCATCATTGCATATGCCAAAAAAGGAACCAGCCCCATTAAACAAAAACCTTTCACAAATCAAAAACAGGAGCAGCAGTAGTAGAATAGTAGTATAGGAGGGAGTAGAGGAGTAGAGGAGGAGGGAGTAGTAGTAGGCAGTAGTAGTAGTATACTAGTAGTATAGGAGGGAGTAGAGGAGTAGAGGAGGAGGGAGTAGTAGTAGGCAGTACTAGTAGTATACTAGTAGTAGTATACTAGTAGTATTATAGGAGGGAGTAGAGGTAGGCAGTAGTAGTAGTATACTAGTAGTATAGGAGGGAGTAGAGGAGTAGAGGAGGAGGGAGTAGTAGTAGTAGGCAATATACTAGTAGTGTTCACAAGCAAAAGCTATAGCTGTGCGTGTCCTGTCAGATTCAAGTGAAATACGATGAAGGTCATTCAGTAGTTCATACAACTGCAAAATAACCTCACAGTATCTATGCCCCCAATTGGAGGTTTGATTACTGAAAATATATAACTGATAGCAGATTGAATAAGTATTCACATGAAAGGAAAAAATATGCCATTTAACTGTACTAGAATATAGTAAAAATATCTTAGATACATGAGACATGCAAACCAAGCAGCAGGATTATACAGACATGTTTTATTTCATTATTTGTAGACATTCCATATGCACATTACTAATCGAAGTTGTCAAACTATTTTCATGAACAGTTATTTCATAATTTTGTCTGTAGTAGTCGAGCACGCAAACCATGCAGCAGGGTAATACAGAAATGTTGCTTAATGTGTAGACATTCCATATGCAAATATAATAATCAAACTACTGAAATTGTTTTCATAGTTTCAGTTCATAAATAAAAAAATGAAATCCCAAATGCTATGTTTACTCATTATACAAAATCCAACCTTGTACACAAGAATGCAAGTCCACATCACAGAAGTTTACTTAGACATCAGTCCTGATGCGGCACAGCACAGTTTTGACTCTATCCGAAAAGAGCCAAGTATAAATTGGCACTTCTAGTTAAAATCATGTATTTGTATGCATTACCTATGCCAAACGAAATAAAATTGAGGAAGCGAAGCCCCGCAATCTGAAATATATGCAGAGGTTAGGTCACGTACCGTTGGTGGTGTTGTTTCCTTGCGCGCTGTGTAGTGCTGCCTGAACTGGAGAAGGGTGGAGAAGGCCGTCGAGGAATTTGGCAGCGGCGGACGGGTCGGAGCCGGCGACGCACCGGAGCTAGGGTTCCAGGGACGGGGCGCCGGAGGAGCACGGGGACGGGGCGCAGGCAAGGGAGAGGAGGACGGGGGCGGGGCACGGGCACGGGGGAGGAGGATGGGGGCGGGGGTCACCACAGAGGAGCTCGGCGGCGGGGATGGCGGCGGCGGCGCAATATTTCGGCAGCCCTTCGGGTCGAATTCGAGGGCGCGACGCAATAAGAAAATTTGTGCGTGCAGCGGCACATATATAGCCATGGATTAACCGCGGCGGGCAATATAATCCGCCCACCGCGGTAAATGTTTACTGTAGCGGGCACCTTAAACTGCCCGCCACGGTTAATCGATTAACCGCGGCGGGCGCTGTTACGTGCCCGCCACGGTTAATATTTTTTCATTTGCTCACTGATATTTATTACCAATCTAAAACTTATTAATCTAAAATTTATGGGCACTGATATTTAGTACTGTGTAAGTAGTGTGTAAGTAGAGAGTAGTGTTGTGTAGTAGTAGAGTAGTACTGTGTAGTAGAGAGTAGTGTTGTGTAAGTAGAGAGTAGTGTTGTGTAAGTAGAGAGTAGTGTTGTGTAGTAGTAGAGTAGTACTGTGTAGTAGTAGTAGAGTAGTGCTGTGTAGTAGTAGAGTACATGTGAGTAGTAGAGAGTAGTATTAGTACAATAGATAGTAGTAGTATTCTATAGTAGTAGTAGGTTGAGTAGTACTAGTAGAGTAGTATTGTATAGTAGTAGTAGTAGATTCAGTAGTACTAGTAGAGTAGTATGGTTCCATGATATTAATAATAAGTTACAAAACTTGTCTTCAATAGATCGAGCTATATTATTACATATATGTCTCTGGGATACATAAATCATTTTGGTGCAGGTGCTTTCACCGTCCTCTTCTCACCATCGGGGCGGGCCCACGGCATCATCCTGGACTTGTTGAATCGGTCCTCGACGGCCTTGATCTTCTTTGGATGATCGGTAAAAAGCTCGAGCTCTGCGTAGTTGTTGTATTGTTCGGGACTCTGCACCCCATCAGCTCCCACAATCCGCTGCTTTCCGGACACAACCACATGCCTTTTTGGGTCCTCTGCATATATATAGTAGGCCACTTGTGCGACATTGGTTGCTAGTACCCATGGGTCATCTTTGTAGCCGATACTTTTGAGATCCACGGTGGTTAGCCCATAACTGTCCACTGCAACCGCATTCGGTTTGACCCACTGGCAACGGAAGACGGTTATGCGTAGGTTCTGGCCGTAGTCAAGTTCCCATATTTCTTCAACTTGCCCATAGTATTGCCTCCTCTGGCCCGTGTACTCTTCTTCGCCCTCGTATCGAACACCGCAGTTCTGTGCCGAGCTCTTCTTGTCCTTGTCTTTCGTGTGGAACCTATAGCCCTGGACGTCATACCCTTGCCACGTGGTGATTTGGCTGGATGGGCCTAACACAAGCCTCTTAACGGTCTCCGTATCTTCATCAGGGCATCCTTCAAGGGGTATGTGTTGCTCTTTGAGCCACTCTACGAAATTGCTCTTGTGATGGTTCTGGACCCATGCCTCCGTGCGTTGTCCATCATTAGCGGCGCGGATCTCTTCCAGGTTCTTTTCAATATATTTCTCCATGCTCACTAACTGATGAAGGATGCTGTAATGAGCTTCTTGCACCATTCGGTTTGCCACATCGGTGCGCACTTTTCGGCCTGTGCACCCCATCCCTGAGGTTTTGCCTTCGTGGTGATGGACAGGCAACCCAATCACCCTCCCATCTCTTATGTACCTCATACACCAGTTCACGGCCTCCTCCGTTGTGTATGCCTCGATCATAGAGCCCTCCGGGTAAGCGCGATTATGGACGTATCTGTTGAGGGTGGACATGAATCGCTCGTACGTCCACATCTGGTGTAGGTACACGGGGCCTAGTTGATGGATCTGATCGACCATATGCATCATTAGGTGTGGCATAATATCAAAGTAAGATGGTGGAAAGCACATCTCGAGCTGGCAAAGGGTCTCCGCGATGAACTCCTTCAGGGCAGGCAGCTCAGCCTTATCAATGACCTTCTGAGTGATGCGATTAAAGAAGTATGGCATCCGTGTGATGACCATCTTCACGTACTTTTAGTAATCGGTGATGGTGACAAAGATGATTGCTTTTAGTGTGAACTTCTCCTTGCGGGATGCATCCACCATCTGGACCCCAACATCAAATAGTATCTTCATTTCCTCCATGAACGGCTCTAGGAACACATCTATATCGTTGCCGGGCTGCTTCGGTCCGGAGATAAGCATGGTCAGCATAAGGTACCTACGCTTCTGACATAGATGGGGAGGTAGGTTGTACATGGTGAGCACGATGGGCCAAGTGCTGTGCGAGCTGCTAAGCTCACCGAACGGGTTCATCCCGTCGGTACTTAGCGCGAACCTAACATGCCTGGGCTCCTTGCCAAACTCTGGGTAGGCCTCGTCGAAATCCTTCCACTGCTTGCCATCGGATGGGTGCCGTAGCTTGCCATCGTCGTTCAGGCGGTCAGCAGATGCATGCCAGGACATGAGCTTGGCATCGTCCGGGTTCCCGAATATTGCACGCAGGCGATCGGTCACGGGCAGGTACCACACCGACAGTGCTGGACTTTTCCTGTGCGTGTAACCCTCTTCTTCATCGTCCTGCTGAGCCGAGATCTGTTTGGCCACACTGCTCTTCTTTGCCCCCTTCTTGTTCTTCTTCCGACCACCCCGCAAGCCTCCCTCGTCTTCTGCATCCACGCGACATCCAGCATTTTTCTTGTACCGACTAAAGCCGCAGTGCGGACAACTCGTCAAATTCTCATACTCATTGCCCTGATACAGGATGAAGTGGTTAGGGCATGCATCAAACTTTCTAAGCTTCATCGCCACTGGCCGGATCAGCTTCTTGGCCCGATAAGTATTGGCGGGCACCTTGTTAGCCGTTGGGTACGTGGTGGCAAGGTAGCTTAACAACTCATTGAAGCTAGTGTCAGACCAACCATGACGAGCCTTCAACATCAACATATGGAGGTTAAAACGGAGCGCCGTGCACTCCTTTGGACAATCGCCGCCGTCCTTATAGAGAGGATCAACTGCCGCCTGTCTCAACTCTCTGAAATTCTCCAACCACTTTGGGCAACCCAACACAACGTCATCTTCATCGAAGTGTTTGACTAGATCTTCAACAAGCTGCACATCCTCGGGTTGGCTCACAGTATCCTGACCATCACCACCGTCGCCGGCTTCGTCGGCCATGTCTTGCATTAGATCATCCACCGTGATGTAATCACGACAA
The DNA here is from genome assembly GCF_019320115.1 of Miscanthus floridulus. NCBI lineage: Eukaryota > Viridiplantae > Streptophyta > Magnoliopsida > Poales > Poaceae > Miscanthus > Miscanthus floridulus. The sequence continues at coordinate 468,815 of NC_089588.1, read as the reverse complement.
CTGTTGTCACTGTCGGCTGGCGCAGCTGCTGCGGAAGGATCTTTATTCACCGGTGGTGCTGTCGTCGTCGGCGTCGAAGAGGTAACTCCAGATGCACCGCCACTCGCACCAACTCTTTCGCCGTGAAATGTCCAGACTGTGTAGCCCTCGATGAAACCATACATGATCAAATGAGTTTGCACCTCGCTGTCTCGGTGGGCTTTCAGGTTCTTGCAACGAGAACATGGACATATGGTTGTCATCCGCTTCAGTCTCTCACGGTGAGCTTTACCAGCCACAATAAACTTCCTTAATTCAAAGAGGTACCGCGGATCATTCACTCTATCGATCCGGTACATCCATTCCGATCTATCCATCATATCTGCGAACATTATCCATCACAATCAACATTAAATAAAGAAGAATTAGGAGAAATTGATGATTTTTACGTCCAAAATCATGAAAAAGAGAGGAAATGACGATGTGAAAGATGAAGCATGCATCTATGATGAATCTAAAGTTAAAGAAATACATGACATCATTTTTTCCATTAAAATTGATCTAGATCTAGATCTAGATCTAAAGAGAACTCTAGGTGATGGAAATAGAGAGAGAGGATGGAAGGAGAGAGGGAGAGCCTTTATGAACCTCTTATGATGTCCTCCTCCCTCAAATCCAAGCCCTTCAACTCAAATCAAAAGTTTCCTCAAATTTTAGGGCAAAGCCTCCCCCCATGAGTTTTGAGAGAGGAAGACCCGTGGAGAAGAAGGAGGGTCTGTGCTCTGTATTTGTACAGGCTTTACCGCGGCGGGCAACATAAATCGCCCGCCTCGGTAAATCAAGTCTTTACCGCGGCGGGCAGTATAAAGAGCCCGCTATGGTAAACCGTATTAACCGCGGCGGGCGATTCATACCGCCCGCCGCGGTAAATAACTATTTCCTGCGGCGGGCAGGTAAGGTTGCCCGCCGCGGTAAACCAATTTCCCGCAGCGGGCGCCCCGGTGGCCGGCCTCGCTGGCCGGCCACCGGTTAACCGTGGCGGGCAAAAAAGGTGCCCGCCACGGAGCGTATTTTGGCCACGCTGCGCAAATTGATTCCTGTAGTAGTGTAGGGATTGAGCAAGGGTTAGGTCGACGGTGACTTACCTTCAAAACCGGAGCACCAAAGTCGCCGGCGAGGTCGACGAGGCATGGATCCGGCCAGGAAACCGAAGGATCCGGCCAGGAAACCGATGGATCCGGCGAGGTCGACAACGAATCCGGCGAGGAAACCCATGGATCCGGCGAGGAAACCCACGGATCTGGCCAGGAAACTGACGGATCCGGCGAGGTCGACGAGGGATCCGGCGAGGACGAAGCGAGATCAAGGGTTAGGGTTAGGGATTGAGCAAGGGTTAGGGTTAGGGATTGTGCCAGTGCCGGTCAGTGGTGGCTCCAGAGGCCACCGGAGAGCGAGAAGAATAGTGGAAGTCAGAGGCGAGAGAGGAGAGCGAGTCGCCGACGCGGCGACGCTGACTCGCCGAGAGAGGAGAGCGAGGCGAGAGAGGAGCGGGTGAGACGGCGCTGCGGGGGAGAGCCGAGAGCAAGGCGAGAGAGACAGCGAGTGAGAGCAAATGAATTAGGGCAACGGAGACGCGAACGACCGGCCGGGACGGGCGGTTTTATACCCCCGATTCCAACGGCCAGATCCAACGGTCCGATGGGAGCGAGGCCGGGGATCCAACAGCCACGTGCGGCCGAGCCGTGCCGCTGCCGTGCCGGTCCATATTGCGTGCCGTGCCCGGGCCGGCACTACGGGCCAGAATGGCGGCCCAGGCATGGCACTAAGGCCGGGCTGGGCCAGGCACTGGCACGAAGGCCGTCGGGCCAGGCCGTTCCTGGGCCGTGCTAATTAGTGCCGTGCTTGGGCCGGCCCGTAGTGCCCAGGCCAAATGGCCAACTCTACTCAGCAGTACCCGGAGGTCTCGTCGCACGTGCCACTACTACCACCACCCACCACCCGTGGTGCCATCTTACGACCACCAGTACACCAACCTTCACGCGCCGGAGTCGCCGGCCAAAACCACTGGTGCGTTCAAGCACTACGCGCGCCACCTTGGGCCGAAGAGGCCGCAGAAGCCCGGCGCGTGTGGGCAGAGGATGTTCAAGACGGCCATGTCGGTGCTGTCCAAGATGCACGTGGCGGAGAGGTACAGCCAGCAGCAGTACTACTACCAGGCGGCGGCGGCGGCTGCTGCCGAGGCGGTGCAGCCACCATCGGTGAACCAGCTGCAGCACATGCTCTCGGAGCGCAAGCGGCGAGAGAAGCTCAACGATAGCTTCCATGCCCTCAAGGCCGTCCTTCCGCCGGGTTCCAAAGTACGTATACGATCGTGTGTGTATATGTCATGGCTGTGTGTCTGATTATACATGCATGCATGAGCTGCTTCTGACGAACGAGTTTCATTTGCTCCGTCGATCTTCTCTGTACGACATGCAGAAGGACAAGACGTCGATACTGATCAGGGCAAGGGAGTATCTGTCTCACATGACATGATGATCGATCGTCTTAAGTCATGCATGCATCATTAATTGACGATGGATGATTAAGTCTGACATACATGCTAGTACTAGGTTAGTTATTACAGTTGTTAACAGTGGATGAATTATAACATTTTCATTTGGATGTGATAGATGAAGAACGAACTACAAGCTAGCAATGCATGCGAAAGTCGGTTATAGAACTACTTCCTGTAGCTGCCTATAAAATAACTTATTCTGTAGCAATGCATGCGAAAGTCGGATATGGAGCTACTACCCTGTAGCTGGATATATATATATATATATATATATAACTACTACCATGTAGCTGGCTACAAAATAACTTATTTTGTAGTTACTTTAATTATTATGTTAATTTACGAGATTATAGTAACTCCTTACTAAGTGGTTTACTATAACGTTATGGTAAATATCCCCATGTGTTATAGTAACACAACTATCGTAAATGGAGGTGGCTATAGAATATCAGAATAACTTATTTTGTATTTTGGAGCTGACAACTGAATATACTCTCCAGCAGGAAGATTATTTAGTATCTGCTATGTACCAAAGTAAACCATGCATGCATGCAAGGCAACGTGTGAAAATGAAGAAGACTTAAGGTAGAAAACTATGGCTAGCTAGGTACGCAGTAGTAGTACAGCAAGAACGTAGGAGTTGTCGTGCACCAGGTAGGTTGATAAGAAATTACTGACTGACTAACTGCATGGCGCCGGCGGCCTATCTGAATTCTGACAGCGACACTACGTGTGATCGTGAAAAGCTATTAATTTCGTTCTCCTGTGTTCTTGGTGAAAAGACTAACGGTGTCTCTCTCCTGTCGCTGTCGCTGGTGTCGCAGTCGCCGGAAACCGACTGGGAGGAGCAGCCGGTCAAGGACGCCGTGGCGAAGATTTCACACATACCTCGGCGTCAGTGTCTACGGCGCCGAGCTAAATCTCGGCGCCGGGACGCTGGCGCCGAGACGTGTTAGCTAAGCACCAGCATCGATGGCGCCGAGCTAAAGGTCTAGATTCTGAAATCTTTCCGCCATGAGCGTATTTGTGAAAAACTTTTAAAAAAAGACTAAAAATAAAAAATTCGGTTCCTAGGCCTCCTGCTGATCCATTTGTGCAGCATGCTACTTTCCCATCGGTGCAGCGTGTTGTTTCCCTATCTGCGCGTGCTGCTGCCCTGTCTGCGCAGCGTGCTCCTGCCCTGTCTGAGCAGCATGCTAATTTCCTATTTGTGCAGTGTGCTGCTGCCCTGTCTGCGCAGCATGCTCGTGCCCTGCCTGTCTGCGTAGCCTGCTACTGCCCCGTCCGCGCAGGAAGTTGTTGCTACCCCATCCGTGCAGGAAGCTGCAGCCCCGTCTGTGCAACCTGCACCCTCTCCATCTGCATGGCCTACTCCTACCCCATCTGTGCAGCGTGCTCCTGCCTCCTCTATGCACAGTGTTGTAGGGGGATCAATTGATCTTCGTCGGGAGTGCAGCGCTACCAGTCCCATAAAAAATGTAGCCCCACAAGAGAAGAATAAATCCCCTCGTGTATCACCTGCTGACCTTGTAATTTTCTTAATATAACCTTGCTTTCAGTTCTAGCATTTCTATACATTTGTTCAATTTTTGCTGACAAGTGCATAAACCATTTCAGGTTGGAAAGGAGATCACATTATATGCCTTGTTTCGGCCAGAATCTGTGGCTAAGGCAACAGTCATTTCAACAAATCCAAGCAATGTACTAGGAGGCCAGCCTCTTGGAAGGCACTATTGTGAAGGTTGTGATTAAAAGGGATATAGTGCTACCTCGCCCTTATGGTGACATCGAGACTTTGGTTGATGCTAAGTCAATGCCAATTCAGTGGCCATACAAGAGAGTAATCACTACCGGAAACAGTCAATTTGCCGAGTGCAAGGGGGTTTGCCAAGTGTAATTCTTCGGGCACTCGGCAAACAAGCTCTTTGCCGAGTGCTCTGCGAAAAACACTCGGCAAAAAAGGATTTGCCGAGTGCAAAATAAAAACACTCGGCAAAGAAGGGGGTTTGCCGAGTGCCAAAAAAACACTCGGCAAAGAAGGGGGTTTGCCGAGTGTTTTTTTTTGCACTCGGCAAACAAGCTCTTTGCCGAGTGTTTTTTTGACACTCGGCAAAGAAATAAGTTTTTTTTTCTTCTGACCTTCAAACTTTTTCTACTCAGCACATACAACATGTGGCACTCCATGTTAAAATTTGGTATATTTCTGGATCTGTTTGCTATATTTAATTAATTTATTGCATTTCAAGAAATTTTTTGGTTTAAGTCAAATTTGAATTGCAAGTGATTCAAATAATAGAATAAAATGAGTAGAAAAATGATAGTCATGATATTGAGTCCAGTGTGAGGCCTTACCTTGGAAATGAAAAAGAAATTCCGAACATCTCGTTCAGGAAACACGACCACGAACGTGTGGCCAATTGATTTTTAAATTCTAAAAAAAGCAAACAAAATTTGAAAATCATGAGATTTGTCATGATGTGATGATATCATACGTGGAGGCTGTGGTAAAAAATTGATAAGGTTTCGCACGTTTTGTCACGTACGATGTTTACAAACCGAAGCATCTTAGAAGAAGAATCGTAGCGTTGAGAAGGATTCAGTAAGATTTGGAGTCAAAGTGACGGTCGAATTGGGGTTTGACTTCAAAACTTTTTGTATAGGCAATAGAGAACATAGATTGTTTCATGTGAAATTTTGGTAATTTTTTGGATCCATTTGATAATTTTAATTTATTAAGTGCAACTAAAGAATTTTAATTGATATAAATTGAATTTGCTATAACTGCATGAAATAATGAAATAATAATCATAGAAAAATCAAATATATATTGTCGAGTGAATTTGATAAGATATTTTTAAAGTACATCGGAATAAATTTAAAAAAAAATACGTCATGAAAAGAAAGAAAAATAAAGAAAATGAAAAAAAAACTGAATTTGCCGAGTGCCCCTGGTCTGGCACTCGGCAAACCTCCTTCCCTACCGAGTGTGAGATCTGAGACACTCGGCAAACCCCACTCATATACCCCGCATCCGGCCGCATAGAGCCACACACGCACACACCCACCCGCGCCACACACGCACACAGGCACACCCGCCCTCGGCCGCCTCCGGCGCCCCTCTCCAACCCCCGCCGGCGCTGCCCCCGGCTAGTCTGCGGTGCCCGGCGGCGTGCGCCACCAGAACCCCCCTCCCTCTCTCCCTCTGTCCGTCTCGCCAAAGGTGGCGGCGCAGCGGGAGGGCCCAGGCGACGCCGCGCGCCGGCGCCTCCACCGCTCCCGCCCCCGCCCCTGTCTCCCCTTCCTCTCTCTCTCTCTCTCTCTCTCTGTGTGTGGCATAGCGGGAGGTCCCCAGCACGGATCCCCTCCTCCCCGCGTCTCTCTCTCTCTCTCTCTCTCTCTCTCTCTCTCTCTCTCTCTCTCTCTCTCTCTCTCTCTCTCTCTCTCTCTCTCTCTCCTGATGTGGTGCCACACCGGCGGGTCCCCGTGATTGCCGGCCTCCGGTGCGGCTGGCCCCCCTGCGGTGGCCGCTGCCCCCCGCGACCCCCCCCCCTCCCATGCGACCATCTCTCTCCCTCTGTCTCAATCTGGCATATGCATGGAGGCAATGTCAATCTCACCCTAGATCTACTCTTCTTCCCTTTATCTTACCAAACTTTTTTTGTGTTGTATATAGGCTATGACCTGCTCGGTTCGGTCGGATCCTACAAGCAGTCAGGTATTGTGGCATATATCTGAGCGCATGGCCATGTCAGTGATGTTTGTTTCATTTCTTACTGTGACATGGAAATTGAGACCGTGTACACTGCGGTGTTGATGGTCTTTGGATTATTGTTTGCATTTTTTTTGGTCATGTGCAGTGATGATTACAGTTTCCTTTTTCTATTATGTTTTCAATTTGAGGGAATGGGCTAGCGCTGTGACGATTGCTAAGATAATATTTATAACCTTGAAAGGAAAAATGAAGTTGAGTGGTATTATTTATATAACCCTAATGCTGAAACTATACTCTGCTAAGGCACTAGTGAACAGTTTTGTTCATGGATTTGTGGCCTAATATGAAGCTGCATGATATTGTCATAAGTTATACATTAATGAATGGAAACCAAGCTCTTAGAGGGTGATACACCAATACACCATACCTTGTGAAGATTGTTGTATCCTAGAATAATAGTCAGTCTGGCATCATGGAAATTATTTGAACAACTACTGTACTAAAGTACTAACTGCCTATCTCACAAATCGCACCCAAGGTGCTCTTCTATCATTCATTTATAAATGATGTTTGTCAGTAGCTGGAAATTTCTAACAACGATTCAGTGTCATGTTCCATAGAAGTTGCAGTTAAAAAGGCCTGTTCATGTTCTTAGACCATGGTTCCTGATCATATTCTTTATTCAGTCACACCAGATTTGGCAAATAGATATAAGGGTCCTCAACATTAGCTCGTGGATTAGAAGTTTAAACATTCTAAAGTACCTTTACTGGTTTTCCCCTTATCGTCTGCAATACCGATATTTACATATCTGATTGCTTTATGCATCTTGTTTCTTCAGTTCCATTTGTTTGCTCGTTGCTGTCTGGGTGATATAGTTTATTATGTGCCATCTCACCCCTTTCAGCCCCACATTTTTCTAGAGTGTAGTACTGTATTAGTGTGTGGAATCATATAGCTACTGTCGGCACTAGTAGAGAACAGACCTTTCATCCGAGGCCAAAATGGGCTCTAGTCCCGATATTTTTTGCGCCCGGGACTAGAGAGACCTTTAGTCCCGGTTGGTGTCTCCAACCGGGACTAAAGGTCCCTGCCCAATGGCTACTGCGCTCGGCACAGTGGCAGGGGACCTTTAGTCCCGGTTGGAGACACCAACCGGGACTAAAGGTGGACCTTTACTCCTGGTTGGAGCCACCAACCGGGACTAAAAGTCCTCCAACCTTTAGTCCCGGTTGGTAACACCAACCGGGACTAAAGGTCCCCCGATGGATTAGTACAAAAGGGAAGCATCCCATCCATTGTCAGATGTGTTGTGTAGGTGGGGTGGTAAGCTATGCGCGAGGCAATGCATGAGGTCTTGGGTTCGAACCTCACGGGACGCAGCGGCGGGAGGCATTATTTTTTTTAAAGCTGGGAGGACCTTTAGTCTCGGTTGGTGTTATCTACCGGGACTAGTTCCTGACCCGGGATCCTTTAGTCCCGGATGCTTGTTCCCGGGTGGAGAACCGGGACTAGAGGGGGTTCTCCACCGGGAGTAAAGCCCGTCCCTCCACTAGTGCGGGTACCCTTGATTCCTTGCTTTGTTTAACTAGGCTGCTGTTTCAACAGGCAACAAGCATATTTGTATTTGTTGAGACTGTCTAGATTCTAGAACTGATACTGTGGTTTTCTAATGGCGTGTTCTTTTGGCCCATATACTGCCAAGGAATTAGGTATATAGGACTATGTCCTTCAAATAATTTTCCACAAAATGCTTCTGTTTGGATTCCAATTCTCAGGTTTGAGCTTGACACTTGTGCAATGTGTTCTGAACATGCTTCCTACTGGCAGATGACATTTGTACTAAGATTTGTTTATCACTTTATGCACAAGCAGAATGTATGCATCTTACCAGATTCTGCAATTTTCTCTGATAACTATCATACATAGTATATGCTGTGCCCTTGGACTAGGCTTTGTTGCAATAAGATCATTCGTCATTACCGGATATATATAAAACGTGGTTTTCCCACCTTGTTCACAGAGTCATGATTGTGTTCCCTGATATTTTTCCCTCAGGCTCTTTTATGGCCCTCAGGGACCATATTCCTTGTTTGCTGGGAGGGATGCAACCCGGGCCCTGGCATTGATGTCATTTGACCCAAATGACCTCACCGGGGATTTGGACGGCCTAAGCCCCGATGACCTGGAGGTGTTGCAAGATTGGGAGGAAAAATTCAAGGAGAGGTATCCGAGGGTGGGTCACCTTGCCTGTCAAGACGCAGCAGGCAGCGGTCAGAACACTACTGGGCTTCATCACGAGGAAGGGGACGCCTAACTCTACTGGTTTGTCTCGTCCTCTGTTTTTACTTGCTGCTGGATATCAGCCTGTAGAACTGATGCGCTCACTTGTGGGTGACGCCGCTGTCGTAATCGGTTGTTGTATATGTATGTGCGATTACTAACTCCCCTATGCCTTATGACCCAGTAAGTTTCTACTGGGGTGCTGATGGTTTTACCTTCACTATTTTGATAGCATAGCTTTTGAATTTTTTCTGGATGTTGATTCTTCTGAACTTATACCTGTCATTAGTCTCTTAAATTTCTCATCTTCATTTCTATGTCCATGTGGTTATTATGAGAATTATGTTGCTAGGAGCATGATGTGCATGCAGATATGGTGTACTAAGAGTGTTTTGTATGGCAGCTATTAAACTGAAATATGCTGAGAAAAAAATTATTTTTTTCTTTGAAAAATAGGTTTGTCGAGTGTAATTCCCAAAAACACTCGGCAAACAATAATGGTATGCTGAGAAAAAAATATTTTTTTTCGTTGGAAAATAGGTTTGTCGAGTGTAATTTCAAAAAAAACACTCGGCAAACAATAATCCTTTGCCGAGTGCATTTTGAAAAAACACTCAGCAAACCACTTTTTTTTTGCCGAGTGTCAAATTTGACACTGGGCAAACTATTTGCCGAGCGCGCGATAAAAAACACTCGGCAAATAGCTGTTTGCCGACACTGTAGATGTCGTGTGCTGTTTGCCGAGTGTTACACTCGGCAAACCCTTTGTCGAGTGTTTTTTGGTCTTTGCCGAGTGCCTGTGGCACATGGCAAAGTCACTGTTTCCGGTAGTGAATAAACTAGACTTGCCTTTGTTTCTTTTATTCATATATGTGATAAGTGAACAAAGTTTCTAATTAATGATTTTTGTAATAGTTGAACGTCAGCAAGGCATCATATTCATCCAAGTCTACTGCAGGTATGTATTTTTTTTTAATTTTACTTTCACCAAGCTGCAATTTGTGATGCTGATACATTGTAAGTACTACCAAAAATTTGTTTCTGCAATTGAAGCTTCTTGTCTACGAAAAATCTCTGTAGTGGAGATATTGACTTAGCATTTAGCAAACAAAGCTTAGCCTAACTGATACACTACAACCACTCTTCATTTATATATTTTTTAGCACTAGTAACCTTGAAGGGATAATGGGATGAGTTTGGCACTGCTGCCTGCATGTTTGGTATGTGTTTAGTACCCCCGCTAATTGGACATTCATACTAGATTTCAGGTCGTCCTGCTGCTGCAAGGTCCTAGGCCGTCATACTACATTTCAGGATATGGAGGTATGTGTTTGATCTGCTGCTGCCTGCATGTTTGGTACTGCTGCTGCCTGCATGTTTGATCTGCTGCTGCCATTGTTTGATGTGTAGACAAGAACCAGGCTTGCAATTTATATCAAAACACTTTCTAACTTGACTCCATACCTCTAAAGCATACTAGCACCTTAAAATGGCATGCTCCACTGTTTCTTGTCTTCCACAAAAGCAACAAGCATCATGGGCTTAAAAAATTACGGAGGCTATGTTTAATCCATCATCTTATTTGTTACCCTCCAGGCCCGCCCATATACTAAATTTGTATATTACTTTGAGTTAGGTACTATCAGTTTACTTATTTATTTCATTTACAATGGTTTGGGACATTGAACTTTCCTTTTTATGAAATTTGGCTATTAACTTTAGAGAACCTCTTGGAGTTGATTTTATTGGCTGTCTTTCTCCAACATTGGTAAAAGTTGTCGCTAATTGGATATTCATACTACATTTCAGGCCGTCCTGCTCCTGCAAGGTCCTAGGCAGCATACCTGATGGTGTCCACAAGTTAAAAGTGCTCATCAAAGCTGTGTTTTGTTTTGAACCTATTAGAGATATAACTATGAGCTCACTGTTATTGAAATATTTGAGCAGTGGCTTTAGGTGTTAGTGAGCTAAGCTTTTGGTCACAAGTGATGGATGTCTGACTTTTGGTCACATGAGGTAGATGTAGGGATGTTGATATGGCTTGCTCATGCACAAACTTTGTGTTTGCGAGCTTCTAATCTATTTTGTACTTATGATGTTGAATCTGACCGACCTTACATTGGGCTACTCATATATGAATGAATCAGTTATGTTTAATATATCTTGTAATGAATGTGTGTGCACTAATAATAGAATATTTTTGGGTTATTATGTACTACTGATTAGCAACATATATATTGTCTCTATGTGAATGATTCACGTTGGACTGTTAGTTGCTAAAAGTATTTATAGCTTCAAACTCTGTGTCAGTATATGTAGCCCCTAAGGCGTTAGACTGTCAGTCGCTAAAAACATATCGGTCGGCATAGGCTATACCGATGCCACTTTCAGCGGCTGCAAGTGTCGGCATAGATCTATACCGACTGACGGAGCGTCGCTATATCGACCTATACCGACCGACGGTACGTCGCTAATCTGGGCATGTGGTGTACGTGGCAATTAGTTCTATTATCACGCAACAATTGCATTGCAATATTTGCTCGATCTTGTAATAGCTAGTATTGTTATATAAGTCAACTTTGTGAGTCTTTTTTCTGGGCCCTTGGGGCATTTGTGGCCCAACGATATGTTTTAGCCTCTTTCAATGCAATAGTGACAATATAGTGCATCAAAACAATCCTAAATTGATACAATAAAATCACATATTGCATCAGAGATTAGCATTATCAATTGTTGCAATAGTACTTTCTAATTGCACCCATATTCGAAACCGGTGCAATACCACCTACATATTGCATCAAAAATCAATAGTAACGCAACCAAATTTGTCCGATGCAATAATTTGTACCTATTGCATCTCTTCTTCAAAATCGGTGCCATAGATCATACCTATTGCATCGACTTGAATTACTATCGCATCAAATGCCTTCTCGATGCAATAATGACCACCTATTGCATTAGATTTACTAAATTGATGCAGTAGCACCCACCTATTGCATCAAATTTGTGTTTGATGCAAGGCGAAGCGATGCGATAGGGTCAAAAATTAGTAGTGTTTGTACATGTCGTTACAATTTTTTTGCTCCAATAATTTTGATGGCCGCCTTTCCCTTTTGATTTCTTGGCGCCCATTCTTGTGCTGCCTTTCTGCTCCATTAGAAAATTTGAAGGCATTTCACGTTTGTTCTAAGTTATATTTTCTTAATTTGGCCATAAACATCTGACATTTTATATAGGTTAATCTCACAACTAAATTCATTATGAGCAATACTTTCATAATATATATTTTATATACATAAGATAACATAAGTTTTTTTATTTTTCTAGTCAAAGTGACAAAATTTTAATATAATGCCAGGATCCAGATGTCTATTGGCCCGCCTCTCTATAAAAAAAATATCCCATTCATCTCCCACTCGTTTACTCACCACCGCTTGACTTTCTTCACCTTCTTTAGATGATTTTTCCTCTAGTACTCTAACCCCAAAATCGTGGAGCCCCTGCCTCTAGGGATGCGGTGCACAATTGCATGCCCATCGCCGCACGCATGCACGATTTTCAGTTTCTTCTGCAGCCGCTCTGAACCAGCCATACCTTTCCACGGAAGAGCTTGAACTTTCTGTAACTCTTCCTAGATCTAATAGAGGGGTGTCATCCAACGGAGCTCTACCTAGCAGTGGCGATTTCTCACTGGGGAGTCATTAGAGACAGGCAATGGGCACGATGAGAGGATGGGATGGTGATCACACATGAAGCAGATAGCAGAAGATGTAGGATATTGTAGCGCACTCTTGTGGTTGGGGGCATCATAGAGACTAGAAGGGCCCACAAGAAGTCTGCAAATTATATGGCAAGCATGGTATACATGGTTTAGTTCAAATGCATGCAAGGTGGACTTGGAATTTAGCAAAGTGGTGATCCGGATGATCAACACTTCAAGTAAGACATTAGAAGACAAGTTGAAGACATACAAGTGATGCTAGAAGTCCAAGACACAAGTTAGAAGAAGCCTGCAAGCATCACTTAGGGCGTGTTTGGATGCTCGGTTCAGGGAGCCAGTATCTGCTCGTCCATATAAACTATTGAAAAAGGCTATTTGGATGTCGTATTCCACTATACTGCACTACATCCACCGGTGCAAATGAACGACCGCATGCAGGCTTAAGCGGTGCGGCCGATTCAGGGTGAGTTCGGTTTTTTCAGGTGGAGGTTGCATTGTATGTCCTACATGAGTAGGAATTAGTTCTAAGTACTTTATTATTTTTTCCATGCCAAAGGCCTAATACTTTATTCGCCGGCAGACTTTGGAACCAAATGAACCGACATGCTACACGTAAAACATCCAAACTACAAAATACTATCTTACCATGCCTTGATCAGCAACGTTAGGCAAGGCTTGTTTAGCTTGCCACTCCTGGTAAAAGAACCAAAACATGCTGCAACGTTTGTGTCCGGCGCTTAATTAGCTATTCAGCCAGCTCGCGTCTGCTACTTACTGTAACCTTTTTGACTTGCATGCAACCTGATGAACCAGTCGATGAGAGTGAGACCGTCTCAACCATTCCGCCACAGCACAACAAGCCAAGCCACATGTGCGCGCGCCTAGTGTCCTGTAGTCCAATTCCAGCAGTGCATGTCGTTTTCGCCGACACGAAGAAAGAAGGCCGTTTCCAAAGATGAACTCAACTCAACTCAACTGAGGCCCCGTTTAGATCCAAAAATTTTTAGATTTTGGCTACTGTAGCACTTTCGTTTGTATTTGGCAATTAGTGTCTAATTATGGACTAATTAGGTTCAAAAGTTTCGTCTCGTGATTTATCACCCAACTGTGCAATTAGTTTTTTTTCGTCTACATTTAGTACTCCATGTATGTGCCGCAAGATTCGATATGACGGGTACTGCGCAAATTTTTTTGGAATCTAAACAGGCGCTAAACACGGAGCAAGACTAGGACAGCATCGGGAGCATAATAAGCTCCCCGCCGCACTACTGTGACACCTTCACAAACTTTTTGTGAAACAACCTGAAACTTTTGCCAATAATTATAATCGAGTTAAATGCATCATTGGTCCATTAACTTTTACTCATGTTTTACTTAGGTCCATCAACTACGAAAGTGGCTTTTCAGGTCCATAAACTTTTGAAGTGATGCATCTCTAGTCTATACCCCTTCGTTTATCTTTTTATTCTGACGTGGCAGTCCACGGTGTCGCTGCATGCATGCATGGCGGGAGTGAAACGGCCGAGCAAGCAGCCCAGCCACTCGTGCGCGCACTCCATGAGCGTCCGCGGCGGCGTGTCCTGGGCCTCGCGCTGGCGGCGCCCTTGGACTCGACGAGGCCGCGGCGGCGTACGTCGTGTTCCTGCACGCACCACAGCGCCACCTTAACCGCCCTCTCCACCTCCGTGGCGTCCACGGCCTCGTCGCCGCCCACCACCCGCCACACCTCGCCGCACACCAGCCACTCGTGAGCGCACTCCATGAGCGTCCGCTCCTCGCCGGCCTCCTCCAGCTCCATGCTCTGCCGGCACGTCACGATCTCCAGCAGCACCACGCCGTAGCTGTGCACGTCCGCCTTCACCGTCAGCAGCCCAACGCCGCGGTACCACTCCGGGGCCAGGTACCCGTGCGTGCCGCGCACCCCCGTGAACGTCTGCGTCTGCTCCGGCAGCAGCAGCTTCGCCAGCCCACGCGGCTGTCCAGCTCGTCGTGGAGGTAGTGCAGCCACGGGAGCTGCTGCTTGGTGCAGGTGCCGTCGTTGCTGTTGAGCAGCACGGCGGCGCAGAGGCAGTCGGCCATGCACGCGGCCTGGCAGTCGGCGACGCTCGTGCCCGCGCCCAGCACGGCGTACGGCGTGTCCGCCCACGACATGTTCTGCATCGCGACCATGCTAGCAGTAGCACCAGAACCAGCCGTGGCGCAGTCACCGGCGCCCGTGGTCTCGGTGCACCCGAGTGGTGCGTTGGCGGTGTCGATGAAGCTGAACCCCGGCGGACACCGGCAGTCGGGCTGCGCGTCGCGGCCGAGGACGCAGTAGCTGTTGAGCCCGCACGCGCCCTTGACGTGGCACCGGTCGTCCGGCCCGATCCACTGGACGCTGGTCGTCCACGCGCCCCCCGACGCGACGGCGTGGCGGTAAAGGGGGAGGACCCCGTCGGGGTCGAGCGTGACGCGGTAGAAGACGTCCGTCTCGCCTGGAGACCGCGCGGTGCCAGGCCGCGTCAGGTTCTTGGTGTAGTTGCCGTTGTTGCTGGTGACGTAGAGCACGCCGGTGGCGTCGAGGCGCAGCGTGAGCGGGAAGCCGATCTGGAACGTGCCGGTGGCCCAGTACGCGGAGTTTGCGGTGTTCTCCGTCTGGACCAGGTACACGACGAGGTTACCGTCGTTGAGCTGGTTGGTGAGGCGGTACCTCCCCATGGCTCTGTCGGTGAGCGAGACGCTAGAGAAGAGTTACGCGCCTGGGACGAGGTCCTGGCCCGGGAGCAGGGTATCGGTGGGCGCGGCGAAGGTGGACCAGACCATGGTCCTGTTGGCGTCGTAGAGCATGAAGCTACCGTCGTCGCGCATGGCGGCGGCGGCGGCCGGCCGGGGTGGCACCGCGAGGTTCCGGTCCTGGCTGTCGGCAGGGCCCGTCCAGACGAGGCGGCCGTCGTAGGTGAGCCAGAGCGCGCCGCCCATGGACGGCGTGTCGTTGCGGTTGGCCGTCCACGTGACGGTGATGTTGGGGGTGGTGGCGAGCCAGACGCCCACGGCGAGGCCCCCGTCCGTGGCGTAGAAGCCAAAAGCGAAGCGGCCCGACGGGGACGGCCAGCCGGCGCCCGCGGCCGCCTGCAGGGAGGTCCCCGAGGTGACGTTGGTGGTCTGCTGCTGCGCGGCACCTGGCGCGGGCACGGAAAGAAGCGTGGCGAGCGCGAGCAGCGATAGCATGGGGGTGGGTAGAGCCATGGCGCGCGTCGAGTGGCTGGGCTGCCTGCTCGGCCGTTTTGCTCCCGCCATGCATGCATGCAGCGACATCGTGGACTGCCACGTCAGATTATAAAGATAAATGAAGGGGTATGGACTAGAGATGCATCACTTCAAAAGTTTATGGACCTGAAAAGCCACTTTCGTAGTTGATGGACCTAAGTGAAACATGGGTAAAAGTTAATGGATCAAAGATGCATTTAACTCATTATAATCCGACAAAGCAATATAGTAAGTAAAGCAACCAAACATTCGACAAGAATCCAAGAATACGAATCACGAATGCATCCACCATCCTCTTCAAAGAGTGTGCTGCTACCTAAAAATTCCACATGACGTCCATGTGCGCGTATTCTTTCAGAGAGAAACAAAAATCGGTACACGTGACGTGGCGTCAACGGACGTGAAAAAGAATTCGGGCCACAAAGTTCCTAGTGTGCTCGGTGATGACTGCAGATTGGCTTGTTTGCACAGACAAGCTTAACACTGACGTCATCGTAACGGGTCCCGTGGCAGCGCCGGGGCCACCAAACAGAGTCCACCCAAGTCCACTATTGTAAGTCTCCTGTCACCATTTCAACAAACTCGAGAATAATTTCAGGGTTAAGCACCGCCACGGATCTGATCCGTCTATATTTATGCAAATATGCTCTTTTGTGAATTCCAAATCAACTTGACGAGTATGGCGCCTAATATTCAGTCCTCCACTCAAATTATGACTGAACTCCATCAAATCATCAGAGATACCATGAAATTGCACCCAGGCCTTCGATCGGAAGATCATATTCTCAAGCTTATTGCTCCGCTTTACTGCAAAGACAATTTTACCTCTTTAATGCATTTGGCTTCCTCGAGATCCCAACGACGTACAATTATGCTCAAATTCAATGTACAAAAAGGTTGTATGAAATTAATTCATTATCTCCAATGTTATCGACGATCCAGTTCTAGCTACTTGGTAGTAGTGTGACAAGCTCCGCCGTTACCCAAGCCACTGACATAGAACCCTCAACGACCCTCGACTCCTCCTTAGTCTTTTGTTTTCCTGGGATGAGGGATATAATAAAAACCTGAATTCTCAACTGTGAAACCACATGGTAGTGCTATTTGTCATCTTACTCCTTTATTAAAAGGGCACGCTTTAGTAACATGATTATAGCCACATATATATTAACCTAAATCCTCTATTACATGTCCTTTAATTAGTGAGGCATGTAAAGCAATAAGGTTTTTTGTTTTGTTTTGGTTTGGTTTGGTTTTCCCAGTAGTTCACTATGTAAAAAATGATTTTTAGCAACGGGTCGAATTTTTTGTAGGGGCGGCTGGTGATGGAGCCGCCCCTACAGTGGCGTGCTCGGGTGCCCAGACACCAGCCGCCCCTACAAATAAAACAGCAGGGGCGGCTGGTGATACGAGCCGCCCCTACAAACGGGGTCTGATTTGTAGGGGCGGCTCAATCACCAGTCGCCCCTGGAATTTCTATTTGTAGGGGCGGCTGGTGATTGAGCCGCCCCTATAAATGCCCACGTATATATAGCTCGGATTTGTAGGGGTGGCTCAATCACCAGCCGCCCCTACAAATGACCCACATATAAAACAGCTGCAGCACTTCTTCCTCCTCGGGTCACTCACTCCAACCCGTGAAAGAAAGGTGGGGAGGCCTTGGGCACCTCCCAAAAATTGCTCTACTAAGGGGGAAGGTTTTGGTCTCAAATTCTTTGGTGGAGAGGTTGTAGAAGGTAAGAAAATACTATTCCACACTTTTTTTGAAGTTTTAATGGTTGGTTAGTGAGTAATTAGAGTTTTGTTTTTCTCTCTCTTCTATGGTGCTTGAGCTACGTATGAAGCAAATTAGACCCAAGTTTTAAATGTACTAGGGTAAATTAGGGAGGAGAATAAGATCAGTACCTTATTTGGTCCATATTTTTTATTTTAGTGAACAATTAGTTAGTTTTATGTATGTTTCATGTGCATATGGATCTAGATCTAGGGTTTGGTTTTTTTATTAATTTCGTTTTTTGGAAATTTATGTTTGATGAAATTGGACTAGGGTTTGTATGAAAGATATTCGGTAAAGTATAATTGTTGCTAATTGTTGTCTTTGAAATTGTTTATTGTAATCAATAATATGTATTTTAATTATTTATGGATAAATGGGCCATTAATTAATTTTCCTCTACCATGGTGTGTTTGTATGCTTCATGTAATTATATTAGATTTATATTCATATATATCTGAAGTATGTACAATTATTCTCAAGTAATTATTAATTTGATTCATTTTTATATATATCTGAATAAGTAGTCCTTTAATGTTTGTTTTGTTGTTGTTGTAAAAGATGGAGTACAGGAACTCTTGGATGTATGGTTCGTTAAGGTTCAAGGCAGGTTTCCGTGAAGAGGTGGATAAATTTATTGAAGCCGCAAAGAAGCATGCAACGACATTGAAAGAGAATAAGGATACAATTATTTGCCCCTGTAAAGATTACAAGAACCGTATGGCATGGACAGATGTGACTATCATCATATCACATTTGATTATGCGAGGATTTGTTGAGGACTACACAGTGTGGATTCATCATGGTGAAACGGTTATTGTTAACGACGAGGATGAGGAGGAATACGATGATGAAACCATAGAATCCCTGTCCCAATATTCAGCAGAGCTTGATGCACGAATGGATTTCGAGTTTGGTAATAAACAAGGTGGTGATGCTGGTGGTTGGGATGGTAACGACGAAGATGGTGCCAATAATGATGGTGGAGCACATGTCGGGGATGAAGATGATTTGGAGGACATGATTCGAGCCCTTGGACCAGAGATTTTACTAAATAGCCCGAAAGGTCTAGAAAATTTAGAAAAGGGTGACAAAAGCATCGAAGAAGACTGTGTATGGTGTTGAAAAGGGCTGTCCGACACATTGGACATTGCTACATTTTGTTGTTGAGCTGCTCATCCTGAAGGCTAAGTACGGCTGGTCAGACTGTAGTTTCAATGATCTATTGCATCTCCTGTCATGGGTGTTGCCACAACCAAACTCAGTTCCCGCCAACACATACCAAGCGAAGAAGGTTAAAAGTCCATTGACAATGGGGGTTGAAAAAATCCATGCATGCCCCAACCACTATATAATTTTTTGTGACGAAACGTTCAAGTCACTAGATAAATGTCCCCGGTGTGGGGCCAGTCGGTACAAGAACAATGACCTTTACGGTGGGGACGAACCCTCCATGGGGAAAAAGAGGAATAAGAAGGGTACAAAAAAGGTGGTACAAGAATCTCATCCCCCAGAGGACACTCCATTAGGCAACGATGCAAAGCAGAGAAGAATTCCTGCCTTGGTAATGTGGTACCTGCCAGTGACCGACCGCTTGAGACGTATCTTCCTAAACCCTAAAGAAGCCGCACTCATGACATGGTGGGATGATGAGCGCAAGGTGGATGATGATAAGATTGCACACCCGGCTGATTGTAGTCAGTGGCAAAGGTTTGATGAGAAGCACAAAGAATTCAGCGATGACCCAAGAAATGTACGGTTTGGCTTGAGCACCGATGGAATGAATCCCTCTAATGAGAGGATGAGCGACCATAGCACATGGCCAGTGATCTTGACCATGTACAATATCCCAACATGGTTGTGTCAGAAGAGGAAGTACCTTCTCCTCACTATTCCTATTTCTAGCCCTAAACAACCAGGCATTGATATAGACGTGTTCCTCGAGCCTTTGATGCAAGAAATGGAGAGGCTATGGAGGCATGGGGAGCAGATGTACAATGCGTTCCAAAAGGAGGACTTCATATGTAGAGCAATAATATTTGTTACTACCAATGATTATCCCGCGTTGTTTGCTTTGTCTGGACAGATCAAAGGAAAGACGGGATGCTTGGTTTGCTTGGATGGTACTACATGGGTGTACCTGGATGCATCCAAGAAGATAGTTTACCTAAGGAACCGACGCTTCTTATAGACAAGTCACAAGTACCGCAGCAAATTGTTCTTTAGATTTTATGACAACGCCTCGAAGATTGAACCCCCTCCCGAGAGACGTCATAACGGAGAACACGTGTACAGAATGGTGAAAAACATGCGCGTCGTCTATGAAAAGAAGAATTCGGATGGGACGAACAGAGATAGAAGCACACCTCCTGTCGAAGGCGTACCTTTCAAGAAACAATCGATCTTCTTTCAGTATCTGCCTTATTGGCCAGACTTGGAGGTCCCCCATGCCATTGATGCTATGCACGTGCAGAAGAATGTCTTTGAGAGTCTCATTGCTACCTTGATGGACACAGGCAAGTCAAAGGATGGTCTGAAAGCACAGAAAGACATGGTGCAGCTAAACGTGATGCCACAGCTTCACCCGGTACCTGAGGCTAATGGAAAATACACTCTACCCGCGGCGTGCTTCAACCTAACACCAGACGAGAAGAGAGCTATATGCACTTTCTTGAGGGGGATCAAAGTCCTGACTGGGTTTTTAGCAAATGTTAAGAAGCTAGTGTCGATGAAGGACTTGTCAATAACACACTGCAAGGCTCACGATTGCCATGTGATGCTGACAGTGTTTCTACCTATTGCAATCAGGGCTATAAAGCCAGGGTTCTTGAAAATGGCCATCACCCGCATGTGCGACTTCTTTTCGAAGATCTCACAGAAGACGATTGGCAAGCAAGAGCTGAGTGACCTACATGAATTTGTGGTGGAGACACAAAACCAACAGGAGATGTGTTTACCTCCTGCTTTTTTTATATAATGCCACATCTCATGATTCACATGGTTCATCAGATACAGGCGCTGGACCCTTGCTACTTGCATGAAATGTGGTCCTACGAGCGGTTCATGTCGGTTCTAAGTCGATACGTGCATAATCGAGCTTACCTAGAGGGCTCCATGATAGAGGGTTACAGTACTGAAGAAGTCGTCGAGTGCTGTCAAGAGTACCTAAAAGTACAGAAAGGGATTGGTAAACCTGATTCTCGTCACAAGGGTAGGCTGGCTAGGAAGGGCACCAGTGGTAGAAAAGTGTTCATCGACCATGATTACAAAGAGGTGAGTCGGGCGCATTACAGTGTCTTGCATAGTACATAACTGATGCAACCGTATATTGATAAACACTTGGCTATCATTATGGCGGAGAGAAATGGCCGTTCGGATGATTGGGTCATGAAACAATACAAGCAATGACTAACTACATGGTTGAAGGACCAAAACATATCACCTGGAGAAACCATAGACTCTATTACCATCAGTAGGTTGGCGGAGGGGCCATCAAGACAGGTGACATCTTGGAATGCTTATGACATCAATGGGTATACGTACTATACCCACGCAAAGGATAGTAAATATGTGAACCGAAACAGCGGCGTTCGAATAGAGGCTCTCGATAGATTAGGGCGAAAGATCCAATACTTTGGTATCATTGAAGAGATATGGGAACTTGACTATGGAAGGGATATAACGGTGGCCCTGTTACGATGCCGCTGGATCAAACAACACCAACTGAACGAGATTGGATTGAGAGTCCTGGACCTCGAGAATCTAGGCTACCAAGATGACCCTTGGGTGCTCGCTTCACGTGTCGCACAAGTTTTCTATATGTCTGACCCACAAAGTAACCTCCCCCCGAAGAAGAAGACAAAGCACGTGGTTGCCTTCGAAAAACAGCACATTATTGGAGTTGATGGCATGGACGATGTTGAAGCTTACAATAACTACGATGAGATGCCGCTATTCACAGACTTTCCTAAGAAGATCAGTGTTGTGGAAAAGAACCTCCTCAAAGACATAATGCCATGGGAACGAAAAGGTGTCAAGGGGAAAGTCGTTACAGCGGGCTAGCTAGCTGTTGAACGTGGAGTGTTTGTGTAAGTGTGTGTTTGTAAGACTTCATTTATGCATGCGTGTGAGACTATATATTTATGTACGTGTGTAAGACTACATATTTTTGTATATGTGTGAGACTATATTTATGCATGTGTGTGAAACTACCATTTGCAACATCAAGTTAGTGTGTTGATTTGGTCATTCTTTTCATTTGACAAAGTTTGAGCACTTCAAAATTTTAAATTTAAAAAAATGATAAGTTCGAACAAGATTTTCAACCATTAAATGATTTCAGCTGAAAAAGTGATGAATACCAAAGTTGTATAACTCATCAAGATCTACAACTTTTATTTTGATCATTTCTTCATCTGACAAAGTGATAGTAAATATTGTTTACAAATCAACATGTTTCTCGTATAGTTCATGAAACTATGAGTCATATATGAATTTATGAATAATGTTTACTATTACTTTGTCACATGAAGAAGTGACCAAAATAAAAGTTGTAGATAGTGACGAGTTCAACAACTTTTATGTTCACGACTTTTATTGTTGAAATCATTTAAGGTTTCAAAATCTTATTTGAAGTTGCCATTTAATGAAATTCAAAATTTCAACTGTTCAAATTTGGTCAAATGCAAATATGATCAAAATAAAAGTTGTACATATTGATGAGTTCTACAACTTTGGTATTCATGAGTTTTTCATCTGAAATCATTTACTCTTTCAAAATATTGTTTTAAGTTGAAATTGTTTGAATTTTAAAATTTGAATCGTTCAAACAAAGTCACATGATAAGATGACCAAAATAAAAGTTGTACATGTTGATGAGTTATACAACTTTTATGTTTACAACATTTTCATTTTATTTCATTTAATATCATAAAATTGTAGTCGAAGTTTTAAAATTCAAATTTTTAATTTTTGTTTTTTTGTTTTCTATATTGTTTTGACCACAATTGTTTATATATATATTTCTTCATATATAGAATAATACAAAATATTATATTTGTGCATATACACAAATTTTTTTATTACTTTGTGTTTTTATGATATAAAAAATATAGAATTTATAATTTAAAAAATAGAAACTATTTGTAGGGGCGGCTGGATTAGAAACCGCTCCTACAAATGCATTTGTAGGGGCGGCTAAATCAGGAACCGCCCCTAGAAATGCATTTGTAGGGGCGGCTGGATCAGGAACCGCCCCTACAAATCATCCCGACTATATATTCAAGGCCGCACACGGGAGTTGCCTGTTGGGCGCTCTCTTGTTCTCCGACGCCGTCAGGCTGCCTCTCGGACCTGTCCCGACGCCGGCCCCGCGCGCCCCCTCCCCGCACCCGCGACCCTGCTCCTCCCCGACCTAGGGTTTCTGACCGGTCGGCGGCCCCATCTCCGCACCCGCCCCGCCGAGCTCGGCTTCCTGTTCCACTCCAGGCAGTGGGAGCCACCGTCCGCACGGATCTCCGTGGAGGCGTACGTGTACCTGCAGTTGGCCAAGAGGATCGTCGAGAACATTGGCACCTACGAGTCGGCCGTGCTCGGGGTGGCCAACGCCAGCCAGCTGCAGGCGCTGCGCCGGTCCAGGCCCAGGCGACCCAGTCCCAATGTGAGTTCATATCCACTCTTTCTTGCTTCTCAATTGATTTCAAGTGCTTGTTCGATTCTAGGAATTCTAGGAATTAATTTCAAGTGCATATATTGGTAGAGTTATTTACTTAGTATAAATTTAAATTGCACTTAATTAATTTAGGATAGAAGTAGTATCTATTTTATATGCACCGCAGGAGCCCGCCCATGGAAACAACAAAACCATTGTTTGATTTGGCAACGGTTCGCTGCCCACATGTATTACTTACTGCTTCATTGTTTGATATTGTGGACATATATGCTGCCCACAGAGCTGGTCGGCTCTGTGGATGTGTGCTGTCTCCACCATCTAGTCGACTCCTGAGTCGTGCTAAATGTTCTGTGATTTAGGTGTCGGTTCCTTAAGCCATTTGATGTTTTAGTGGAGGTTCTGTTGTGACTAGTCTCTGAACTCTGCTAAAGTGCTATATAATCTGTCATTATGTGGCCGTTATATATGTTATCGGAATTAAGTACACATTGCTGGACCACTGATTGGGAACTAGTGCTATATAGTTTTTTCTCTCTCCCAAAAAGGCTTTAATCTGTATGATAAGATCAAATCTGTCATTATAACACCTGTGAAATGAGATGACTCATCTAGTCTGGTCTCCACTTAAACTCATTATAGCACCAGACTTGACTTTTGTTGACACATTTATAAAGTGCTATATAATCTGTCACATGTAAAATGAGATGACTGACAAAATGACGAGATGGATACAAAAGTCAAGTCTGGTGCTATTTATGCAGCTTTAATGCCAAAATTAACAAAAAAAAGGCATTTATGCTAGGTGCAGTGTTTTATTGGTATTTCACAGGTGAATACAGGTTCTTAGCATTTCAAGTTTGGCTGCTCTGTTTTATTAGTCAGGGTTATTATCATCTGTTAAATCTACTTTTTAGATCGCATGCAGACTGCTCTGTTTTATTAGATAATCAGTATTGTAAAAAATCATCAAATTATTTGGTTCTCTGTTAAATTTGCTACTTGCTCTTTACTTATGTTCAGTAGATGGCTGCTGCTGCTGCTGCTACTCCTCCTCCTACCACTACTACTACTCCTCCTCCTCCTCCTCCTCCTGCTACTCCTCTTACTACTACTACTCTTACTACGACTCCTACTACTCAACTACTACTACTTGCTACTTCTAGCTACTAACTGTTGACTGCTGTTGCTTTTTTTTGTCAAATCTCCTAGGACTCGCCCATGACTTGTTGTCCTGTCTTTTGCCATCAGCTGCTACACTTTGTTTGCTAAGCAGTTGTTGGTTTTTTTTTGCCAAATCTCTCCTCTCCTCTCCTTTGTTTTGCCGATGATGAAATTGTCCAAGTCCATACATTATATGGAATATGAGCTGATGATCAAGAACTTGTGAGGAACTTGACATCATTAGCAGTCGCCCCTACATTACCTTCTCCTCTCTTCTCTGTTATGATGCCTTGATGCTCCAAGTTCATGATCAAATGATGATTGACATGTTTCTGAGGCATCTACTACTGCTACTACTCATTTTTTGATATATTGTTGTTTTATAGGACTACTTTGGTTTATTAGACCTTTTTTATTTCTTATACCTTCTCGCGTACCTAAAGCATACTTTCTTGCATCTATTAGAACAAAGCGCGAAATAATGTCGCGGACACCAGACAGTGCAGCCCGATGCCCCGAACCTGATGAGCAGCCAACCCTTGAGGAGCAAGCACTAGAGGACCAGCTTACTCAAGAACAGTTCGATAACGAGGTAGGAAAGGATCTAGAAGTGATGCTTACTCAGGAGCAGTGTGATGAGGAGGAAGGCCCCGAAGGAGAGGCTGCTGAAGGCGAAGAAGAAGAGGATGATGATATTGGACCAGATTGTACACGTCAGAGGCGCCTACCATGACCGAGAGTCTGAGTTAGGTACAAATCCTCAGTACCAACACCTTCGTGAGACTGAAAGGCTAGCTCTAGGACGTTGATAAGAATGTGTATGGAATTTGTATATTTAATGATGGATTGTATATATTCTTGTGAATTGGACTTGTAATTGTAGTTTATAGAATACTCTTGTGCTTGTAGTCGCGGTCGCGGGGCGTTTGGCAACGCGAACGCGGTTCGGAACGTTAGTCACGGGGCGTTTGGCAACGAGAATGCGGTTCGGAATGTTGGTCGCGGGGCGTTCGGCAATGCGGACGCGGTTCGGAATGTTGGTCGCGGGGCGTTCGGCAACACGAACGCGGTTCAGAACGTTGGTCGTGGGACGTTCGGCAACGCGATTTTGAATTGTAAATTTGAATTTTTTTCGGGAAAATGTACTGTAGGGAGGGTTCTAGATTGAACCACCCTACAAATACCTATTTGTAGGGGCGGCTGGAAACACCAGCCGCCCCTATAAATCGATTTGTAGGGACAGCCTGTGAACCGCCCCTATAAATACATGATTTGTAGAGACCCTTGCATAGGAGCGGCTGAGCAAACCGCTCCTACAAAGGGTTACCAGTCGCCCCTAGAAATGCTTTTTGTAGTTGTGGTTGCCTGATTTCTGCTCGCAATTTCCGTATCTTCTGCTGTGGAAGCCTCCGCCACCAATTCCATTGCACCCTTCATACCTGAGATTGTCGAGATAATCTTTTTGCCACCGTGCCCAACTGTTGGAACCACAACCACCGGTGCCTGCCTGCCTGTCCACCACAACATCGTCTCTCCTGGCAAATGCCCGTCCGCCGGATTGCTTCTTCATTCCCCTGCTGTTCACTGTTCCGTGACAGCGAGTTTCGAGCAGATTCCTAAGAGGCTCAGCTTCACTTGTAAAGAAAACAGCTTCACGAGCAACTTTTTATGTGAAGCTGAATTGTGTTTGAAAAACTGTTTGTCAAAACAGCTACACCAACAGCTTCATGCATGAATGAAAGAGAGAAATGAGGGAGAAGTTAGGATAAGCTACTTTTTGCAGCTTCATCACAACTCATAACTTTGTGAGAGAGGGAGAAAAACAGCTTTACGGGTGAAGCTGTTTTAAAAATAAGTGTTTAGCAAATAAAACAACTTACAACAGCTCGTGAAGCTATTGAGAACTGTGCCAAACAGACCCTAAACCTCGACTGAGGAGGTTTTATTATTTATAGCCAAGACAAGTTAAACCGAGAAAGCAACAAAGTTTATTCGAAAAGAATCCCACGATTACCAACACATGTACTTCCTCCGTCCCAGAATAGATGTCATTATGGGATGCGGGTAGGTCAAACTTTTTTAACTTTGATTAGATTTGTGGAAAATACATGCAACATTTATGTCTCTAAATAAATTTATTATGATAGTATATTCGATGACCTATCTAATTATACTAATTATGTATTATAAATATTAATATTCTTTTATATATAATTGGTCAAAGTCAGAAAATGCTGACTTTTTTGGAAGCGAGAATGGCTTATATTTTAGGACAAATGGAGTATTCCTTTTCTTCCCAACAAACTCGGGCCGCTGTTGGGCCTGTTCCAACCCCAGGCCGCTACACCCCACCTTGGCCCGCCCATTTCTCGGCCCTGATTGACTCCCCCACGCCCCCTCATCGGCTCATCGTCATGTGCTTCTCGTTCACTTGGCTGATAAGTCATGAATAAAAGTATTGTTGGCTAATTTATTGTAAAAGGAAAATACTGTCCGTTATCTGAAAAAGTACAGCATATAAGATAAGCGAGGGCCGGCACAGCCGTGTCAGTGTTGCCGCTGCAAGTAGAAGAGTAAGGAGATACACAGACCACAGACAGGCAGAGAGCGATGGTCGTCGATCCATTGCTTGCGACGGCGACAGAGACGATCCAGGGTTCCTCAATGGCTTAATGCCCAAGTCAAAGTGCAGTGCGCTCTTTCTCTTACCACCGTCGCCAAAACCCCATATGCATGCCAGCGCCGTCCGTTTCAGACTTCCAGTATTTGACGCAGACGACGCATCTCGTCGACGGACAGGGACAGGGACAGGGACAGGTTGTTCCGGCGGCTACGGCGGTTCACACCGCAGCTTCCTCGTACCTACGCTGCGACTGCATGCGAGCTGAGCCGCCGCTCGCCACCAAGCTCAGTGCACTCGCAGACGAGCTCTGCGTCCCGGCAAAGGCGAAGGCAATGCGTTGCACCGTTGGTCAGTCAATGACCTGGCCTGCACGGTCTGCCGGTGTTTGCTGTCGTGATATGCGCAGGCGGCGTTGATCGCGCTCCGCTAGTCAGTCCCCTGTTCCGACGACGACGACGACGACAACGAGAGCTTTCTGAGTTCTTCTGATCCGGCAGTTCGTGTGCGTGTCGTTTTCGGCAGCATGGCCGTTCTTTTCTGTGTCCAAAGGGGCAAAGATGAACTGAACTGAACACAAAGCAGGAGGAATAGGACAGCACCGGAGCATAACCTTCAGAGTTCAGATTCCAAAATCTTTTCCAGTTGTTAAAAGTTTAACAGACAAACCAGTTGACAAGAAGCCAATTAAGCATCTGAAAAAGAAAGAATCCAAGAATACGAATTACGAATACATCCTCTCCAAAAAAAAGTGCTGCCACCTAAAATTTCTACATGACGCATGCGCGTATTTTGTTTAGATGGACAAAAAACAATGGCTACACGTGTCATTGAACGAGACAAAATCCGGCCAAAAACTCTCACTGCGCTCGGTGAAACACTGCAGATTGGCTTGCGGAGAAAAGCCTGACACTGACGTCATTGTGACGGGTCCCGCGGCGGCGCCGGCCACCACCCAGAGTCCGCCCAAGTCGCCGGCTGAGGCGACGGGTAGCCCGCCCCGCCGTTGCTCGCGGAGCCGCTGCCCTGCGGCCACCACTGATGGTGATGACTCACCGCGCCGCTACTCTCACCACCTCCGCCTCCAAAGCTGAAAAGCACCGGGAACGACGACGAGCCGGACGCCGCGGTCACCGCGGGCGGCCTGACAGCGCGCGCCGCCGCCGCCGCCGCCTCCTGGTCGTAGAGGCGCGGCGGTGGCTCGGCGGGGCCCTGCAGGAACCGGGCGTACTCCGAGTAGTCCTCCCCACCGCCCGCCAGCGCCTGCGACTCCAGCAGCGCCTCGGGCCTCTGCGGCGGCGGAGGAGGAGCAACCGCCACCGCCGCCATCGGCAGCGTCGACACGAGCGTGGCGGACTCCGGGAAGTTGAGCTTGGCGCGGCTGCCGCGGAACCTCAGCGCGGCCTCGTCGTAGGCCCGCGCCGCGGCCTCCGCGGTGTCGAAGGTGCCCAGCCACACGCGCGCCGCCTTGTGCGGGTCACGGATCTCCGCCGCCCACTTCCCCCACGGCCGCTGCCGCACGCCGCGGTACCGCCTCCGCGGCGTGCCGGCGGAGTCGGTGGATGACGGCGAGGGAAGCTGCTCACTCGAGCCGGGTGACGCCGCCGTTGCCGCCGTCGCGGGAATCCCTGCCGCCCCGTGCTCTGCTCCCGAAAACAGAGCAACGATAATATCGCAATTAGTCAATACGAGTACTACTGACCTGCTCAAAGATTACATTTTTTGTTGTAAAAAAAAGATTACATTTTTACGCTTCTCCTATTCACAGGAATTACTACAAGTCACAATTCACAGTTCCCAACACACGCACACAATTAAATTTTAAAAACAAAAGCGACGTGTTCATTCGATCTATTCGTGCTTGCTTGGCTGTGCTTATCTGCAGCCATTTGTAGCATTCGCTACAATAAAACGTAGCGCTTTTTCTGCAGCTAAAACAAACAGCTGCACCCGAACAAGTCGATGAATGAATCCTTTTTCATCCGTTATACTGCTGGCTGATTCGTTGTGAGAAAAATACTATTCGCTGACTGAAAAACTACAGATTATAAATCAAGGGAACAGATACTGTGTGTTGTGTGTTGATGAAATGTCAAAGAGCAGCGGATTTTGGTGTGTTATACTAAGGGCCTCTTTGGCACGGCTTCTATCGGCTTCGGCTTCATCTATTTTGCGCAAATCGAGGCACTGTAGCGTGAAGCCGTTTTATAATCCGGGGTTAAAATGAACTAGAAGCCAGAAAAAGCCAGTTTTTCTGGCTTCACCGGCTTTGGCTTCACCGGTGAAGCCGTTTTGGATGAGCCTAGCAAAAGGAGGCTTAAAAATTAAACGTGGTTCTCAATGGAATTTCACACTAAGCGTCTTACTAAAGCATAAGAATTTGGAGTGTCTGCATCCGTCTCTGTTTAATTAGGAAGTGAGAAGCGCATGCTTGATTTGAAGCATGGGACAATTTAGCTACGGATCTGATGTCATTATATGGTATATTTGATCTTGTTTATGTTGAGAAATGATTATTTCCTACAGTTGCCCTAGGTACCAGGGCAAAGAGAATAGTACTCTCTTTTCTTCCGTTCCCAAAGCAACAGTGACAGAATTGCGCTAGCATCCTCTGTTTAGAAGTGCCAAAACCTACTCCCTGTCTCTACATATACGAGGAGCCAAAACCTTTGGTGTCAACTGACTACAAGTGTGCAACCACAATGGCACTTTGGCACTGCCATTTCTTTTATACTTTTTCTGTTTGTTTTCTAGCTGCTTAGTTAGCATGTATCATGCTGTGGGTTGGTAGTGGTGGGAAATCACGTCCATCCATGTACCTTGCACTCGTGACAAATGTGTGAAGAGGCTGAACAAGTTTACGAGGAATAGTGGCCAGCTAAAGAAAGAACGAACAAAAAAGGGTCACGCAGCATCGTACAGTACACACTAGGTGCATGTCTCGAGGCTGGAGACCAGAACTCAAGTTTTTGGTGAACATTGCAACACATCTTTGGCTCGCGCTCTAAGGGCCTGTTTGGGACGCGGGAATTTCACAGGAATCGTATAGAAATTTCACAGGAATCGATTCAATTTCACAGGAAAAACACGGGAACCGGAAAATTTTACCGCATTCCAAACTGGCCCTAATATGGTTTCTCTGGCGAAGTTTCTCTTGTCTTCTGAGCTCATTTATACATTATGCTCAGTTAGATCTTGTTTGGCATCACTCCTGCCTGTTAGCTTTAGTTGCCCGAATATTTGCAGTGGATCTCCAAGGCGAAAGTGAAGCTAGCTAAAAGAACTAGTGTGAATATATATCCTAGTTCATCCTTAGGAGAGACAAAGTGAAAAGATTCCGTGTTATAGCATCATCAACGTCAGGTCATGAAACCGAAGACACAGAGAGGCATGCCAAAGTCCAAACGGACTCCACTCAACCAGAACAGAAGCGAGTGGACGTACCACGTAAATAATAAATACAGAAAGGAGCGAAAGAAAATGAGAAAGGATCAAGAGCTGGATCTGGGCCATCGATGGAAGAAGAGAGCAACGGCAAGGGGTGAGCTGATGAGCTGCTGCTGCAGCTCTGTTTCGGAGCGAGAGGAGGGACGAAGAAGATGCAGAGCATACGCAGGAATGGTGGATCGGTTACCGTGAACGGCCGTCGCAGCACGAGAGGACGTCGGCGGCAGCGTTACCTCTACGGCGTCGTAGTAGTCGCTCCACCACTGCCCCTCCGGCGACGCCTGCTGCTGATGGACACTGCCCGCGACGACCGCGGCCAGCGCGTCGACCATCATGGACGCCTCCCGGTTGCGCTCGTACCCCGACATCATCCGCCACGCCGCCGCGGCCTGCTGCTGCCCGTCCTCGTCGTCCTCCTCAGTCCTCACCACCGGCGCCGGCGCCGGCGGCCCTCGTCCTCCTCCGTCCGCGTTCGCCACCCTGGGCGCGCAGCACATGAACGTACGACTTGACTTGTGCTTCCGACCAGCGGCGCTGTGTGTGTATATATATAGGCGGCGCATGGGCACGTGTCCGGCCCAGGAGCTCCGCCGAGGGCAGCTGCGCCGTTTTGAGCACAGTGAGCTGCGTACTGTAGCACCGACGAGGTGCAACGCATTTGGCCACGGAACGGAATCCATCCTCTCCGGCTCGGTTCTGTTCGGTCGTGTTTGTTTGTTTGTTCTAGCGTGTTCCGCAGGCCGTAAACAATCGTGGATTATTTACTGCTGGCGGGTTTGATGTAAGAGAAAAATATTATTTTAACTAAAAATTTATGATCATTTACGAAGAAGCGAACAGAAAACGGGTCGATCTGCACAGGAGCAGGAGCTGGATCGTTCTCGTTGCCAACTGCAAGTTCGCTTCCTCGAGACGGGACGGACGCACGCACGCCTCTGTGTTGACGCTGAGTGAGAACGCTCAGTGTTTTTTTGTATACATTTTTTTGCTGGTTCATGAAAATGATAGGGTGTGTATATATGAATAAAAAATAAATAAAACGGAGGAGAATTCGGGAGCAAATTGGTTGCGAATTTATTAAGGGCATGTTTGGCAGGGATTCATCAGCTCCAGATTCACTATTTTCAACTTCACTCCACCAAAAATTTCCCAAACATCCTAGATCCACCAAATTCAAATCCACCAAAACGTTGGATCTAGAGACCAGATTCACCAAATTGGTGGAGCTCCTCAGGGGGTGCTCCACGAATAGGTGTTTCGTACCTCCTCGTGAAGTTGGATAAAAATTACCCACATTTGCCACTGGTTACACACCCCTTATCCTTACCGGTTCGATTATTTCCTTTCTTCCCCACCTCACTGGATACGACGCCCTTCTACTCGCGCCTCGCGTCCTCCTCTTCCGTCGCGGCCAGGGAGGCCGCGCCGCCCATCCCCTCCCTCCATCCCTCCACTCCGGCGAGCCCTCCATGGCCGGATTCGGTAGATCCGGTCCTGCTCGACCTCCTGCACCTCCTTCTTCATCCACATCCATGGGAAAGACCGCACCTAGGGTTGGGCTCTCTCGTCAGGTACAGGGCGCGGCCACCGGAGCTCCTCTTCCCGGCGTCGCGGACATGCCCCCTTCGGCCGGCCTTCAACCCGCCCCAGTCAGCTGGCAGGGAGCCGCGGCCGGCGTCGACCCCGCCATGGCCGGCGCTCAGGCAGGCGCGGGCGGCCTCCAGACCGCCATGGACGGCGCTCAGGCAGGCGCGGGCGGCCTCCAGACCGCCATGGACGTCGCCCACCAACATTCCTTGGCTGCCCAACAAGCCTTCCTGGCCGGCCAGCAGCCCCTCCCGACCGGCCAGCAGCCCTTACCGGCTGGCCAGCAGGCAGCCATGGGCGCTGGGGGTGTGGCCAGTGGTCAAGCAGGCGGTAGTTCGTCGCAGCAGCAACCGAGGACGCGCGCTCCGTCGACCAACAAGAGGGCAAAAGAAGATGAGGTATAAATTTGTCTTTCAATTTTGTGCAACAATTGTACAGTGCTGGGGAAATCTTGATTTGGGTGATCAAATACTTGTGGGAAATTAATGTCAGGGTGATGCTATGGACTGGACTGATGGTTATACCGCAATTGTTTGTAAGTTTTTTGCCGAGCAAGTTAGAAAAGGAAATCGGCCGAACACACATTTGAACAATGTAGGCTTTATCGAGGTATCTGATAGGTTTTTTCAGTCCACCGGAATAATGTTGAGTAAAATGCAACTAAAGAACAAATGGGACAAGTTGAGAAGGGATTATGGTGCTTGGAGGAAATTAATGAGGAAGCAAACGGGGGTTGGGTTCAATTGGAATACAGGAACTATCAACATGGATCCCGAGTGGTGGAAGAAGATAACAAAGGTCAGTTTTATTTGTTATGCTATGTACATTTTTATTTCTGCAACTTAGAAATTTATGTGTGTGTGTGGGCATTATCTACTGCTTCAAGGAACAATAGCAGCTTCGAACTAAATGCATGAGTAAAATAGAGAACAAAACCACAGATAACAAAATGTCCTGTGAAACTTTACTGTAATTTTCCCAGATTTCCTGTAACTTTACTGTAACATAATAAACTCCTAGTGGCTGGCAGAGAACTCAATTTCCTGCTTGATCCCCTAATGCATATCAGTTCCACTCTCAATTAGTTATATGGCCTAATGGCTGGCAGATGTACTAACAAACTCCAACAAAGTGCTAATCTGGTAGACCTTAGCCACTAGGAAAAATTTCAATAACTACACCCTCTTAGTGCAATCTGCTATGTACATTTTTATTAGTGCAATCTCCTATGCCTCTTAGTGCAATCTGCTATGTACATTTTTATTTCTGCAACTTAGAAATTTTTCTTATTTTGGACGTTCTCATATGTTTTAGGAAATTAGTGGTGTTGGCAAGTTCAAGAAGAAGCCTATCCAAAATGAAGACGACTTGAAGGTGATGTTTGGAAACATTGTTAATGAGGAGCAAGATCATTGGAATCCTATGAGTTCCAACCCCATCATACCCCTTGATGATGACACTCCAACTGATGGTGTAGAGGCTGAGCACCCCACTGAGCACCACACTGTCGAGCACACATTTGATGGTGACAACAACTCTTTTGAAAATGGAGATGATGTTCAGGAGGTCACTCCTGTCACAGACAATGGTAAGAAAAAGGCTAAGGTTATTTTGGAGAAGCCCACCAAGAAACCTAAGAGTAGCACAGCCCTTGTTATCCAAGAGCACATCTCAAAGATTTCTGAGTCTGCATCTTCTTTTGTGTCTAAAAGGCAAGGTGGGATCACCATTGAGCAAGTTATGGAACATGTTGTGGCATGTGGGGCTGCATATAAGACCGATGAGCATTTTGTGGCAACTGAGTTGTTTGTGAAGAAAGAGCAAAGAGAAATGTTCATGACCCTCCCCATCGATGAAAGGCTCGATTGGCTTAGGAGGAAGTACAATGTGATGTATGGAAGAAATTGAAGGCCTAGTTGTTTGGACATGTCGTCGCAAGTGTAATTTTTTTATGCTCATTTGGACATGTTGTCGCTTTCCTGTGCTATTTTAGAGACGCTGTCATTTTTTTATGCTCATTTGGACATGTTGTCGCTTTCCTGTGCTATTTTAGAGATGCTGTCAATTTTTTATGCTCATGTGGACATGTTATCATTTCTTGCAGATGTCTAGTGATGATTCCAGTGATGAGAGTGATGATTTTTTCAAAATTGTCTTAAGTGGTGCTATGCTTGCCCAAATATATTGTGACATGTACCTATATAAAAACCCACCAAGGACTTCAACCACTAGTGGTATGGGTTGGTTGCTAGAGACACTGAACACTCCGGGGGAATGCCATACACAGCTTCGTATGAGCAATGAAATATTCGAGGACATCCATGGTTTATTAGTGGAGAGGTATGGGCTGAAACCATCCTATCATATGAGTACCTATGAGATGCTTGCCATGTTTTTATTTACATGTGCCGGAAATGAGTCTAGTCGAAAAGTTCAAAATCGGTTCAAGCATTCAGGTGAGACATGGTCTAGGAAATTTGATGAGGTCCTTAACTCTCTTATGGCCATGGCAAAGGATTTCATTAGACCTAAGGACCCCAATTTTCCTACAGTTCATAGGAGGATAAGAGATGATAGACGAGCGTTCCCACATTTTAAGGATTGTATTGGTGCTCTAGATGGAACACATATTCGAGTTTCTCTTGCACCCGATGAACAAGTGAGGTATATTGGGAAAACAGGGATAGCCACTCAAAATGTCTTAGCAGTTTGTGATTTTGACATGCGATTCACATATGTATCCACCGGTCAACCGGGATCTATGCATGACACTAGTGTGCTATACAATGCAATCTCAGTGGATGAAAAATTCTTCCCACATCCTCCACAAGGTAATAAAAATGATTAATCGTTTGGTCTCTTTTTTTTATGATACAAAATATTAATTTATATTGTTTTGATCATGTTTAGGCAAATACTATGTTGTTGATGCCGGATATCCTAATCGGCCCGGATATCTAGCTCCTTACAAAGGTGAAAGATATCATATGCCGGAGTGGCATCGAGGTATGGAACCCAAAACACCTAAGGAAAAATTCAATCGAATTCACTCTTCTATTCGAAATGTTATTGAGAGGTCTTTTGGAGTTTTGAAAATGAAGTGGCAAATTCTATACAAGATGCCAAACTACCCGATGTGGAAGCAAAAAATGGTTGTTGTTGCTTGTATGGTCCTTCAGAATTTTATTCGTGAACATGGTAGTGAAGATCCGGACTTTGCTCGTTTCGATCTTGATCCTCATTTTGTCCCAACAATACCCGAAAGGTATAATCGATATGCAGTTACATCGGATGGTTCTACTTCGGAAGCCAATGCCGCCACTATGGATATGTTTCGTGACGGCTTGGCCACGGCTCTTGCTCTAGCCTGGAACAACTAGCATGTAATGGAAGACTAATGTTCAGAAGTTGTCATGAACAATCGTAATATTTAGTTAATCTTTAGTTATTTTTATGTATGGACAATCGAAATATTGTTGACCTTAGTTAATTAATTATCTATTTGGTGTGTCATATTGCATTTGTGTTTTAAAAATATACCTTTTTTGAATGAATATAGTAATAAGACGTGAGCCACATGTCTCATGTTACAACCTAAGGGCAAAACAGGCTATTCCCACCAAAACCTCATTTTCGTGAATTTGGATCTGTTGTTTTGCCAAACAGTTCCCTGGTACATGCATGGTGGATCTCAGATTCACGGTGGAGCTGATCCACGGTGAATCCCAGATTCAGATTCACATTTTACAGTGGTGAATCTCTGCCAAACAGGCCCTAAACAGCAGTTCGACTGTACGCGGTGATTCAGTAGGTTCACACGTGGCCGACGGATGGTTGACCACCACTGATCGGTCTGACCACAGCTCCACAAGTGTGCGCGTCCAGCAGCTAGTCGGTCGGCTGGTTCGTATGGTTGCTGGTTCGTAAAGAAGTACGGTTGACTAGTTTGTGTGAGAGAAAAATACTATTTTGACTGAAAATTTATGATCATTTACGATAAGCCACGACCAAACCAACACACTGCAGATTGGTGGTTGCCATGCCACTGTGGATGTGATTACCCATGGTCCACCGCTGTACTAATACTAATAGCAATAATAATACTTGTAATTGCAGTAATAAGTACTCTGTAATAATACAGTAATTACCTACCAGCAGAGTTCTCCACCGCGACAAGCATAACCAGAAAGCTGTACCAAAATCCGAATCGGGCGTTGCCTTTGTCCCAACGCGTTTTCTCGGCCTTGTTTAGTCCAAAAAGTTTTCTCAAAAAATGCTACAGTAGCTATTACATCGAATCTTGCGATATGTGTATGGAGCATTAAATGTAGACGAAAAAAAACTAATTGCACAGTTTGGTTGGAAATCGCGAGACGAACGTTTTAAGCATAATTAGTCCATGATTGAATACTAATTACCAAATAAAAACGAAAGTGCTACAGTAGCTAAATTCCCAAATTTCACCCAACTAAGGGCATGTTTGGTTCCATGGACTAAACTAAAATGTGGACTAAAATGCTCACTTTTAGTCCCTAAAATGCCAAACACATGGACTAAAATTTGGACTAAAGGGTTTAGTCCTCTAGTCTATGAGGGGGTGACTAAACTGGACTAAAGTGTTCTGGAGACAATCCTGTCCCTCGTTACTCCCCATCCCACCCGTGCCCAGCAGCTGTAATATCTTCATCACAACAAGGGTAATATTGTCTTTATACAACTGCATTAATGGACTTTAGTCCTGGAAACCAAACAGGGTCCAGACTAAACTTTAATTCAGGGACTAAACTTTAGTCCACGGACTAAAGGAACCAAACAGGCCTTAAACCATGCCAAGCCTCCTCCTCCTCCTTTATACACGTGCGTTAAAAAGGGTCAGGTGCAGTGCTGACGACCAGGGCCTACCACTAGTGTACTTGTTGCATCGAGGTTCCTTTCGTTTACTTGTCGCCTCCGGGACAGCTAGCCTTGTATCTTTGCTGCAAGTATATTCATAGCTTCTTGTGTTTTTTTTCCCCTTTTGCATCGTAGGTTAGTTCACAGTATTCGATAGCATTTGTAAACCACGCATTCCTTAATTTAAAAACGAACTTCAATTTCACAAGGGGGAAATGTCTAGACAATTAGATAACACTTCATCGGTACTTTTCAGCGAAAAAATAATGTTTTCTCTCATAACAAATTAGCGTAAGCATCGGCATATACCAAATTTCACTGAAACGAACACTGACAATATATGTTTTAGGCCCCCTTGCATGCGTTTAAATATGTTTAGGTCCTCGTGAAACCTGCTGGAGTTCTTCTCAAAATACTAATCTTTTTAGTCGTTATCCCTATCCAGACATGATCGTCGTGGCCTCGTGGGGAAGTTTCGTTACTCAAAGTTGCATGGACGCGCGGCATCAATGGCCACACACGTAGAGAAAGTTTATAATATAATATAATATAATATAATATAATATAATATAATATAATATAATATAATATAATATAATATAATATAATATAATATAATATAATATAATATAATAATATAATATAATATAATATAATATAATATAATATATATAATATAGGGCCAGCTCAACTATGATATTAAGAAAAGTATCGCCGATAAGCACGTTCCTGGGACTAGCTAACAAGCAGCGGTTTGCGTCTCTATCCATCCCACGGTAATGTACAAGATATCTTACATATTGTATAATATGATTACATCGTTTTGATTGACATTGACTGCATATGCCTGGATTTCTTGTTCAGCAGGAAAGAAGAACCCGGTACGTGCATGTTTCTTCAGATTTGAGAAGAAAGAACCAGGACCCGTGCAAGCAATACACGCGCTACTTATGCATTCACATGACTTTCTACCGTGCCATCACGGAGACCCGTAATAAAATAATACAGTAGGTAATACTGTAATACATACATAGGCAGTTTAGTT
This sequence comes from Miscanthus floridulus, assembly GCF_019320115.1. Lineage (NCBI taxonomy): Eukaryota > Viridiplantae > Streptophyta > Magnoliopsida > Poales > Poaceae > Miscanthus > Miscanthus floridulus. The sequence goes on along the minus strand of NC_089588.1, from coordinate 431,119 downwards.
TTATCATAAGTTAAATTTCAACTTTAATCAAATTTGTAAGAAAAAACTAAAATCTCAAGCATCGAATTAGTGATTAAATCACCCATTAACTATGTCCTTCTAATGTTTTTTTCTGGCATTGTCGTTGTTAATATAATTTTGTATATAGTCAGTAAAAGTTAGAAAAGTTTCAGAATTATTATGATAAAATTAAAACAACCTATATATTTTGGAATGAAGGGAGTACCAGTTTTTTTTAAGGTTTTTAAGTTAATGTTTTCTTACTGAACTAGCAAACATGTCCATATATTGCAACGAGATTGAAAACGCTACTAACATTCATGGAAGACGATGACAGACATGTTACATGTCTATTTATGTTTCATTCTTTCTATAAACTTTATTTTAGAGTTATAATTTATTTTAGTCAAATTTTGCTCAAGGACACCGCTCAAACGGGGAATATGTTGTAGGACATTGTCAACTCGGTAATTGGCATAGTACCATCATGAAAACTAGGTTACTTGCCACAGGACACTGCACTCATTAAAATATTCACTCTCATGGTTTGGCAGAGAGAAAGGAGTGTGAATAGATAATATTGCCACGACAATTGTCTTCCACCTCCTGATTCCATCCGTCTCTCTTCTCCGTCCTTTTGGATGCCTACAGCACCAGGCCATCCTCTTCGGCCACATGGTCAGTAACGCCGCTCGGCCATCCCCCGTGCACCTCGGGCATCTGCCCCGTGCCTCAGGCCTCCTGATACCATCCTGCAGCCGTCCCTACCCATCTTCGATAGTTGCCTGTTCTGGCCATCCACTACCGTTACCGCAAACTAGGCGAGCATGCGTGCCTCGGCTGTCGGTGCCACAGCTGGCTCATGGCCTTGTCCCTTGCCGGCAAAGGCAGAAGCCCCATGGCCATGTCGGCCCTCATTGTTTCTCGCCGCTCATGTTCCCACCCTCCTCGCCCCTCGGCATCGTCGCTCCGGCTCCTAACTGCACACTACCACTCCTGCCCCTGCCCTGGCTCGCCACTGCTGCCGGCGCAACAACAACAGTGCCATTGCCGGTTCTAAAAGGTTCAAACGGTTGAATCAAACCGTGAACCAAGACCTTCACTATTTCGGTCTCCAGTCCGGTCCTGGTAACTATGATGAAAAGATAAAGAGAGTGATTTTTTTAAGTGTGTCTCCAAATAATAATGATTTGGAGAATGAGTTTAAGAAAGGCCCTTCAAATGCTTTTTGCCAACTTTATTAATCGATTTTTTAAGTGTGTCTTGGGATGCTTTTTTGCTAACTTTTAGATGCTTATAGATAAGTTCTTAAGAAGAGGAATTTAGAGCACCATAAAATAGCACAATGCTCTAGCCCCTTGTTCCATGTTGCTAAAAAGTACTCCCTCCGTTCCTAAGTCTCCGTCGCCTGAGCGTTTTTTGTTTTTCTACTAGTCTCTGTCGTATTAGCTTCTTTCCCGGTTTTCTTGGTAGTGTAGGCTTCTTTCCCGGTCTCTGTCGCCTGGTTTCATCTGCGCAGTCTTTACTACGCCGCCAGCTCTGTTAGCTTTTATATGTATCCGACGTTTCCTCCGTTTTCCCATGTACTGCCTCTTCCGTGACCACGACACCGCGCCATCGAGTGCCCAAACCATCGTCGAGCCTCAACGCCATCGTGGCCTCTTGAGCCATGGATGGCCTGTTCGGCACCGTCGACGAGAAGCTTGTTCATGGTGTGAACTGAGCGCCGGATTCATGCGACGAAGAAGAAGAGGATCAACAGGAATGGCCCGTGCCAGAGAAGCTTGTTCGTGGTGTGAACTGGGCGCCGGATTCATGCGTCGAAGAAGAAGAGGATCAGCAGGAGATTGCCCCTACCGAAGAAGATGATGCTAACGTCTTTCATGCTCTAATGCAACTTGCATCAACTGAAAAAGCACGACCGTGCAGGGGTACGTACGTGAGCGCGTGAAATTACGTGAGCGCTGCCGCGCAAGGTTACGTACATGAGCGCGCGGAGTACGTGAGCGGGTTAATGGCATTTTCAGCGGCATCAGCGCATGATTAATTGGGCAAACGAACGGATGCCGGGACATTAAGAAGACTGCGGCGATTAAAAGCAAATCGGCGCTCCTTTGCTGCTACTTGGTCACTGATGGCTAATACGCTGGAGACTTAGGAACGGAGAAAGTATCTTTTAGTTTTTATTGCATAATCCATTAGTGTACTGTTCTAATTTAGTTCTATTGTTTGCTTCGTGTATGATTGCAGGGATGCTTGTGTGGTGCTTTATGATCATGTCCAGTCGGTGAGCTTTACATGTTGATGAAGAAGGAGTTCCATTGAAGGTTTGGACTAGAAGAAGGATATGAGTTTAATGCAAGTATAGCATGGGATCTTTCTTGTTGTCCTATTCACTTTAATAATTTAGTCATATACTTGTGTCTACCTTGGATATTAAATAGCTAGGAAACTTACCACGGTTGCCAAGGTAGACACAGATATATGATTAAATTATTAAAGTGAATAGGACAAAAAGAAAGATCCCAGGCTATACTTGCCTTAAACTCAGGTCCTTCTTCTTGTCCAAACCTTCAATGGAACTCCTTCCTCATCAACACGTAAAGCTCACCGACTGGACATGATCATAAAGCACCACACAAGCATCCCTGCAATCATACACGAAGCAAACAATAAAACTAAATTAGAACAGTACACCAAACATATGAAACATCAAATAAAAAGGTTTTAAAGATGTTCTACACGTTACTACGAACACACAGACACGAAAAGCACGCTAATCAGAGCTATAACGGAAAAGTTATGAACTAAACAAGATTTTCTTTAATAAAATAATAGATTAAATTTTAACGTCAAATTTTAAAAGTTAAAAATATATTTAACAGTAGTATAAATATGTAGATTGTGCAATTACGAATCTAACGCAACTTGAACAGGTCAAATCGGTGTAAAAACAAAGATTTTATGGCTAAAATAAAATTAGTGGCAAAACTGTAAATAGATGAAAGCGTATTTTGGATCTAACCAAAGAAACTACATTTTCAAAAGAAGAAAACGTATTTTGAATCTAACAAAGGGATTTTACGCTTTCTGACAGAGAAAACGTATTATGAATCTACTAGAAAGAAACTACGCTTTCGAAATAGGAAAACGTATTCTAGAAGTGCACCATGGACTGCGGGTTATATTACGCGAAACTGCAGGGGCTCTTTAGCAAAAAGAACAGCCAAGGGGTATCGCGTGATCTAGATCCTTGGATTGAGATTAGACGACGCTAATTAGATCAAGGAGGGAAAGAGAGGCGTGGCTGGCCGGAGAAGATGACCACCACGGTGGCTGCCATTGCCGGCGGCGAAGGAGCTTGTCAGCGAACTTAAAACAGGCCCTAGAGACCTCGGATTAACACGGGAAAAACACAGGGAGCAAGAGGAGGCAATGGCGAGACCAACTAGGAGGTCAGAGAGGGCCGCAACGGCACCAAGGCGGCGTGGAGCTCGCTCAAGCGGCTAGGGTTCGTCAGTGGAACCCCGATGATGCGAAGCGAGAGACAAAGAGCGTGAAGGAGGGCGTATGCGGAACCTGCGGCTTGCTTACCTCCGCGCAAAACTCGGAGAGGTCGTCGCGACAACGGAGAAGTAGCGAAGCGATCTCGGTGGCAGCGGCTTAGGGTTTCGGCGGTGTGGCGAGCTCAAGTTAGGGCGGCGCATGCGCTAGGGTTGAGAACGGGGAGGCAGACGCGGTGCGGGGCTCGGTATTTAAGAGGGCAGCGGCGTGGGGCACATGCCAACGATGAGTCGGCGCGGAGGCAGACTCCTGGCGACTGTGTTCGTCGCGGAGACGAGCTAGAGGAGGGAGACGACGCTGACATGCGGGCCCGAGGTGGCAGTGGCACGGAGCGCGTGGCCGGGCAGTCAGAGGGAGAGAGAAGAAAGGGGAGTGGCGGCATGGCTGCTGGGCCGGGCCAAGAGGGAGAAAGGAAGGAGAGGAAGCGGGCCGCGGGGAAGAGAGGCGGGAGCAGGCCGGCTGGGCTTCGGCGAAAGGGAGAGGGACATGAGAGAGTTTTTCATTTTTTTTAATTTTCAAAGCAAATTTTCAAATGAGTCTTGAATTCTCTTTTGAGTTTTGAATCAAACCACTCAATGCAAAATAATATGTAGCAGCATGTATGCACAAACATGTAGCTAGACCTTATATTTGATTTTTAATTTTAAATAAGCTATTATTTTTCTAAATTTAAATGCTCACGAAATATATAATTAAATTAAATTCACCTTTTTTCAAAATTATGCAAATTTTAAGGTGTTACATCTGTACTGGTGTAAAAAAGAGTCCGTCCAAGTCCACTACTGTAAAATCGTATACATAGTCTCCTGTCACCACTTCAACAAACTCGAGAATAATTCTAGGGTTAAGCACCGCCACTCTGTTCTGTCCATATTTGAACTCTTTTGTGAATTTCAAATCAACTTGACGAGTAACGTCTAATATTGAGCCCACCGCTAACATTATGACTGAACTCCATCAAATCATCGGAGAGACCATAAAATTGCACCCCAGGCCTATGGAATTTCATATCTCGAAGCTTGATGCTCTCGCTTTACTGCGAAGACCATTATAGCTTTAATGCATTTGGCCTCTGCGAGACCCCACCGTACAATATGCTCAAATTCAGCTTCGGACAAAAAGGTAGTATGAAATTTGTTGGCCCATTTGCGTGCCCTTAAACCTGGCTTAATTCGTTTATTTTTTTTTCATCCGAAACAGTGTTTTTCTCTCACAAATTCATCCAGTATTCCTCCAAACCATCCAGATTCCTTCAGAATTCAGACAAGCGAACAGGGCCGTTATTCTCGCTTTATCGAGATACAGTCCCAGCTACCTGATAGTAGTGTGACATGGCCCGCCGTGACCGAAGAAGCCACTGACATAGAACCCTCAACGACGACTAATACCAGAGCAACTCTTTACTCCTCTTTAGGCCTTGTTCGGCTGAAATCGTTCTCCACCATTATTCATTCCAGGGCAGGATTAAGTGGTTCCATCCGTGTCACTCAAATCAAGTGGAAGAGTCAATCCGGACCTACGATGGTGCGGCTCTGTTCCCGGCCTTTCTTCGCTCCCCTGCTGTTTCACTGTTTCGTGACAGCTTTGATCAGATTCTTAAACCTCTTTGTGAAGCAACTGAGATTTTATTTATTAGCCAAGGCAAACTAAACCGAGAAAGCAACAAAAGTTTATTCGAGAAGAACCCAAGAATACCAACGTATATCTTCTCTTCGAAAAAGGCGGTAGCACTAATCAGCATGTTCGTTTGGTCGTAAACGATCATAAATTTCTAGCCAGAACAGTATTTTTTTTCACACCAAACCAGTCAATAGTAATAATCCATAATCGTATATGATCGTATCAGCACATTGCCGAATAGCCAGTACATGCCGTGTAGCGACATTTTCCTTTCCGAAAACAGGCAGGCCAGGCCCCTCGCCCTTTCTTGTATCTACTATTCCTTTTCTTTCCAAGAAACTCGGGCTGCTGGGCCTTTTCGAACCCCAGGCCGCTACACCACAAAAACCTTTGTGGGCTTGTGCCACTGTCACCGCTGCCAAGTAACACTGAGACAGCGACCGTCCATTCCTTGCGGCGGCGACAGGGTTTCTTCTCCTTAATGCCATACAGTACAGAGCTCTCTTTCTCTTACTCCCTCCGTCCCGACTAGCCCTGGGCAAATTTAACCGAAAACCGAGAACCGAATCGAAAGAATCGGAACCGAAACCGAAAGAACCGGAACCGAAAAATTCGGTTCCTTATTCGGTTCCTGATATCGAGGAACCGAAATAACTGAAGAAAATTCGATTCCTACTCTCGGTTAACCGAATTAACCGAATGACCCGAATTACATAAATTATACTTCACTTACTTATATTTTGTAGGATTATTTTGGTTTATGTGTAGTGTTTTATATTTGAACTTGTGTTACTATATTGCTATTGTTTTCTTATATATTATTATTATTATTAAAATGAATATAGTGTTGCATAAATTTGCCTTAGAACAAGTATATTTATTATTGTCTTGAGGTCTTCTGAAAAAATTCGGTTAGTTCGGTTAGAACCGAAACCGAACCGAAATGACCGAGAACCGAAATGCTCGGTTTCTAAATTTTTTTTTGGAACCGATCGATTACTGTTTTCTCGGAACCAAATTTTATCAATAACCGAGGGAACCGAACCGAAACCGAGCCGAGAACCGAACGCCCACCCTGAGTCCCGACATAAGTTAACATTAGAGGTCTGGGCATGAAAACCAAGACGAAGGTAAAATAACGATACTACCCTTGTAAAACATCTCGCCTCTCCACCTCAGGCTCAGGGGCCACCTTCACCTTCGCCCCCGAGCCGACCTCGGCTGCTCGATGCGGCTACCTCGACTCCTCCTCATGAACGCGCTCTAGCCCCTCTTCTTCCACTCCGACAGACAGAGACGAGCTCGTGCCGCGCGCGCAGACCCGCGGCGTTGCCGTGTCTCCCGCTGGCCGTCCGCGCCTAGGCCTCTCCGCGTGGTGCTGGGGATGAGCTTGTGTTTCCCGTAGTGGCCAGGGCCGGGCGCCATCTTCATCTTCGTAGTCGGCAACGTACATGCCGCCCTCTCCGCGCCGGCGGCACCACGCGCCATGGCCTCCCAATGCCTCCACGCGCGGGCCGGGGCTGTGCTGCCATCCACGCACGACGGAGGAGCGCTGGATGGGGAGGAGCCACGGAAGAGGAGCTCTGTACTAGAATGGAGTCGTGCTCGCAGGTGCGGCGGCGACGACGAAGAAGCTAAGAGCACCGGTGCGGAACGCGTGAAAGAGAGGAACGAGTGGATGAGGACATTCTGGAGCCTTCCTCACCCCCCCCCCCCCCCCCCCCCCCCCCCCCCCCGCCCTTTTTCCTAGGTCCCACACACCAGTAAACTTATGGCCAGGAATGCTGCCGCAGTGCTACTAGTACGGAACAGCATAGATGACATCCAATACATGCACGTTAATTTGGGAAAATTTTCAAATCCTAGACGTGCGTTTAATACAAGGCCTGTTTTGTTCTAAATAAGTCACCTACTTATAAGTTAAAAAGTGAAATAAGTGATTGCTTTTGTCAAATACCACCAACTTATAAGTCACCCTTGCTTATAAGAAATAAGCCGGTTCATCCCTGCTTAAAACTTATAAGCCACCCTTTTTCACGTGGGGCCCACACCTTTCACTTAACAGGCATGAGCTTATAAGTTATCGACAACCAAACAGACATGACTTACAAGTCACTGATTTTCAATCAGCTGACTTAATAAGTCACCTAACTTATAGAAACCAAACAACTCGTGGAAACCAAACAGGACCTAATATGGGACGGAGGGAGTACCATCCAGCGTTGCCAAAACTCAACTCCATATGCCAGTCTTTCAGTTTTTGACGCAGACGCACCTACATCTTGTCGACGGTACAGGTTGCTCCGGCGGCTAGGGTTCACACCGCAGCTTCCTCGTACGTACGCCGCCGCCCGCCAATACCAAGGCACCAGCTCAGTGCACTCGCAGGCTCGCTCTGCGTCCCGGCAAAGGCAAAGGCAATGCGTCCAATAAACTTTTGGGGCGGCGGCGTACTGTCTGCCGGTGTTTGTTGTCGTCATACCGCAGGCGGCGTTGATCGCGCTCCGCTAGTCAGTCCCCTGTTCCGACGACGACGACAACGAGAGCTTTCTGAATTCTTGTGATCCGGCAGTAAGTGTGCGCGTCGTTTTGGGCAGCATGGCCGTTCTTTCTGCGTCCAAAGTGGCAAAGATGACTTCCTCAAAAAAAAAAAAAAATGAACCGAGCACAAAGCACGACTCGGACGCGCCATTGACGTGACAGCTTCTGGGTTCAGATTCCTAATAAATCTTTCTGTGAAGCAATGGGAAGCTCTTGCCAATTATGAAAAATCGAAGCGAACTAAGGAAGCAACAAGAAACCAAGCATCTCAAAAAGAAAGAATCCAAGAATACGAATTACAAATGCATCCTCTCCAAAAAAGTGCCACACCTAAAATTTCTACGTGACGCATGCGCGTATTTTGTTTAGATGGGGGAAAAAAATAGGTACACGTGTCAACGAACGTGACAAAATCTGGCCAAAATTTTCGAGTGCGCTCGGTGAAAGACTGCATATGGCTTGCGGAGACACAAGCCTGACATCAACGTCATCGTGACGGGTCCCGCGGCGGCGCCGGCCACCACCCGGAGTCCGCCCAACTCGATGGCGGCGGCGACGGGTATCCAGCCCCGCCGTCGCACGCGGACCTGCTTCCCTGCGGCCACCACAGACGGTGATGTCCCGTGGAGCCGCTGCTGTCACCTCCTCGGCCGAAGCTGAAGAGCACCGGGAACGACGAAGACGCCGTTCCGGACGCCGCGCTCACCGCGGGGTGCCGGACAGCGCGCGCCGCCGCCGCAGCCGCCTGGTCGTAGAGGCGCGTTGGCTCGACGGTGCCCTGCAGGAACCGGGCGCACTCCGCGTACTCCTCCCCGCCGCCGGCGGCCATCGCCAGCGCCTGCGACTCCAGCAGAGCCTCGGGCCTCTGCGGCGGAGGGGCAGGCGCATGCGGAAGAGGAATCGGCGGCTGCGCCACGGCGAGCGTGGCGGACTCCTGGAAGTTGAGCTTCGCGCGGCTGCCACGGCCTCCGCGGTGTCGAAGGTGCCCGGCCACACGCGCGCCGCCTTGTGCGGGTCCCGGATCTCCGCCGCCCACTTCCCCCACGGCCGCTGCCGCACGCCGCGGTACCGTCGCCGCGGCGTGCCGGCGGAGTCGGTGGAGGACGGCGAGGGCAGCTGCTCGCTCGGCCCCGGTGACGCCGCCGCCGCCGCAGGCGAGTGCTGCGCGGGAATCCCTGCCGCCCCGTGCTCTGCTCCTGAAAACAGAGCAACGACAATATCGCAATTAGTCACCACTGACCTGCGTGGTGGCGGAGTCGGTGGAGGACGGCGACGGGAGCTGCTCGCTAGAGCCGGGTGATGCCGCCGCCGCAGGCGAGTGCTGTTCGGGAGTACCTGCCGCCGCGTGCTCTGCTCCTGAAAACGGAGCGACAAGAATATCGCAATTAGTCACCACTGACCTGCTCAAAGATTACTTTTTTACTCTTCTCTTAATCATAGGAATTACTGTCAGGCCTTGTTTAATTGGGTGAAGTTTGGGATTTTGGCTACCGTAGCACTTTCGTTTTTATTTGGCAATTAGTATTCAATCATGGACTAATTAGGCGCAAAACGTTCGTCTCGCGATTTCCAACCAAACTGTGCAATTAGTTTTTTTTCGTCTACATTTAATGCTCCATGCACGTATCGCAAGATTCAATGTGATGGCTACTGTAGCACTTTTTAGGAAAACTTTTTAAAACTAAACAAGGCCTCAGTCACAATTCACTCTGCTCCTCACTTGTACCTTGTAACTTTGTATGACTTACTTAAGGGTCACGAACATGAATTATTTTTATTTCTGCTCAACTAAGTGTGGATGATGCGTGTTGCGTGTGGATGAACTGTCAAGAGCAGTGGATTTTGGTGTGTTAATTAAACGTGGTTCTCAATGGAACAGTTTCACACGAAGCGTCTTATTAAAGCAGAGGAATCTCGAGTGTGTGTATGCATCCGTCTCTGTTTAACCAGGAAGTGAGAAGCACATGCTTGATTTGAAGCAAGGGACAATTTAGGTACCTATCTGAGGCATTTGATCCAAATGATTATTTCTTATAGTTGCCCTAGGTGACACGGCAAAGAGAATGCTCTTGTAGCTTCTTCTCTCTTTTCTTCCCAATGCAACAGTGACACAATATAATCGCGCTATCATTCTACGTAACACATAAGAGGAGCCAAACCTTTGGTATCAACTGGTTAAAAGTGTGGAGCCACAATGGCACTTTGGCACTGACATGTCTTTTAGTAGCTTTTTCTGTTTGTTTTCTAGTAGTAGCGACGAAGCATGTATCATCAGCCTGTTCGCTTGCCCGTAAACGATCGTAAATTTCCAGCCAGAAACAGTGTTTTTCTCTCACACCAAACCAGCCAGCAGTAAATAATCCACGATACGATACGGCCTCCCGAACAGGCTGCATGCTTTGGGTTGGTACTGGTGGGAAAGCACGTTCTCATCCATGTATCTTGTACTCGTGACAAATATGTGAAGAGGCTGAACAAGTTCAGGTAGCGTCGTACATTACACACACTAAAGAAAGAACGAAAAAAAAGGGTCACGCACCATCGTACAGTACACACTAGCTAGGTGCATGTCTAGAGCTCAAGGTTTTGGTGAACTTTGCAAGACATCGTTGGTTAGCTCTAATGGTTTCAATTATCTGGCGAAGATTCTCTTGTCTTCTGAGGTCAAAGGGCAATATTGTATGCCCTTAGGCTATCTCCAACAACAACACCTAAAATATTTTGATAGCGCTACAGGCAAAAAGTTCAATACATATTCGGCATCTTCTCCAACAACGAGACACAAAAGAGAATCTTTTCTGTAAATGGGTTTTTAGGAGAGAGGATGCCCATATTTGGGTTGTGCCTCTCAAGCAACCCAAAATAGGTCTCTCGTATAGGTACTCTGTTGGAGACTGATTTTGGATCTCTTATTACCCATTTTAGATTTTGATATCTATATAGGTCCCTTGTTGGAGAAATTACTAACTAGAGCTACATCTAGCACTACTTAATAGGGCCGTAACTCGATTCTTTTTTGGTGAAAACTACACATTATGCTCTGTTAGATGTTGTTTGGCAACTCATGAGCTTCCGTTGTCCCAACATTTGCAGTGGATCTCCATGTAGAACGAGATCCTCTGACGTTGGGAGCTCAACGTCTTGGGGATACAGTCCCCCCCTGACTTTGAATGGCTTTTAACCATTGGATGTAAAATGGAAAGCTCAGATCTGCTGCTATAGTAAAATCGATGCAGTGCCCAATTGAGCAGTGCTGCAGAAATCACTGTTTCTTACTGTGCCGGTAGACTCAAACTACTGTTCGCCTATGACGTTGGAGCGGAACCGGTTCCCGCCTGGGACGGCTAGATGGGCTGCTGGTTGGAGCACTAGGCAAAATGCGGGAGATTACCGGTAAAAAAAAGGGAGAATACGGAAACAATCGAAAATAGTTTAAACCGTTTTCCTATCATTTCCTTATGTTCGGTTAGTGCTACCGTTTCTATTATCCAAAAAAAAAAAACAGAAAACCTTGAAAACGAGCCCTACTGAAATTTCGGTTTCTGTTTTGTTAGCATCGTTCCAGCATGTAGTACCGTACTAGTAACAAATCTGATGGTTTTATATCTTGACATAAGGAAACTGAGTTCGATCTTAATTAAATTGGTACACGGGGTTGTAACACTATGCCACGCCACTTTTTTTCATGACAATTCTCGGGGACTCTCCAGAGTCCCGTGCACAGCGCAAATTGCTTCCTGCGGCGGACTACCGACCGAGGCAATCGCCCTCACAGCCACAAAACTGAGAACTGAAAGAAAACTTGTTGTCACACTGTCCCGTGTATTATTCCAAGTGTGAAAGCAACTACATCAATCAAGACTGGTGTGTTCGGCCGGGGCACGAGCTGGCTATCGCCAAAATCCCTGAACCGACCATAAACGAACAGCTAGTGAAAGTTCACATTCCATGCCCAGCAATTATTACTAAGCACATCAAACGTACGGCTTATTATTAGTGCGTGCAAGGAGCCAAGAACAAGCCAAGAAAATTTGTGCGACAGGCAAGGCTCCACGGCGGTGATGAATGGTGGCACTCGGCACGCCGCGTCCACAGCATCATCTCCCGGCGCGTGGTCCACGCGGGGCCGTCGCCGGCGCCGGAGACCGTCCACCAGACGACGCGGGACTGTCCACCGTACTAAGGCCCCGTTTAGTTTCACCCAAAACCCAAAAATTTTTACGCAGTATCCATCACATCAAATCTTACGGCACATATATGGAGTACTAAATGTAGATGGAAAAAAAACTAATTACACAGTTGGGTAAGAAATCACGAGACGAAACTTTCGAACCTAATTAGTCCATAATTAGACACTAATTGCCAAATACAAACGAAAGTGCTACAATACCTAAAACCCCAAAAAAAATTTGGATCTAAACGCGCCCTAACTATTTCTCCTCCAAAAAAAGTACATAAAACGTACAGTTGATGTGGTTTTCTTGTCAAGTTTATTTTCTTTTCTCTCGTCCCGCCAAAGCTTTTTGCCGCCTTTTGAAAAAAAATAAAAACTGAACCAACAAAGCAAGTAACAAAAAACAAGCATCTCAAAAAGAAAGAATCCAAGAATACGAATTTTGAATGCATCCTCTCTAAAAAGTGACACACCTGATAAAAAGCCTAAAGTTTCTACTTGACGCGTGAGCGTATTTGTTTATATAAAAAAGGGTACACGTGTCAACGAACGTGACAAGATCCGGCCAAAAATTTCGTAATGCGCTCCGTGCAGAGGGCAGATTGGCTTGCGGAGACACAAGCCTGACATCGACGTCATCGTGACGGGTCCCGTGGCGGTGCCGGCCACCACCCAGAGTCCTCCCAACTCGCCGTCGGCGACGACGGGTAGCCAGTCCCAGCCCCACCGTCGCTCGCGGAGCCGCTGCCCTGCGGCCACCACTGACGGTGACGTCCCACCGCGCCGCTGCTCTCACCACCACCTCCGCCTCCAAGGCTGAAGAGCACCGGGAATGACGGCGACGAAGACGACGAGCCGGAAGCCGCGGTCACTGCGGGCGGCCGGACAGCGCGCGCGGGAGCCGCCGCCACCTGGTCGCAGAGGCGCGTTGGTGGCTCGCCCGGGCCCTGCAGGAACCTGGCGTACTCCGAGTACTCCCCGTCGCCGCCAGCCAGCGCCAGCGCCTGCGACTCCAGCAGCGCCTCGGGCCTCTGCGGCGGCGGCAGAGGCGGAGGCGGAGGACGAACCATCGGCGGCGGCGCCGACACGAGCGTGGCGGACTCCGGGAAGTTGATCTTGGCGCGGCTGCCGCGGAACCTCAGCGCGGCCTCGTCGTAGGCCCGCGCGGCGGCCTCCGCGGTGTCGAAGGTGCCCAGCCACACGCGCGCCGCCTTGTGAGGGTCCCGGATCTCCGCCGCCCACTTACCCCACGGCCGCTGCCGCACGCCGCGGTACCGTCGCCGCGGCGTGCCGGCGGAGTCGGTGGAGGACGGCGAGGGCAGCTGCTCGCTCGGCCCCGGTGACGCCGCCGCCGCCGCAGGCGAGTGCTGCGCGGGAATCCCTGCCGCCCCGTGCTCTGCTCCTGAAAACAGAGCAACGACAATATCGCAATTAGTCAATACGAGTACTGACCTGCTCAAAGATTACGTTTTTACTCTCGTCTCCCAATCATAGGAATTACTATCAGTCACAATTCACAGCTCCCAACATACGCACGCAGTTAATTTTTAAACACAAAAGAGGGACCTGTTCATTCTATCTGCTCTTCTGTTGTAACTTCATAGTATGACTTTACTTATCTCAATGGTCAAGAATAGGAATCCGTTTTATTTCTGCTCAATTATTAAGTGTGGATGATGCGTGTTTTGTGTGGATGAACTGTCAAGAGCAGTGGATTTTGGTGTGTTAATCAACGTGGTGCTCAATGGAACAGTTTCACACTAAGCGTCTTATTAAAGCAGAGGAATCTCGAGTGTGTGTGTGCATCCGTCCGGCTCTGTTTAACCAGGAAGTGAGAAGAACATGCTTGATTTGAAGCATTGGGCAATTTAGGTACCCATCTGTTGTCATCATATAGCATATTTGATCATGTTTATGTTGACAAATGATTATTTTCTATGGCTGCCCTAGGTACCACGGCAAAGAATGCTGGTAGTGGTGGGAAAGCGAAGTTTCTCTTGTCTTCTGAGCTCACAGATATTATATGGGAAGTAGACACGGCAGAGGGCAGTATCGTATGCCCTAGCGGTTACTATCTAGAGCTACATCTAGCACTACTGATTAGGGCCGTAACTATAAATTTTTTGTTTTCACATTATGCTCTGTTAGATCTTGTTTGGCAACACTCCTGTTAGCTTTAGTCGCCAGAATATCTGCAGTGGATACCAAGGCGAAAGTGAAGCTAAAAGAACTAGCGTGACTAGATAAATCCTACTTCATTCTTAGAAGTGAAACGATTCTGTGTTATAGCATCAACGTCAGGTCATGAAACCGAGGACATCTCGAGAGCCATGCCAAACAGAGTCGTCTTATCTTGATCAGCGTCCGTGACGGCTGGTAAGTGTGCAGTACTCCACCCGGATGCCGTAGCTGCTACGGTCCTTTTAGCAAGTATGCAGGTCATGCCAACAAATTCCATGACGTGCTGTACGTACTACATGTAGTTGCCAAATTTTTCCATGCATGCACAACGGGAAGCCAGCACGTAAAGAGAAACGAAAGAAAAATGAGAATAGGAACAACAGGTGGCATGGCCAATGGAACCGAGCAACCGCAAGGGCTGAGCAGAGTACGCCAAGCGCTGCTCTGTTTTGAGCGACAAGAGGATCGATCGGTTACCGTGAGCGGCCGGCGTCGTAGGACGAGAGGACGGCGGCGGCGGCGTTACGTCTCCATCGTAGTAGTCGCTCCACCACTGCCCCTCCGCCGACGAGACCTGACCGTGACCGCCACTGACCGGCGCCGGCGCCGCTGCCCCGCCGGCGACGACCGAGGACAGCGCGTCGACCATCATGGACGCCTCCCGGCTCCGCTCGTACCCCGACAGAATTCGCCACGTGGCCGCCTCCTGTTGCCCGTCGTCGTCGTCGTCCTCGCCGGAGAGCCGCGGCGGCGGCCCTCCTCCTCCTCCTCCTCCTCCTCCCTCCGCGTTCGCCACCCTGGGCGTGCAACGACAATATGGCTTGTGCTTCCCTCCTCTCGTCTCGTCTGGAGTGGACGACCAGCGCCATGTATGTTTATATATAGGCGGCGCATGGGCACGTGTCCGGCCCTGGAATTTCCACGGAGTTTTGCTTCTTCTTTTTTCCTGTGCCGAAAGGCAGCTCAGCCGTTTTGCGTACAGTGAGCCAGCAGTAGCACAGAGGAGGTGCAATGCATTCGGCCACGCACGGCACGGCGCGCGAATCATCCTTTCGGCTCGGTCTGTTCGTTTCCTTCGTCCGTACGGCAAATTCATACGTACGGGTCGGTCGGCAGGAGCTGGATGGCAAGTTCGCTTCATCCGGACGGACGCCTCTGTTTGACGCTGTGGAGTGAGAACGTCTAGAATCCAGCCGGCTTATCAGCTCAATATTTTTCTATCGCAACAAAACAACTTTGACTGTTTTATCAGACGACTTTAATACTAACCGAACAGGCTCTAGGTTAGGACGATCAGTATATATATATATTTTTTACTCTCTGTTTGTTGGTTCATAAAAATGATAGAGTATGTACATGAGTAAAATAAAACGGAGGAGAATTCGGGAGCAAATTGGTTGCGAATATATTAAACTGGAATTCGATTGTTCGCGGTGATTCGGTGCGTTCACACACGGCCGACGACGCATGGTTGACCACCACAAATTGGTCTGACCACACCTCCACAATTGTGCGTCCAGATTGGTGGTTGCGGTGCCACTGTGACTGTGATTACCGCTGGCCGTCGCTGTAATAAATTAATAATAACACTCGTACTTGCAGTAATACTCCTACAGTAATTACCTACCAGTTCTCCGCCGCGACGAACCGCCGAGAAAGCTGTAGCGAAACCCGAATAGGCTGTTGCCTTGTCCCAACTCGTTTTCCTCAGAACCAAGCTAGTCTTGCCTCTTGCTGGTGGACACTTGGCAGCAAATAGAGTCTTCTCCATTCTTCTCCAATTAGGCAAAACACAAATATCATAGCTTGTGTGTGTGTGTGTGTTTTTTTTTCCTATGCACCAGTATTGCACAGCGTTTGTAAACCACGCATTCCTTATTTTAGAAAGGAACTTGAATACTAAATACTCCTAGCATAATCAGTGGCTTCACAATATATATGGAGTCACACTCCCCACCTCTAGGACATAGAACAGTTCCCTCGATGTTCTCTAAACCACACATCCAATTATCCGTCGATGATTACGACTTGTACAATTTCACATATACCATTTCATATTCCGGGGATCATTCGTGCTTCCATTCTTCTCTAATGACCTCACCACCTTCTACAACACTATTACCAAAAGTATTTTCAGTGCCCGACGTTTTTATAGAGCTAGGCAGACCAACCACGTAGATTAAATGCTATATGTTATCAGGTCTTTTACAGATACGGCCTATCCACATCTATAAATCGTTAGAGTCGCCAGTCTCTGTTATTACTATTTAGGCATTGTTTGGATGTTATGGTATTCATCTCAAACACATGTGTTGGGATGAACTAGGGTGGAAAATTTAGTTTAAGTTCTACTCTAATCCATACCCGAACATGTAGATTGATGGAGATCCGATTACATCCAAACAAGACCTTAATAGGGTCGTAAATGGTACATACATTTTCCGACTGACTGATCGAGCGAAGAAGCTAGTGTGTGAAAAAAAAAACTCCGGTAGGATGGACAGTACGTGTGTCAAGAATGGATGGGTTTCTGCATTTTGAATTTAGTTAGTTATCCGGAATCCAGTAGCTAGTCTGCCGCCAGCAGTAGTGCCGATATGCATGTTACAAGATTAGCCCGTTTCTTTTGCAATGTTGGGCCAAGAGGCCTAATCGTGCCGCTTCATTGCTTCTTTACTTTTTATTTCGTAATTTATTAACTTAATTTTTCCTTGTAATTAATGCCACGAACACTCTTCTGTTGATATGGAACAATTTTTTTTATGAAGCTAGAATACTTTTATTTTACCGTGAAGCTAGAATACTTTTATTTTATTGTGAAGCCAGAATATTTTCTTGTGAAGCCAAACCATTTTTGCTTTTCACGTGAAGCTAAAATATGTTTCTTATGAGGAATATTGTTCCTTCAAACCTAGAACATTGTTGTCATAAACCTATAATATTTTTTAAAGTTAGAACATTGTTATTGTTATAGCTGGAACATTGTGTTTCCTGAAAATAACCTGGAACATTTATTTATTTTGAAGTTAGAAAATTGCTCTTACGAAACATTTTCGGGATGATTTGTTCTTTTTTCTCATTTTTTTAAAGCTACCATTGTTTTTTTATTTTTTATTTTCCCATTTATTGTTTATGCCTGTAACACCATGCATAATTTCTCGTGAAGTTAGAGAACCCCTGATATTTTTATTAGTGAACCTAAAATACTAGTTGTTCCCCTAGCAGAATAATTTTTTCATGAACCTTGGACATTATTCTTTTGTATCTAAAATATTTTTCTGTGAATCTAGACATTGTTATCATATATCCTAAACCTAGAATTTAGTAATATTAAGGAATTTCATTCCATGCATGCCCTTGCACTATTAACCACACATAAAAAATTAATGGACATATGAAATTGCTGTGTAAGGTAGACAAATTTTCCAAGGTCCAATTAATCTAACAGGCCTTACATGTGATGTGAGTACTGCGAAATTACTTGCATTCGTGGTAGGGAGAGCACGATCGAGTTTCTAAGAAGGTTGACGTTTTACACATGTGAATATGTGATAGACTATATGGTTAAACACGTACTCCTTCTTGTGGTAGGGAGTACTGTATATCATAACAAAAATGCTATAAAAAGCGTCAACAGGCCTTACATGTGAGTACAGTGGCACTAGTTGCATCATATTCGTGATAGGCAGGCACATGATATAGAGTAGTACATTTTGCAAACATATGTTTGCAATCGTTGCGTTTTGGTTTGCAATGCATCCAGATGCTGATGCTTCATCTGGTTGCGCGTACTACATCCACAGAAGCTTATTAGCCGTACTGTTTCAGCAAAATAATAGTATTTTTCTATCACAACAAATACGCATAAACATCAACCGTTTTTCCAGCCAGCCGAACAGAGCCCCAGTTCCCACCCAGCTCCTAACTGTGCATTGCCACTCCCGCCCCTACCCTCGCTCGCCCCTCCATGCCGTCGACGCCTAGGCTCCCCACTACTGCTGGCGCAACAACAACAACAATGCCGTCACCGGTTCTAAAATAGGTTCAAACAGTTCAATCAAACCATGAACCAGAGACTTTGGCTATTTCAGTCTCCAGTCCGGTCCTTATAATTATGATGAAAAGATATAGAGAATGATTTTTATTTCAACAACTCTTCAAATAACGATGATTTAGAAAGTGAGTTTAAGAATGACCCTTCGGATGCTTTTAGCCAATTTTATAAATCGATTTCTAGATGCAGATCATCCTAGAAACCATTTGTTGAGACGGTTCTTAAACCATCTATAGAGACGGTTCTCGATAGAGTCGTCTCCGCCTAAAAAGAATGGAGCCTCTAAAAAAATAGTTGATGTAGCAGTGGTAAGCATGCAATTCCATTTTCATTCCATTTTCTGGACATTTCATAACTCTATTAACCAACAATCACAAGGAACGCTGATGTTGCAGTTACACAATATTTGTGTTGGAATTGGAGACCACGGCAAGATTACAAACGTGTGACTTAGTAGTTCGGTCGGGAGTTGACCAGATGGCAGACGATTGACGACTTAGGCCTTGTTTAGTTGGCGATTTTTTTTAGAAAATAGTACTGTAGCACTTTCGTTGTTATTTGGCAATTAGTGTCCAATCATAGTCTAATTAGGTTTAAAAGATTCGTCTCGTGAATTTCGTCTAAACTGTGTAATTAGTTTTATTTTTTTATTTATATTTAATGCTTCATGCATGCGTCTAAAGATTCGATGTGACGAGAAATCTTGAAAAATTTTGTAAAATTTTGGAAACTAAACAGCACCTTATTAGAAAGCAATGTCGCCGTTGAGCTGCAGCACAGTAGCTACGACTAGTACTATTAACCGACCTGATTGCACGCTATTAACTACTCCTAGCTAGCAGTACCCCGAACGCATCTTCTACGCTAAAGTTGAGGAGGTGTCATATGGTGTTTAGATATGGATCATAAAACTAATTACAGAAGCTGTGATTAATTTGCAAGACGAATCTATTAAGCCTAAGTAATCTATCACTAGCACATATTTACTGTAGCACCATATTGTTAAATCATGAACTAATTAGCCTTAATAGATTCGTCTCGCAAATTAGTCTTAATCTGTACAATTAATTTTATAATTAGTCTATATTTAATACTATAAATTAGTGTCAAATATTCGATGTGATTGGGACTAAATTTTAGGAGGTGGAAACCAAACACCCTTTGGAGTAGTCAAACACATGGAGACATTGCAATCATGCGTCAGTTGAGACATCAAGCTCCATTGACGTACTCTCAGGTCACGTTTTGAAAAGTTATAAGAAATTTGGGAAACCTAGCAAACAAACATCACATGCAGATCGACATGCATGCATACTCTCTAGAGCCTACATGTGAGTAGAGTAGAGTATACGTCATTGTGGTGTCGTAAGAAGAGCAAATTTATTGACTTGCTGTAGTCATATCACTACCGGAAACAGAGACTTTGCCGAGTACAAAATTCTTTGCCGAGTGTCAAAAATCGGACACTCGGCAAAGACCTTCTTTGCCGAGTGCCGCACTCGGCAAAGAGTTCTTTGCCGAGTGCCGGGCACTCGGCAGAGAAGAGCACTCGGCAAAGGACTTCTTTGCCGAGTGTCAAACTCTCGGCAAAAGCTCGGCACTCGGCATAGGTTGTCACGCGTAACGGTGTTTGGCCACGTCCTTCTTTGCCGAGTGCCTACTGTTAGGCACTCGGCAAAGATTTATTTTTTTAAAAATTTTTTCTTTGCCGAGTGTCTCAGATCTGGCACTCGGCAAAGATTTTTTTTTTGGAATTTCTTTGCCGAGTGTTCCAGATCTGGCATTCGGCAAAGTTTTTTTTTTAAAAAATACTTTGCCGAGTGCCCCTGACACGGCACTCGGCAAAGATTTATTTTTTTTTAAAAAAAATATCTTTGCCGAGTGCCGTGTCAGGGGCACTCGGCAAAGAGGAATTTTTTTTTAAAAAAATTCAAAACCCTCTTTGCCGAGTGCCTTATTCTTGACACTCGGCAAAGACCCCTTTGTCGAGTGCCATGACCCGGCACTCGGCAAAGTTTTTTTGTTTTTTTTGTTTTTGGCCTCCAAATTTTTTGTGCAGCCCTTTTAAAGCACCAGGAACTCCTAGTTAGAATTTGGGTATTTTTTTTGGCTTTTTGATATATTTAGTTACTTTATTTCGTTTACTTGAATTTTTTTGAAAAATATAATTTTGAACTGCACGTGGTACGAATAATGCAATTTAATGATTCAAAAATTGATGGTCATGTTACTGAGTGTAGTGTGAGGCCGTATCCAGGAACGGACCCGAAATTTCGGACATCTTGTTCACGAAACATGACCGCGAACTTGCGTGCGAAGTGTTTTTAAATTCTATAAAAAGCAAACGAAGTCTGAAAATCATGAAACTTGTTGAGATGTCGTGATATCATATGTGGAGGCTATGATAAAAAAATTCAGAAGATTTCGTGCTCGTTGTCACGTACGATGCTTACAAACCAGAACATCTCTACATGAGCCTCATGTAGAGATGTTCTGGTTTGTAAGCATCGTATGTGACAACGTGCACGAAATCTTCTGAATTTTTTTATCATAGCCTCCACATATGATATCACGACATCTCAACAAGTTTCATGATTTTCAGACTTCGTTTGCTTTTTATAGAATTTAAAAACACTTCGCACGCAAGTTCGCGGTCATGTTTCGTGAACAAGATGTCCGAAATTTCGGGTCCGTTCCTGGATACGGCCTCACACTACACTCAGTAACATGACTATCATTTTTTGAATCATTAAATTCCATTATTCGTACCACGTGCAGTTCAAATTTATATTTTTCGAAAAAAATTCAAGTAAAAGAAATAAAATAACTAAATATATCAAAAAGCCACAAAAAATTCCCAAATTCTAACTAGGAGTTCCTGGTGCTTTAAAAGGGATGCACAAAAAATTTGGATGCCAAAAACAAAAAAAACAAAAAAACTTTGCCGAGCGCCGGGGCATGACACTCGGCAAAGGGGGTCTTTGCCGAGTGCCAAAAATAAAGCACTCGGCAAAGAGGGTTTTGAATTTTTTTAAAAAAAATTCCTCTTTGTCGAGTGCCGTGTCAGAGGCACTCGGCAAAGTATTTTTTAAAAAAAATAAACTTTGCCAAGTGCCAGATCTAGGACACTCGGTAAAGAAGATTTTTTTAAAAAAAAATCTTCTTTGCCGAGTGCCAAGTCAGATCGCACTCGACAAAGAGACAGTTAAAAAAATTAAAAAACCCTTTGTCGAGTGCCGGATCGGAGCACTCGGCAAAGGAGGGAATTTAACACCGCCGGCCAACTTCGCTTGCTCACTCGATCCGCTTTGCTCTGCTCTGCTCTCGGTCTCGGTTCTGCTTCGAGTCGTCGCCGGCGGGAGACGGTGCGATGTCGTCGACCGCGGCCCCCGTGGCCTTCATCGGCGCGGACGAGCTCAGCGTCGAGCTCGCCGCCTCCTTCCTCCGCTCCGGCGCCCGCGTCCGCTCGTTCGTCCCCGAGGCCATCTGCGGCGGCTCGCGGAGTTGAATGGCCTCCTCCGGTGCGCGAGCCCAGTGGAAGCCGCGCGAGGTGAGCCTGCGCTCTTGGGCTCCAGTACTGGCTCGATTCGATCGGTTGTGCGGGATGCGTGCCTATTTGGGTTGGTGGGTGTGCAACTGTGGAGTACGCTGCTATGCTTCCTGCGTGGCTGCGATGCATTTGTTGGAATGCCGAGGTGATCGGGTCATCGGGCTAAGCTGATCGCGTCTTTCGTTAACTGCAGATGCTGCGCTGGTCGTCGTGCTAAGCGATGCTGGTGGCGTTGACGAGTTGTTCTTCGGAGTTGAGGGTATCGCGAAAGGTATGTGTGCTTGAGTTATTCCGTTGACTGCTTCTGGCCACCTTAACTATCTACTCTACAAGGTACTGTATAACTTATATATAAGGTTTATTTGAGCATTTTAGGATTACGCGCGGGTTCTATTGTATTGATTCGTTCGACATTGCTGCTTAGCCAGTTGGAGAAGCTGGAGCAGAAGCTTACAGGTAAAATACTTTGCATGCCATGCCATTCGCTTCCCAGCCTGGAATGGCTATTGTGCCAAGAGCTCTATGTGCATTTTTTTTTTGTTATAGACATAGCAAATCAGCACATTTAAACCATCAAATTTTCATGTTTAATTGTTTGAGTTTAAATGTGACTTCATTTTTCGAGTGAGTATATTTGATAATTTGAATGCTACCACTTATATACCCATTGAGATCCACATGGTCATATGGAGGACCTTAGCTTGGTGGTACTTAGCTAACTTAATTTACCATACAGATGAGAAGAAGGATGTCTTCCTTCTGGATGGATACATTTTCAGTGGTTTATCTGATGAACTAAAGCAACAGATTATTGTAAGCAGTACAGCATATTGGGAATCTGAGTACCATGCATCTTCATTTTCCCTTTCTCTTATCACTACCTACCTTGTATATGCCAGATTGTTGCATCTGGGAGACAGGACGTATCAGAAAGAGCTAGAAAGTTTTTTCCATAGTAAGTCAAAAGATGTGTAAATTTCTTTGCCAATATTTCCATCTTCTTTTATATCTTATGATGTGCTAAGGTGCAATAATGTTGAAATTCTAATTTACCTGGTGATATTTTCAGGCCTATACAATACCGTTTACTTTGCTGAAGGTGAATTTTGCACTAGCAGGTTTGCTCACCCTTTCTGACAATAGTAAATAGTGTTCTATTTCAAGAATACGTAAGGATAATTACATATCATATCATTATAGAAGGACAAACAGTCCAATACTACCCTATAGCCATGCTATGGAAGTTGGAACATCAACAGTAAAAAAAAAGTATACATACCAATTAATGCAACTATCATACGTCAGTTTAAAATATATATGTTTTTTTATGTCTGCAGCAAACTTAGGGTGGTGAATGATTTGCTGGAGGGCATTCATTTTGTTGCGTCTATTGAAGCAATGTATCTTGGTGTTCGAGCTGGGATTCATCCATCAATTATCTATGACATAATATCGAATGCTGCTGGGAGCTCAAGGTTATGGGAGTTTCTTTATTCTTTTGTGTTCTGTCTAAACAAATAATACCTGACATTCTGTTTAATAAAATTTTACTACACTGATTACAGGATATTTGTGGAGTTAGTTCCAAAACTTCTGAGTGGGGATCCTTTGCTTATTGATTTTCTAAACTCAGCAAGGAAAAATGCAGTGAGTTCCTATTCCCTTTTTCTGATGAGAGTTGTATTGTGTTACTGGTCTGCTTGCTTTTTTGTAATTCAAGTCCACACACACATGTATGTTGCTTTGAAGCTAGCAAGGCCGCCACTTCTCTTAGATTTTGTGAAATTAGAGTTAATGGCTCATTATTCCCGTGAAGTTGTGAGATTGTGATTCAAATCTCTTTCTTAGATTTGAACATCTCAAGGACAGGGTTGCAGCATGTAATAGTTGTAGGTCCAGTGGAGTTTTATTGCACGTAACATCACAAAGTCAATTATGTCGCAGTTGGTTGTTTTCATTTGTTCTATGTTATGTGTGCATGTTGAAACCTGAAAGTAGTCATCCTATGCGTTGCATCACCTCCATGTGACACGGCCAATGATTTCTACATGTACTATTTGATTTGAAAGCTACCATGTTGTCAACTTGCCGCATCCGAAATTTCCTCACTGTTTGAGTGATATAAGGCAGGGACATATGCTTGAGATGCTCAACTTTTTTGTATCTGACATTCTCATATATTTGATGATTTTCAGTTAAATGACCATTGGATCTTTTGTCATAGTTTTTTGCCAAATGATATACGTGTTGGAGTCTCATGTACCATTTTAACCTCTACCTGCTTCCAGTCATAGTCACCAACAGTCGTAGTTTCTTGCCAAATGATAGCATCTATATATGCTAAACTTGTTATCTTACCATGTTAATCCTGTGACCAAAACTGTTGCTGTTTGACAATGATAGCATGTATATATTGATGTCTGACAATGATGCAAC
This sequence comes from Miscanthus floridulus, assembly GCF_019320115.1. Taxonomy (NCBI): domain Eukaryota; kingdom Viridiplantae; phylum Streptophyta; class Magnoliopsida; order Poales; family Poaceae; genus Miscanthus; species Miscanthus floridulus. The sequence continues at coordinate 406,999 of NC_089588.1, read as the reverse complement.
TTAAACCTGTCTGAAATGAAGCCATTTTCTGCATGTTGCCTCAAAAAGAATTACTTCAGTCCGACTCTAGGATTACGTTAGTCCTTTTAAATTATCTACAAGTAGTCTCTAGATAGAAGTTTATTTGCAATCTATCATGTTTCCTTGCTGGCGAAATTGTTTGTAATACAAGGCAAGAGCTTCTAGATCAGGCAAAACCTAACAGTATTTTGCACTTCATTTTGTTCGGATCTCTTCTTTTTAATTTGTGCCTACAATCTCTATACAGACCAATAATGCACTTCATTTTGCAAAGAATTTTTTTTTAAAAAAAATCAAAACTTTGCCGAGTGCCACCCATAGGGCACTCGGCAAAGAAATTTTTTTAAAAAAAATAAAAAATCTTTGCCGAGTGCCTTCCGGGTTGACACTCGGCAAAGAAATTTTTTTAAAAAAAATGAAAAACGTTTGCCGAGTGCCCGATGGCTGGCACTCGGCAAACAATTTTTTTAAAAAAAATAAAAACACTTTGCCGAGCGCCTATATGGTTGGCACTCGGCAAAGAAATTTTTTAAAAAAAATTAAAGCTCTTTGCCGAGTGCCTTACGCGTTGGCACTCGGCAAAGAAATTTTTAAAAAAATAAAAAATCTTTGCCGAGTGCCTGACGGGTTGGCACTCGGCAAAGAAAAATTTCAAAAAAAAAACTCTTTGCCGAGTGCCTCACGGGTTGGCACTCGGCAAAGATTTTTTTTTTTAAAAAAATAAAAAATCTTTGCCGAGTGCCTCACGGGTTGGCACTCGGCAAAGAAATTTTAAAAAAAAAATTAAAAAAATCTTTGCCGAGTGCCTGCAGGGTTGGCACTCGGCAAAGTGACCGTCAACGGAACCGCCGCCGTGACGGTCGCTTTTCTTTGCTGAGTGTCCCCGGGGCACTCGGCAAAACCTTTGCCGAGTGCCCGATAAAAGACACTCGGCAAAGAGAGCTTTGCCGATCAGATTTTTGCCGTGTGGTCTTTGCCGAGTGCCGCACTCGGCAAAGGCTTTGTCGAGTGCAATTTGGCCTTTGCCGAGTGCCTCAGGCACTCGGCAAAGAACCTGAATTCAGTAGTGTATTATCATGAAGAAAGCTCTAGGAGACTTGGTCATGTTAGATTAGTCCACTAAATATGTTCCATAAGAAAAGAAATAGCAATTTTTAGTTTAAATTTATAGTTCAATTTTTCTATAAAATTGTTTCCAATTCACCAAACCTATTCTTATCTCTTTCTAAAGGAATTCAAAAAACAAAATAAGAAAAAGAAAAAATACTGGAATTCCGGATTTTTCCAATTTCTCTCATTAAAATATTCCAAAATTAAGAATGGGTTTAGTTACTTAAATTCAAAAAGTGAATCAAAGAATTTCAGTATGGTTATTCCCAGGGGCGGATGCACGGGTGGGGCTGTCGGGGCTGCAACCCCACTCGTGAGCCTGGTTTCTACCTTAAATCACTGTTACTTAGCTTTGAATTACTATTAATGTTTAGCTCTAGTACTAAATCTTCATTATTTAGCCCTTCTTTGTTCCCGTCTTGGATCCGCTCCTGTGGACGCCATAATTTAGAAACTTAGAAAAGCAATAGTAAAATTGGGTCCAGTATGGTCCGCATGTCAAGCCTTGAACTTTCGATTGGCATGTACTGTATAATCTATCCTCCCAGTTGACCGGTGGACGCCATAGCTAAAAAGCTCTAGTCTAGATTGTTGCAACATCAAGGGAGGAGCGCTAATGGAAATGGGACAGAGATGGCGAAGCGTGTCGATCGTAAATTTGTTAATGGAAAGAAAGGCGCCACTATTTCACCTCTTTGTTTATGGCTGATCGAAACTGTAGGAATATATGGGCTCGGCCCAACGAAAATTCCCAATAATCTATATCTCTTATAAAAGCAAAACACCTAGATCTTTCAATTTACATATGCAAGCTATCCACGTGTCCTACACCACTAAATACCACATCATCCACCTAATAAGTGCTACAACACTACATATTTTTAGTCTATCAACATACAAGGAGATTTTTTTATATTTAATCATTTTTATTCAATATTTTAAAAATAACCATTCCTAGAAGAACTTTGCTTATCTGATCCTTTTGGTCGCGCCTAAGGCTAGATAACGAGCTGGCTCAGCTCGGCTCGGCTCGGCTCATTCTGGCTTGTTAAGATAACGAGCTAGCTCGGCTCGGCTCGTTATCGTAACGAGCCAGAAAGCCAGTTTGGCTCGGCTCGTTAAAAGCTCGAGCTGGTTCGTTAAGCTCGCGAGCCAAGTATAAAAAATACACAAAATATAATATTTGCATTTACCTAAAGTTTGAGAATAATAATAATATAAAAGAAATGCATCTAGACCAGTTACCAGTCAATTTATAGGGTCTAGACTAGTTACCAATCAATTGTAAAGTGCAAGACATGAAGTAATACAAAAACTAATATAAGTTTTGATACTTTTTTTTTCTGGAAGCTTGGCTCGTTTAGCTCGCGAGCGGCTCGCGAGCTGGCTCGAGTTGGCTCGTTATAGCTAACGAGCTAAAATCTTGGTTTGGCTCGGCTCGTTATCATAATGAGCTGAGCCGAGCCCGCCACGATCCGAGCGAGCTAACGAGCTTCGAGTTTTTCGTCCAGCCTTAGTCGCGCCGATCTGGCTAGCATGACAAAATCACGTTTTCATGTAACATGTGTTGGCACGGCAAGATCTGTCACGTTCGACGGTGTTTTCGACGTGGAAAACCTTGTCATCCCACTCCCATTAACGTGACGGTATTGTTTTGTCGCGCCACCGGAAAAGGCGTGACAAGGCTCAACCTTAGAAAAATCATAACTCTTCGATACAACATCAGATGAAAATGATTTTTACATGAAATAATATAAATTTCAGCAGCATAATAATTGCGTACCAATGCTTGTCGCATTAGAAAAATAATACTTTTTTTGTATGATGCCAAATGAAGATACTTTTTATATCATAGTTGTAGCTCTCAATGAGATCTACAACTTTATAGTTTTGAGTTTTTACATTTGAGGTCGATAAGATGCTCGAGAAAAAAGTATAATGTTTTAGTAGCATATTAATTGTATATCAAGGATTATCGCCTCACGAAAATTATATTTTTCTTGTATGGTGTCAAATGTAGATATTTTTAATATCAAAGTTGTAGTTTTCGATGAGATCAATAACTTTTTAGTTTTGAGGCCTTTCATTTGAGAGTCCTTCTTTAATTTGATCTAATATTCTTGTATGGTTGTCAAATAAAGATACTTTTTATATCAAAGTTATAGGTATCGTTGAGATCAACAAATTTTTAGTTTTGAGACCTTACATTTGAGAGTCCTCCTTTAATTCTTGTATGGTTATATGGCCGTCAAGTTCTCCTTTAATTTGATGTAATATTCTATAAGCATTTTATTTGATCTTCCATTAGCTTACTCAATACAACCATTTTATTTCTATATGAGAGTCCAGTAGCAAAACGCGTCGGCTGTTCTTTTAGTTCTAAATAAATCTCAAAGGCTTTATTTATATGTGCAAATGAGGAAGTAGGGAACTTTAGTCCCACCTTGCTAGTTAGAGTGAAGGTTGCCATACTTATATACGGAAGCTCTCCTACGTGCACCGGCGATCCATCAGGGCATAGGGACAGTATATATGTAGGTTTCTAGAACCCATGTCCTTGCGATCCAGCATCTAGGTCCCAACTTCCATGACCCCACATCCATTATGCTTCTCAAATGTGGCTAGATTATATATTAGTAGTGTTTTTGGCACTTTGACGATTCGTGCGATGAGATCACTTGGATTTGATTGGTTCTCAATAGTATCTCCATGTTAATTATCGCCTGACCTACTAGAAAAAAGAGTTGAATCTTAGAAACAATGACTAGATGGTGAGCTTGTTTTCAATGGATGCCAACAAAATTTCGTTGTCAAGGAACTTTGGCCTGTATCCCGAGATGATCAATGAGCCTTTCTTCAAGCTATTGATAGCATTACGTAGTCGCAAAATACCTATACTGTCCTTACGAAGCAAATGCTGAGAACACCGAGAAAATTTGCTAAGATAGAATTACAAACCGGCCAAGCCCATTTTTTCTGGGAGATGTAGCTAAGCCTAAAACCAATTTCGGCCTCGCCATAGGCTCACACAATCAAAAACCTCACAAAACCATAAAATCTAACCGTATTTTCTCAAGGACAATCTGAGTCTGTTACCAATAGTATCCTAAAAAGACATCAAGACTTCACGATAATCATGGATTTAGGAGGAACCCTAAAGGGAGACATGAGAAAGGACAAAATCTGTAAAATGAAATAAATGCGATAAAATCCAAAGATTTGACAACCGCTGTTTCTCCATCTGATACAGAATCCTGACCCAAACCTGCTACCACCCTAAATTCCATGGGTTTGACAAGGAAAACAATACAAAAAGAATGTTGGTAAAACATAAATTGGTGGTCCTCTTGTGATGGATTTGCTAGGTGAGCTCCCTAGTGATGTTCACACATGTCCTAGCATATCAAAACTCCCTCCATAATTTAAAACGAAATTGCATCGAAATCACAAGAGCAAAAATACATAAAAACGGCTCCAGAAATCCTGAAACGTTCAAGACATGATGGAGATAGAGATTGGAGCAAGCATAATCCTTGGGTTAACTATAGATGTTCCGATATAAGCCGCCCTAGCTAATCGCAACTTTAGATCGCAAAAAGGTTAAGAACAAGAGCTGCTCTGTCGTCTCATCCTCTCCCTAACGGCCTAACCCTAGTCCAAACTCTCTCAATCAGAGAAATGAGAGCCACACCACAAAAACCACCTTAAAGTCTCCTCTCCAAACAGACGTACATCAACCATATCCCATGCATTAGATTATTTTACAAAATCGCATACATCTCTCAACCATGTACCCGGCCTGCAGGGGCAGCATGTACGGTTCAATCTTTGATCGCTTCATCGGACAGACGAAGTGTATTCATGATCTCGCTTCATCGTGACCCAATCTTCGTTACGAACCAAATTACTGAAGCCCGCTAGTCATGGTTTTGAGACTCAAACCACTAAACATTATTTTGAGACCCACACCACTAAATTGTCCATGCCTTGTATGCACCGCGAGACATTATACTGGATGTAGTTAATATATCACTTAGTGATTGTTTGGATATCTAGGGCTATTTGTTAGCTAGCTAAAAATGAGCCCTACCCATTGAAACATGGGGCTAATAATAGGCGGAATATTTTATTAGCCAAACATCCAACTAGTTGGCCAACCTTAACTAATTTAGGTTAATTTTTAGCATGGCTAGTAACCAGCTCTAAGAAATATGTGGCATATTTAATTACAAGACAACGATGATGAGATGAGTTGACGTGCAAAACACACAATACACACACAAATCGGAATTGTGGTGAAGACGAGTCAATGGTGACGCAGACGAAAGCGCCCTTTGTCGGCAGATCGGGGTGCCATTATATATAGCGTCGTTAGCACATTGCGTTAGTCTTCTAGATTACCCATGTACACGCGCTTTTTGTTCCATTCGTGACCGTTTGGCCGGCCATCATAATATCCAGTTTATTTCGTCAACGATAGCACAAATAATTAATACTGAAATAAGGTATATACGGCATTAATTACTGGATGGTGATTCTTTTGTTGACTTCCACTCTCGCAAGTCAGCTAGTCGCTATATGTACACGTAATCTCATACACGCGTGTATGCAAGTCAATATGCACATAGAAAATTCTATGTACCAAATTAAAGCTTGGTGTCGCTGGTAATCTTGGTTTCGCTGGTTATCACAAGCGATGCAAATTAAAGCTTTTGTCCTTGTGAATAATTAATTAATGATACTTTCAACTAGTACTATTTCTAGCTACTTCCCCCGTTTTAAATTATAAGTTGCTTTGACTATTTTGATATATAGAAATTTCTATGTATCGACATACTGGGGCGCTGTGCTCATTTGCACCGTTGGTCAATGACCTGACCTGCACTGTCCGCCGGTGTTGTCGTCATATCCGCAGGCGGCGTGCGTTCCGATCTGCAAGTCAGTGCCCTGTTCCGACGACGACGACGACAACGACGAGAGCTTCTGAATTCTTCTGATCCGTCAGTATCAGTGTGCGTGTCGTTCTCGGCAGCATGGCCGTTCTTTGTCTGAAGTCCAACCAAAGATACAAAGATGAACTGCACTGTGAGCGCAAAGCAGGAGGACTAGGACAGTACCGGCGCATAAGCTCCCGCCGCGCCTTTGACGTGACACCTTCAGACATTCACATTCGTAATGTTATAAAACATGTTGCAATGGTTAGGATCTTTTTCTTTTCATTTTTTACGATCAACACAGTAGATGAAAGTAGAAGAACAAATAGACAAGATAGGGAGACTATTCTTTATTTCTCTGAATATTGACGATTACAACATAGTAGAGCTCCCACGTGTATATATAGTCCTGCCAAGGCTTAAGAGTTTTGGTAAGAGCTCACATATAAATGGACTGGGATTAGGATTTTTCCTTCTCCTTTCCTTCTAGGATTAAGTCCATATGTTTCACAACACACCTCCTTGGACGATTGCCACGATATGCACATGCCTCATTAAAAACTCTATCCAAAAACCCAGTGGGAAAACGGTTTTTGGAGAAAAGAGTACACGACATTCGTTATTTTGCATTGCACATGTTGTCTCATTAAAAACTTTGTGTGAGAAACCTTCAAGTAAAAACTCATATAGGAAAAAAGAGTACGACATTTAACCTTCTTGGTCATTCATTCTTTGAGATATTCTAATATTCATGAATAGATATTGATCTTCACTGTTTTAGCATATATGATCTACTTAATCTTTGTAATTCTAGTGGTTTTAATTACCTTCAAGGTAGATTCAATCAAATTGCTCCCCCTCATATAGCCGTACTTTGAACTTCATTGTTCCAATAACACTTTTTATAACTCTGTGCTTAATTAATGGTATGTGATATCACAATACTATATGTTTCAAAAGTTGGGCTCATAATTCTTCTATGAATTATAATACGGGTATAAACAAGAGCAATATGTTTCATGCATACTGACCATTTATTAGTTATGCAAAACAAATAAATTTTATCCTTCAGGGTAATAAATCCTAAAATATAGAAGACAATTTTACACCAGGAATCCTATACTATTTTTAAATTTTGCTAATCACTTTTATATATTCTTTCTCTCTTATACATTTGCATCAGGAACTCTTTCCTACTCTTTATTCTTTGCACGCCCTTCCACCTTTAGATTAGTCGACAAACACGCACGGGAGAGAGAGGATATCGGAAGCGCGTAACTTTACGAGGAATAAGGTGAGTTTTTCCAAATTTTAAAAGATTAGGAGGATGGATTATGAGTTGTTGGGCATGGGTTTTTTCTCATCTTGCTAAAAACCAAGAATTCGGAAAGGATTTAGCAACTCGGGAGATGCTCTTACCCATACATGTAACGCGCTTTTGTTCAATTCGTGACCGTCCAGCCGGCCATTGTCACAAGAGAAACATCTTTTCCTTTCTGAATGTCCTGTTTATTTCGTCAACGATCGAAGCACAAAAATAAGGTATACGGTATTAATTACTGGATGGTGATTGATTCTTCTGTTGACTTCCTCTCGCAAATCAGCTATTCGCTGTATGTACACGTCAGCTCATACGTCTATGCAAGTCTATATGGACATGCATTTATGAATCCACAATACATATACGACGTAAGTACCTAGAAATAGTACTAGTTGAAAGTAACATTAATTAATTATTCACGATGACAAGCTTATTTGCATATCGCTTGTGATAACCATGGAGACCAAGATCATTACCGCAGACACGGTTTCAACGTTGACTTATTAGGAGCTAGCAGCTAGCTAGCGTTTTGGCTGCACCACAGCGCACGCTCCGGTCAAACTAACGTTGCCGTGCCCATGACGGCAGCTTTGATTGGCACTTGTGCCCGCTGACAGTGATAGCTAGCTAGCTCTGTCTGGAGACTAGTAGAGACTTGCGAGACAAAGTGATCATGTGAGCTGCATACGACTGCAAATCAAGTCTTCCTAGTTTCTATCATTGCCACTGTAACATAGGAGTAGATGCAATCTTTGGGTTGGAGACAAGTCAAAAGAGGCCTATCGATTTTGACATATATATAGCTATCCAGCGTCAGTAATATCAGTCACCATAATCGAAACTGCAGTGCACCCTCTCTGAAAACTGATAAGCAGATGGAGACGTGATCGCGATGCCAAAAGGTTTGTGAGACTAGATGATTTGAATTGTCTAGTTTGACAACGCAAAACGAACAAGTTCATCATCGTCCGATCCCCTGAATCATAAGTATGAAGTATGCAACTGAAGACTTTGCTTCAGCGAATACTGTCATCGAGCTGTTTCACCACATCCGGTCAACTCAAGATCTAGTCTGACTTTGACATTTTATTTGCTCTGATCTGATCTGACTGGCGGCACACGTGCTCTATCGACGATCTGTGTGGCAACTTAAGACTTCAGATCCGATGATGTAGGCCGTATAGGTCAACTTCAGACTTGAGACTTATCCAGGAATGATTGCCTAGGATCAATGAGAAATTGTCACTATACATCACCGCTAAATTAATCTTGCCTACGAATATTGTTCTAATACCAGGACCACAAACAATATAATATACATATAAATGCAAAGTACTGCAAGATCTCACAAATAATGTTTTGTGAATGTTGATTTTGAACAAATTAAAGGAGAATTTCTACAGAGATCAATTTTTGTTCTTGTGTAAATAAAGTGGCAGTTCTCACACGTTTTAATTATCTTATTTATCATTAATGGCGTTGCTACCACACAGAAGAAAATTTTCAAAGACGACTTTTGATACAGGGGTGTTGTCACGTACTTTCTAGATCACTGTTTATTATTGGGCGTTGTCACACATGGCTCTGAAACAACAAAGGTGTTACTCTCTCTGTTCTACACTAGCCTTCAGAGATATCACAACAGTTGTTCATTGAGGATACCAAGGGTGTAGTATTTTTGTCACGACCCCTGATTAAATAGGCATGACTTTGAAACAAAGGAGTCTAGTAGTTGCTCACCGAATGGTATAACTACCTCCGTCCAAATTATGCCGCTTTGACCTTTTTTTTTTTTGATACATCCACTTTCCTATGTATCTAGATATAACAATATGTCTAGATGCATAGCAAAATCGATGTATCAAAAATGTCAAAGCAACTTATAATTTGGAACGGAGGGAGTATTATACAATAGTAATTAACTTGCTATACTTCTATGACTAGTGCTTGTTGGTTCACCCCTTGGTATCGACACAGATGGTCCCTCGCATTGATGAGTTGGGATGACTAGCAATGCTTTATCTTAACTGTGACACTCTCAAATCACTACTTCTGGCAGACACATAAGGGTTATTCATGGTGCAGATGAGCAATCCTTTATGAATAAATGCATAGCAACATAATAGCACCTACCAGCAATTTGCAATGTATATAGTAGTGATAAGAAAAAAGCAAATAATCACCTCCAACTCAATATAAATATAGTAGTGGTCCCCAGTTCCACCTCTAGCTCAACAAAGTGTAGTGCCCAAAATAACACTAGCATAGTATTGGCGGCCAAAAGAAAGAGGATAGATGGATGAATAGTAGAATAAGAAATAAAGGCTCATGCATGATGTGTTGAGAACGAGAGGCCAAAGGAAAGTTGACACTACCTAGTCTGAGGGTGAAAGGTCCTAATAGCTAGAGGGGGGTTGAATAGCCTATTAAAAATTTCTACAACAACACTTAGCAAAGATGTTAGACAATTAAACGGCGAAGCGAGTGTTGCGCTAGCCTACTAAAATGCAAGCCACCTACCACAATTCTAGTGTCTATGATCTCTAAGCACACAATGGCTATGTCACTACACTAAGTTAGTGTACTCTCAAAGACTAACTAAAGAGCCACACTAACCACTAGACCTGACACAAGCTTGCTGTCAAAACTAATTACACTAAAGAGCGAAGCAACACTAGAAATGTAAATGCAAGCTAGGGGATGTGATGATTATACCGCCGTGTAGAGGAATTGAGCCAATCACTTTGATCTAGCCAATCAATCACAACGAATGCCAAGAAATCCTCGGACAGATGACACAAGATTTTTTTACCGAGGTTCACTTGCTTACCGGCAAGCTAGTCCTCCTTTTGGCGATTCACTCACTTGGAGGTTCACGCGCTAATTGGCAGCACACGCCAAACCCTCAATAGGGTGCCGCACAACCAATACAAGATGAGGATCACATAAGCCACGAGCAATCTACTAGAGTACCTTTTGGCTCTTCACCGGGGAAAGGTCAAGAACCCCTCACAATCACCACAATCGGAGCCGGAGACAAGCACCTTCCTCCGCTCGATGATCCTCGCTGCACCAAGACGTCTAGGTGGCATGGGAGTAGTTTAAGTTAGCCTTTAGGGGACATCACATTCCTTTGGGGCTAATGTGCATGAAAGTAGCCGAGTTCATGCGACTCACACAAGGGACCAAGACCCTTACCGAGTACATGCATGCCTTCATCAATTTGTCCCGCTACGCCCCAGGGTTCGTCGATATAGAGGAAAAGAAGATAGAAAGCTTTAAGAGAGGCCTTGGCACTAAGCTAATGAAGACTATGGCCAACTCAAGGTGTACCACATACAATGAGTTCATTAGTGATGCCTTGACCCAGGAGAACTAGAACAATTTGCATGCAGCAGCGAAGGGCTGTAAAAGAGCAAATGAGGTAGGCGCCTCAGGATCTTCCCAGTACAGAGCTCCAGTGGTGTCTAGGCCATAGTTTCATCCACCAGTGCCCAAGTTCAGGCCTCCTCCACCAAAAGCCTAGGCCAGCCAACCTCAGAAGGTGTTTCGCAAGGCGTTCACCATTGCGCTACCCAAGGGAAACGGAGGGCAAGGAAGCTCAGCAGGACCAAGGAGCAATCAACCATGCTTCAACTATAATCAGTTGGGCCATTGGGCCAAGGAGTGCCCCCATCCTAAGAAGAATGGCAATCAAAACCAAGGTAATCAGCAACAGGCAAATCCAAAGGCACGTCCTGGATACATGCATTACACAGCTATTGAAGAAGTTCCTGCGGGAGAAGTTATCACCGCCGGTATGTTTCTTGTTAACAAACATCCCGCCATTGTTTTATTTGATTCTAGAGCTTCTCATTCATTTATGAGCCAAGCATTTGCATCTAAGTATGATAAGAAGATAATTGAGGTAGACAAGGGTGGTTATAGTATAAGTTCAGCTGAGGCTACTATTTCAATGAATCAAATAGTCAGAGATGTGTTCATCTCTATACAAGAGAAAGAGTACACTATGGATCTGATAGTATTGCCAGGATGAGTCATAGATGTGATCTTAGGCATGAAATGGATGAGTGGACATGCGGTTCTCATTGACACTAGCACTAGGACAATTATGTTGAGAGAACCAAAGGGAGGTAATGCTTTTCTAGTACGACTTCCCCGAAGTTTTGATCTCCAAAACTTATCTTGTGCTATCCAAGCCACTACCCTTTGTGATATTCCAGTGGTTTGTGAGTTTCCTGATGTATTTCCAGATGAGTTGCCGGATTTACCGCCTGATAGGGATGTGGAGTTTAAGATTGAGTTAGTGCCAGGTACGGCACCTATCTCAAGAAGACCCTATAGGATGCCACCAAATGAGTTAGCTGAACTTAAAATTTAGTTATAAGAACTGTTGGGCAAAGGTCTCATTCAACCTAGTTCATCTCCATGGGGATGTCCAGCTTTATTTGTAAAGAAGGACAAGTCCTTGAGAATATGTGTGGATTATAGGCTGCTTAATGCTATGACCATTAAGAACAAGTATCCTTTGCCTCATATCGATATCTTGTTCGATCAACTAGCAAAAGCAAAGGTATTCTCTAAGATTGACTTGAGGTCAGGCTATCATCAGATTAAGATCAGGCCAGAGGATATACCTAAAACAGCTTTCTCCAGTAGGTATGGCTTGTACGAGTATTTGGTCATGTCTTTTGGACTGACAAATGCTCCTTCCTACTTCATGTACTTGATGAATTCGGTATTCATGCCCAAGCTCGACAAGTTCGTGGTTGTGTTTATTGATGATATCTTGATTTATTTGGAGAATGAGGCAGACCATGCAGAGCATCTGAGAGTTGTTTTATCCAGATTGAGGGAACATAAGTTATATGCCAAGTTCAACATGTGTGAATTCTGGTTGAGCAAAGTACCTTTTTTGGGTCACATCTTATCTAGAGATGGAATTTCTGTAGATCCATCTAAAGTACATGAAGTCATGGATTGGAAAGCCCCAACTTCGGTTCATGAAGTTCGGAGTTTTCTAGGATTGGCAGGCTACTATCGTCGTTTCATTCCTGATTTCTCCAAGATAGCTAAGTCCATGACCAGACTATTTTAGGAAGGATGAAAGGTTCAATTGGATGCCAGAGTGTGAAGATGCTTTTCACACCCTACGGAAATTACTAACTATAGCTCCTCTTCTAGCACAACCAGACATTGAAAAGCCTTTCAATGTGTTCTGTGATGCATTGGGTATAGGTTTGGGGTGTGTGCAAATGCAAGAAGGTCGAGTTATTACCTATGATTCTCGGTAGTTGAGAAAGCATGAAGTCAATTATCCTACGTATGATTTAGAGCTTGCAGCAGTTGTTCATGCGTTGAAGATATGAAGAACATTACTTGTTGGGAAACGTATGTCACATATATACTGACCACAAAAGTCTCAAATATATCTTTACTCAACCTGAGCTGAACATGAGGCAGCGAAGATGGTTAGAGCTGATCAAGGACTACAATTTGGAAGTGCACTACCATCTAGGAAAGGCTAATGTTGTAGCAGATGCACTTAGTCCGAAACCTTATTGTAACACTTTGGAAGCCTTGTTGGAAGATGGATTTAATTTGTTGCATCCCGTTGTGCTGCACAATATCACTATCAGTTGCTCACTTGAGAGCAAAATCATAGAACTGTAGAAGATAGATGTAGGTGTATTTCACATCAAATGAAAGATGAAAGAATAAGAATCCAAGCATTTTAGGTTGGATGAAAGAGGTGTGCTATGGTTTGAGGACCGACTCATGGTACCGAAAGACCGCGAGCTTAGAAATCAAATCTTAGATGAAGCTCATTCATCCAAGTTATCTATCCATCCGGATAGTAGCAAAATGTATCAAGATTTGAAAACCCATTTTATGTGGACCAAGATGAAGAAAGAGATCGCCGCCTATGTTGCTAGGTGTGATAATTGCAGTAGAGTCAAGGCCATTCATTTGAAATCTGCTGGATTACTTCAGCCGTTGCCTATTCTAGGCTAGAAATGGGAGGAAATAAGTATGGACTTTATTACAGGCCTTCCGCTGACACAGCAAGGTCATGATTCTATATGGGTCATTGTAGATCGCCTTACCAAGTTAGCGCATTTCATACCGGTTAACACCGTGTATCATGTGGGGAAGTACACTGAGCTATACGTTTCTCAGATCGTGAGACTACATGGAGTACCAAGGACTATAATCTCAGATCGGGGACCACAGTTTATAGCTCATTTTTGGGAACACTTGCACTAGGCTTTAGGAACTAAACTAATCAAAAGTTCAGCATATCATCCACAAACTTCGGGACAGACAGAGTGAGTGAACCAAATCTTAGAAGATATGTTGAGAGCCTTTGTTATATCTTTCAGGGGTTCATGGGAGAAATGGCTACCGTTAGCCAAGTTCTCCTACAACAACAGTTATCAAGCGAGCATCAAGATGGCTCCTTTTGAAGCCTTGTACGGTTGGAAATGTAGAACTCCCTTGAATTGGATTGAGCCCGGAGAAAGAAGATATTTTGGCATTGACTTTGTCACCGAAGCTGAAGAACAGGTATGCATTATCCAATAGCATATGAAAGTAGCTCAATCAAGACAAAAGAGTTATGCTGATAAAAGAAGAAGACCACTAACTTTTGAAGTGGGAGATTATGTATACTTAAAAGTGTCACCTATGAAAGGAGTGCAGAGATTGGGAGTAAAAAGAAAGCTTGCGTCTAGATATGTAGGGCCATACAAGATTATTAAACAGAAAGGAAATGTCACCTACAAGTTACAACTTCCTCCAGAGATGAGTACGGTATTCGATGTCTTCCATGTTTCTCAGTTGAAAAGATGTCTTCGCATACTTGAGGAAGCCATTGCACCCACCAACATTAAGATCCAATCAGATTTGACATATGAAGAAAAACCAATCCGAGTGCTAGAAGGAATGGAAAGAGTAACATAGAGCAAGGTCATTAAGTTCTACAAAGTGGTGTGGAATAACCACAGTGAACAAGACACCACATGGGAATGGGAGGATTATTTACGTGAGGTTTATCCTGCCTTTTATGAGGAATGGTAGGTCTTTTAAATCTCGGGACGAGATTTCTATAAGGGGGAGGGGCTGTAACACCCCAGTGTTAAGCATTGCATTTGGCATCTGCATTTCATGAGCACAAGCATCATCCCAGCATTCATGAACATGATCATATGAAATTTCATCTCATTTTTATACAATATCACATGAAATGTTGATTTTATATATATGCTTATGATTGCAATCATGTATGATCAATGTAAGAAATGGTTGGGAGGTCATGAAAACACCTTAGACACATCTAGAATAATAAATGGAACAATGTTTGTATTCATGACATAGGCCAAATTTGCTTCTAAGTGTTGGTTTCATTTGAAATGCCATTTTCATGATACTAGTTTGACCAAAGTTGAAGAGTAGATTAGAGTGTTTACATGGCTGTGTGACCTAAATAAAAGTTGTAGTACTTAACTAGGGTAACAACTTTTATTTTTGGGTCAAGGTCTAGTTCAGTGCATAGCATGCTCAAAAATAGCTCACAATTAACAAGAAAATGCTGTTTTACACTTGGTCAATTTTTTTCTAAGTGTTGGCCTGATTTCAGTTTACAAGTAACTGACTTTGGGATGATTTAACTCGCAAATCATGGCGAATTAAGGAATACTCCCTAAGGCAAAGTTGTAGATGGCATGTAGCTCTACAACTTTCCTTAATGGAGTTTTTGCAATGGACTAACGGATTAGGAGATATGTGGGGATGAAAATGCACTGTCAGTCATCGTAATCTGCCCTAATGGCCGCGTTTACACGCACCCCGGTGGCCGACCGGCCACAGGCCATGGTCACCGCGTGGTGGCCATACACCGGCGTTGGCCCGACCGATCAGGCCAAAGCGGGCACATAAGCGCCGCGCACTCGCCACTTGCTCTGCCTCTCGGGCCACAGCTGCTTCGCCATCACCTCCACCTTCTCGAGCCACCAACATCACCTATCGACCCTAGGTATAGCGGCATTTAGCCTCGCCGTGCATGCGGCCAAGCTCACTGACGCCACCTCGAGCCCTCACCTACACCGTGTAGCTTCGCTAGGTCACCAGGATGGAGTAGCCATCCTCGCCTGAGTGTGCCATAGCCGAAGATGGCCGACGTACCATCGCCTGACCTCCATGGTCCGCCATGGCTGCCGTCGAGCTTGCTCCGGCGAGCCACCGAGCCAACTAAGCCTACCAGTCGATGCGCGGGGGAGAGAAGAGTGCAACGATGAAGACTCTACCACCGGAGACCTTGCCGTCGGCGAGTTCTCACCGGTCAACGCCGTCCCCTGTCTTGGTCTCGCTGACGGGTGGGTCCCATTGACCGCGGGCCTCAGCTGTCAGTCTGTGTGATGTTTTGATTTTCTGATTTATTTTTCTAGATTTTGAATGCATGTTTCAAAAAGTCATATCTCAAGCTCGGAGTGTCCAATTTTGGTGAACTAAATTTTGTTGGATTCCTCATGAAGTGTAGTATTTGATAAAGATATGAAATGCACTGCTTCTAGTATTTTCCTAGGAGAATAAAATGTAGCTAGATAAATGTTTTTAAATGGTTTCTATCTTGGAAAATGCATAACTTATGCTTGGTATGTGCAGAAATTGTGATTCCAATTTTGTTGAGTTGGTATTGACATGCTCTAGCTAGGAAAAATACTAAACTTGCAGTGGTCATAGTTTGGATATGGTCTTTTTATTTAATCCTAAATAAATGCTAGCTTCTAGTAAAAATAAATAAGGCAAAAATACATAACTTGGGCTCATGCAAAAATTTGTATAGTGTTCTTGTGTTATGGTGAAAGTAAGAAAAATAGTAAATCCGTTGTTTGGCACTTTTCACTATGCTAAACTATTTTTGCTAAAATAAGCCTATGTAACTTGTCATTTTTGTAGAGGTAGCTACACTTATCTAAATGGTATGAAATTTGTACAGTAGCCTATTAAGGTCATTTGTAGGCTACTCTAAGTTTCTTAGAATTTATTAAGCAATAGAAATATTTATCCTTTAAATCACCTTATTATCTAAGAAAATTAATAAATGAATATAAATAAATTAGTTATGTTTAACCATGATATTTTCTGTGGTGCTTGTGATGCATATGGTCTGTTGATGTTATTAGTTAAGCTTGGAAGTATTTGGTTGTATGCAACTATTTAATTATCGCTTTATAATTTAACTAGATGGCTGCATGTATAATTTCTATTTGGTGATGATTTCATGATGATAGTGATCTTTTCTATAAAGATGGTTAATAACAAAGTTGTAGATAACTTACAGATCTACCTTGTATTAAATTTTCATAGTGATAAGCCTTGTGGTTTATAAATTATGGCTGTTAGAAGTCTGCTATCAGAAATGCTTGCCCTCTGGATAGATCTGAAAGATTGAATTATTTGACCTAGACAACTGCTGAATCACATTAAGAGGATTAAACTAAAGCTGTAGGCAATTTAATAAGCTTTCCAGAATGTTTAGAACCATATTATTTTGATGTGTATAACTCCATTTATGATCAAAACAAGTAGCTACTGTCTTGTAGTCTAGAAAATGATTTACATAAATGTTTGTTTAAGTTACTAGAGATGAGATATGCACCTACTCAGTAAAAGTAAATGTAACTTGTTATCACCTTAATGCAATGCTATTGAAAACACTTATGAGGATGCATGAATCACATCATATCATATTATACATGTCATCATATATGCATTCGTGATATCTTATTTCATGCTCATGCATATAGGATCGTCCGAAGGGAAAACCCTTTTGGAGTTCAACGAAGAAGAGAAGGGGGATCAGTAGGAGACACCTTAGGCCATAGCTCCAAGAGAAGAGGAGCAAACTCTCGAGGACCTCCCTAAGTGTCTTGACTACCGGCCAACCTCTTTCCTCAAAGGCAAGCCCCATAGCATTCTAAGTCTCCTATGTTTTACAAAATATCATTTGAGTCCTTTATGTTTGATGCATTAGGTTATAAGAGTTGATTGGAAACACTTGATGCATAGAACTACCTTGTCCAATTACATATACCTTTAATCCTATGTAGGTCTAGGATAGAATATATGTTTAGCCATGCTTAGACCAGTAGAAGTCGGGTGATTTCCTGTCACCTACGAGATATAGGTGGATACCGAAGCACGGTTGGCTATATTTGCTATCGTGGAAAAGAACCATGGGGTAATATAAATGGAGGCCGAGTGGAGTCTATGTGTAGGTTGACTCATGTGATTCCGTTTGTGCCAATTAAGGACCGTACCATTGTTGGCACTTCTACCAAGATTGAACGCACGCCTCTCACTTAGCTGGCCGGATAACTCGTTCCGACCATGAAACCGAGTAGCTCAACTCAGGCTGGGCCCTATTCTATAAAAGTGCGCACTCTGGATGGTAGTAAGGATGTGCGGGGAGCCAGACGTGAGCCCAAGGGCAGGCCGGGCCTGATCGTCCTAGCAGCTGGTTTTCCCTGATTGTGCGGCGCTGATCGAACCCGCGAAATATGGACCTGAGTTATACCAAAGGTGACTTAAGATGACCATTGATCTGGTTTGCCTAGATTTGTGTTAGGAATAAATTCCTAGCTAGTTGAAATCGATTCGAATCGCCGTCTCTCCCGGACAATGAGAAACTTAGCTAGCTCCAACATCGTAGTAACTGTATTTTGGAATGATGGTTATGATGAACATTGGAATTATTATACCGGCTATGGTTACTACTGTATTCTACTAAATAATATACCACATGTTTGGCACAGGCTAGTTACTATTCTAGAGGTAAATAGCTATAATTAACTTGATGACTGAATTATAACAATATACTTGAATCGGTAAGCTTTTTATTCAAAATGTTGTTAAGTTAGCTCCACTTATAAAGCCTTGCATAATCCTTGGAGTCATTTTATTTTTGGTTTATGACGGGTAAGTCTAGCTGAGTACCTTCTCGTACTCAGGGTTTTATTCCCATTGTTGCAGATGGTACAGTTTATCATGGCTATTGCAAGAACTGCTTCTGTCCCGCCGTGGACGAGGAGTGAGCCCTGGGCAGGCATCTCTTATTAATCCTTCTCATATGCTTTTGTGGGTGTGATCATGAGCTGGCACTGTATTTGAACTATGATGGCAAATGTTAGTTTCAAACTTTAATTTGCTTTCGCTACTATTTTACTGAACTTGGATTGTAATAACCTAAATTCGTACTCTGATGGATGGACTGTATTTGTGAACTTTATGTAACGTGTGACATGTATGTTGAATCATGTACGATCTTGGTTGTATGTTGATGGTTAATCGAGATCCTTCGTTGTACTCGATGGACTACCGGATTTATATGGGCTCAAGTATGACAGTGCGACCGCTTGCGGGTTGCCATTGTAGTTTTGCTCTTATAAATTTGTTGGTTCTGCTACATTTCCTTTATCGTCTTCGACCTGCTGGCTGAATAATGCTCCATGTTATACATTTGTCAAAAGACTTCTTCTGCTCCGCTTTTGCTTGAAATACCTTCTGTAATATATATACATTTCATATGTGTGGAGCTTCAAAGAATATCTTTGATTATTAGTCCTTTGCCTTTTGCTTTAACTGTAGTCTGTAATATACATATGCGCTGTGCTGCTGATCAAATGCAACTAGAAAATTAACTCTGCTATCACTATCTGCATATATATACTGGTTTCTTTTCGGTGAAACACAAATGTTGTGCTGGTATTATACAGTATAGATAATAGGTGGTGTAGCAAAGGATGAGATGTAGATTATCAACCAAAGGTTGAGGGAACCTTTAGCCACAATCCAATAGAAAAAGGAGGCAACAGGAAAGTATTATCAAGTTGGTAACATAACTCTTGTACGGGCGACATTTTCATCGACACCATGTAAGAACCTCACGCAGCAAACAGTGCAAGAAGTCCTTTGACCCTGTTGCTCATCATATAGACATAGGAAATTTCTAACTATGGTTTGAAGTCTTTTGAAAGCTTGAACTCATGCCAACCAGTTTATCATTTTCATCCTTGCTAACATGATAAGTTGTTAGTAGCTGAACTTTTTCATTAACTTAATGGATGGATATAAGATAGAAAAATATGAGTAAGTGCCATAGTCTAGGAAAGTCTGATGATATCCTTCCTAAGAGCTAAGATATTTGCTAAATTGTGTACTTGAATGTCTAGAATTTAATCTTCTTAAAAACATTCGTTTTCCAATTCACTGAATAGATATCATTTGTATATTTTTGACATGCTCGATCACATTTGACTATTAACAAATATTCCCCCAAACATGGGGATAAAATGGTCATCTTATAACTTGATGAGACATATAGCTATGTGTCGGGGTTGTAACCCCGGGGTGTCTCAAGGCACTGATTAGTTAGTAGGTCAAGAGGCCCATGACACATCAGTTAACGAAGGCCCGAACGACCAAGGCCCAGTTAAGCCAAGCTGAACGGACCCGACGCCAAGGCCAGGCTTGGCCACGACGCTTCCTTCCGCCTTAGCCATATGACGCATGAGAGACGCATGACCTCTCCACCGCCCTGACCCCTAGGAGGAACGGGGAGAGGTCGAGCACAGCCAGGCACGCCCGTTCTGATAAGGTTAGGCATGCCACTCTGACCCCGCAAGGACCGAGGGGACAGCGGTCACCTCAGTCTGGATAGACGGCATCCCTATGCTAGGCTAGTCAGACAAGACAACACTGCCCAAGACACATGTACAATTCTACCCACCACAGGATGGGACTCATGACGAAGGCCTTGACTTAGAGGCCATCCAATCCGCAGGAGCCATGACCCCAACGATCAGGATCGTGGCCCTCAACACCTCAAACCAACAAAGTGATCGACGACCCGAGGGCAGCTACCAACTCCTGTACGATGCCCCAAAAACAAGGAGGCGATGATGAAGACAACGGTGAGGACCAAGTCGCACAGGATGACTGGCAAAACCACCACCATGCCTACAGTGCCGCCACGGATGGCACAGTAGCACCACGTCACACCATGCCATGATGCCATGACATGGCCACAAGACCATGATGACAACCACACCTAGGCGCGCTCTCCAAGTTGGCATAGCTTGCAAGCCAAGTTAGCTAGGACCTCCCTCAGGCTCACGACCCTTCAATTGGGAGAACCTTCTTCTTTGTATACGCCCTGGCCCCAAACTCTATATAAGGGCAGCCAGGGCACCCATCCAAAGACATTCGATCCAACTTAGTTCACTCATTCTTAACCATCGAAGGGCTTCTGAACCTTCCCTTTGGGTAGCCCATCTCCTAGCACTAGATCTCCTACCTCTACCACCATTCTTGCACCCCATATTGTAAGAACTTTGGAGCATTCAAGCGAGGAACATGCACTCGATCATCTCTGAGACTGGACGTAGGGCTCTGGCCTAAACCAGTATAAATCCTCGTGTGCTACCATCGTCTTCCTAGAGCAGCGCGGCAATCGTGTAAATTTACTAGTCCGATTTACGAAATAGTGACACCATGTCTGGCACATCCCTTTCTTCATGCAAACATGCATTCTAATGGTATTTGCACCGAAGGCCTTCAGAATTCATACGGAAGGCTTGTCTTAAGGTTTCTAGAAAAGGTCTCTGTACTTTGTCCAATCCGATGGTGATGTGAAGTTACCTAAAGATTGGTAAAACAAAAGGAAATGGTGCAGTCATTCCAAGGTCTAGTCCACTGCAATATCATACACTAGATGTTATTAAAGCTATGGAAGTCCTCACCAAGAATAGCTGGTTAAACTGCTACAATAATGGGCACCATACCTTAGCCAAAATCTACAACCTAGCTTAGATGTTAGGTGGATTTTTGTTACTCTTCTTCACACCTCACTGTTTCTTAGTGGTGTTCAAACAAATTTGCCTTTATATGTATTGGTGGCCATCACAGAAGTGTTTCACTTGAATGAAACTGGGTGACGTCATTACACATTGATGCCATAACTTCATGGCTAACCACTAAAGAGAACATATAATGATGTTCTATGCACATGGTCAATGTTGTTGGAACATATATCATTAGGATAGAATAGTACACTACATAAAAAGCAAATTGCTCACTTATGTGTATGGTAACGACTTAGTATCAGAGGAAAATCGAACTATACATAGCAAAAAGTGACCATCAAGAGTAGTCATAGAATGAGATTCTTTCTTTACATACCATGTATCATTTTTGTCAGGATCAACGTTCTCTTAAGTGAGTACCCAATATGATAGTCCACCAGGGGCTATTACACTGGATACACCCCTTAATTGGTCATCCCGGTACACCCCCCATGAGATGTACTTGTGCCAGCCTTCATCCAAGATCAGCTCAAGAGAGAGAGAGAGAGTACATCACAACCATGCTTAGGTTACATCATAGGATCAAAGTACTTTAGTTTACAAGCCATAGTTCATAAACTTAGTTCAGCACACATGGTCACACATCACATGTCTACATCGAAGTCTAGTGAAAGTCTTTCAACATAACATAGTTTTAAGATAACTGATGCATGGGTGTGCCATATCCATACATCTACGGAACATGAACCCCTTCACCACTCCTGATCTGGCTGGGACTCGGGAGCATAGAAGAAACCATGTAAGGGTACTACATCACCTGCAAAACTTAAAATCATATAGGGTGAGTACTCAATTGTACTCTGCAGGACTTACCCAATATAATAAACAAGGATTATGCATTTGGATAGCAGCAAGGAATGTTTGGTTTTGCATAAAACCATTTGAATCAAAAATAACAAGTAAATCCTGAGACTTAGCTTTGCAAGCATAGCATAAGTAAATAATTTAAGCAATTCACAAGTTGGAGCTTGATCTTCCACAAGTCCTGAATTCCAATACCAATGCTAGTCCGCATATAGAAGTTAAAACTTATTGCTTTTAAATAAACACTCTGTAGAGGGGTACAAGTTAACCCCACTCGAAACAAGGGATATTGCCCATAAGACCCGTCGGTACAAAAGGGATACCTCAATGTTTCAAATTTTCCCTAATCCAGCCAAGGTGTTCACAAAATGTTCGATTGGTTCCCAGTTAATGCTACCACCATCGAACTGGCGCCACTTTCTTGCCGTTTTGCGAACAAAATAGTCACAATCAGTTACTCAGCTTGCCACTACCACAAACAATTAGCGAGCTATGTCATTCAAGAAACCACCACCTTCTTGCCATGACTCAACCCCTCGTCGACCATTTGACAGCACAAGTTCATTATTGGTCAAGTTTCACTACCCCAGATCAGGACATCATTGTTGGTTCAAAATCCCCCTTCACTGCTAGATTTTGAACCGGTAGTGTCATACCGGATGTACATCACTGCCAGTACTCAGAACCGCTAGTGATGTGTAGGCAAGACTATCAGTTCCTGGCACCACCTGGCAATGTTAGTTGAGCCAACACTGCCGGCTTGGGGGCACAAGCCGATAGTGATGCTCAAGCAAACACTATCGGCTTGTGGTACAAGCCGATAGTGATGCTCCAGCCAACACTGCCAGCTTGTGGCTCGAGCCAGTAGTGATGCTCAAGCCAACACTGCCGGCTTGTGGCTCGAGCCGGTAGTGATGCTCAAGCCAACACTGCCGGCTTAAGCTTTGAACTGGTAGTGTTGCTCAAGACATCACTGCCAGCTTGACATACAAACCGGCAGTGATCTCTTTTTTGCATTTTATTGGTCTATATAATTTTTTTATTTTTTTTGTGGAATCGGGTTTCGCTTTATATTTGCTACGTATTGGTGCAACCTAGAATGGGACATTCATCCCACCGACCATTCTTTCCTGGACACTGTGCCACATTATAATGTGTGAAAAAGGGGCAACATTAGAATATGCTATGTGCGATTAGAAAAAAATATGTTATTAGGTTCGCTTAGGCATTAAGCACTTTGACTAGGGGATCGAACAAAGAAAGTGGCTTTTTCTTCGAGTCCCACACCTTGATACGATTTCTTTTAATATCGACAACAATGAAGATAAAATGGTTGCTACAATCACAAAACCCTAGTTAACGAATAATCGTAACTACAAAAAACAAGCATAAAAATAAGAGCAGAGAACACATACTCATAGTTTTAGGCTAGAAGTATTTCGGTTTTATTACTCATCTTGAAATTTTCAAAAATGGTAGTCAGTGTCTCGGTAAGATCTTCCACTTTATTTCCATGCATGCCTCCGCATGTTCTCTCGTTGACTAGCTCGGGGTCCAGGAAAGACATATGAGCGTACTTTGTTTTGAAGCAATGTTTTGCTACACACCTGCATAATTCATGGGGAATGCACAGTCATTAACTATTTATGTATTGGGAGAATAGTTAATTATAATATTGTGTGAGTAGGGTACTTACATAGTCCACAACATCAACATTTGTGTATCGAGATCGTGTCTCTGGAATAGCTAAAACAAGTGATCCCAACCGACAAAGTGCTTCTCTTCATTAGGATCATGGAAAACATGCGGTGGGCGAATAATATATTTGAAACCCGCCTGCCCTGTCTCAAGTGCTTGGGCCATGTAATAATCATGCAAGTCACGCGTATATGTCAAATTTTTATACTCCTCGTCCACCAAGAAATTGCCTCTTTGAAACTACATTGCCGGTCTTGTCGTCTCATATAGTGAATCATAATAGATGTTCATGACATCATCCCTGGTTAATCCAGGGTTGTCTTTGATAATCTTGTTTATCTTCCTTTGATCTTCATGGTGTATTTTTTGACTCTTAATTGATTGTGCTTACTCTCTGTTTGCCTATTGAATTCGGACTGCACCCTCCACTTAGGTAGTGAGGCAAATAGATTCCAGAATCTAACTTTGTCTTCCTTGGAGGCTACTTCTGGCTTTTGTTGGTTCATCAAGTTTGTAATGCTGCCACTCATCGTCCTTTTCTTTTTTTGTTGGTCCACTTTGGGCGCATTAGCGACCAAATCCGAGGACCTTTTCTATGAATTCGAGGATGGCTTAGTCTTGTTTTTGGCTATTGTGGAGGAGGAGGACGAGAATTATGTTTTCTCGGGGGTGATGAAGAGGGAGGAGGAGTCTTCTCTTTTGTTGGGGCTGATGAAGATGGAGGACGAGGAGGAAGAGAAGGAGACTTTTGTCTTCTCGAGGGTGACGGCGAGGAACCAGGGAAGGTAGTGTGATCTCCTCTGTTGGGAGATGATGAGTGATCATCTCTGGGCGGCGAAGATTCACCGTCGTCCTCATCATCATCCGAAGACAACTGGTGATCAAGCTTAATGAAGCACTTACGCCTGACCACATGAGCGCCCTTGTTATGAACAAGGCGTTACCTATCTTCCTGTGCGGGGTAATCAATCTGCATCTTGTTATACTTCTTATCAAGTATAGTATCAATGCTAACATGGGCATACCCCATTGGAATTGGGTGGCCATTAATGGTCCTGTCTCCCATAGGCTAGGCCCGGCCGACCGCCACCTTGTCAGTTATCCATTGCTGATGGATGTAAAGCTTGACATTGACGGGTTTAGTGATGCTATCCACCAGATGACACTACAAGAAACCTATTAATACATGACTGGTTCAATTCCAGTCACCGATCGCTAAATAACCGTCACAAAATAGCATCCATGATGGTTTTAGGTATTGTCATGTATTGAGCGTCATGGATTGATGTGCATGACAGTTATTTGAAAACCATCATAGATTAACACAATCCATGACGGTTATAGACCATCATAGCTCAGCCCGAGACCCACTTAGCCCAACCCAAGCCCAATGTTTGTGATAGAATATAACCGTCATAGATTGAATAGCCACATCATCATTTATACAATGACGTGGATGTTGACATCACAACCAATTGCCACGTATTTAGCACATCAATAGTATAATAACATTCATCACAAGATACACCAATCATACAATAGACATTTATTTATTCATATAATAATGAATAGATGTATACAATGGTAATAATGAGTTGATGTATATAATGGATTCAGCATATACAAACTTATAGGCTAAAAAATACAATATACATGATAGAAAAAATAATAAACTTTCATGTACTTCATCCTTCGACGTGATGCATTGCGTTGAACGCGATGACAGCCGTGGACATATGACTTATCCACAACAATAAACGATCTTGCCAACCTGCAGGATATTTGGCATACTTGTGAAGCTCGCAGCAAGACCACCGATGGGACAAAAATCATACAAACAAGAATGATGGCACCAGGGAAAATTTGTGCTATTGAGCAGCAACAAAAAAGATCATCCATTATAGCTTCCACTATTAAATAAATGAAATTAACTAGTTAAAGAAAAAATGGTCGGACAAAGAGTATCCCCTCTAACAAATAATTCTTCTAGACTTCCCATTTCTACAAATATGACATGAATGATATGAGATTGCAGCTTTATTTTATTCAGTCCATCACGTTTCTTAAATATTATATTGCCATCATTGGACTAACAAAAAACCATCGTTGGACTACCTTAATTGCACTCTTTCAGTCGCTCAGACCATTCATTAGGAAAAAAAATTACCTCAACACTATCTCACAATGCAACAACAGATAATGATCTAAGAGTAACAAATGCTGGTTTGGAATGAACAAATTGATATGTTCAATTTGATGGGTGTGCATAATTTTTATCTCAATGGAAGAACCAATCCCAATAGCGATTACTTTTGCTCTACCAACTACAACAATGGTGTCCTAGGAAAACATACAAGTCTTAGAGCTGGCAGAAAGATAAATGCAGAGGTAGCTAACTAACCTAGAACCAACAAGTAAACCACTGAACCAACAAATAACTAAAATAACCCATCTACATCTAGAAAGGTAGAGTTGATAGTGACCCTATAGGTTTTCAGTTTGAAAAATACATACAGCAAGGAACTGATCTCCCTGCTGCAGACCTGCTTCTAGAACTAACAAGCTGCAGAACAAAATACAAATCAATGTGGTCAGGAGCAACTACTATTGTCAATTGGCAAAGGAAAAACAGCACATAAATGCTACTAGACCAGAGATAAAGCTTGAATAATCACACAAGCAAGGAACTGATCATTAGCTAATGATTACATGAGAATTAATTCACCGTTTCACCTTGTAGCTTGAACATGACATTTCACCTATGTGAATCCACACTACCCTGCATCATGAGATAAAAATGCTGCTGCTCAAACCTGCAGAAAACAGAGCTAAGCTATGTAGTGCCAAATTGCTGCTTATGCTGCCCAACAGTGGTCTAGCTGATGGCTTCAGTTGCTCTGAATTGCAGAGGTAAAATATCATGGAGGCAGTACATACCTTTCTACTCTGTAGGCTGCATCTTGGACCTTCCTATGCAATGTCGCTTCCTTCTTTCTAGAGAGTAGAAATTATCATCAATAAAATAACTGCAGATTAATATGTGTGTACTATACAAACAGTACAAAAAATTAATTCTACTTCCAAGAGAGTGGCCTCAGAAATTAATCACAGTCACACCAACTGTCTCTACAGCAATCAGCAATCTCTGAAAAACTTAAACTATAGTCCTAGCTAGTTTACTCAGGAACCTTGAACATATGTTGATTGGTAATAATTTAATAAAAACACTAGACACATTCAGATTTGAACGCCACACATCACAGGTATAAGTAAATCTATTAGTGAATCTGCTATCCCATTGCTATCACATTATGACTATCATTACAAATCTGAAGGCCTTTTGTTCTCCTCTCTTTTTTATACATGTAAAGTGTCCAATGTCAATCAGCTCTCTTCCCTGTTCTCATGTAAGCATGAGTAAAACAATATGTTCCATCCTAGGTTGGTTTGAAATATACTTAGATGGTTTTGTTATAACCTTGTGTAGGTAGCATTCTAATTTAATCATTCTAACAGTTCATGTGGCTTTGTTTTCAAAGAATACAGTTAAGAATTGAGAGTGCAGCCGGTGGTGTGTAAGCTCGAAACTTTATCTTGAAAGCATACAGGTCATTGTCTTTCCAAATTCTAGCCACCAGCTGATTTCAAGTACAGAAATTTAAGATAATATGCTGCTACTGAAACTAAGGGAAGAAAATGATAAATCTGTACTTGATATTTGCTTGCAAGCAAATTAAATGGCACTACATAAGAAAGAGTCAAATGCAATTAGTAGTGAATAAGCACAAAAAAAGGAAGGGGCAGTATTGGTATTTGGTAATAAAGTTATACTAATCTGCAGTCCATTGCTCATGTATTAAGAAAATGTAAAGATCCCATGTGCAGTTAGTCTACAGGTCTATAGTTTACACAAGAGCAGAAGAAACAGAGCTCATGAAATCTAACTAGTACAGATCAAAGTAGCAGGGAATATTCATATGAATTCAGTGTGGGACATGTATATGCATTTGCTCAGAATTCAGTAATGTGGAACCTGTATATGCATTGGCTCAGAATTTAATTACAAGTTGAGAGCTGCACCTTTACTGAATGTTGATGTCGACCTGCTTGTTTCCCTACAAACTGTCAATCAGCACTCTTTGCAATTCTACAAATGGTTTGTTCTGAAAGAATGTACAAAGTAAATCTGCTAGGAAATAAACAGATAGCAAAGTAAATCAGCACTCCTTGCAATGCTACAAAGTCAAGATATGAACAAAGAATTAAAGATATAGCAGAACAACATGTGGCTCTTAACACAGGCCCAGATTGATCGAATATAACACAGAAATCAAATAGAAAGGGAACAAACCTGTTCTTGATTTTCTTTGATAGGGTTTCCATGTCACTGCTGTTGCCCAAGCCATGCCTGCTTCCTCCAAGCACATATGAGCATGTAAGTACAATTGTCAATAGGTTCATACACCAACTGAACTTAAATCTATTTAGGTGACATGAAGATATGCTACAGGCTATTTATTTTCTTTAGCTACTGTAAGACTAGACAAATCTGGCTCGTTTTCAGCTTAGAAACAGTACAAATATCAATAAGCAAGTAAGACAACATTTGAACAAAGCACTCTGTTCTCTTCTATGGTAAACTATCTACTGATCTACTCTTTCTTTCTGTCCTCACTACTAAACACAAGTAATGAAACAAAACAACTGAACAAGTAGTTCTACATTTTCAGAAATCAATAGAGAATATTGTTAGTAACTACATAATTATTTTGTAGGTGGAGTCTGACAAAATACTGTGAACATACTACTACCTCCTGTCACATTCATTTGACCTTCAGGTAGAGCTTACAAGCAAGGTTGTTACAATGTAGTTAGAATGTCTAGCTTCTCTATCCCCTATGATCTCTATTAAATTGAAGCCTCACTATCTATTACTCTATGTATTGCCTATTGATATTTTGTAAGAATAAGGATCTTCATCAACCAAGACTCGAGATCTAGAACCTACCAAGACGCCAGATCTAGAACATCGGTTCCTCGAGCAGGCTGAGCATTGCAGGTAAAGAATTGAGTTCCTAAGAGGCACACACAGTAGATGGATGAGGAGGGAAGCGGATGGGTGGGCACTTATGCTGATGTCATCAATCTCCTTGCTGGACCTCTTGCTGAACCAGTAGCACCAGCGCGCCACCCAATTTGCAGCCCCACGCCACAGCGTCACCGCTTCTCCGCGCCGCCGTAGCATTGCGCCACCTCTGCTCCGTGCCGCCGCAACCTAGCTCACTATTCCGCATCGCCACTACTCCACGACGCCAGTAGCCACCGTGCTGCCGTAGCCCCACACTACTACTGCTCCGTTTTGGGAGTTTGAGGAGAGAGAGGACGCAGTGGCCGGGTGGCGGTAAGTGAAGTTAAGCGACTCATGGAGGATCGGGAGGTAGGAGACGGAGGGAGAAGTATCGACTGCGGATGGAAGGACTGAGAAGTGTGCGGCTGTGGGAGACCGGGAGGAGTATTGGGCTAGGGTTTGCCTTTGTTCTTATACTCCAACGCCGGTAGTGGGCTGGAATGGGCCTTAGTAACCGGTAGTGGTACGTGTTCAATTACTTAGTGACGTTCTTATAATTCATCATGAAGAATCCGTCATGGATTAAAGGATTTCTTGTAGTGTGAGGTGCATTCGCCTCTTCATCATCGAGTAGGGTCGATCCATAGCTGCTGCGACCCCTGAACTGTGGGCTAAAGCTAGTCGAAACAGGTTCTTGTGGTACTACTCCTAATCCCATGGACGACATAAGTACATTGACTTTTTCTTGAACCCTCTCATCAATATATTTTTCGAATTTGTCTTCCATCTCTTTCACAACCCTCATATACTCTGCCTCTTGTGCCGCTCTACCCCTTGAGCGGCTCCGATAAGTGCAAGATTCTTCCTCGAATGCTATTTTCCAAGGAACAAGACTGGCTCCTCTAGTGCAACCAGGGTGCTCCTTGTTTCTAAGTGCTTGGGTGAGCACGCCATTCTCCCTATTAGTACTGTGGGTCCCTTTCCTCACCTCATCATCTACCTCAGAGATCCTCTAGACGAGGCTGCTCATGGCTAGATTTGTGGAGCTAAAGCTCCTGTCCGGGCCATGGTGTACCCCCCTCGCCATACAAAAATATATCAATCTAGGCTACCAATTGGCAGTCTCAGGCTCAATGCCAAGGCGTTCCACCACCTCAAGTTCCCATTCAAATTCATCCATCTTACTAGCATAGCCATGAGAGCCGAGTTTATGAGGATTCATCGCTTTAAGCGAGTTCTCCTTATTCTTCCTGCTCAGTTCCAAGTACTCAGATTGCTTGTATTGCTTGAATTCCTGCCAGAAGTCCTTCTGCTTGGCATACTCTCCACCATCCCAATTTGGCTATTTATCCTCGAGCATAAATTTCTTGTACAATGTCCCCTTGGAAGTCTTGAAGCATGTCCCCATGATTTCTTTTGTTTTTTTCTTGACTTGCTCCTTGCCATAGTCCTGTGGGAAAGTGAAATACTATGGGATCCATTTCTCCCATATGTCATCCTTCTCACTTTCGGGAACCCTCCACGGGTCATCAACTTTCCCAATCAACTTCCTATACTTAATCAGGATGTAGTCCCTTACAAGTGCCCCGATGATAGTCTTGTATTTGGCCATAGCTTTTTTAGGTGCGAGCAGCTCCCCGACTTGGTCAAACTCAGTGATGTGCCAGTGTGTATTCCTACCTGTAGGAAGCTATGACAAGCCTTGCTTGGTTCTGGCCTTGCTGCTACCCAAACCATCTAGCTGCTCGGTCGGCTGAACCTCTTGCTAGAGACACCAAGTAAGCTAATAGACTCTCAATTAATTAGCATGTGTGGCTACCTCGTCACATGATACCTAAGTTACTTGGTCATCTTGGTCATCTTGATCCAGCTCAAGAAGAGTGGTAGGGGTCCATGGTACCTCATTCTCACCGTCCTGATTATTACCGCCACCGTTTGTCAGATCATGCTGCTCTCCCGTCCCACCGATATCAACCGCTTCTTGTTGCCTATCAGTTCTTAGGCGACGGGTTAACGGGCGACGAGGAGTCATGGCTGTGACATGATCGTGGTCAGTTTTGGCTACGTACAACTACTAGTAGCATTTGTGCATATATATATATATATATATATATATATTACCCAACTAATAGAGATTTGATTCAAAGTCTAATAATAAGTCCACATACAGTTCACGTACAACAATTGCATTGTTTGATTGGCTCCATACAACAAAGTCCACCTACTGTTCTATGAAACAAAGCCTACATCAACTTCCAAATAAGAAAAGTAATGACCATAACCATAAATAAAAAGCATAGCTTCTTTCCAAGACCATGGAACAATTCTCCTAATCTTCATATCTCCGGTGGGTGGCTCCTCTTCAATCTCCAGTGCCGGCGGATGGCCATGGTTTGCACTCATTGGACCATAGTATGCCCTCAAAGCTTTAGCTTCTGTGTTGTATTTTTTGTAACAATTATTTGGGTATTGATTGACTTGAGCATAACAATCTTCCCAGATCTAGTAGATCCCAGGCACCCGACCAACACGCACTACATACCATGCCATGGTTGCCTATACATTTAACCAAAATAGGTTAATAGTGCTATGTTATTCAAACATGTTGTAGACCAAGCAAACTAAGTTTAGTGCATCAAGCAAAGTTGTAGACTATATTCAAATATTCAAACTTCAATTTCCATCACAACGAAATCATGAATTTCAACATCTAACTCATTTCAATGTATGTTTGAGCACTAGTATGTATTCAACCATGCTTCAAACGACCATAGTGTTTTAAGCTAATTTATTCACCATAGATCAAAGAACATTTGCTACTAAGGAAATTTAAAGTGTTTATACACGAAATGAAGTGAAAATGGGATAAATAAGCTGTTGTCATCCTCACGGGCATTTCAATGAACACCTAAGGGGCAGTGCCAGGCACACTTACCGTGGGGGGTAGTAGCAGCTCTCCGTGCGCTCCTGAGGGCCTCAGTCTTGGGAGATGCAGGTGTGGTAGTGGGGGCACAGCCTACGTCGTGGAGTACCATGGGGTGACGAGGAAGACGAGGGCGACGGCGGTGCTCTAGGAGTGTAGAGGAAGAAGAGGGCATTGGCGTGGCAGGGACGGCATTGGGCGTTGAAGAAGAGGATGGCGCGATGACTGCGGACGGCGGTGCGGGTGGTGGTAGAGCTCCATCGGTGTGGAGGAAGATGACGGTGTGGGTGTGGCTAGGATGACAGCGACTGTCAGCAGCAATCCGTCGAACACCTAAGGGGCACAATGAGGGAGGTGCTCACCCTGTTTGTTGGGGACGCCACTGTCCGCACGCTCCTTCAAATCCACATTGTGTTGGGGGTTGCTGGCGTTGGGAGTTGCTGGTGTCGCGGTGGGGGATGCCAGGGTGGAGGATAGCGTCATGTGTCTTCCTCGCTACCACGGGCCGCATGGGGACACGCGGACGTCGTTATTGAAGAAGAGGAGGGCGCTCGGGCTATGGACGGTGGCACGGGGGTGGTGGACGGCAGCGCGGGGGGGGGGGGGGTGGCGGTGCTCCATCGGCTTGGAGGAATTGGATGGTGCGGGGTTCAAATGGCTTAGAAAAATTTCACCCCGCGCCATCGGGCTATATACTCATGGCACAACACTGCCGGTGCCAACGGCAAACCGACAGTGATGATGTAGCATCACTGCCGGTGCCAAAGACAAACCGACAGTGATGTGCAACTCCACTGCCGGTTTGTTTGAAAGGTTAAAAACAAAAAGACAACCTACACTAACGAACTCCCTATCCTAGCGCAGCGTTTAAGGCCGCGCACTCTCGACCCTACGACTCGCGTTTGAATCCCAGGCAGGCCAAACTTTTTTGTTTTTTATTTTATATTTTAATAGTGCATTAGAACAGGATAAAAAACAAAAAGAACCTAAACCTAATGAACTCCCTACACTACCGCAGCGATTATGGCCACGCAGTCTCAACCCTGAGACCCACATTCGAATGCCAAGCGGCCCAAACTTTTTTGTTTTTTATTTTATAATTTAATAGTGCATTAGAACAGGATAAAAAACAAAAAAAACTAAACCTAATGAACTCCCTACACTACCGTAGCGGTTAAGGCCGCACACTATCAACCCCGAGACCCGTGTTTGATGTCCAGGTGGGCCAAACTTTTTTTTCTTATTTTCTAATTAAAATAGTGCGTTATAATAGGATAAAAAAGAAAAAAAATACAAAACCTAACGAACTCCCTAGACTACCGCAGCGGTTAATTCCGCGCACTCTGGACTTGGGGGCTGGGCACAATTTTTTGATTTTGATTTTAAAAATATAGATATCACTGTCGGTTTTCAACAAGGAACCGATAGTGATACTTGCCATCACTGTCAGTTTTGGGCCCATCACTGCCGGTTTGTGAAACCGACAGTGATGATGATATATAATCTTTTTTCTTTTTAAAACTGAATAAATTCATGCATTTATATTCCTATTGCACCTATATCCAAATGGCTTGAATTTTTTTTACAAGCATGTACATCCAAATTATGGCCCCACACAAGATCTTAGGGTTTTCTATCATTTTCATTATTATTATATTTTTCTTTGTACTAGACGGGACAAAAGAGGCAATTACATGTTGGACACACTAGAATTTTGCATCCACCTCTACCAAAAATTGGTCCCTAGGGCACATGATATCTTGTGGAAAAGTTTGGCACCATTTTAGATCAAAAGTTTAGCACCATTTTGGATCGTTTCGGGGGTAGGCTCAGTTCAACCTCTAATTAATTGGTGACGTCGCGCGGAAATTCAATTAAATAGTAGGAAGTACCAAACCATCTCAGAAAAATCCCAATCTTGGTGGTTCCTTCACCTATGGCACTGCAAGCCTGAGAAAAAGTTTGAGACCAGTACGACACCGAAATGCATATGAACCACAGAAACCATGGGAACCTAGGTGTTTAGTAATTGTAACATGAGACGCCTTTTATAGGTTTGTGAAGCAGGTATGTACGGTCTATGTCCAAATGGCTTCAAATTTTTTTGCAAGCATGTACACCCAAATTATGGCCCCACACAAGATCTTAGGTTTTTCTGATTATTTTTTCTTTATTATTATTATATTTTTCTTTGTGCTAAAAGGGACAAAAGAGGCCTAATTACATGTTGGGCACACTAGCATTTTGTATCTACCTCGACCAAAAAGTGGTCCCTAGGGCACATAAGACCCCATGGAAAAGTTTGGCACCATTCCGGATCATTTCGGGGGTAGGCTCAGTTCAACCTCTAATTAATCGGTGATGTCACGTGGAAATTCAATTAAATCGGAGAAAGTACCAAACCACCTCAGAAAAATCCCAAAATTGGTGTTTCATTCACCCGTGGCACGTGCAAGCCAGAGAAATTTAGAGACCAATACGGTACTAAAATTTAGAGTTCTTGTTCCACAGCACATGAATTACATGACAAACACAAGCCGAATTAAACTTAAACCTTGCAAATTAAACCTAAACAAACACTAATCAGGGGTGGATGCGCAGCACCTTACATTTGCATCCAAGCATGGTAATTGATGTCCTGGATTCTGTAACCACAGCTATCGATAAAGGCCAATGCCTGCACGATTGCACTCTCTCCTGCCTCAAAAGACTGGTGACATGGTCGTCCATAGATGTAACCTACTGAACGACCATTGGCCCTATTAGTAAATCTTATGCAGAACTGGCATCCTATAGTAGTGTGTTGACCGAGGTTCCCAGTATAGTACTCCTAGTCATACCTGAGTCTCTCTATAGCTTGGTCTAGAATGGCCGACATGCCCAATGCAGCATAGGTACTATCATGGAGCACCACGTGCAAGCGGGCAAAACAAAAAATGAGAGATCGTTATTACAATAACAATACAATAAATAACCATGACTCAGGTATCAGTGATGTTGACTTTACCACATCCCTTTGGTTGTAGCTTGCCCAGTATTCGCTTACTTACGGAACAAGGACATCACCAGCATGCAAAGCTTCTATCTTGAAGTGCGAGAAATCGGGCACCTGATGGCAAATGTGCTGAAGTGCCACCAAATAGTTGCAAATGGCAGAGAACTGGGCACTTCTCCGGCTAGGCATCCGTGATCCGGTCCGCTAAATAAATTCCTGATGCCCTGATGGTAGCCTCGAAGGGATGTAGAAGCTTAGTTCACACGTCCAAGTTTGTCCATCATCAGCAGATGCCATGTTCCCAACGATGTCCAACACCATGAGCAAGCTAAGTGCTGCTTGTAGCCACTCTATCGGGGCTATCATCTACGACATATGCAATAATGATATTATTTGAATGAGCCCATACATATTATGAAACAACACTTATTACGGAATTTAAACTACAATTATTAATTAATTAGCATCTAGAAATAAGATGTTGGAAAATATTTCATACGATAGCTGGAATAGGGTGGTTTGGAATGGCCACATCAGGATCAAATGGATCATCGCCAGGGTGGAAACCTGGTTCTTGTGGTGGGGAGGTCCGTTCATCCCACCTAATAAAATTCAAGAAATATGACTATAAATATATATTTCATTATATAAAATGTGCCAAGTAAAATATAGCAAACTAAATAAATATAGATCAATGCATATATATACATAGCTACAATGTGAGGGAGGAGAACATATATATACCTGCAATGAAATATCTGGGAGCCATGACCAAATCACGTAGAGTGAAAAGAAGTGAGAGTATGTGATACTAACAAATGAGAGTGAAGTGACGGTGCATGCGTGTGTATGTTCCTGGTTCCTTTTTATAGGGGGCCAGACACATCACTGTCGGTGTTAAAACAAAACCGACAGTGATGTAACCCTATCACTGCTGGTTTTGTATGAAAACCGACAGTGATGTGGCTGACAGCACGTACTTCCATGCATGCATTCATGCAGCAATAAATACATTGCATGCATACTGCAATAAAGGTCATTACTTATGAAAAAATAGTAATCCTATGATCTTTATTTAATGCTCAAATAATGTCCAAAAGTTTCGTATCAATTGCATAATTTCATATATGGGTACAAAAACACCGTCTTCCACCCAAAAAATGCTAGATAATTAATTATTAGGGCACCATATATATATGTAAAATATCCAAACATGCATTGCCATTTGAAGAGACAAACATCGATATATATATATATTGATTACAGAAATACAACATAAAATAACAGAAACCTTGAAATAAAATTACATATACGATAACAAAGACAGGACACTAAAATTAAATATACAATAACAAAAACCTATTTCTATCTAGGTTAATGTTACAATCGAAGTGTACAAACACATTATAAGATAACCATCTCAGAAGCATTCTTTTAGCACCCAACTAGGGTCAAATAGCCGCCAGAGAATACTAGACATGGCTGACGAGCTACACCTTCGGGAGATGAACAGAGAGGTTGCCGGGCACTATTGAACCCATGCCTCTCCGGACTGACAGTTCAGAGCACACGGGACGGTTGCCGAGCACCGATGAATCCATGTCGCTCTAGTCAGACAGGCTAGAGCACACCGAATAGGATGACTCTATCAACTTCGCGGCGTCCCCAAGCTTCGGCGTTGCTCTATCTTCAGAAACATTCTTCTAGTACCTTTTGTGTGCACCATCCTTGTGGATGACCATGCTTATTGAAATTTGTTTATGGAGGGCTTTCTCCCACAGAGAGGCCATAGATGTGTATACTAGCTAGAGAGAACGGAGTGAGAAATAAGTAGCAACAGGGTGGCAAGACTTGATTGTTGAGAGGCTAGCTCCCAGACGAGGGCCATTTTATAGGGGTCAGCAGTCATGGTACGTTTTTTTAAACTAAAGCTATCGGGGTAGGTGCGGGCAATGCTCCTGCTGTGGTGGTTAGCGGGAGCACTGTTGGCCTATGAGTAGCATCTAGACATCACTATCGGTTTTGGTTTAAAAACCGACAGTGAAGGTTGGCTTCTATGCTGGTTCTGAGAACCGACAGTGATAGCTTGTATCACTGTCGGTTTTTAAACCAAAATTGACAATGATGGGCCCTGCTATGTTGACACCCAGCAGCTAGGCTACCAACCATCATAGCCTTTTTATAAAAAAATATAAAAAAAATTCCCGCGGCGCCTAGGATTCAAACCCAGGTATTGGGGTTCTTAGTTTCGAGCTTTAACCACTGTGCTAGAATAGGGATTACATTAAAATTAGTTGTACATTTTCTTTTATCCCATCGTAACGCACTCTACTACATAATAAAAGAAAAATCAAAAAAGTTTGGCCCGCCTAGGATTCGAGCACGGGTCGCGGGGTCGAGAGTGCGCGGCCTTAACCGCTAACCTAGGATAGGGAGCTCGGTTAGATTAGTTTTATTTTTTCTTTTATCCCATCGTAACGCACAACTAAATAATAAATGAAAAATAAAAAAAGTTTGGCCCGTATGGGATTCGAGCATGGGTCTCGGAGTACATTGTGCGCGGCCTTAACCACTGAGCTAGGATAGGGAGTTCGGTTGGTTTGCTTTTCTTTTTGTATTTATTAATAGAAATAATGCAGTTAGTTTATATTTTAAAATAAGACAAAAATTGTGTCTTGATTATTTAATTCTATAATAATTAATTAATAGTCTATAATTATCAAATAATAGTGTTTGTGAACATCATCTTAATATTTGATTACATAGTCAATAATTTAATTATAGAGATGCACACAAAATATAAATTAGATATTCAGTGCAAATTACTGATACAATGTCTGAATAATGATATCATAGTTAATAATAATCTAACTATCTTCATCGGATCCAACAATGAGGGTCTCATCGTGATCACGCCAGACATAAGCAGGTTTGCCACCCTCTTCAAGGATAGGTAGGGGGTACGTTCACCCTGAATGCAGGCATTTCCTGATAGTCCCTGTAGTCTTCTTCGTTCGTCACTCCATCGACACCCTTAATATCTGCATAGAAGATTTGCATAACGTCTTTTGCAAGGACAAAGGGGTCGTCTCTGTATGTGATCTTGGTGAGATCAATGGTAGTGAACCCTTCTTTGTTGGTGGTGATTTCCTCGAGCCGGACCCACTGGCAGCGAAAAGCTACCTTCAACTGACCATAGTCTAGCTCTCATATCTCCTCGATGAAACCATAGAATGCCGCCTGCACGTTGTTGTTTTCGTCGTGAGCATCGAAACGAACACCACTGTTTTGGTATGTGCTCTTTCCATCTTGCTTTTTTGTGTAAAATATAATTCCATTGATCTCATACCCTTGGCAATTAAGCATTGTACTCAAAGGTCCCTTGGCTAAGATATCCAGCTAATTACCCAATGTTGTTCCAATCAAGCGGCATCGCAACCAGCTGACAAATTCCTCCATATGTTTTTTTTATCAAGCCAAGCCTGTGACCAGCTCGGATACAAAGTTTACAACGATTGCCTATGCTCGTCAATGTATGGCATCACATCCTCTGCTTGCCGGAGAACAATGAACTATGCCTGTCTAAAAGAAACGAGGTCATCTACTATGATAGATTTCACCCCGATCGTTCCATTGCCACCTAGTCTTTCCTCATGACAAGATTCTGGAACTCCAACCCTATTGATGTCCAGATAATATGTGCAGAACTCAATGGCCTCCTCCGTTGACCATCCTTCAACCTATCGACACAGAATTTTCGTCTCTGTGCCGAGGACACACGCAGCAAGCCGGAAGGGTCCGCTCAATGGAGCAGATCCGCCTAACTTCAGCACAAGGGTGGTCGATCCTGCACAATCCTCCTGAGACGTGCCAGTCAATTTGACCCTACAATGGACAAGGAGAGAAAGCTCATCAGTAATTAAGGGTGGAACATGCCGGTGTTGCCAGACAGTCCCGACTGTGCGGCTCTGAGAGCCGCTATGAGAGGAGATCGACTAAATAGTCGATCCCAGCATATTCACAAGAATGAATTGGTTAAAAGCTCATGGGGTTGTATAAGAAGAATCGGTTATCATTCAGGATAAATGTTATTTGAGCAAATATTAATCAATGGCAATAAGATATCAACAGTGATCGGTTTGTACTGAGCCAATGGTTATAAGTAACCGAACTCCTTTTATATAAAAAACAATTCAACACCTCTTAACCATCTAATAAAGATAAATCCAATGGACATGTTAGATCTCATCTATCGCCATGACCAGTGGGGCATGAGGCAGAATCATGTAGGCCGTAGAAAGAACAATAGACTCGACGACCCTAACTCATTACTAATATCAGTGGGGCATGAGGCAGAATCATGCATGCCATAATACAATAACAAGATCATGGGGCTAACATATCTTTCAACTTATCTCTACTTCAATGATCTCGTGATGTGAACTGTTCATGAAAGCATTTGATATCGGCTAAACAGCCGATTCAGGCATAGCGCACAGTTAAGGTCATGCCTTCTCAGGAATGGCTCTATCGACTAACGATCCCTACTCCATGGTGCCAACAGTGGGGTGAGAGGCAGAATCCCACAGGCCATGATGACGGGCCATGGAATTGTTTTTGTTAACTAATAGATCTACTCAAGATCGGACATGCCTTAACCGCACGCTATGCATGATTAAGATTGATGCAAAACAGCCGATAAAAACATAACTCATCGCTTAAGATGTAGATTAGATCAGTTTTAGATTAGCAAACGATGAGTTAAACAAGATATAAGGCCGATCCAGATCAATCTCAATCGAGCAGAGTGATATTGCTGTAATTAGATAAACAATGAAAGCAATAAGCAATATCGGTAACTTAATGAATCTACCAAAGACTGCCATACTAGGGTAGAGCCGATAACTTGACCTTGATCTAATTCAAGCAGTGGGGTGTGAGGCAGAATCACACATGCCATACTTGAATTAGACAAGAGTTGATAACTAGCCTATATCAGAGTCGTAGTGGGGGTCGACCAGATCGATGCAGCCATACGAACAGAGATACAAACCATGACGGTACTTACAGACAAGCAGTGGAGGTCGACCAGATCGATGCAGCCGTACTTGCTGAAGAACTCGCCGAGATCTACTCTACTCCTACTCCTAAGGGGTGTCCAGAGCCGAAAAAAGTAATTGACTTTGTATTTGATTGATTGTTGTTTTTTTACAATAGCCCGGGTTTGGTATTTATACCCGGAGCCTAAAAACGAAACCTACCCGAGCATGATTCGTTACAACCTTTGGCATAAAATGAAAACATTCCTAATTTAAGATAACTTTGACTCTAATCTTTCCCTTTTTGTAGAGTCCAGCATGTCTTGTCCCAGCGCCGATCGTAGCCTCTGTCGTTATCTGCTGGCGCTATCTGAAGAAAGCCGATTCTAATTTCTGCATTCGAATCAGCTATTTCCGATCTGCACGCAATTTATTCCTTAGTGACATGATCTTGGGAGCTTTTGAGTCCCTGCGACTTTTCTTCCAAATTTCGGTGTAAACACATGCCCCCTAATTTTGGGATAAAAGTA
Organism: Miscanthus floridulus; assembly: GCF_019320115.1. NCBI lineage: Eukaryota > Viridiplantae > Streptophyta > Magnoliopsida > Poales > Poaceae > Miscanthus > Miscanthus floridulus. Next base: position 366,631 of record NC_089588.1, on the reverse strand, counting down.
ATTTTATTCCAAAATAATCATGTCGGTATCTCTGAGCGGTCCATAGTCATGGGTAGAAAACCTTGATCTAGGGTCCACTGTTTGTCGCTGCTTGCGCCCACTCATAATCCCATGCCTGAAAACTTTTTACAAGAGCGTCACTGCTTCACGGGCACTTGGATTCATCTTTCCGGGCCAGCTATAAATTGCCCATCCGACTCTGGCGAGAGCAGCTCAACAATTCAGCCATGCTTTGTTTCCATCTACTTTCTCGAGTGCCTCTAGTTCCGCCAGACCCTCCATGGTCTGCCCTTTTGCTATGAAGATCTTGAGCGGCTAGAACAATTCTTGTGCATAGGGTGATTGTGTTACTTGTCCTAGCGCCTCGTTGAGCAAGAAGACCAGTTATTGCAGTTAGAAGAATTCTTGTGATATCACCTGAGTCTTCTCTCCATGCTCACAAAGTTGTTCTTAGTGTTTGCGAGGGCTAGAATGTGTGATCACCTTCCCCTTGTTACTCCTTCAAACGCCCACCGGGAAAGCCTCAGGCTTCTTTCCCATAGTTCCTCAATTTATTGAGAAATCTGTTGAGCATATGTTAGGCAGGCGACCTTTCTTCCTTTCGGATATAACTTTATTGATGGGCTGATGCGACTTGGTTCATAATGAGTTTCGGCCTTGTGGAAATTCGGACTCCCTTCAAACCAAAGAAGTTCTGGTGAGTTAATCTCTGGTCAATGTATCCACCCCACGATATTTTATAATCTAGAGAAGTAATAAATTTGAGTCCGTTATCTCTTCGTTATCTATCCCCTGAATTTCCGGAGTGTTGATCCATTTCCGTTTCCGATTTCAATTTCACACCTCCATTGAAATCTATCTTCTCGCTCTCCCGGGCTATATATACGGGCTATGGCTGTGAGTCGAAAAACAACCCTCTTCGTCTCGACCCTTCTTTGTCTTTAGCATATCTCCTGCCTTTCTATGGGTTCGAGGTCATGGAGAACAACAAGAGGTCTGCTGAAGAAGCCCTCAACAGATCCACATCATCACGTCAACGCCCTAGTCGTCAAGAGGACGCATCTTGGGGCGCTCCCATCGCTCTGGATCAAAGGGCGAGCTCCGCCCAGCCCCCGAGGTCATCTTTGGCATCAATCCGCCGCCAGCTTCCATGTCATTTGAGGCGAAAGATCAGTAACAACGATCTGCTGGCCTCCATTGATCGGACCGACCAGCATCTAGCCAACTACCTCTCCCTAGCGGAATTAGCTCTGGCCATGATTGAAGACCGATCACCCCCTGAGATCAGCCTTATGAGAGACAGGTTGGCCAGGGCTGAAGCTAGAATCATGGGTGAGATGTCTGCCATTATTTCTCTATTCTTTTTCCTTGATTTTGTCCTCAAGACTTCTGATCACTCTTTTCTTGAATGCTTTAGATTTAATCGCTCAGTTGGAGAGTCTTCGATCAGCCGCGGATCATGCAGCGGGATTCGTCAATGCTAGGGGTGCCATTCCAATGGTTCGCTTGTAGGACATCCTGAATCGTGTCAGGGAGGTCGCCCTTCATGGAGTTCGTCATGGAGCCGTCATGGCATTGGCTGCTGCACAAGTCCGTTCGGGTCATAATCTTTAGCTTTTTCCCCATGGTTTTCCAAACGCAACGTACCCTGGGGAGCACGAGCGCTTGGTTGAGGATTTTATGAGCACCGCCAACTCTGTAGCTTTCAATACCCTGGCCGATGATATAGTAGGCAAAGTATTTTCTAGCCCGTAGCTTGTAATAGGTGGCGTTTAGCAAACAACTTTCTTGCTTTGAGTGATTTCCCTTTGTTTCATGCTTCATTTTGTATGCATCACTCTGTTGGCATAATCGATATGCATCGTACCGGCTTTCACCCCTTTGGGTTTACCCCCTCGCTGGCAATGATACCCTTCTGGTATTGGCTATTAAAACTAACGGCCGAGCAAATCAGTTGTTAAGTGTCAATCCAAATGCTAGGGTAATATTCCTTCAAATATTTCCCATTTGATTGCTCGGCCAAATTTCCTTTCCCTTCTCAGTATCTTCAGAATACAAGTATTATCAGGTGCATAACATTTGATCCAATAAGGTCCTTCTCAGTTGGGTGACTTTTTGCCGAATTTGCTGCCCCCTAACTCGATCAGCGATTTTATTTTCCAGACTAAGTCTACTTCAGAAAATTGCTTAATTTTGACCCTCAATCCTTAGTTTATCGGCTTCAAAGTTTTCGAGAGCACGCAACCGAAAGTAATTCAAATCTTTTAAGTTGTCCATTACAAAATTCTTGTAGTCTTCGATTGATAAATCGTTCGGCTCCTCTGCTCTTGGCTCTCAAAAGTAGTCCATGCTAGGTCTTTTCTAGAATCTTACTGCCATTGATTATCACAAGTCTAGTCTGGCTAAGATACCTGATGTCATTCAACAAGAGAAACGGGAACCACTGGTTAAGGTTATAACAGGTTGAGCTATCTGGATCAGCCTCGAGATGATCAGCTTGTGTAGAATCGATCGTATTCCCTGTTGTTCAATTGCATTTTTGTTTTGGCCAAAGAGCCGATTCAATATAGCCGATCCTAGACTTCTGATCTTAATTTAATTAAGTTTGGAAACATGGCTTTCATTAAGAGAGCCCTTCGATCTTCTACCCTCGGTCATCTCGTGCTGTATTCTCTTCAACATTGGTGAAGTGGCGCTTCGCCTCCTATTAATTGTGGTTGCCTTTTGCGCGTTCTGAGGCGTCCGTCCCTTCGCTTCATGTCTTCAAATACCAGCCGATGGCTTCTGCCTCGAACACATCTCCATCCACAACTGTTCCTTTACTCTTCTCCGTCTACTAAAAACCCTGTAGCGGTTCTTCCTTCTCCCTTTCGTAGATCTAATCATTCTTCATGGCCGGCGAAGACCACCGAGGCAAGCACGCGCCGGAGGAAATCCCGAAAGAGAATATGCCGATGAACCAGCATCTCCGGCGCATGAGGTGAGATTGACATTTCTTGTTTATGATGATGAACAATTCTGACTTGCCTACAGGTTTGTTGTGAATGACAGTCTCCGTCCCCTTCCTAGGGCCGGCGGGCCTTCTGACGCCGCATCTTCTATGCCGGCCTCGTCGTCGGACTCCTCCGACTCCTACAACGGTGATGACGCCCGGTGCTACCTTCATGAGTGGAGGATGGCCCAGAACCGTTACTCCGAGGCGACCTGGGAGCCTGGCCAACTGGAGATCCACCTCGGGGTTTCCCAGGCCGCTCTTCATGCGACCGAGGAAGAGGCTAACGCCGCTCGAGCGTGGCTGACTAAATCGGATGCCGCGGTGGCAGGTACGATGAGCCTCAGAACGCCTTTATTCTGATCTCGGCTATTTTTATCTTGATAGCTCTTCCACTTCTATGATCATCAGCCCTAACAACGCAGTTGGAGTCTCTCTAACTAGCGGCGAACACGGCCGTGGACGCCGTCATTGCTGGGGGTTCTTCCGTCGACGCTCGTCTTCAAGACATCTCGGCTCGTGTTTGGGAAATCGCCCTCCACGGTGTTCGCCACAGCGCATCAGTGGCGCTGACCGTGGTGTAGGTTCGGATAGGGCATGAGCTCCACGCCATGGAGACCGGTTTCCTAGTAGGCGACGGCCCTGAGGAGCACAAGGACCTGCTTGAAGAATTCACCATGGCAGCGGAGGCCGTAGTGGACATCACATCCACTCAGGATGTGGTGAACAAGGTCTTTGATTAGTTTGTACTTAGGGGAACCAATGAACAAAGACTTCCCTTTCATGAATGCGCCTCAGTGCAATGTCCTCGTGTATGACTGTGGATGTTTCTTGCTCTTTTTGTTTTTTACTCTATAGGTGATACATATCGTATCGACTTTTACTGTCTTTGAAGATCTTTCATTTTTTGAACTAGAGGCGATGCCTTCCTAGCATCGGCTATTGGAGCCGAGAACGAATCGGCTATCAAATTCAGATGTTAGGACAACATCTCTTCATGCATTTTTCATTCCAACGATTGATCAATCCAAGTCAAGCATCCCATTAAGCAAAACAGAACTCCTCTTAAGAAATCCATTAACTCTGAATTGCATTTATACTTTAACTCAACAGTCACATACGTCGGTCTAAACCCATCTCCAAGACTCAATGCTTATTTTTCCTTAACTCAACGGCCGACGCGACACCACGATTATTGATCAAAACAAACTTTTAGAGCCGATTGCTTGAACCGACTATTGGCCTTCATTATTAATCCTAATGAAGCCTCCTTCCCATGTCTTGCCAGAAAGGCATTCGAAGTCTCCTAATTCCCAAAACACTGGATCGGCTGTTGTGATGCTCACAGACTCATTAGCGCAAACCACCTCGACATCATCCCCATGCCATTGAATCAAACATTGATGCATGGTCGATGGTATGCAGCAGTTTGCGTGAATCCAATCACGATCGAGGAGTAAACTGTATGATCCTTTTCCATCGATGACAAAGAACATGGTGGGCAGAGTTTTACTCCCGATTGTCATTTCGACGTTTATTGCCCCCCGGGTCTTGGATGTATTTTCTCCGAAGTCTCTAAGCATCATGTCAGTCTTAAGCAAATCTCCTGGTCCCTTCCCAAGCTTACGGAAAGTGGTGTAAGGCATAAGATTGACAGAAGCACCTCCATCCACCAACATCCTGTTCATCGGCTTCCCATCAACAAAACCTTTCATATATAAAGCCTTTAAGTGCCGATGCTTGACTGGCTTATCAAATATTGCTTGCTGCACAACCGCTAACTTGGCAACTATCTCTTCATACTCTGATTCATCGAAGTCTAAATAAACTTCTTGATCTGTAGGAGCTCTGAATTCTGATGGTAACAAAAAAGCCATTTGGATATTAGCCGATGGTTGCTTCTTATCAGCTATTTGCTTGGTACGCCACACTTAAGTTTTACCGGATGGCTGAGCATGTTCTATCTCCTTATTCCTTAGGCGTTGCACTCTTCTCTTCTGGCTCCTTGTTAAACCTCTGGGGCACCATTGGCCCTCCTACCAAACATGTTCCCTCTGGTTGCTTCCTTCTTCGTGATCAGCCCAATCTTGGTCAACAACTCTTTTTCCTAGCCGATCATGAATACTTTTATTTTTTAAGCGCCGATCCATGTTATTATGTTGATATGTATCTTGAGCGTGGATAGACCGGCGATTGGTTCGAGATTACCTAAACTCCCAATACTGGCTGCTGCATTATGGATAGTCATGTCTGGTAGGCAACTTCAAACCTTCGTTCCAGCAATATCTAAAGAAAGGACAATTCCAGTGCGATTTGACTTGCTTCCTTTCATACCTTTTTCTTCCAGTTGACGCTGGTATTCTTGATCCTCTAACCATCGCTGATAATCTTTTTCCTTCTGCCGCCGCCACTTATTCAACAGGATCCAAGATGTGACTCGCGGCTTCATCGCTCCATTCTTTCATGTTTCCCCCTGCTCATATCGGCTCCTCTACTGATCACGGCATTTCCTAATCTCTCTGTATTCATCAGCCGATATTTGCATCTTGGGATCAACTGTTCCATCTTTTCTTGATTTGGCCAATGTTAGGACCTTAGTTTTTCCTTTGAATAACCCAACATCAACCATATTTTGATCCCCTGGGAAAGGATTACAATCAACTTTCATCTTCCGAGGTGTATTGAACTTGAGCCTCCCTTGCTGAATAGCCCTCTGTATATGCTGCCGGAAAATTCTGCACTCATTAGTGGAATGAGATGTGGCATTATGGAACTTGTAGAACCTCTTATTCTTCAACTGTTCAGGGGCAACATAACATGATTGTCCGGCAATTTGATCTGGCCCTTCTCAAGTAAGAAGTCAAAGAGCATGTCCGATTTTGTGATCTCAAAGTCATAGCTTTCCTCGACTCCTCTTCTCTAAGGATCTGGCACCATTACTATCTTCTTGCCCCAATTCCATTTAGCTGCAGCAACCTCCTCTTCTTCATCTTCATAGCCATCACCAATCGAATATGGGTCATAAGCTTCGGCTACTGTGGTGCTCTTCTGGAATCGGGTATCTCTGCGTATACTCTGGAATTGGCTATTGAGCGCTGCCACTCATTGAGCCAATTGACCCAAGTTGTCAAATTCTTGTCCTAGCAGTTTTTGTTTCTACATTGGCAGCATTCCTTGGACAGCTAAAGTAGCTAGCTGATCATCGGCCAAGCTCAATGAGAAGCACAAGTTCCTAGTCTCTCAGAACCTCTGAAGAAACTCAGTGCCCGATTCATTAGTCCTCTATCTCATGGTTGTCAAATCGGTTATATTCTTTTCTCCAGTCCCAGTGTAAAAATATGTATGAAACTTTTCTCTAGGTCAGCCCAATTGGCAATGGAGTTGACTGGTAGTGACAAAAACCAAGTGAAGGCTGGTCCTGATAGGGACAAGGAGAAGAAACAAACTCGATGGGCATCCTCAACTGATGCTTCGCCCAATTGTGTAAGATACCGACTGACATGTTCTATTGTGCTTGTACTGTCTTGACCTGTGAACTTGGCGAACTCTGGGAGCCTGTAATTTGTAGGAGGAGCGACCAAATCATACCATTCTGGATATGGGCATTTGTACGAAAAGGTTAGCCCTTTTGGCTTCAGACCGAACTGATTCTTCATCATCTCGGTCATCTTCAGCAGCAACTCGTCACCTTGTGGATTTGGATTTCTCGGTACTTGCTGGCCCATCTGTGGATTAAAATCTCATGTACCTTGATATCCTGGATGTGGTATCATGTGGAGAGTGTTATAATCTATGCCATAGTGATACCCTTGTGGAATCTCAATCTGTTGGGTCCTTTGCTGGCTTGCTGCTTGAAGTCTCTGATTATAGACATAAGGATCTATATCTCTACGGATCCTTTGAATTGATGGTGCTATTTTTTGAGCCAACGATGGTATGTGGCCTGATGTGCCAAAATTGATCACCTGATTCTGACCTTGCCCCGCTGGCTGTTGCACATGCTGTATTGATGGTCCAGGATTGTATTGTATCTGATTCATAGCAGTACCTGGAGTTTGTTCAGATGAGCCTTGAAGTGTCTGGACATTACCATTACTAGCTAGTGCTGCTTCTTGATGGCTGGTACCGACTTGATTAGTCCCTTGGGTCGATGGATCTGGAATATTGTAACAAGTTGATCTAACCTGACCAACTGGAATTCCATGAATCGCCTCTTTCATGGCATTGTGAAATGCGTCAATGAAAGCTTCATTGCGGCTTGATATGACATCATGAACAGATTTGTCTATGGCTTCCATAAAGAAACGTCTGTCTTCAGCTTCGACTGTGTTTGTCTGTCCATGTAGTAGAACTCTTGGTAGTGGAAATTTCTGAATAATTGTGCTGTCACGTATTTTGGTGTAGGACAACAAACACTTCTTCTGAAATTCTTCTGTAGCTTTGACAATGGTATCCTTATCTTCATCAGGTAGGTCTTCATAGTGTACCACAAGGATGTCGTCGTTGTTGTGAACTGCCATGATGATTGTGGGGTCCCACCGGGCAAGCCAGAAATGTGTGTCGACACAGAATTTTCGTCTCTATGCCAAGGACACACGCAGCAAGCCAGAAGGGTCCGCTCGATGGAGCAGATCCGCCTAGCTTCAGCGCAAGGGTGGTCAATCCTGTGCAATCCTCCCGAGACGTGCCAGTCAATTTGACCCTGTAATTGACAAGGAGAGAAAGCTCATCAGTAATTAAGGGTGGAATGCGTCGGTGTTGCTAGACAGTCCCGAATGTGCGGCTCTGAGAGCCGATATGAGAGGAGATTGACTAAATAGTCGATCCCAGCATATTCACAAGAATGAATCGGTTAAAAGCTCATGGGGTTGTATAAGAAGAATCAGTTATCATTCAGGATAAATGTTATTTGAGCAAATATTAATCAATGGCAATAAGATATCAACAGTGATCGGTTTGTACTGAGCCAATGATTATAAGTAACCAAACTCCTTTAATATAAAGAAACAATTCAACACCTCTTAACCATCTAATAAAGATAAATCTAATGGACATGTTAGATCTCATCTATCGCCATGACCAGTGGGGCATGAGGCAGAATCATATAGGCCGTAGAAACAACAATAGACTCGACGACCCTAACTCATTACTAATATCAGTGGGGCATGAGGTAGAATCATGCAGGCCATAATACAATAACAAGATCATGGGGCTAACACATCTTTCAACTTATCTCTACTTCAATGATCTCGTGATGTGAACTGTTCGTGAAAGCATTCGATATCGGCTAAACAGCCGATTCAGGCATAGCGCACAGTTAAGGTCATGCCTTCTCAGGAACAGGTCTACCAACTAACGATCCCCACTCCATGGTGCCAACAGTGGGGTGAGAGGCAGAATCCCACAGGCCATGATGACGGGCCATGGAACGGTTTTCGTTAACTAATAGATCTACTCAAGATCGGACATGCCTTAACCGCACACTATGCATGATTAAGATTGATGCAAAACAGCCGATAAAAACATTGCTCATCGCTTAAGATGTAGATTAGATCAGGTTTAGATTAGCAAACGATGAGTTAAACAAGATATAAGGCTGATTCAAATCAATCTCAATCGGGCAGTGTGATATTGCTGTAATTAGATAAACAATGAAAGCAATAAGCAATATCGGTAACTTAATGAATCTACCAAAGACTGCTGTACTAGGGTAGAGCTGATAACTTGACCTTGATCTAATTCAAGTAGTGGGTTGTGAGGCAGAATCACACAGGCCATACTTGAATTAGACAAGAGTCGAGAACTAGCCTATACCAGAGTCGTAGTGGGGGTCGACCGGATCGATGCAGCCATACGAACAGAGGTATAAACCATGACGGTACTTACAGACAAGCAGTGGAGGTCGACCGGATCAATGCAGCTGTACTTGCTGAAGAACTCGCCGAGATCTACTCTACTCCTACTCCTAAGGGGTGGCCAGAGCCGAAAAAGTAATTGACTTTGTATTTGATTGATTGTTGTTTTTTACAATAACCGGGGTTTGGTATTTATACCTAGAGCCTAAAAACGAAACCTACTCGAGCACGATTCATTACAACCTTTGGCATAAAATGAAAACATTCCTAATTTAAGATAACTTGGACTCTAATCTTTCCCTTTTTGTAGAGTCCAGTGTGTCTTGTCCCAGCACCAATCATAGCCTCTGTCGTTATCTGCTGGTGCTATCTAAAGAGAGCCGATTCCAATTTCTGCATCCGAATCAGCTGTTTCTGATCTGCATGCAATTTATTCCTTGGTGACATGATCTTGGGAGCTTTTGAGTCCCTACGACTTTTCTTCCAAATTTTGGTGTAAACACAACCATGCCCCCTTCTGGCCTGAATCTGTTCCGAACATACCTCCTGAAAACTTTCATCAACCTTTCGAAAGGGAACATCTGATGCAAGTACATTGGGCCAAGTGCTCTAATTTGGTCAACAAGATGAATGAGCAGATGCACTGAGGTATCAAAGTAAGTCAATGAAAAATGCATCTCAAACCTAACGAGAGTTTCAACTATGTCCCGCTATAGCTGGTCCAGCGTGAACACATAAATGACCTTTTTTGAGATCGTGTTGAACAATGACCACAGCTTTATGACTAGGGCGCTAACCTTTGGGGGGAGGATACCACGCAGGACAATAAGGAGCAGTTGAGTCATAATGATATGATAGTCATGGGCCTTCATACATCCATGGTTGAACTTGAGTTCTCTCATGTTCAATAGCCTCTTCAGGTTCGCATAGTAGCCCGTCGAGACTTTGAGTTTATTAAAGAAAGAAATAAGCGCACGCTTTTCTTCCTTCTTCAAGGTCCACGACGCAACCGGGAGTTTGAACTGGCCATCCTCTAGCGCCATGGATGCAGCTCCTTCTTGATTCCCAAGTGTTGCATGTCCAGGCGTGTGGCTAGTGAATCCTTCGATGTCCCTCAGTGTCCATCAAGGTGTTAAGCGTGTTACCACGCACGTTTTTAGTAATTTGCATGGGATCAAGATAGTGGCATACACTCAACACTGGCCAGTAAGGTAGTTTCCAAAAAACTAATTTTTTCTTCTAGATGCTCCTATCAGGCGCTGCTGCTGCATTATCCCCCATTCCAAGGACAACCTCCAGTTTGTTGACTTCTTGAAGTATCATCGGCCTGTCTCGATATTTTGGAGGTAAGTGTTTCTCAATAGTCCCGTCAAAATCTTTTCTATTCCTACGATAAGGGTGATCCTTAGGTAGAAACCTGCGGTGTCCCATATAAACTATCTTTGAGTTCTTTGTCAGATGTACCGCATCGGGGTTGTCCAAGCACTCCACACATCCAGTATATCCTTTTGTCTTCTCTCTGGACACGCAACCTCGACCTGGCAGGTCGGTGATTATAGCGATAAGTACTGCCTTAATGGTGACATGTTCCTTTTTGTACTCATTCCAAACATCCTCCACACCCTTTTTAAACATCTCCACTAGTTCATCGATCACTGGTTCTAGAAACACATCAATGTCATTCCTAGGTTGTCTTAGCCCTTGGATCAGTAGTGGCATCTAGATATAGGATCGCTTCATACAGAGCCAAAGGTGGAAAGTTGTATATACAGAGTGTCACTAGCCAGGTGCTATGATTGCTTCTAACCTGGTCGAAAGGATTCATCCCATCTGTGCTCAAACCAAACCAAAGGTGCCTTACCTCTCCACCGATCTCCTTATAGAATATAGTATTGACTGTCCTCCAGTCCTTCCCATTGGCGGGGTGCCTCATCATTGTATCTTTCTTATGCTCTTCGCCATGCCAGCGCAACAGCTTGGCTGATTTTGCACATGCAAACAGACTATGCACCTAGGGAGCTATAGGAAAATACCAAACGACCTTCACAGGACCTCCTCTAGTCTTGGTACCCTCATCTGATGGCCCTTCCTTGTACCATGGAGCTTCACACTTGGGGCATGGTACAATATGCAATCATTGGAACACGCATGGATTTTTTCAACCTCGAGGCCGATGGGGTAGATCATTTGCTTGGCCAGGTATGTCTTTTCTGGCAACTCATTTTTTCTGGAAGCATTTTCCTTATTATACCTAACAACTCAATCTGTTTGTCGATTTGAACTCTAACAGCATGATGTCGGCTTCCAATTTGCTCATTGGACAATTCTTATACAATGGTGTTTGACATCTTATCTCATTTTCTCTAGCTTTCTCAGTTGTCTTTCACTAAGACATCCGGTCTCTACATTACACAGCAGCTGAGAAATGCCATCATTATCCTCGGTGTCGTCAGCTAGCATGTTCCTAAACACATCATTAACTGTGGCCATTGGTTCCGTGTTGACACCAAGTTCCTCGTCAGCATCGTGGATGGCTACTCAGGCATGGCCACATCATCATCGTTTCCTATGGAACATTCACACCAACCTCGCCATGCATAGTCCATATCATATAGCTTGGCATGAACCCCCTGGTAATCAAGTGAATTCATACATACTCAATTTGAGCCCATTTCCTTTAATTCATGCAATCTTTGCATGGGCAGAAGACAGGGTTCCCATTCTTAGCATGGGCTTTCGCATTGGTGATAAACTGGCTGACGCCATGCATATACCGCTTGTCTATTCGGGACAAATGCATCCACTCTCAATCGATCTCTGCACAAAAAATATTGAGACAGTAATTACAGAGAAATTAATAAGAAGTCGAGCTTCATGAACAACAATTCTAGCTCGAAAGTACCATTTATTCTACACTTATTTAATTTAGTCACCCCATTTTTAGAAAACATTATTGTACACTAATTATTGGAAAATTGAAATTGGTAGCCCCGGCCATATAAATTGAAAATCATAGCCCCATAAAAAAACAATTATTGCACAATAATAAAGAACAATTATTCTACTCGATGCCACATAAAAATGGAGACACTAATTTAAAAAAAAGACTAAAATTGGAGACATGACCATGAACAACAATATAGCTCCAAACAATGTGTTGGTAGGTGACACATGGATTAATTGGCTCACCAAAATTGTAAAAGAATCTACTGTACTCTTATTAAGAACTAATTATAGCATCACATACTAACAATGATCTTGACCTCCATGTAATTAGCTAGGATTTTAAATTTGTTCAAAGACACCAACCTTTTGGATGATGGATTCACCATAATTTGCTTGGAAGCCTTGCACAAAGTCCAATTGGAAAAGCGCTCTCTAGAATGGAGAAAGAAATAGAATGAGAATCGAGAAATGTAGCCATCAAAACAACACTAATTAAGCAACAAAATCAAAGGAGTGGATGCTTGTTACTAACCTTAAAGCAAAAAGATCAAGCCATTCTTCCATATCCAAGAGCTAGCTTCATGGAGAAGAGCAGCCGCAACAATGGAGGGAGCGGCCCAAACACGCGCCTCTATGCTCGGGATGGAAGGGAGGAGGAAGGAGAGGATGGCGCTAGCTTTTTGTACTGCAATTTTATCACCGTCGATTCTTGGCTTGAACCGACAGTGATAGCACCAAATCACTGTCGGCTCTTGGTTAGAACCAGCAGTGATAAGTGGCCGTGTCCGTATGAAAATGTGCCGGGCACATGAGCAAGCCGGAAGGGTCTGCTCGATGGAGCTGGAGATCCGCCTGGCTTCAACGTAGGGATAATCGATCCTGCGTATTCCTCCCGAGACGTGCCAGTCAATTTGACCCTACAATTGACAAGGAGAGAAAGTTTATCAGTAATTTAAGGTGGAACATGCCAGACTGTGCCCAAACAGTTCCAAGTGTGCCGCTTCAGGAGCAGCCATACGGGAAGAGCGACTGAATAGCCGATCTGCACAGAAATTGGCTGTTATGGACTGTAAAGCTCGTGGGTAGCGATTAATCTCATATTGATAGGTACAGTACTCGTAGATGTAAATAAGATCATCAGCTATACAGATATTGCCAGTGTAAAGCATTGAGCTGATGAATCTAACGAGAAAAGATATAACATGCGAACAAATCTAATACAAACGATTCTATAGACGCTCTGTATCTAATCTGTTATCATCAATAGTGAGGTTCGACCGGATCGATGGCAGCTATGATGATAATAACAAACTAAAACCGAAGAATCCGTAAAACCATATACACTTCAACAGGCTTTCCGAAAGACATGCTATACGTGAAGGCTCAAATGAATCGGCTAAAATAGCCGATTCAGGTGAAGAGAACTACAACGTGTGAACAATCGACTATTTCACATGAACAAGCCTATGGACTCCTCAGACTCAACCTGCTATCTCTAATAGTGGGGTTCGATCAGATCGATGCAGCCATGAAAAAGACAACGAATCAAACCTTTAAAGTACATAGATCTATTCACGCTTAACAGAATCATGTAAACATGCTATAGGTGTTAACGCACAAGTGATCGACTATTTAGCCGATGCAGGCATAGCAAACAGTTAAGGTCACGCCTAATCAAGAACAGATCTACTAACTAGCATCCTCCAATCTACAGTGCTATCAGTGGGGATCGACCGGATCGTTACAACCATAATAGTGAACCATAGACCAGATTTAACTAACCAGCAAACCTCTCCAAGATCATACGTGCCTTAACCACGCACTATGCACAATCAAGATCGAAATAGAACGGCCGATAAGACATAACCTGTCGTTCATTGTAAGAAGTATCATGTTATGACAAAGCAAACGATGAACCCAATGGATACGAGGCCAATCCAAATCGATCTTGACTGGGCAGAATGATGTTGCTGCAAACTAATGACGATAAGAACATCAACAAGATCAGTAACTTAATGAATCTACCAAAGATTGCCACTCTTGGGTAGAGCTGATAACTTGACCTTAATCTAATTCGAGCAGTGGAGGTCGACCGGATCGATATAGCCGTACTTGAACTAGACAAGAGTCGATAACTAGCTTATACCAAAGTTGTAGTGGAGGTCGACCGGATTGATGCAGCCGTACGAACAAAAGTATAAGCCATGACGATACTTACAGATAAGCCATAGGTCAGTCGGACCGATGTAGCCCTGCTCACTGAAGAACTCACCGAGATCTACTCTACTCCTACTCCTAAGGGGTGGCCGGAGCCAAAAAAGTAAGTAACTTGTATTTGATTGATTGTGTGTCCTTTACAATAGCCGGAGTCCAATATTTATACCCAGAACCTACGCATGAATCCTACTTAAGCACGACTCGTTACAATCTTTGGCATAAGAGAAAACATTCCTAATTTAAGATAACTTGGACCCTAATCTTTCCCTTTTTGTAGAGTCCAACATGTTTTTTCCTTACGCCAACCGCAGCTTTTATCGTTATCTACTGGCGCTATCTGTAGAGAGCCGATTCCAGTACTGCATTCGAATCAACTAATACCGACCTTTATGCAATCGATTCCTTGATGACGCGATCTTGGGGGCTTTCGAGTTCCTACAATTCTTCTTCCCAAATTTTGGTGTAAACACATGCCCCCAATTTTGGGATAAAAGTAATTTTATTCCAAAATTATCATGCCTGTACCCCCGATAGGTCCATGGTCACGGGTAGAGAATCTTAATCTGGGGTCTCTTGTCTGTCACCGTCCTTGCCAGCTTATGAGCCCATGCTTCAAAACTTTATGAGAGCATCATCGCTTCACGGGCGGTTGGATCCATCTTTCAGGCCAACTATAAAATGTCTATCCGACTCTGGCGAGAGCAATTCAACAACTCAGTTATGTTTCTCTTCTGCCCGCTTTCTCGAGTGCCTCTAGCTCCACCGGACTCTCCATGGTCTAATTCCTTGCTATGAGGATCTTGAGTGGTTAGAAGAATTCTTGTGCATAGGGTGATTGTGTCGCTCATTTTAGCGCCTTGTCGAGCAAGAGGATCAGCTACTGCGGTTAGAAGAATTCTTGTGATATCACCCGAGTCTTCCCTCCATGATCGCAGACCTATTCTAGTGTTTGCAAGGGTTAAAATGTGTGGACACCTTCCCCTTGTTCGCTCCATCAAATGCCCATCGGGGAAACCATAGATTTCTTTCCCATAGTTTCCCAGCCACCGAGAAATGGGCATCTTCTAGTAGGCGGCTTTCTTTCCCATTGTTTCCTAGTCACCGAGAAATCAGTTGGGCATCTGCTAAGCAGGTGGCCTTTCCCCTTCTCCTGATGCAATTTTATCAATGGGCCGATGTGACTTGGTTCATGATGACCTTCGACCTCATGGGGATCCGGACTCCCTTCAATCCAAAGAAGCCTTGGCGGGTTGATCGCTGGTCAATGTAAACCTTTCATATCCATCCCATGATATTTTGTGATTATGGGAAGCAACAAGTCTGAATCTGTTATCTCTTCGTGATCCATCCCCTGAATTTCTAGACTGTTGATCCGTTTCCATATCTAACTTTAATTCCATAACCCCGGTGAAATCTATCCTCTCACCTTCCCAAGTTATATATACGGGCCATAGCTGTGGACCGAAAAACAACCTGCTTTGTCCAAAACCTTTCGTGTCTTTAGTATGATTTCTGCTTTCCCATAGGTTTGAGATCATGGAGAACAGCAAGAGGTCTACTGAGGAGGCCCACAATGGATCTGCGTCATCACTCCAGCGCCTTCGTCATCAGGAGGGTGAAACTCGTGATGCCCCCACCGTCCCAGGGCATAGGGCCAACTCTATTCAGCTTTTGGGGTTATCCGCATCAACAGCTCACCGCCAGCTCCACTGCTATCTTAAGAGATGGATCAACGACGACGATCTGCTCACCTCCATTGATCGGGCTGGCCAGATTCTTGCCGACTACCTCTCCCTCGTAGAAATCGGCTCTGGCCATGGTTCGATGCCGATCGCCTTCCGAGGCCGATCCGGTGGAGGATAGGTTGGCCAAGGCCAAGGCCAGAATCATGGGTGAGAAGCCTATCATCAACTTTCTGTCTCTTCTTAACTTTGTCTTCATGATCTTGATCATCCCTCGCTTGAATCTTTTAGATCTATCGGCTCAAGTTGGAAAGCCTCAGATTAGCTGCGGAGTACGTGGGCGGGATTCATCAATGTCAGAGGCACCGTTCTGGTGGTTCGCTTGTACGACATCCCGAACTATGTTAGGGAGGTCGCTCTGCATGGCGTTCGTGATGGTGCTGCCATGGCATTGGCTGCTGCGCAGGCCCATTCTGGCCACGAGCTTCGGCTTCTTCCCCATGGTTTTCCAGCCGCGGCACACCCTGGGGATCATGAGCGCCTAGTTGAGGATTCTTTCTTCGACAAAGCCGCCAACTCTATAGCCCTTACTTTCCAGGCCGATGAAAAAGTAAACAAAGTGTTTTTGGCCTGTAGCTTGTAATAGGTGATATTAGCAAACAATTTCTTCGTCTTAAGTGATTTTTCTTTGTTTCGTACTTCATATTCCATGTATCAATCTATCCGTGTTTGCTTTACTCTTATAGGTGATACATATCGTATCGGCTTCTACCCCTTGGGGTTTATTTTTGTACTAGAGGCGATACCCTTCTGGTATCAGCTATTAGAGCTGATGACCAAACAAATCGACTGTCAAGTGTTAATCCAAATGCTAGGATAATATTTCTTTAGATATTTACCATTGATTGCTCTGTTAAATTCTTCTTCTCCTCCTAGCATTTCCAAGATATAAGCATTGTCGGGCGCACAACGTTTAATCTGATAAGGTCCTTCCCAATTAGGTGACCATTTGCCGAACTTGCTGTCCTTTGACCCGATCGACAATTTTACCTTCCAGACCAAGTCTCCTTCAGAAAATTGCTTGCTCTTGACCCTTTTATTGTAATATTTTGCAACCCTCAGTTTATTGGCTTCGATGTTCTCAAGAGCACGCAGCCGATGGCAACTTAAGTCCTCCAAGTCGTCTATCATAAGATTCTTGTAGACTTCAGCTGACAAATGATTTTGCAACGTGATACGCCTCAATCCAGTTTGAATCTCCAAAGGAAGGACTGCATTGTGACCATACACAAGTTCATAAGGGGATGTTTTAATCGATCCATGGCAGGCCATCCTATATGCCCATAGTGCCTCATTAAGCGTCGAATGCCACTTCCTTGGCTGTTCCTCAATCTTTTTCTTGATCAGCTTAATCATAATCTGATTGGACACCTCTGCCTGGCCATTAGCCTGAGCATAGTAAGGAAAAGAATTTAGTAGCTTAATTCCCATACTGGCAACAAAATCTCCAAACTCTTCTGATGTGAACATTGTCCCTTGATCGGTAGTGATAGTTTGAGGAATCCCAAAATGATACACAATATGCTCCTTGACAAAATCAACCATGTTCTTTGAGGTTACCATCTTCAAAGGATTGCCTCAACCCACTTAGTGAACTAATCCGTTGCCACCAATATGAACTTATGTCCTTTACTTGAGGGCGGAAAAATCTGGCCAATTAAATCAATTCCCCAGCCTCGAAACGGCCATGGTTTGATTATTGGATTCATAGCCGATGCAGGTGATTTCTAGACATTACCAAGACATTGACAGTCCTGGCACCCCTTATAATATTCAAAATAGTCTTCCAAGATTATTGGCCAAAAAAATCCAGTTCTACGAACAATCCATTTCATCTTATAAGCCGATTGATGAGCTCCACATATCCCTTCATGCACTTCACCCATCAACACCTTAGCTTCCTCTTGGCTTAAGAACTTGAGCAACACCTCATTGACTATTTTGTAATATACCTGATCATCCAATAAAACATACTTAGTCAATTTATACCTTAGCTTTATGGTAACTTTCTGTGATCGATTCCTAAGGTAATCGGCTATTTCAACTCTCCAATCATTATTCGAGGCTTCACTACTCAAGACTTCTTGAAACACTCGATAACCTAATGCACTTTGAGCTAAATGATTAGCCTCTTGATTCTGTGCCCTCGGAATATGTTAAAAAGAGACATGAGGAAATTCCTTGAGCAACCTTTGGCACTCATCATATATCCCCTCAGAGTATCTTCTTTGCACTCATATAGGCCGATCAACTAATTAATAATTAACTGTGAATCTCTAAATACTTCAATTGCCTCCACCTTTACTTCATGATGAAGTTGAAGCCCCTTAAGAATAGCCTCATATTCCGCTTGGTTGTTGGTAATCATTGGTTCAGTTGGAAGAGCAAACTCGAAACTTGGCCCCCAAGGTGAAATAATAACAATACCAATGCCACCACCTTGCTTGCATGATGACCCATCAAAGAACAATGTCTAGGGTACCGGCTCCACATAGCCAACAATTGGCTTATGATGCTGGGTGACAAAATCGGCTATTATTTGTCCTTTGACTGCTTTAGCCGATTCGTACCTCAAGTCAAATTCTGACAACGCAAGAATCCACTTTCCTATTCTTCCATTCAATATTGGCATTGATAGCATGTGCTTGATCACATCAGCCTTGGAGACAACTGTACACTCAGCCGACAACAAGTAATGTCGTAACTTAGTGCAAGAGAAATATAAGCATAAGCATAACTTCTCAACGGGAAGAATATATTGTCTCTGGATCCAGAAGCCTTCTACTGAGATAGAAAACAACTCGCCCTTTCCCTTCAAACTCTTGCATCAGGGCCAATCCAATTGTCTGGTTATCGGCCGATATGTACAACTTAAAAGGCTTACCTTACTGAGGAGGGACCAGCACGAGTGAACATTTCATATATTCTTTTATCTCTTCAAACGCCTTTTGTTGTACATCACCCCATTTAAATTCATGATCATTTTTCAACTTCAACAAGGGAGAAAACAACAGAACTCTCTCTGACAAATTTGAAATAAACCTCCTGATAAAATTAATTTTGCCAAGCAAAGATTGTAACTCTGTTTTAGTAGTCGGGGGCACTGCCTCATCGATCACTTTTATGCTTTTTGACCAACTTTGATTCCTCTCTCGTGGACCATGAAACCCAAGAATTGTCCAGCTGATACTCCAAAGGCACACATATTAGGGTTCATCTTTAGACCATGTTTTCTTGTGCATTGCATAGTCTCCCACAAATCAGCTAGATGCT
The DNA here is from genome assembly GCF_019320115.1 of Miscanthus floridulus. Taxonomy (NCBI): domain Eukaryota; kingdom Viridiplantae; phylum Streptophyta; class Magnoliopsida; order Poales; family Poaceae; genus Miscanthus; species Miscanthus floridulus. The sequence continues at coordinate 347,606 of NC_089588.1, read as the reverse complement.
CCTTATATCCCTTGGATTTTATCATCACATCATCAATGTAGATTTCAACAATCCTGCCGATCAACTTATGAAAAATATAATTCATTGCCCTCTGATAAGTTGCACTAGCATTCTTCAAACCAAAGGTCATCACAACCTACACAAATAAACCGATTGCGCCAGGGCATCTGAAAGCGGTCTTTGCTATGTCTTCCTCAGACATTAAAATTTGGTTATATCCTGCATTGCCGTCCATGAAGCTAATAACCTTGTGCCCGGCTGCTGTGTCTACCAACATATCGGCTATCGGCATTGGATAACCATCTATGGGTGTGGCCTTATTCAGATCTCTGAAATCAATGCAAACTCTTAATTTTCCATTCTTCTTATACACAGGAACAACATTCGATATCCACTCTGCATATTGGCACGGTCGGATAAACTTTGCTTCTAGTAACCTTTCAGTCTCCTATATGATATCATCAAGTACATTTGGGTTGAATCTCCTCGGAGCTTGTTTAAACGGCCTATATCCTGGTTTGATTGGCAATCGATGTTCAACAATCGATCGGTCTAGACCAGGCATCTCATAGTATTCCCAAACAAAATAGTCTTTAAATTCCTTTAATAATCGACTAACTCTTGCTTATACTCAGGATCCAACTTGGCACTTACATACGTCGGCCTAAGCCTATCTCTAGAACCAATATCTACCTCTTCCAATTCATCGGCCGATGTGAGCCATGTCTAGTTTGTCATCTGTACCATCTATTGGATTATCCTTAAAACAAATTTTCAAAGCCGACTGCTTGGATCGGCTATTGGCTTTCATTATTGATTCTAATGAAGCCTCCTTCCCACAACTTGCCAAAAAGCATTCGAAGTCTTCTAGCTCTCAAAAGACTGGATCGGCTGTTGCGATACTCATAGACTCATCAGTGCGAACCAGCTCGACATCATCTCCATGCCATTGAATCAAACACTGATGCATGGTCGATGGCACCAACAGTTTGCATGAATCCAATCACGACCAAGGAGTAAACTATATGACCCTTTTCCATCGATGATGAAGAACGTGGTGAGCAGAGTCTTACTCCCGATTGTCAGTTCAACGTTCATTGCCCCCTGGGTCTTAGACGCATTACCCCTAAAATCCTTAAGCATCATATTAGTCTCAATCAAATCTCCTAGTCCCATTGCCAAGTTTATGAAAAGTGGTGTAAGGCATAAGATTGACAGAAGCAACCTCCATCCACCAACATCTTGTTCATCGGCTTCCCATCAACAAACCTCTTACATATAAAGCCTTTAAGTGCCGATGCTTGAACTGGTTATCGAATATAGCCTGTTGTATAACTGTCAACTTGGCAACTATTTCTTCATATTCCGATTCATCGAAATCTTAATAAACTTCTTTATCCACTAGAGCTATGAATTCTGACGGCAACAGAAAATCCATTTGAATATTAGCCGATGGTTGCCTTCTATCGGCTGTTTGCTTAGCACGCCACACTTGAAGTCTACCAGATGCTCGAGCCTATTCCAGTTCTCTGTTCCTTAGCCGTTGCACTCTTCTTTTCTGGCTTCTTGTTAGACCTCCTGGACACCATTGGCCTTTCGGCGAAACATATTCTTCCTCATTACTTTCTTCTTCATAATCAGCCCAGTTTTGATCAACAACTCATTTCCAAGCCGATCATGAACACTTCTATTTTTAAGCGCCGATCCATGTTATTATGATGATACACATCTTGAGCATGGATAGATCGGCTATTGGCTTAAGATTGCCTAAACTCCCAATATTGTTCGCAGCACTCTGGATAGTTATTTCTGGTAGGCAATTTCAAACCTTCGTTCCAGCAATGTCTGAAGAAAGGACAATTCCAATGTGATTCATCTTGCTTTCTTTCATACTTCTCTTTTTCCTATTGACGCTGGTATTCTTGCTCTTCTAACCAACGCTGATAATCATTTTCCTTCTACCGCTGCCATTTATTCAACAAAATTTGAGATGTAACACGCGGCTTTGTTGTCCCATCCTTTGACATTTCTCCCTGCTCATATCGGCTCTTTTGTTGGTCACGATGCCTTCTAATTTCTCTATATTCATCAGCCGATATTTGCATATTGGGATCGACTGTTCCAGTTTCTCTTGATCTGGTTGATGTTAGGACCTTAGTCTTCCTTTTGAGCAGCCTAGCATCGACCATGTTCTGATCTCCTTGGAAAGGATTATCATCAACTTTCATCTTCCAAGGCGTATCAAATTTGAGCCTCCCTTGCTGAATAGCCCTCTGTATATGCTGCTGGAAAACTCTGCATTCATTAGTAGAATGAGATGTAGCGTTATGAAACTTGTAGAACTTCTTATTCTTCAACTGATGAGGAGGCAACATGACATGATTATCAGGCAACTTGATATGTCCTTTCTTGAGCAAGAAATCGAATAGCTTATCTGATTTGGTGACGTTGAAGTCATAGCTCTCTTCTACTATTCTTCCCCAAGGATTTGGCACCATTACTGTCTTCTTACCCCAATTCCATTCAGCCACAGCAACCTCTTCTTCTTCATTGTCTTCATAGCTGTCATCGACTAAATATGGATTATAGGTTTCGGCCATTGTGTACTTTTCTAGAAATGGGTATCTCTGCGCATACTCTGGAATTGGCTATTGAGCGCTGCCACTCGTTGAGCCAATTACCCAAGTTATCAAAGTCTTGTCCTAGCAGCTTCTCTCTCCATGTTGGCAACATTCCTTGAATGGCTAAAGCAGCTAGCTAATCATTAGCCAAGTTTAATGAGAAGCACAAATTTCTGGTCTCTCGGAACCTTGAAGAAACTCGGTGCCCGATTCATTAGTTCTCTGCCTTATAGTTGTCAAATCGGTAATCTTCTTTTCTCCTGTCCCAGTGTAAAATATGTAGAAAACTTCTTCTCTAGGTTAGCCCAATTGGCAATGGAGTTAGCTGGCAGTGATGAGAACCAAGTGAAGGCTGGCCCTGACAGGGACAAGGAGAAGAAATGAACTCGATGGGCCTCTTCAATGGATGCTTCGCCCAACTGTGTAAGATACCGACTGACATGTTCTATTGTGCTTGTGGTGTCTTGGCTAGTGAACTTAGCAAACTCTGGGAGCCTATAATTTGTAGGAAGAGCGACCAAATCATACCATTCTGGATATGGGCATTTGTACGAGAGGGTCTGCCCTTTTGGCTTCAAACCGAACTGATTCTTCATCATCTCGGTCACTCTAAGCAACAATTCATCAGCATTTGAATTTGAATCTCTCTGCAATTGCTGACCCATCTGTGGATTAAAGTTTCGAGTACCTTGATACCCTGGATTTGGAATCATGTGAAGGGTGTTGTAATCCATGCCATAATGATACCCTTGTGGAATCTCCATCTGCTGGGTCCTCTGCTGGTTTGCTGCTTGAAGTCTTTTGTTGTAAATGTTAGGATATATATCTCTATGAATCCTTTGAACTGATGGCGCTACTTTTTGAGCCAACAACGGTATGTGGCCTGATGTGCCAAAATTAACCATCTGGTTCTGACCTTGCCCCGCCGGCTGTTGCACATGCTGCACTGACGATCCAGGATTATACTGTATCTGATTCCTAGTAGCACCTTGAACTTGCTCAGATGAACTCTGAACTACCTGGACATCATCATTACTAGCTAGTGCCACTTCTTGATGGCTAGTACCCAGCTTGATTAGTCCCCTGAGTCGACGGATGTGGAATGTTGTAATAAGCCGGTCCAACCTGATCAATTCGAAACCCATGAAACACCTCTTTCATGGTGTTGTGGAACGTGTTCAAGAAAACTTCATTATGGTTCGATATGGCATCATGAACAGATTTGTTCACAGCTTCATCTACATCTGTCTGCCCATGCAACAGAACTCTCGGTAGTGGATATTTTTGAACAATTGTATTGTCACGTGTCTTCGTGTAGGACAACAAACACTTGTTCTGAAATTCTTCTATAGCTTTGCTGATGACATCTTTATCTCCATCAGGTAGGTCTTCATAAGGTACCATAAGGATGTCGTTGTTGTTGTAAGCCACCATGACGATTGTGGGGTCCCACCAAGCATGCCAGAATGCATGTCGGCACGAAAATGTGCCATGCACAATGGCAAGCTGAAAGGGTCTGCTCGATGGAGCTGGAGATCGGCCTGGCTTCAACGCAGGGATAATCGATCCTGCATATTCCTCCTGAGACGTGCCAGTCAATTTGACCCTGCAACTGACAAGGAGAGAACGTTTATCAGTAATTTATGGTGGAACGTGCCGGTTTGTGCCTAGACAGTTCTAAGTGTGCCGCTTCGGTAGCAGGCATACGGGAAGAGCGACTGGATAGCCGATCCGCACAGAAATCGACTGTTACGGACTATAAAGCTCATGGGTAGCGATTAATCTCATATTGATAGGTACAATACTCGTAGATGTAAATAAGATCATCAGTTAGACATGTATTGCCAGTGTAAAGCATTGAGCCAATGAATCTAACGAGAAAAGATATAACATGCGAACAAATCGACTATCTAATACAAACAAATCTACAGACGCTTTGAATCTAATCTGTTATCATCAACAGTGAGGTTCAACCAGATCGATGGCAGCTATGATGATATAACAAACTAAAACCGAAGAATCTGTAAAACCATCTACACTTCGATAGGCTTTTCAAAAGACATGCTATACGTGAAGGCTCGGATGAATCGGCTAAAATAGCCGATTCAGGTGAAGAGAACTACAACATGTGAATAATTGACTATTTCACATGAACATGCCTATGGAGTCCTCAGACTCAACCTGCTATCTATAACATGGGGTTCGACCGGATCGATGCAGCCGTGAAAAAGACAACGAATCAAACCTTTAAAGTACACAGATCCATTCACGCTTAACATAATCATGTAAACATGCTGTAGGCGTTAACGCACAAGCAATCGGCTATTTAGCCGATGCAGGCATAGCAAACAGGTAAGGTCATGCCTAATCAAGAACAGATCTACTAACTAGCATCCTCCAATCTACAATGCTATCAGTGGGGATCGACTGGATCGTTACAGCCATAATAGTGAACCGTAGACCAGATTTAACTAACTAGCAAACCTCTCCAAGATCATACGTGCCTTAACCGCGCACTATGCGCGACCAAGATCGAAATAGAATAGCCCATAAGACATAACCCGTCGTTCATTATAAGAAGTATCATGTTATGACAAAGCAAACGACAGACCCAAAGGATATGAGGCCGATCTAAATCGATCTCGACCAGGCAAATTGATGTTGCTGTAAACTACAGCAAGATTGGTAACTTAATGAATCTACCAAAGATTGTCACTCTTGGGTAGAGCCGATAACTTGACCTTAATCTAATTCGAGTAGTGGAGGTCGACCGGATCGATGCAAGCCGTACTTGAACTAGACAAGAGTCTATAACTAGTCTATACCAGAGTCACAGTGGAGGTCGACCGGATCGATGCATCCGTATGAACAGAAGTATAAGCCATGATGGTACTTACAGACAAGCCGGAGGTGGGCCAGACTAATGTAGCCCTGCTCACTGAAGAACTCGCCGAGATCTAGTCTACCCCTACTCCTAAGGGGTGGCCGGAGCCAAAAAAGTAAGTAACTTGTATTTGATTGATTGTGTGCCCTTTACAATAGCCGGGGTCCAATATTTATACCCGGAACCTATGCATGAATCCTACTTGGACCCTAATCTTTCCCTTTTTGTAGAGTCCAACATTTTTATCCTGACGCCAACCGCAGCATTTATCGTTATCTGGTGGCGGTATCTGTAGAGAGCCGATTCCAGTACTGCATTCGAATCAGCTGATACCGACCTTTATGCAATCGATTCCTCGATGATGCCATCTTGGGGGTTTTCGAGTTCCTACAATTCTTCTTCCCAAATTTTGGTGTAAACACATGCCCCCAATTTGGGGATAAGTGGCCGCCAACTCACTGCCGGTGCAAGCCACATTCTGTTAGTGATGTGGTCCTTCACTGCCGCTTTTAGCCCAGCCCCAATCATTTTCTCATTTTCAAGCTCAGAACCGGCAGTGAAGGTACATCACAGTCGATTCTCATAAATCTGGCAGTCATGAGGCCGACAGTGATATCCAAATCTATAGTAGTGCTTTAGATCATTCTCCATTAATGTTGCTTAGTGGAAAAACATGCCTAACATCACCCGAGTAATGAGAAACCCATCATTAGCTCAACACTAGGATCTAAGCATACTAAGCATGAATTAAAAAAGAAATTCAAGCAATGGTTGAGTGTTGTGGCATTATCAAGGTGTGATAGCTCAAGTAGGTAACTCCTGGTTGATCTAGTCTTATAGTAACTTATTGATGCAATAGATAACGATAGTTCATTATGCATTTAGCAAGGCATGGGGATGCATAGGGGTCTGCCTTGGACATCGTCATTAGGCTCATCAGGTTCCACCACTTGAGGTTCCTCCTCAACCACGGCCTCCTTGGGAATCTCATCACCTGTACATTCATGATGCTTAATGAGTGAAATGCATAAGGTACATGCTATGAGATGTCATGCAATGATATTACTTAAATAAGGTTTGGTGATATATGTGCAAGTGTTCAAGTGTACATCATTGGACTCTTGGTGTGAATCATCGAATAGTCCAGTGTGACTGACGGACCATCCAGTGGTTTAGGGACTTAGTGAGAATAGAAAAACTAGCACCATCGTACTCTCCACAACTAGGCATGGACTCTCTTGTACCAGGTCTGTGCTTTTGGGAAACTTCTCTGGGTTTGGCTATAATTCAATAGAATGTTCTGTCAGGGTGACTGGCCATCCATCATGTTTGGTCTGTAGGGTGCTGGTGCTGCTAAGTGTTTAGGTTCATCGGAACATTCCACAAGAGGTGACAGATCATCCGGTAGGAACTGGTCATGTTCGGGTTCCTTACTGACTCGGTTACTAATTTAGCGGACACTCCGGTAAGATTGACGGACACACTGCTGGATTAAGTCTGTAGCCTGGGCTATCTATCTCTGAATCATAATTCAACGGACACTCCGCCTAATACGTCGGACTCTTAGAGGAATTATAGTGTGTTTGGTTTAAGTGCAGACTGATAGATATTTAGTGTTGATGGACAATCCACCGGAGTGGTTGGACCCTCCGTCCGGTCATTGACAGCGAACATTTCTACCAACTCGAAATCCAAATCTTCATCTATGGTAATTGGATATCTAAATCATCACTAGGGTATGTTTCTAGTGTTCTATGGAGCTTATCTAGCTAGGTGAATCTATCTACATTGGGTGCAAACTAAAGATAGGTGACAAATTGACATTTCCTAGGTTTTGGCGCATAAAAGTGAAAATCTAAGTTTTGCTTGGTTTAATCCATACCAAGGGCTCTCTCCCCCTTGGTGACTCGAAATCTTCTTGCTCCTTGCTTTCTCTCCGCCTCCTAGCTCCTTGTGGTGAGTGTGAGAGGGCTCCTCCCTCTTCCAACCCCAACCTCTTGTGGATGAGAGCTTCTAGGTGATCTCCGTGGCTATCTCTTATTGCTGCAACTCCAAATCTCCCCTCCTTTCCATCTCCTTCCCTTCCTCCTTCTTGCTTGAGTGTTTGAGAGAGAGTAGAGAGAGAGGGATGAACTAGGGAGAGAGTGGGACAGTGGAAGTGAATGGAGAGCTGGTGTGACTTCTGGTTTGGGTGTTCCACGGTTGGATAGCTGGTACGACAAGTGGGGCCAAGTGAAATCTTAAAGTGACACCTCACATCGGTTGCATGGGCTGGTATGGCGGATTGTCCACAGTTCTAGCGGACCATCTGGTAGCATCGAAATTTAACTGACAGAGACTGTGGATGCTTGTTACTAACCTAAAAGCAAAAAGATCAAGCCATTCTTCCAAATCCAAGAGCTAGCTTCACGGTGAAGAGCAGCCACAACAATAGGAGTAGCCCAAACACACGCCTCTATGCTCGGGATGGAAGAGAGGAGGAAGGAGAGGACGGTGCCTTCTTTCTACTGCTATTTTATCACCGTCGGTTCTTGGCTTGAACCAACAGAGATGGCTCCAAATCACTGTCAGCTCTTGGTTAGAACCGGCAGTGATAAGTGGCCGCCAACTCTTTGCCGGTGCAAGCCACATACCGGCAGTGATGTGGTCCTTCACTGCCGGTTTTAGCGTAGCCTCAATCATTTTCTCATTTTCAAGCTCAGAACCGGCAGTGAAGGTACATCACTGCCGATTCTCACAAATCCGGCGGTGATGAGGCCGGCAGTGATGTCCAAATCTATAGTAGTGTTTTAGATCATTCTCCATTAATGTTGCTTACGGGACAAACATACCTAACATCGCCCGAGTAATGAGAAACCCATCATTAGCTCAACTCTAGGATCTAAGCATACTAAGCTTGAATTAATAAAGAAATTCAAGCAATGGTTGAGTGTTGTGGCATCATCAAGGTGTGATAGCTCAAGTAGGTAAGTCCTGGCTGATCTAGTCTTATAGTAATTTATTGATGCAATAGATAACCATGGTTCAGTATGCATTTAGCAAGGCATGGGGATGTATAGGGGTCTGCCTTGGACATCGTCGTTAGGCTCGTCGGGTTCCACCGCTTGAGGTTCCTCCTCAACCACTGCCTCCTTGGGAATCTCATCACATGTACATTCATGATGCTTAATGAGTGCAATGCATAAGGTACATGCTATGAGATGTCATGCAATGATATTACTTAAATAAGGTTTGGTGATATATGTGCAAGTGTTCAAGTGTACATCCTTGGACTGTCGGTGTGAATCATCGGATAGTCCGGTGTGACTGATGGACCGTCCGGTGGTTCAGGGACTTAGTGAGAATAGAAAATTGGGACCATCGTGCTCTCCGCGACTAGGCACGGACTCTACGGTACCAGGTCTGTGCTTTCAGGAACCTTCTCTGGGTTTGGCTATAATTCAATGGAATGTTCTGTCGGGGTGACCGGCCATCCGTCATGTTTGGTCTATAGGGTGCTGGTGCTGCTAAGTGTTTAGATTCATCGGAACATTCCGCAGGAGGTGATGGATCGTTCGGTAGGAACTGGTCATGTTTGGGTTCCTTTCTGACTCGGTTAATAATTTAGCGGACACTCCGGTAAGATTGACGGACACTCTTCTGGATTAAGTCTGTAGCCTGGGCTATCTATCTCTGAATCATAATTCAACGAACACTCCGCCTAATACGTCAGACTCTTCGGTGATATATACTGTGTTTGGTTTAAGTGCAGATTGATAGATATTTAGTGTTGACGGACACTCCGCCAATGTGGTTGGACCCTCCGTCAGATCATTGACAGCGAACATTTCTACCAACTCGAAATCCAAATCTTCATCTATGGTAATTGGATATCTAAATCATCACTAGGGTATGTTTCCAGTGTTCTATGGAGCATATCTAGCTAGGTGAATCTATCTACATTGGGTGCAAACTAAAGATAGGTCACAAATTGACATTTCCTAGGTTTTGGCGCATAAAAGTGAAAATCTAAGTTTTGCTTGGTTTGATCCATACCAAGGGCTATCTCCTCCTTGGTGACTCGAAATCTTCTTGCTCCTTGCTTTCTCCTCCTCCTAGCTCCTTGTGGTGAGGGTGAGAGGGCTCCTCCCTCTTCCAACCCCAACCTCTTGTGGATGAGAGCTTCTAGGTGATCTCCGTGGCTATCTCTTATTGCTGCAACTCCAAATCTCCCCTCCTTTCCATCTCCTTCCCTTCCTCCTTCTTGCTTGAGTCTGTGAGAGAGAGTAGAGAGAGAGGGATGAACTAGAGAGAGAGTGGGAGAGTGGAAGTGAATGGGAGAGCTGGTGTGACTTCTGGTTTGGGTGTTCCACGGTTGGATAGCTGGTACGACAAGTGGGGCCAAGTGAAATCTTAAAGTGACACCTCACATCAGTTGCACGGGCTGGTATGGCGGATTGTCCATAGTTCTGGCGGACCATCTGGTAGCATCGAAATTTAACTGACAGAGACTGTGGATGCTTGTTACTAACCTTAAAGCAAAAAGATCAAGCCATTCTTCCAAATCCAAGAGCTAGCTTCACGGTGAAGAGCAGCCACAAAAATAGAAGGAGCGGCCCAAACACGGGCCTCTGTGCTCGGGATGGAAGTGAGGAGGAAGGAGAGGACGGCGCCAGCTTTTTCTACTGCTATTTTATCACCATCGGTTCTTGGCTTGAACCAACAGAGATAGCTCCAAATCACTGTCGGCTCTTGATTAGAACCGGCAGTGATAAGTGGTCGCCAACTCATTTCCGGTGCAAGCCACATACCGGTAGTGGTGTGGTCCTTCACTGCCGGTTTTAGCCCAGCCTCAATCGTTTTCTCATTTTCAAGCTCAGAACCGGCAGTGAAGGTACATCACTGCCGATTCTCACAAATCCGGCGGTGATGAGGCCGGCAGTGATGTCCAAATCTATAGTAGTGTTTTAGATCATTCTCCATTAATGTTGCTTACTGGACAAACATACCTAACATCGCCCGAGTAATGAGAAACCCATCATTAGCTCAACTCTAGGATCTAAGCATACTAAGCTTGAATTAATAAAGAAATTCAAGCAATGGTTGAGTGTTGTGACATCATCAAGGTGTGATAGCTCAAGTAGGTAAGTCCTGGCTGATCTAGTCTTATAGTAACTTATTGATGCAATAGATAACCATGGTTCAGTATGCATTTAGCAAGGCATGGGGATGTATAGGGGTCTGCCTTGGACATCGTCGTTAGGCTCGTCGGGTTCCACCGCTTGAGGTTCCTCCTCAACCACTGCCTCCTTGGGAATCTCATCACATGTACATTCATGATGCTTAATGAGTGCAATGCATAAGGTACATGCTATGAGATGTCATGCAATGATATTACTTAAATAAGGTTTGGTGATATATGTGCAAGTGTTCAAGTGTACACCCTTGGACTGTCGGTGTGAATCATCGGATAGTCCGGTGTGACTGATGGACCGTCCGGTGGTTCTGGGACTTAGTGAGAATAGAAAACTGGGACAATCGTGCTCTCCGCGACTAGGCACGGACTCTCCGGTACCAGGTCTGTGCTTTCAGGAACCTTCTCTGGGTTTGGCTATAATTCAATGGAATGTTCTGTCGGGGTGACCGGCCATCCGTCATGTTTGGTCTATAGGGTGCTAGTGCTGCTAAGTGTTTAGATTCATCGGAACATTCCGCAGGAGGTGATGGATCGTCTGGTAGGAACTGGTCATGTTCGGGTTCCTTACTGACTCGATTAAAATTTAGCGGACACTCCGGTAAGATGGATGGACACTCTGCTGGATTAAGTCTGTAGCCTAGGCTATCTATCTCTGAATCATAATTCAATGGACAATCCGCCTAATACGTCAGACTCTCCGGTGAATTATAGTGTGTTTGGTTTAAGTGCAGACTGATAGATATTTAGTGTTGACGGACAGTCCGCCAGAGTGGTTGGACCCTCCGTCAGATCATTGACAGCGAACATTTCTACCAACTCGAAATCCAAATCTTCATCTATGGTAATTGGATATCTAAATCATCACTATGGTATGTTTCTAGTGTTCTATGGAGCATATCTAGCTAGGTGAATCTATCTACATTGGGTGCAAACTAAAGATAGGTCACAAATTGACATTTCCTAGGTTTTGGCGCATAAAAGTGAAAATCTAAGTTTTGCTTGGTTTGATCCATACCAAGGGCTCTCTCCCCCTTGGTGACTCAAAATCTTCTTGCTCCTTGCTTTCTCCTCCTCCTAGCTCCTTGTGGTGAGGGTGAGAGGGCTCCTCCCTCTTCCAACCCCAACCTCTTGTGGATGAGAGCTTCTAGGTGATCTCCATGGCTATCTCTTATTGCTGCAACTCCAAATCTCCCCTCCTTTCCATCTCCTTCCCTTCCTCCTTCTTGCTTGAGTGTGTGAGAGAGAGTAGAGAGAGAGGGATGAACTAGAGAGAGAGTGGGAGAGTGGAAGTGAATGGGAGAGCTGGTGTGACTTCTGGTTTGGGTGTTCCACGGTTGGATAGCTAGTAAGACAAGTGGGGCCAAGTGAAATCTTAAAGTGACACCTCACATCGGTTGCATGGGCTGGTATGGCGGATTGTCCACAGTTCTGGCAGGACCATCTAGTAGCATCAAAATTTAACTGACAGAGACTGTGGATGCTTGTTACTAACCTTAAAGCAAAAAGATCAAGCCATTCTTCCAAATCCAAGAGCTAGCTTCACGGTGAAGAGCAGCCACAACAATGGAAGGAGCGGCCCAAACACGCGCCTCTGTGCTTGGGATGGAAGAGAGGAGGAAGGAGAGGACGGCTCCAGCTTTTTCTACTGCTATTTTATCACCATCGGTTCTTGGCTTGAACCGACAGAGATAGCACGAAATCACTGTCGGCTCTTGGTTAGAACCGGCTGTGATAAGTGGCCGCCAACTCATTGCCGGTGCAAGCCACATACCGGCAGTGATGTGGTCCTACACTACCGGTTTTAGCCCAGCCCCAATCATTTTCTCATTTTTAAGCTTAGAACCGGCAGTGAAGGTACATCACTACTGATTCTCACAAATCCGGCGGTGATGAGGCCGGCAGTGATGTCCAAATCTATAGTAGTGTTTTACATCATTCTCCAATAATGTTGCTTACTGGACAAACATGCCTAACATAGCTTGAGTAATGAGAAACCCATCATTAGCTCAACTCTAGGATCTAAGCATACTAAGCATGAATTAATAAAGAAATTCAAGCAATGGTTGAGTGTTGTGGCATCATCAAGGTGTGATAGCTCAAGTAGGTAAGTCCTGGCTTGATCTAGTATTATAGTAACTTATTGATGCAATAGATAACCATGGTTCAGTATGCATTTAGCAAGGTATGGGGATGTATAGGGGTCTGCCTTGGACATCGTCGTTAGGCTCGTCGGGTTCCACCGCTTGAGGTTCCTCCTCAACCACGGCCTCCTTGGGAATCTCATCACCTGTACATTCATGATGTTTAATGAGTGCAATGCATAAGGTACATGCTATGAGATGTCATGCAATTGATATTACTTAAACAAGGTTTGGTGATATATGTGCAAGTGTTCAAGTGTACATCCTTGGACTGTCGGTGTGAATCATCGGATAGTCCGGTGTGACTGACGGACTGTCCGGTGGTTCAGGGACTTAGTGAGAATAGAAAACTAGGACCATCGTGCTCTCCGCGACTAGGCACGGACTCTCTGGTACCAGGTCTGTGCTTTCGGGAACCTTCTCTGGGGTTGGCTATAATTCAATGGATTGTTCTGTCAGGGTGACTGGCCATCCGTCATGTTTCGTCTGTAGGGTGCTGGTGCTGCTAAGTGTTTAGATTCATCGGAACATTCCGCAGGAGGTGATGGATCGTCCAGTAGGAACTGGTCATGTTCGGGTTCCTTACTGACTCGGTTAATAATTTAGCGGACACTCCGGTAAGATTGACGGACACTCTGCTAGATTAAGTCTGTAGCCTGGGCTATCTATCTCTGAATCATAATTCAACGAACACTCCGCCTAATACGTCAGACTCTCCGGTGAATTATAGTGTGTTTGCTTTAAGTGCAGACTGATAGATATTTAGTGTTGATGGACACTCCGCCAGAGTGGTTGGACCCTCCGTCAGATCATTGACAGCGAACATTTCTACCAACTCGAAATCCAAATCTTCATCTATGGTAATTGGATATCTAAATCATCACTAGGGTATGTTTCTAGTGTTCTATGGAGCATATCTATCTAGGTGAATCTATCTACATTGGGTGCAAACTAAAGATAGGTCACAAATTGACATTTCCTAGGTTTTGGTGCATAAAAGTAAAATCTATGTTTTGCTTGGTTTTATCCAAACCAAGGGCTCTCTCCCCCTTGGTGACTCGAAAGCTTCTTGCTACTTGCTTTCTCCTCCTCCTAGCTCCTTGTGGTGAGTGTGAGAGGGCTCCTCCCTCTTCCAACCCCAACCTCTTGTGGATGAGAGCTTCTAGGTGATCTCCGTGGCTATCTCTTATTGCTGCAACTCCAAATCTCCCCTCTTTTCCATCTCCTTCCCTTCCTCCTTGCTTGAGTGTGTGAGAGAGAGTAGAGACAGAGGGATGAACTAGAGAGAGAGTGGGAGAGTGGAAGTGAATGGGAGAGCTGGTGTGACTTCTGGTTTGGGTGTTCCACTGAGTTGGATAGCTGGTACGACAGGTGGGGCCAAGTGAAATCTTAAAGTGACACCTCACATTGGTTGCATGGGCTGGTATGGCGGATTGTCCACAGTTCTGGCGGACCATCTGGTAGCATCGAAATTTAACTGACAGAGACTGTGGATGCTTGTTACTAACCTTAATGCAAAAAGATCAAGCCATTCTTCCAAATCCAAGAGCTAGCTTCACGGTGAAGAGCAGCCACAACAATGGAAGGAGCGGCCCAAACATGCGCCTCTGTGCTCGGGATGGAAGAGAGGAGGAAGGAGAGGACGGCACCAGCTTTTTCTACTGCTATTTTATCACCGTCGGTTCTTGGCTTGAACCGACAGAGATAGCACGAAATCACTGTCGGCTCTTGGTTAGAACCGGCTGTGATAAGTGGCCGCCAACTCATTGCCGGTGCAAGCCACATACCGGCAGTGATGTGGTCCTTCATTGTCGGTTTTAGCCCAGCCCCAATCATTTTCTCATTTTCAAGCTCAGAACCGGCAGTGAAGGTACATCATTGCCGATTCTCACAAATCCGACGGTGATGAGGCCGGCAGTGATGTCCAAATCTGTAGTAGTGTTTTAGATCATTCTCCATTAATGTTGCTTAGTGGACAAACATGCCTAACATCGACTCGAGTAATGAGAAACCCATCATTAGCTCAACTCTAGGATCTAAGCATACTATGCATGAATTAATAAAGAAATTCAAGCAATGGTTGAGTGTTGTGGCATCATCAAGGTGTGATAGCTCAAGTAGGTAAGTCCTAGGTTGATCTAGTCTTATAGTAACTTATTGATGCAATAGATAACCATAGTTCAGTATGCATTTAGCAAGGCATGGGGAATGCATAGGGGTCTGCCTTGGACATCGTCGTTAGGCTCATTCGGGTTCCAGCCGCTTGAGGTTCCTCCTCAACCATGGCCTCCTTGGGAATCTCAGTCACCTGTACATTGCATGATGCTTAATGAGTGCAATGCATAAGGTACAATGCTATGAGATGTCATGCAATGATATTACTTAAATAAGGTTTGGTGATATATGTGCAAGTGTTCAAGTGTACATCCTTGGACTGTCGGTGTGAATCATCGGATAGTCTGGTGTGACTGACGGACCGTCCGGTGGTTCAGGGACTTAGTGAGAATAGAATAAGTAGGACCATTGTGCTCTCCGCGACTAGGCATGGACTCTCTAGTACTAGGTCTGTGCTTTCAGGAACCTTCTCTGGGTTTGGCTATAATTCAATGGAATGTTCTGTCAGGGTGACTGGCCATCCGTCATGTTTGGTCTGTAGGGTGCTGGTGTTGCTAAGTGTTTAGATTCATCAGAACATTCCGCAGGAGGTGACGGATCGTCCAGTAGGAATTGGTCATGTTCGGGTTCCTTACTGACTTGGTTAATAATTTAGCGGACACTCCGGTAAGATTGACGGACACTCTGCTGGATTAAGTCTGTAGCCTGGGCTATCTATCTCTGAATCATAATTCAACGGACACTCCGCCTAATACGTCAGACTCTCCGGTGAATTATAGTGTGTTTGGTTTAAGTGTAGACTGATAGATATATAGTGCTGACGGACACTCCGCCAGAGTGGTTGGACCCTCCCTTCAGGTCATTGACAGCGAACATTTCTACCAACTCGAAATCCAAATCTTCATCTATGGTAATTGGATAGTCTAAATCATCACTAGGGTATGTTTCTAGTGTTCTATGGAGCATATATAGCTAGGTGAATCTATCTACATTGGTGCAAACTAGAGATAGGTCACAAATTGACATTTCCTAGGTTTTGGCTCATAAAAGTGAAAATCTAAGTTTTGCTTAGTTTGATCCATACCAAGGGCTCTCTCCCCCTTGGTGACTCAAAATCTTCTTGCTCCCTTGCTTTCTCCTCCTCCTAGCTCCTTGTGGTGAGGGTGAGAGGGCTCCTCCCTCTTCCAAACCCAACCTCTTGTGGATGGAGCTTCTAGGTGATCTCCTGGCTATCTCTTAGTTGCTGCAACTCCAAATCTCCCCTCCTTTCCTATCTCCTTCCCTTCCTCCTTCTTGCTTGAGTGTGTGAGAGAGTAAGAGAGAGAGGGATGAACTAGAGAGAGAGTGGGAGAGTGGAAGTGAATGGGAGAGCTGGTGTGGCTTCTGGTTTGGGTGTTCCATGAGTTGGATAGCTGGTACGATAGGTGGGGCCAAGTGAAGTCTTAAAGTGACACCTCACATCGGTTGCATGGGCTGTTATGGCGGATTGCCCGTAGTTCTGGCGGACCATCTGGTAGCATCGAAAATTAACTAACAGAGACTGATCTGTGTCAGGGCATGCTAGATGAGTTGGCGGATAGTCCGGTGGTGCTGGCGGACCCTCTATCAAATCAAGCAGTGAGCAAACTGAATGCAGATTTCAGTGCAGTACGTTTAGTTTTTATAATTTGAATTTCAAATGCAAAGATGATCGTGATGATGATGCTCACAGGTATGTCAAGACCGGGTCGTGACAATTTTCCACTTCATGCTTTAATGGTGCCATTGCTATATAAAAACAGTTTAAGTTATCGGAGGGCCATGGATGTAAGCACCATACAACCTATTATTTATCAAATGATTAGACAGATTTCAGTTTATTCCCTGAAAGGCACAAGAGAAGCCAGATAACTAGTCTTTTATAGGTGCACATAATTTCTTTTATAGTATGTAATGTGAGGCTAATAATTTATTTTTTTTCCTTGCTAATTAATGAGAAGATTTGACTTGCAAACAAATAGCAGACGTTAATAGATTATTGCTATATAAGGCCACATTAATTACATGCCACATTTCAATGGTCATAGGCTTTTGAGGAACATAATGTCCATGGGCCAAGGCTAATAATCCAACTCTAATACAAGCCCAATCAAGAGCCCACAAACTTCTAGGGTTTCCGCCCCACCTACTATAAATACCGCTCCTTCCATATAGTATTCACACCTTTTCCCCATTCCCCATTTTCTTCATCTACTCCTCATATCTTTTCTGTTGGAACAAGGAGCTCTACAAACATCAAGCTGGGATTTCTATCTACAGGGAAACACCACAGGTGAGAACTCATACATGCATGATGCATCAGCCTGATTTCCGAATTGCTCATTTGTACTCTCTGCTATCTAGTTCAGGGCAACAAGTAGATCAGTTTTCTTGAAATAGTTTCTATACTGTTTCTTTTGGTAACAATCAATCTGCACAAAAGTTTATCGCCACCACCAACCATTCTTGAGGTCATGAGTTTTGGTTGTTTCCTATCTGTTTTCTTGTTCTGTGGAAACCTAGATGCGTTCTTTGAATGTCACAAGTGTATAACCTTATCACTAGGGCACTTTGGATGGCCTTATCCTGAGGCTTTTTTTTAGAAAGATGGTTGGGGATGGCATGCCATCCCCCTAGCTAGCGGCTGCAGGTATTGGGTTGAGCAAGGAGGTAATAACACTGCTAGTCAACTGATGTCTGGTGGGGTCCAAGGGTTGGGCGACAAGGAGTAAGGTTCCTACAGCCAGGGTTGAGAAACAGCAGAGAAGGGGGGGGGGGGGGGGGGGGGGGGGGGGGGGGGTGCAGTCTTGTGGGGGTGGCTCACAGGAGTTGGATTTAGAGAAAGGTTGGCAGGGGCTGGTACGACCACACCTTGTGTTTAGATTGTTTATGTGTTTACAATACTTTATGCATCACTTTCTTTCATGCTTCTTTTTCTCAGATTAGAACTCTTTTATTTTAAACGTGAATACTTCTGTCTTAGTTCATTACATATGAGAACGCATCTTCTAGTTTCATCACAAGGAGAAATCAGATCTGGAGGGATTGGGAGAGAATAAAGTAAATATGGATTACAATGCACCTTCTCTCTCATTTGAAAATGAAATTAGAGACAATGAGAAGTTTTCTTCAAACTAATTTGAGACAAGAGACTGAAGAAAACATAGATGACAGTGCATCTTCAGTCTCATACGAAAATGAAAAAGAAAATATAGGAGACAACATGGTTCAACAGCTGGGTCTAAGACATTTTTTTTCAAACTATTTTATATATAGAAGACAATGATACTGAAGAAAATGAAATTTGGGTCACCTTTCGATTCCCATAAAATTTAAAATTCCTCTTCTATATGATATATTTATAGAATCATTAAGTGCTGTTGATTGCAGTGTTGAATCCTCTCTTTAATTTCTTTCCATCTTTGCAGTGTTGAATCCATCCAGTTTTGTTGATTGCATACCCTAAACCGAGGGAAGGATTGTTCTTCACAACACATCATATAAATGGAGCAACAAGCTGATTCTGTTACTACTGCGGTCCCTACTTCATTTACCACTTGCAGTACCATCCCAAGCCATCAATCCTTTTTGCAACAATCCTGTTCCAGACCCAGTTCATCTCACAGAAGACAGAGAAATTATTGTTTGTGCCCTTGCTGCTCCTGACAATCCAATTCCAGGCCCATTTGGTGCAAAGCGCAAACGTAGATCGTTCTGGACAGCATGTGCAAGTTGCAAGACAAAGAACAAACATTCAATAGAGTATCTTGGTTGCGACATTTCTTGCCTTCACTGCAGTGAAACATTCAAAGCCACTGAAGTATCAAGACCTCGAAACCAACATACAACCACTACAGATGAATGTTCACTCTGGAGCAATTGTTACATCTCCCGGAACCATTTTGGAACCTAGCAAAATGACACCAACTGTGGAGACTCCTCTCCAAAAAAGGGTTAAAAGGGAGATCAATGTAACACAGGCTGATGGCAAACATGGAGACAATCTTCAGGGTAGCTTCCGATGAACAAAAAACAAATACAATTGTGGAGCCTAACATTATTAGAGGAAGGGTTCATCATGAGGAGCCCAGTTAGAATAAAAATTAGCAAGAGAATCACCAAGGATGAGATAAAGAAGTTTTTAATGTCCAAGGGCTGGAATAAGGTCACAGAAGCAACAATCAAAGGAAACAACATAAAAAAATGAAAGTGAGAAGCCAAGCCCAAGGTAATATTTATATGTGTGTCAAATATCCTATTACTATTGTTCTAGGCATTTGTGTTACTTCTATTAACAAATGGTTTCCTGTTTTAGTTTCATGGCTTAATAAGTCTAAACGAAAGTTCAGCAATATATATAAATATATCTTTATTTTACTGGTTGTCTTATTGGTGTATCTGTACAAATTATATAGCTTTAGTGTTGTCCCATGAGTAAAATGCATGCATGCTTTGCAAGCAAGCATGACAATGTTTTGTCTCTATGATCCTAATCAATTACTCTTATGTTACACTACTTACTTCACAATATGAAAGCCTGCAGCATGAGACAACCACTAAGTACTTTCCACATCTCCAGACTAGACATGTCTTATTGCTTTGTCATATTACAATTCTTGTTACGATGAATATTATTTTTGTGGTATGAGCATGCATTATACTATTTTATGTGGTATGAGTATGAATTATGTCATCACATTAGACTCAATTTGCTATTTATCTGATACATTTGACACACGTACTGGCTTCTCTAAAAATACGAAAGGCATTGATGCTGACCTATTTGCTTCAGAAATTTATATTGCATGGAACAACATTGCTAGAAATATATATATGATAGCTTTCATTGATACCTTTCAAGGAATCATATGCCCTGGTTATGATTATCTGCTGTAATTCTATAGCTAATGCTAGGTCACGTTTTATTTCTTGTGGTTGTTGTAGATGAAGAACACAATGGCAGCCTACCGAAGGACCTGTGTGTTCTAATCAGTTCCAACATCCCAAGAAGTAATTCCGA
The DNA here is from genome assembly GCF_019320115.1 of Miscanthus floridulus. Lineage (NCBI taxonomy): Eukaryota > Viridiplantae > Streptophyta > Magnoliopsida > Poales > Poaceae > Miscanthus > Miscanthus floridulus. Next base: position 327,631 of record NC_089588.1, on the reverse strand, counting down.
ATGAAAGATTTTGCAACAAGGAATGCTCAACTTTAGTTTCTGAATCGAAAACTTTTTTTTACATCCAATAACTTGGATTTTATGACAAGGTTGCTGCGGGGGGTATAAATGAATCTATTACCCTCGATTATGCTTTTGGATTTTTTTGGCAAGAACATTCTGAGGTGCTTTTGTCATGAGAAATGATTTCAGTTGATTGTCACAATTTTATACCTGCATGATACTAGTTGCCTCCAGTGGATCTCTTGTCGTTGATGGAGTGGATGGTGTGGTGTGCTCTTGTGGATCCTTTGTCGGGGGGGGGGGGGGGGCATGGTGCAGTCTGCTTGAGTGCATCATTTGCCGGTGGGGGAGTGAATGGTGCCACAGTTTCCACTTGTGGGTTGCTTGTCAATGCAGGACTACCTGGCTCCTTGTCGTTGTGATCCATGGGAGACGGCGAGGGTTGTGGCATCCTATCCAACATGATGTTGCCTTGATTCTAGAGTATGAAGTTGTTCTTGGCGTCTCCAAGGTACTGTATCCCGTCTAGAGTAGGCAGGTCGAGCTCGTCCTCGAGATGATCCGGGTGAACTAACTTGGTTCTTGCACCAACACCCTGGCATAGTCGGCCAGCATCGTATTGTTGTGGAACACGCGCCCCAACATTGCCATTCCCCTGGCCACCTCCATCACTTTCATCTTCTACCTATACGGCGTATCTTCGACGATATTGTTGATCGGCAAGCTCTGGACTCTTCCGGTCGCCTATGTGGTCTACCCTTCGCGCGGCTGTGTCTGTGGCAGCACCACGCCAGCCATGCGCAGAAACTGCAACCTCATCTCCACCATCGGGGGGGGGGGGGTCACTGGTCGTGAATACATCTGGAATTTGGCATCACCATCTTCTTCGTTGTGTCCTTGCGAGCTTGATGTACAAGCCTTTCCATGTATCTCTGCCTTGTCCTGTATGAGCTCACGTCAGATGACCAGGCGTCCATGTCCCTCCAGCCCATTCTCGAGGACATGCCTCGAACTTGGTTGTGGTGCACGCGGTTTTCTAGTGCCTCGGAGAGCTAGTCCCTCTCTTTGCATGGGTTGAACAATTCGCTTCGCTTTGCTACAGCGACCGCTAGGATCCTCGCCTCCACCTGCTCGGTCTGTGTCTCATTGAATTTCATCCACCCCACTTGTAGCCATTTCGGCTTGCGGGCTTTGAGGTAGACACATGTCCTCTCATTAAGGCTCTCGTACTCTATCGGCAGTCCAGCCTCTGCTGCCGCCCTTTCTTCCTCCCACCATATCTTCTTAGTAGTGTACCCTGTAGCACCCAGGTGGTGGTGGTACATGTTCTTCTTCACTAGCGTGGAGAACTTCTCGCCCTTGGACTTTGCTTCTTCGCTTGTTCGTTCTTGGACGAATGTTTCCCAAATCTGAGGTGTGATGAACATGTAGTCACGAAAAGGTTGCTTCCCATTCTTGATGTAACTGTTACTGAGCATCCACCTGAACTGGTGATGGGCCTTTAGCACAGGTACTTAGCACATACGCCTTGATCAGATCTTGATCGACAGGCCTATTGGGTACATGAACCTCCTCTTCAAGTCTTCCAACACATAGGTCTTCAAGTGACCAAGGACGTCCTTCTAATGTTTGTATGTGATAGGCACCTTCTCCGTGACAACCAGTACTGCATGTGTTGCCGAGTATATATGTCGGTTACGGTAGTTGGCTCCAAGGGTTCTACCTTCCTCCTGACCTGGTGTATCGCATGCACCTCTTTGTGCAGCACGTGCCTATCATGTTGGGAACATCTCTTGTTATCCTGACTAGACATCTGTGTCGTTGAAGAAGTCGGTGCGAAGGTAGCGGGTTCTTCCCTTTCATCTTGTTGAATTCCAAATGAAGATGAACTAGCGGTACCTATTGAGGACAAGAACTCGCATTATATATTAGCAGGATGCACTAAAATGTTGTCTTAATGTGCACTACTGTACCTCAAGCTGTTGTTGTTCCACATCTCCATTCGGACCTAGGATTGGATCCTCTTGTGGCTCTACACATGGTCCTTGTAGTTCGACATCTACCCTCGGATCATAGTCTGGATCATCCCCTTCCTCTCCATGAGGTTTCTTCTGCGGCATCCGTATAATTAAGCTCCTTGCTCTCGTATTCAATGCTTTCTGAGCCGTGGTCACTAGGACCAGGGCTAGGCGTGCGCCATTCTTTGATAGCCAAGTTGTTCTCCGAGCTGTTCTTCTTCCCCACGTTGAATGGTTAGTCTTCGCCCATCATTGCAAGCTGTGATTAAGGGAGTTAGAGAGGTATACAATTTTAATTATACTGAAACACGAAAATTAGAAACCATATACATCTCACATTATGACCATTTCACAAGTAAACTCATTGAAACCCATATATTCATCGCCAATTACATATATTTGTCAATTACATCAGTTTCTTAGATACAAAAGTAGAAGAAAAGTACAAAAACCTTGAATACAAAAGAGGAAGAAAAGTACATGAGTTTGTTGATCACAGGAAGAAGTAAAGTCTAAAATTGTTGAATACAAAAAATTACATATACTGGCTCAGATTTCTCCATTATCATCACAATGCTGGCAAACTGGTTGCTTTTATATGGTACAAGCCATCCTAGTTTAGCAGCATATAACTATCTGGGCATCTGATCATCATAGCTGCTGCTTCAGCACAAGAGAGTGTGGTAAATTTGAATTCATCATTGCATATGTCAGTGCAAAAGAGGGGAAGCAAACAAAACATACATACATAGAGAAGACAACAGAAGAGCGCGTAGTATAAGTGCTAGTGCAAACAAGCTTGTAGCTAAGCGAATCACGCAGCAAAACACGAACACCAAGTGCCTCTAGATACAATCACTCAATCAATGCACTTGGATTCACTTCCAATCTCACAAACATGATGAATCAATGATGGAGATAAGTGGGAGGGCTTTGGCTAAGCTCACCAGGTTACTATATCAATGCAAATGGCCAAGAGAGTGAGCTTGAGCCGGCCATGGGGCTTTAATAGAAGCCCCCATGAAATGGAGCTGTTGGGCTCTCACTGTAGCCAGTTGCGGGGTGACCGGACATGCCAGTCAGATCGACCCGGACGCACGCCACCAGCGTCTGGTCACCCGATTTGCTGCCACATGTCGCCAAACATTTAACCTCATCCACTGATCTCCAACGGCTATCTTCAAAAGCCTGTGCGGTTAAGTCAAGACCGGACGCGCCCATCACACGACCGGACGCGCCCATCAGCAGCAGAGCTTGCGCGCGCGCACCACGGCCAAGACACGACCGGACGCACCCTCGCCTGGAGTCCGATCATTTCCAGTAAGCATCTAGAGAAGCAAAATCACGACTGGACACATCAGGTTACGCATGACCGGACGCAGTCCAGAGTCTGATCCTCTCTGGCCAACTCCTGTGCTTTGCGTCAGCGTACGTCAGTAGGGACCGGACTCACCGCCGCCGCGTCCGGTCATGTGCCTCCTCTAGGGTCCGGTCACAGACACGAGGCAACGCCACTCTGCCTTGATGACCGGACGCGCAGGTCCAGCGTCCGGTCCTGCGTCTGGTCATAGGAAACAGAGCTTCCTCGCCTCCACACTTCACCAAACTTCACCACCCTTGATTAAATGTGCTAACCACCAAGTGTATCACCTTGTGCACGTTTGTTAGTATATTTTCACAAACATTTTCAAGGGTGTTAGCACTCACTAGAATCTAAATGCATATGCAATGAGTTAGAACATCTAGTGGCACTTTGATAACCGCATTTTGATACGAGTTTCACCCCTCTTAATAGTACGGCTATCGATCCTAAATGTGATCACACTCACTAAGTGTCTCGATCACCAAACCAAAAGGCTCCTATCAAGTTTCACCTTTGCCTTGAGCTTTTTGTTTGGCACTTTCTTCTTTTTCAAGTCCATGCACTTGATCATCACCATGGCATCAACATGATCATGATCTTCACCATTTGCTCCACACATGGAATCGTGCTACATATCTCATGATCACTTTGATAAACTAGGTTAGCACTTAGGGTTTCATTAATTCACCAAAACCAAACTAATGCTTTCAATCTCCCCCTTTTTGGTAATTAATGACAACCCTTTCACAAAGATATGAATTAAAATTCTATTGAATTCATGTTGCTTTCCCAAGCATATTTACCATGTGTCAAAGGATATGGACAAGTTTCATGAACCCCAAATGGTAGTATTAGCTCCCCCTACATATGTGCTAAGAGTTTGGATTGAAAGCTTGGACATATGCATGGAATTGAGTTGTGGGAGAGTAATGTCTACCAAATGATGCTAAGGTATAAGAGATGGACTTTTGAAGCGTGATACCAATCGGAATACACCAATATACCATCCTTAGCATCATTAGTAACTAGACATGCACACAAAAACTAGAATGCCCCGTGAGATCAACATTAGAAGTATGGGTCTAGTTTTCATAATTTAAACACAAGTCTAGATACTCAACCTATGCATGCTAGTTTTTTTTCATTTCATCATTCAAACCTACAACTAGCATACACCACACAACCATGGAATTTTAAATTTAAAACTTGTGCCATGCAATCAAACATATGACAATGCACATCCAAATGCACCAATCAAGTTTATGAGCTTGCTCCTCCTACTTGTGTGCTCAAAATTTTAATTGATCCCCTTCCTTTGTCATATCTCTCCCCTTATGTCAAAGTTCTCCCCCTATGTTATCTTTTCACTATCTTTGTGCAATTTCTCCCCCTTTGTTATCAATGACCATAAAGGTTCAATTTCAGATAGGTTAAGATTATCAATGTCAATCAATGGGGTGAGGATCATTTTCCCAAATTTAGTTCAATCTGGAACACTTGCCAAAGATATTTAACTAGGTTTGATCCAAGGACAAGCTTCTTCACACCTCATTTCAAGGGTTATCTTGTACCATGTTGAGTTAAACACTTATAGCTCATTTTCTAGATCAAACACTAGGTTCACAAGCCCATAAATATGCCATATGCTACCACTAGATCAAGTCAAGCATAGAAGCATTAGTGGTACCATACAAGCATCAAATTCATTTGATTTTCATGAATGAGCCTATAAGACATGAGGAATGACTAGATGCACTAAACATGTCCTTAGCAAAGGATGTATGCCATGCCAATCAACTTTTATCTTGGATTGCTCAAAGGAGAGGCATGTCATATAAGTGGGGGTGCATCAACATATATTTGAGAAATCCAATATGTTCAACTCATTCCTTAGCTTGCAAAACCTTTTCTCATCCAATGGCTTGGTGAATATATCGGCAAGTTGATGTTCGGTGCCCACACTCTCAATGTAAATGTCCCCTTTTTGTTGATGATCTCTAATGACATGGTCGCAGACATCAATGTGCTTTGTTCTTGCATGTTGAACCGGATTGTTGGTGAGCTTGATTGTACTCTCATTGTCACAAAGCAATGACACTTTCTTTAACTTGATTCCAAAGTCATTCAAGGTGGCCTTCATCGAAAGTATGTGTGCACAACAACTACTAGCGTATATGTATTTGGCTTCGGCGGTTGATAATGCAACACTATTTTGCTTCTTTGATGACCATGAAATAAGTGATCTTTCCAATAATTGGCATGTGCCCGAGGTGCTCTTCCTTTCAACCTTGCATCCTGCATAATCCGAGTCGGAGTAACCAACTAGCTCAAACTGTGCTCCTTTGGGATACCACAACCCAACATTTTGTGTATGCTTCAAGTACCATAATATTCTCTTTGTTGCTTTCAAATGACTTTCTCTTGGTGAGGATTGAAATCTTACACACATGCACACACTAAACATGACATTCGGCCTTGATGCGGTCACATAGAGTAGACTTCCAATCATAGACCGATACAACTTTTGATCCACCATGTTGCCACTTGCATCACTATCCAAATTGTCATTTGCTCCCATTGGTGTACTTATGGCCTTTGCTTCATTCATGCCAAACTTATTGAGTATGTCTTTGATGTACTTGCCTTGACTCATAAATGTACCATTCTTCAATTACTTGATTTGAAGACCAAGGAAGTTACTCAACTCTCCAATCATGGACATCTCAAACTCTTTAGCCATTATCTTCCCAAACTCTTCATAAAAGTCTTGATTGGTTGATCCAAATATGATGTCATCAACATAGATTTTCAACACAAACAGTGTCTTTGCCAATCTTCTTGGTGAAAAGAGTGGTGCCAACCTTGCCCATCATGAATCCGTTTGAGAGTAGGAAATCCCTCAACCTCTCATACCATGCTCTAGGTGCTTGCTTCAAGCCATAGAAAACCTTCTTAACTTGTACACATGGTCGGGCTTCTTGTCATCTTCAAAACCGGGAGGTTGCTCAACATAAACTTCTTCATTGATGTAGCCATTGAGAAATGCACTCTTGACATCTATTTGATAGAGCTTGATGTTGTGGGCACAAGTATAGGCTAGCAAGATTCTAATTACTTCTAATCTAGCAACGGTGGCATATGTTTCTCCAAACTCAAGACATTCAACTTGTGTATAGCCTTGTGCTACCAATCTTGCTTTGTTCCTTACTACTATCCCATCTTGATCTTGCTTGTTTCTATAGACCCATTTGGTTCAAATCACATTGTGGTTCTTTGGTCTTTTCACTAACTCCCATACTTGATTTCTTGTAAAGTTGTTCAATTCTTCATGCATAGCATTCACCCAATCAACATCCTTCAATGCTTCATCTATCTTCTTTGGTTCAATGGATGACACAAATGAGAAATGTTCACAAAATAAGCGAATCTTGATCTTGTTTGTACACCTCTAGAGATATCTCTAATGATAGTGTCCAATGAATGATCTCTTGCAATATTAGTTGGTTGCAGTATTGGAACATTGCTTGCACTTGCTTCATCATTGGGTTGAGATGATGTACTAGCCACTTGATCTTGTACATTGTCATGAGAGCCACTTGTACTTGCTTGATTAGTGTCAACTTGCACATTTGAGTTAGAGAACTTGCACTTGATCATCTTCATCATCAATCACTTGCCTAGGCCTCAAGTCACCAACATCCATGTTCTTCATGGCGTTTGAAAGTTGAATGCCTCTAACATCTTGCAAGTTCTTATTCTCATGTTGAGAATCCTCGGTTTCATCAAATTCAATATCATGAACTTCCTCAAGAGCACCACTTTCCAAATTCCAAACTCTATGCTTTGCTAGTAGTGGAGTATCCAAGTAAGAACCCTTCATCACATTTCTTGTCAAACTTGCCCAATCTAGTGCCTTTCTTCAAGATATAGCATTTGCAACCAAAGACCCAAAAATATGCAATATTGGGCTTTCTACCATTCAAGAGCCCATATGGTGTCTTCTCTTTCAATGGGTGACAATACAAGCGGTTGCTACAATTGCAAGCCATGTTGATAGCTGCGGCCCAAAAGGATTGACTCACATTGTACTCACTAAGCATAGACCTTGCCATGTCAATAAGTGTTATATTCTTCCTCTCAACAAGGCCATTTGATTATGGAGTGTACTTGGCGAGAATTGATGTCTAATTCCAAACCCATCACATAACTCATCAATTCTAGTGTTCTTGAACTCACTACCATTGTCACTTCTAACTCTCTTGATGGTTGTTTCAAACTCATTGTGTATGCCCTTGACAAATGATTTGAATGTTGCAAACACATCACTCTTGTCCACTAGAAAGAATACCCAAGTGTATCTTGTATGGTCATCCACTATCACTAAGCCATATTTGTTTCCACCAATGCTAGTGTATTGTGTTGGCCCAAACAAATCCATGTGCAATAACTCAAATGCCTTGCTAGTACTCATTATGCTTTTCTTAGGATGGGTGTTTTCAACTTGTTTGCCGGCTTGAGAAGAGCTACAAAGCTTATCTTTCTCAAACACAACATCTTTCAAGCCTCTAACCAAGTCATGCTTAACCAATCTATTCAATTGTTTCATTCTAACATGACAAAGCCTTTTATGCCATAACTAACCCATACTAGACTTAGTGAATAAGCATGTTGACAATTGAGCTTCACTTGCATTGAAATCAACCAAGTATTGATTCTCATATCTAAAGCATTTGAAGATCAAGTTAGAGCCGTCTACACTTATGATCTCTACATCATCTACCCCAAATGTGCATTTGAATCCAGAGCCACGGATAGCAAATTAAAGTTCAAGCTCTCAACTAGCAACACATTGGATATGCTCATGTCATTGGATATTGCAATCTTACCAAGCCCTTTGACCTTGCCTTTGCCATTGTCACCAAATGTGATACTATCATAACCATCATTGCTATTGGTATTGATTGAGTTGAACATTCTTACATCACCGGTCATGTGCTGAGTGCACCCACTATCAAGAACCCAATGCCTTCCTCCGGCTTTGTATTTGACCTACAACCAAAGATCAATTCTTTTTAGGTACCCAAACTTGCTTGGGTCCTTGAAGGTTAGTTACTAAGCTCTTTGGCACCCAAATTGCTTTCTTCTTTGAGCCTATCCATGGTGCACCAATGAACTTAGCCTTCACACCATTAGTACCCTTGGTAAGCGCATAGAAAGAATCAAGTTTAATTGAGAATACATTGGCTTGAGACTTCTTTTTATGCACTTTTGCTCTACATGACCAACTTGCTTGCAATTTGTGCCAAACCGACCATTGTTCTTCACAAAACTAGTCTTGTGAGGAGCAAAGGTCGCTTTGCCTTTCTTGGGGATATAGCCCAATCCCTCTTTGTAGAGAGAAGCTCATTGGCTACCCAAGCACATTTGAAGGCGATCCTGACCACCATAGGCCTTAGCCAAGGTGTGATTGAGCTCTTTTACCTCCTTCTTGAGTGTCTCATTCTCAACTATTAGTGAGGCATCACAAGTGAAACCATCACTACTAGATGAGGTAGAAGTGGATGTGTTACAAGAAGGGTTAGTGGGAGCAACAATGATAGGCTTATAGAATGATTCATCAATTATATCACAAGTTAAGCCTTTGCCACATGTTACAACATGATCCTTCTCATTTTGCTCATCAAGTAGAGAGGAATGAGCTTTTTCAAGCTTCTTGTGAGCCTTGCCAAGCTTCTCATGGGCTTCCTCTAGCCTCTCATGAGATGCATTGAGCTCATCAAAGGCTTGCTTAAGGGCTTTTAGTTCCTTCTGCAAGTCTTTTCATTCCCTTCTCTTAATGTCAAAATGCTCTTTAGCATCTTCTAACATGTCAAATAGTGCATCTTTAGTTGGTTCATCATCATTGTCACTTTCACTTTCATTATCATGTTCCTCATCACTTCCATCATCACAAGTTTATACCTTAGTGGCCTTAGCCATGAAGCATGATGGAGTGTCGAAGAGAGAAGGCTTCTCATTGATAGCAATGCTTGCAAGAGCCTTCTTCTTGGTGGTCTTGTCATCATCACTTTCATCATCATCACTTAAGGAAGCGTCACTATCCCAAGTGACCACATATGAACCACCCTTCTTCTTCTTCTTGAAGGTCATCTTGTCCTTTTCTTTCTTTTCCTTCTTGTCCTTTTTCTTGCTCTTCTTGTCATCATCATCATCATCATTGTCGCTATTGTATGGGCATTGAGCAACAAGATGATCCTTGCTTCCACACTTGAAGCACATTCTTGATTCTTCCTTGTTCTTAGATGAAGACTTCTTCCTTCTAGCACGGTAGCCCTTGTTCACCATGAACTTGCCAAATCTCTTGACAAAGAGAGCCATCTTCTCATCATCATAATCATCCCATGAACCATCATCTTCACTTGATGTATCTTGCTTTCCCTTGCCCTTGGATGATGAACCGGCTTTGAATGCCACACTCTTCTTCTTCTCATCCTTCTTCTCTTTGTTCTTTTCTTCCTTCTCATCATCATTTCTATAAGCATCATCGGTCATGATATCTCCCAAGATTTGGTTTGGTGTTATTGTGTCCAAACCGGTCCTCACTAACAAGGTGACCAACATGCCAAATCTTGTGGGTAAGCATCTCAGGAACTTATGGGAGAAGTCCTTGTCCTCCACCTTCTCACCAAGTGCTTTGAGATCATTGACAAGCACTTCCATCCGATGAAACATGTTCGGCACACTCTCATCTTCCTTCATCTTGAAGCTAGCAAATTTCTCCTTTAGAATGTATGCCTTTGCACCCTTTATTGCCTTGGTTCCCTCAAATGATTCTTCCAACTTCTTCCAAGCTTCATGAGCCATCTCAATATTCTTGATTTGCTCAAATGTTCTCTCATCAATAGCATCATGAATAGCACTAAGAGCAATGCCATTGTTTTGGAGAAGCACTTCTTCACCTGTGGTGGGATTCTTTGGATCAGCTATCTCAATTTTGGTCTCCACCACCTTCCACACTCTTCTATTGATTGACTTGATATGAGTGGTCAACTTTGACTTCCAATATGGATAATTTGTGCCATCAAATTGGGGTGGCTTCTTGGTGTTGTTGATTTGAGCCATTTTGACACCGAAGGTTGTTAAGCCTCAAATCACGATGACCATGGCTCTGATACCACTTGAAAGGTCCTAATGGCTAGAGGGGGTGAATAGCCTATTAAAAATTTCTACAACAACACTTAGCAAAGATGTTAGACAATTAAACGGCGAAGCGAGTGTTGCGCTAGCCTACTAAAATGCAAACCACCTACCACAATTCTAGTGTCTATGATCTCTAAGAACACAATGGCTATGTCACTACACTAAGTTAGTGTACTCTCAAATACTAACTAAAGAGCCACACTAAGCACTAGACCTGACACAAGCTTGCTCTCAAAACTAATTATACTAAAGAGTGAAGCAACACTAGAAATGTAAATGCAAACTAGGGGATGTGATGATTATACCGCCGTGTAGAGGAATTGAGCCAATCACAATGATCGAGCCAATAAATCACAACGAATACCAAGAAATCCTCGGACAAATGACACAAGATTTTTTACTGAGGTTCACTTGCTTACCGGCAAGCTAGTCCTCGTTGTGGCAATTCACTCACTTGGATGTTCATGCACTAATTGGCATCACACGCCAAACCCTCAATAGGGTACTGCACAACCAACACAAGATGAGGATCCACAAGCCATGAGCAATCCACTAGAATATCTTTTGGCTCTCCACCGGGGAAAGGTCAAGAACCCCTCACAATCACCATGATCGGAGCCGGATACAAGCACCTTCCTTTGCTCGATGATCCTCGCTACACCAAGCCGTCTAGGTGGCGGCAACCACCAAGAGTAACAAGCAAATCCCGTAGTGAAAGACAAACACCAAGTGCCTCTAGATGCAATCACTCAAGTAATGCACTTGGATTCACTCCCAATCTCACAAAGATGATGAATCAACGATGGAGATAAGTGGGAGGGCTTTGGCTAAGCTCACAAGGTTGCTATGTCAATGCAAATGGCCAAGAGAGTGAGCTTGAGCCAGCCATGGGTCTTAAATAGAAGCCCGCACGAAATAGAGCCATTGGGCTCTCACTGCAGCCAGTTGTAGGGTGACCGGACATGCCAGTCAGATCGACCGAACTCACACCACCAGCGTCCGGTCGCCCGATTTACTGCCATGTGTCGCCAAACGTTTAACCTCAGCCACTGATCTCCAACGGCTATCTTCCAACGCCTGTGCAGTTAAGTCAAGACCAGATGCGCCCGTCACACGACCAGACGCGCCGTTCATCAGCAGAGCTCACGCGCACGCCACGGCCAAGACACGACCGGACACACTGTTGAGATGACCGGACGCACCCTCGCCTGGAGTCCGGTCACTTCCAATAAGCATCTAGAGAAGCAAAATCATGACCAGACGCATCAGCGTACATCAGCTGGGATCGGACCCACCGCCGTTGCGTCCAGTCGCGTGCCTCCTCTAGGGTCCGGTCACAGACCTGAGGCCACGCCACTCTGCCCTGATGACCAAAAGCGTAGGTCCAGCATCCGGTCCTACGTCCGGTCACAAGAAACAGAGCTTCCTCGCCTCCACACTTCACCAACTTCACCACCCTTGATTAAATGTGCTAACCACCGAGTGTATCACCTTGTGCACGTGTGTTAGCATATCTACACAAATATTTTCAAGGGTGTTAGCAATCACTAGAATCTAAATGCATATGCAATGAGTTAGAGTATCTAGTGGCACTTTGATAACCGCATTTCGATATGAGTTTCACCTCTCTTAATAGTACATCTATCGATCCTAAATGTGATCACACATGCTAAGTGTCTCAATCACCAAACCAAAAAGCTCCTATCAAGTTTCACATTTGTCTTGAGCTTTTTATTTCTCTCTTTCTTCTTTTTCAAGTCCATGCACTTCATCATCACCATGGCATCACCATCATCATGATCTTCACCATTGGCTCCACACTTGAAATAGTGCTACATATCTCATGATCACTTTGATAAACTAGGTTAGCACTTAGGGTTTCATCAATTCACCAAAACCAAACTAGAGCTTTCAGAGGGCCAACTGAAGCACACATCTTGGCTACGATCTGAGTTTGTCCTCGATGACAAGGGATGAGGCAATGTGGCTCTTCAGTGCAACCCCTAGCAAAATGTTTTGGGCAGAGCTTGCTCGCATACTGGTGTTGTAGCATCGGTCATCATTAAAGGGGCTCACTGATCAAGATCGACTTGTCGAAGGGTATGTGGTGAGTAGGATAGGATAAAACTAGAATTATTTGGAGATTACTCAACAAGATCAACTAGCACCGGAGATTACTCTACAGGTTTCTCAAAAAAGAGCCATGCTCAATTCTCACATCATATCAATATCAACTCCCTACAAATGATGAATTACATGGTTTATTTATACTAGGAACATCCCTCCTAGTTGGGTGTGAGCATAAACATAACTAAAAGCTAGTGGAAGATCATCTTGCTGGAGAAATTGAAGAGTCTTCTTTCATTCTCGTGCGGCCACTAACTGCCTGTGCAGCCTCCACTAAAATAGCCATAACTCCTCACTTGGAAATCCAAAAGACCCACCGTTTGTTGCGTTGGAAACTAGACTCATATATCCTTCTATTGATATAGCATATGAATGCTAAAACTATCGAAATTGATGCCAGCAAGTCACGAAATATAACACTAATTCTGCATGCTTCTGATAGCCTTATCACTCGCCATCACTGAGAACACTGTGGTGTTCACTTTAATTTGTGGACTGAATGCATAGAAGCAAGAGCTAGCGTTTTGGCTGCACCACAGCGCGCGCTCCGGTCAAACGTTGCCATGCCCATGACGACAGCTTTGATTGCACATGTGCCCGCTGATAATGATAGCTAGCTCTGTCTGGAGACCAGTGTTGACTTGATAGACAAACTGATCATGTGAGTATATTCACATTCCACGGTGCCAATCAAACATTTCGTGCAAGATATGTATATATTTGATGAGTAAATGGACATATATATAGGTACATAGAAATAAAACACCTGTCGTCAGCAATTTACATTGGGAACACCAATTATAACACAAGAAAAAGTAGCATGGTGCTAGTAATATGACGACATATATAATGTGCTGGCCTCATAGCTCGACGCGTAACAAATACCAGCACCACAAGAATGTAGAGTTGAGGGAAAAGAGAGGTGTACAAGTGTTAGGAAGAAACTGCCATTCTGGGTTAAGAATGGGAGGTAAAGGGAAATTGCACGTCACTGAAGTCACCAGTGGTGGAGGGAGGGTGCAACAGTCAGCCAGACATACAAATCCTCGCTGTGCCCCTGGAAGTGACGGATATATTAGAGGTACATGATACCGAACTAGCTTCTATCGATCAGTCAATCGAATAATGTCGAGTGCTGCTGTCAATGGTGAATCCTTGCCTCCTTGGTAGTTCCACTGATCTCTGAGGAAAAAGAAACGGTGGTGAAAGCCACCAAACATCATGTACTGGCCGCTGCACTGCTGCAGCTGAGCTCTCTCTCTCTGACGTGCTCCAATCAAGAAATTCAAATGGGGTTGTCATCTTCCTTCCTATTCTCTCCTTTTCTCTTGTTCAAATCATCACAGCGATCCGATGTAGATTGCTGAAGAATAATAGATCTCAGTAAGTATTGGAAAGGGTTTGAGAGAGAGAGAGAGAGACATAGGAGAGGGAAGCTAGGAATATCTTACCAGTGACAAGATGGCGTGCGTGTCCCTCGACTGCAGATCTGCTCATGCAATTGAGGGGACAGCCGCATGGAGCACGAGGCAGACTCTGTTTGAGTCTCTGAGCTCAATGATGTCTGTTGGGGGAGACGAGTTGTCCAGTCACGGAGCTGTCCATTGTCACACCTAATTTTAAGGATAAAATGTGACGCATAATCTTATGTGTGTCCAGAGATCCATCACACAAATAAGCCGACAAATTATAGAAAGTATCATCACAAGTGTTTATTACATCACGAATATTATCACATAGTCTTCACATAAATATAGCGGAAATATAAAGATAACTCTCTCGCGGAAGCTCCATAGCACAGGGACATCAACTGGTTGACCACAAAACTAGTAATCCTCAGGAAAGTCGTCATTACCATAGCAATCTGTTACGCATCCAGGATTTTTATCCAAATAATGAAAATAAACAAGCGTAAGTACATCTCGTACTCAACAAGTATAACATGGGGTTCATGAGGCTCAAAAGCTTGACACGGCTTTGACTGCATTTAGCTTTTAGTTGTCACAATTTTAGCATATGAGTAGCATCAAGTTGTCATAATCCCGTAATAAACACATGATCAAATGTAAACATGATTAATGAACAGCATAAACAAAATAGTCATTAGTGATCATCTATTCCATTAATGTTCCAAGGCCGCTCGTGACCGTTAACACGGTTGATATACCAGTTTTACACTCTGCTTAGGTTGTACACTATCGCTGTGAGTCGTGTTTCCCATTTGCCCGGGGTTTGCAAGTCCCCAAAACACTACCAAGGTGAGCAGGGATGGTACACTATGAAGCCTTTCAAAGGTTCGTCTAACAAGTTAGGGCCGCTAGGTTTTTGTGCCCTGCAAATATAGGGCTCTTCTTCCCGATGGCACACTCCGTGCAGGCTATACACACAAGGACAGAGGCCGCACTACACCCAGCCCGAAGCACACCCCCATTTGCGCCTTTCGGTAACCTCTAACAAGCTAGAAAAGGTCCTTGTACTGAGCTAAAGTCAGAGCCATGTGGCCCTCACAGTTGTACTGTAAGTCCCGGATGATCACTTACAGATAAGTCCTTAGGGAGAGGAATCTAGAACAACATAAAACCCAATGCTCCAGCCCTCTTAAGCCAAGTTGCTAGAAAGCATATTTAGTGTTTATTGCATATACCATTAGTCAAGTTACAAGATCATGGTTTCGTTGAGCACTAGCATTAGCTACCGAATGTAATATCCCATGGGAGTCAAGGCATAGGTACAATTCTAGAAAATCCTTATCAAGGTGACACATGCATATATGAATTAAATGTATTAAGGTTAATAGGAAACAAGGTTAGTCCCATGCTATACTTGCCTTGATCAAAGTGTTCCTGTTGATCCTGCTCGTCAAAGTAGTACTCTTGATCACCCACGAATTGCTCACCGTCTATTCTCGATCAACATAGCAACATACAAGCGTCCTGAGACAATCATGCAAAGCAAACAAATCTATAATTAGAACCATACACCAACAGCATAGAATCTAGATGAAAAGTTTGTAAAACGAATCTACATCATGCTATGAACACACAGACGCGGGGATCACAAAAATCAGAGCTATAACGAAGAAGTTATGAATTAAACAAGATTTTCTTTATTAAAATAATAGATTAAAACTAATCTTGAATTATAAAAGTTGAAAACATGTTTAACAGTAGTATTAACATGTAGATTACGCAATTACGAATCTAACGCAACTTTAACGGATCAAATTAGACTTAACAGAGATTTTATAAGCAAAACAAAATTAGTGGCCAAACTGTAAATAGATGATCTGATTTTCGGAATAAAAATAAATAAAAACGATTTTGAAATCCGGATGAGGACTGCGGGCGGAATTAAGAAAGAACCGAAGGGCTCTTTAGAAAATAAGCCAGGCAAAGGGGTATGACGAGATCTGAGCCGCTGGATCTAAAACGGACGGCTCAGATTATATGGGACGGGGAGAAGAAAGCCGGCGCGGCGGTTTCCATGGCCGGCGGTGAGAATACCTCGCCGGTGTTCGTGGATTCAGTGGTACAGGCCACGGTTTGACTTAGGACCGGTACGGAATGAAATAGGAGGGAACGACGAACTCACCAAGACTGAAAACAAAGGTGGGGATGGATCGAAGATGACGAGCGGCTCGAAACAGCAGACGGCGGAGCTCCTTTGAACATCGGCAACGCGGGGTGAGCAAATCAGAGCGAGAAAAGGGAAGGAAAAAGACCCGGCGACTTCGCAATCTTGACGCGAAGATCGGAGAATAGCTTACGGTGGCGGCGATGGCGCGTAGGGTTGCGGCTGCTGTTGGCTCAAGGCGAGGTGGCGGCGTGGTCTAGAGCTAGGTAGGGTACGGTGCAGGCTCAGGGCTGCTATTTAAGGGGGCCTTGGCGTGGGGCGCATGCCAAATCACAAAGGAAATCGGCGCGGCGTCGGATTTCGGATCGAGCAGAGCCCAGGTCGGTGACGACTCGAGGAAGAAGACGGCTGACAAGCAGGCCCGGGGCGTCAGCGGCTCAAGGCGCGGGGCCGGACTGACAGTGAGACAGAGCAAGGGAGAGGGGAGGGGCGCCCGCACCGCTTGCTGGGCTGGCCTGCTTGCTGCGCCGCGGGAGAAAGGGGAAGGGAGCTGGGCTCCAGTGACCTGGGCCTGCGCGGGGGAGCAAGGCCGAGTGGGCCTAAAGCCAGGGAGAGAGAGAAAGAAGAAATCCTTTTCCTTTTTATTTTCCAAAATTCTTCAAAGGCATATTGAAATAGATTTTTTCACTTTTGGTAAAAACCACACATCACAAAAATAAATATCCAGCGGCATGTATGCACAAACATGTAGCTAGACCTTATAGTTGCTTTTAAATTAATAAAAGTTCTTATTTTTTCTAAGTTTGCATGCTCACAAAATGCATAATTAAATCATTTTAAGCTATTTTGAAGACATGCAAATTGTAGGGTGTTACATCCGTGAAACAGAGGAGCAGCATGCATATCAATTTTTAGTGCGCTAGTATCTGATTACAGGGCAACTGATTACTGACTTTGGTAAACCAAACACATGTAATGTAATCGGTATGAGATTTGTACTGTCATTTTTTTTTAATTTTGACAAAGTTTGTATAACATATTAGCAATATTTTTATATCCAAATAATTTTATTATAAAAGTGCATTCAATGATTCATCTAATGATACTAATTATGTATCATAAATACAAATAATTTCTTATATTTGTTGGTCGTGGTTAAAAATGTTTGACTTCTCGAGAAGTGAGAATAACACTTATTCTGAGATGGAGTGAGTATAGCTCATCAGTAATTAATATTTAGGAACATTAAAGCTATAGCGCATGAGTAATCAATATTGTGCATTTTTCTGTGTGGAGTTCGTGACGTGCCAATTCCAGAAATTGCTACATTTCTTCTTATTTGGCATACATAGTTTCATCTATGTCGTTTGTCCATCTGTCTGACTAATGCGCAAACTGGCAAAGCGTCGGTGAGGGACGGTGGGAGGAGTATTGGCAAGTGCCAAACTATATATTTAGTGTCAAGCGTCCATCAAAAAATTGAGATGATTGGTACTTGGAGGCTAGCACCCAACAAGTAAGTAGCCTAATTCTTAAAGATGTGTATGTAATTGACTGTCTGTCTTGTGGAAAACATTATTTTTGTTAATGGGCAGAGCTAGCGCCCGGAGGTCTAGACCGATGCCCACGCCTACTTTGTGTCGTGCGCCCTGCCCGCTCGGATTCGCACACTCGGTTTCCTGCATGAATGTGGGGACCGCCCGCACCGGCCGGACGACTTGCCACACTCGCGCGGCCCACCCGCACGTGGGACCGCCCGCGCCTGCTCTATTTCTCGCCTGCGGAAGCACGCTGCGTGACTGTCTTAACATACCTCTGAAACATGAAACACTTGCAACATGAAACCCTTGATGCAACATATGTCTGACATAGCAGAAACATTTGGAATATACATTTGCAGCATATGTGTGAAACACATGCAACATTCAGATAAAACACGGGCAACATACCTCTCAAACAGACGAAACATTTTTATATTGCAACCTATGCAATAACTAGATATATTTTTCCAACATCCAGATAAACAAATTGCAACATTTGTCTAAAATAGTTGAAACACCTGGAGCATACAGTTGCAACATGAGGTTGCAACGCAATGTCACCTTCCTGCTTGAGTAGGTGGATACTTGTCGTTGCGGAGCTCGACGCCGGCACGTGGAGGTCGCGGCAGCGCAGAGCTCACCAGTGCGGCAGCGGCACGGACAACTCGTTGGCGGGCGCGGCATCTCACAAAGCTCCTCCCCTCACCTACTTGCTGGAGCATCCGTCGTGGAGGCTCTGTGGCACATGCATGGAGCTCGACGGCGCGCTCACTACTGGAGGCGCATGCTTTGCCGAGGGCCTCTGGCCCTCGGCAAAGGACTAGAAACCCTCGGCAAAGGCTTTGCCGAGGGCTGCCCTCGGCAAAGACCCCTCGGGGAATTTTTAGACGGCGAAGGGGTCTTTGCCGAGGGCCCTTTATCGGGCACTCGGCAAAACCTTTGCCGAGGGCCAGGATCGCCCTCGGCAAAGAAAAGACGCCATCAGATGCCGGCGCCGTAGGCGGTTTCTTTGCCGAGGGCCGACCCTCGGCAAAGAAATGTTTTTTTTTAAAATTCTTTGCCGAGGGCCGGCCCTCGGCAAAGAAATGGTTTTTTTTGAATTTTTAACCCTTTGCCGAGGGCCTACTCCCTGGCCCTCGGCAAAGAAATTTTCAGGATTTTTTAAAAATTCTTTGCCGAGGGCCGGCCCTCGGCAAAGAAATGGTTTTTTGAATTTTTTTAACCCTTTGCCGAGGGCCTACTCTATGGCCCTCGGCAAAGAAATTGGCAGGATTTTTTCCAAAAAATCTTTGCCGAGGGCTATTGCTTGGGCCCTCGGCAAAGGACACTTCTTTGCCGAGGGCCTTGGTCATTGCCCTCGGCAAAGAGGCAGAAATTTAAAAATTTTTTTTGTTTTTTGCATTCCATCGACACAAGCATTTCATATATATATACATATATATATATATCACACAGAACCCATTTTCTCATAATATATGACAACCATAATTGTGAACCACAAATCACAATATATTACAACGACAAGTCACATGTTCATCATCATTCACATGTTTATTACGACAAGTTAATAAAATCCAAGCACAAGTCACAACCATAAATCACAAATCACGCTAAAGTCCAACCACATCACCTAGCACGAGTCCTCATCACGCTAGCCTATGAGACGATGGTGAAGGAAAAGCAGGATCACCCGGTGACGCACTAGCGGGTTGATTGGAACCCGCGGACTGAAGCTGCACAAAGGAGCAGAGATTGCATGTGTGAGTAATCCGGGAAAACAGTTTTGAAACTTAGAGATTGCATCTAGTATTGTAGGAATACAAAAAGATTAGACTCAATTGAAAATTTCGGCAGCACCTCCCCTGCACGGGGAGGTTTCCAAAACCTGCAAGAAACGACGGCACGAACGCCGACATCCATAACGGCACGAACGCCGACATCCACAACGGCACGAAGGCCGACATACATGCAAAGCACAAGCGAAAAGTGAACTTTCATACTTACAGGAGTAGCTGCAGGAGTAGGAGGTGGAGGAGCTGAAAACTGCACAGGTACACCCGATGCTTGCCCAAGACTTTGCATGATCACCATCATCTCCGCCATCTGCTTCTGCGCGGCCTCGAACGCGACCTTCTGGGCCTGCAGCTGTGCGGTCAGCTCCGCGTTCTGCTCTTGACTTTGCCTTTTTGTTTCTTGCAGCTCGGCCTGCAATATTTCACTCCAATGTATCAGTAATGCAAATCTAATTTAGGTGTTTAAATATGTACGTACGATGAGTAAAACATGAATTACCTGGAGTGCTTGGACCTACTGCAGTGCTGGAGACGGCCGTGGACGTATGGGCTGGCTGGAGCTCGTGCTCCGTGCTCGGATAGCGTCGAGGGAGGGAACAGTGGTGGAGTCGATGGCGCCGTCTGCAATCCACAGCCGCCCGTGCTTCTTGCCTCCTCCGAGCCTCATGATCGCCTCTGCATCAATGGGCTCAGTGCGCACATTGTAATCTTCCCCATAGATCCTCCTTACCGTTGACGTGTACTCTTGGACTTTAGTGTACACGTTCGGGTCGGAGTACACCTGGGGCGGGGCAGCCGGGTCGAAGGAGACAGAGGACGACGCCCTGCCCATGTGAGACATAGCCCACGCAGATAACTCCGAGATCTCCTCGCCCGGGTGCGCAGCCTCCTGCGAGAAAGACGGGAAGATGGTGAGAAATCAAATAGAATTGAGCGTCAAAATAAATGAAAGAAATCACTTACGTATGCTTGTTTGTATCCGGGGAGGCTACGACTACCTTGATGGTGAGTTGGACCTTGCCTCATCAGACGCTGTTCCCGCTACCTCTCGTGCGTGTCAACAAAGTCCTGTGATAACCACTTGTCCACGATCATGGCCCAGCACTCAGGATACGATCGGCACCACCAGGGAATCACCTACAAGTCATCGAGTATTTGACATATAAGAAGAAATTGAACCTACTTAATATCAGAACGAATCATTATGAATGTTATTCGCCTACCTCAAGGTACTGGTCCCGGGTCAGCGTAATCCGTCTTGCTTGAGGCTTGGGGAGGAACTGCCTAAGTACCGACCTGTAGTAGTCTATGTGGGCCTGGACGCGCCCATGGTGGTGCATCTCAGTGACATACTTCCTACAAGCTGCGGCAGCCGCCCGATCCGCCTGGGCCTCAAGTCCTTCTTCGGCCTTGAAATATTTCTGCATACAAAACCAATGTATCCATTCATTATTTCAATAAAAGATTTAACCAATGAATGCGATGTATTAAGCAATATTGTGCGAGAGAGACTTACCCAAAACTCCGCCAATACTCGCTCCTGCTTGTTGCGGTAAGTGTCATCCGTGACCAGCGCGTACCTGTCCCAGTTGGAGGCCGGCTCCCGCACCACCGGCTCTTCGGATAGTTGCACAATGCCGGGGTACCATTTCCTGCACAAAACACCAAGGATGCTTGCGGGGGTGCATGCTGGAGTACCCGACAAAACCAACCATGCCCTGCACAAGTGATTAAGAAAATTTATCAGTTTCTCATAAGATTTCCAACATATCTTATGAAGTAGTTGTGATAACATCCATAGTTACTTACCTCTTTGCCATAGGCCGTATCACTGAGCGGTTGTGAGGAAGCGGAACTGGAGGGAGGCTCGCGGGACCTCGCTCGTAGAGAGTCCGGGTAGCGGTACCCTCTCCCTCGCCCTCGAGCGCCTCGCCTCCCTCGCCCTCGAGCGCCTCGTCTCCCTCGCCCGTCTGCTGACCCCTCTCGTCCTCCGACGAGGACGAGGCCATGGCCGTCACGTGCTCCTCCTCTAGCACCTCGTCACGTGTCGTGGGAGGAGACCCCTGCCTCCTGCGGCAGCTGCCCCTGGTCCTCCTCTCATCACCTCCTGCGGACGCTACCCCGGACGATGACCCCTCACCTCGAAGGAGAGGGCGGTCTCTCCCGTAAACCGAGGGCGTGTCACGGCGTGGACGTCTGCTCGCCATCTTTGTCCAATCACCTGCAATCACAAAGAATGAACAAGACTAATTAGTACATATATTAGAAATAGATTCAAAATATATAAACAAAACATAAATTAAAAACCATAGTATTACATGTATTAGGAATAATCTTCATGATTGGGATCATAGGTCTCATCATCACTGTCAAAATTGTCCAAATGGGCAACACTATCCGAAGGTTCTATGTTGTCATCGTCGTCATTGCCTAGAAGTAATCGCTCAAGCATTGCTATGTCATTGGCATTTACCACCACATCTCCATCGACCTCGTCATCAACCGTTTCGTTGTCTACATCCATTTCGATTGCTTCGGGTAAGACTATCTCAAACGTGCCTGGTAGCCCATCTTCTTGATAGAACTGTCCATCATATGTGTTTGCGTTAAAGTTGTAATCATCATCGTTTGGGGCAGGTAGTTTACCATGTGGAGATACCTGGTGCACAATAGCCCAACCCTTAAGATCCTCTTTGTCTTGGTTGGCGTATCGAGTATAATACACTTGCACGGCCTGTTGAGCCACAATGTAGACATCTTTTCCAGGATAGATGGAATCTTCTCGAATCTCCACTAGCCCAAGATGAGGGGTTCGTCTCGTTGATCGAGGATTAAACCAGTGGCATTTGAACATGACAGGTTTAAGAGGTTCGTCTCCATAAAATGAGAGTTCATAGATTTCCTCAACTCTACCATGATAGTCGAGGCCATCAGTGCCGGACGTACAAACTCCGCTATTTGTGGTTTTTCGTTTGGGCCGAATCTGCTCGTAACTTGTTGTGTGGAAGCGATATCCGTTCATGTCATAGCCGGTAAATGACTTCACCCTAACATCACAGCCGTTTGCAACCTGTTTCAACTCGTCGCTCATGGACGAATCGGTCTGGGCCTGCAAGGTGAATCATGATAGATCGTTATATTAATCAAACGTACGATCACCTTGGACGATCGAACGTATGAGCTAAATTGGACATTACCTTTTGTTTGAACCAAGAAATGAAATCAGGCCTCCCCGCTCCCACACCCCGCAAAAAAGGGTGTCTTGTTCATGCGAGGTAGGATCCCTTGATTGATGCCAGAATTCACGAACAAATTCCCTGTCCGAACGAGAATCAATGGGGTTGGATGCAGAATAGTGATGGCATATTGAAATAAGTTCATTGAGAACTTACTTGATGAACGGCTGCACCTCGGTAAGGTTATTCAACACATATAGCATGATACTGCGCCACTCTTCATTTCCCAATAGCTTTGGGGTTGATCCACTTGCGCTGCCGAGTTGGCCTTGGAAAAGGCTCAGGGTCGATTCATTTTCGCCAGTATTGTAACGAGAGGGTGGATTATGATTGCTAGGAAGGTTCGGCTTGTAGTATAGCGTTGTGAAGTTTGTCACCTCCTCCCGAAGGCATGCCTCTGCAATGGAAGCCTCAATTCTAGCTTTATTTGTACATTTTTTGTGAAGAGTCTTTAGACATCTCTCGATCGGATAGCACCAACGGGCCTGCACAGGCCCCCCCAAACGTGCCTCGGACGGGAGGTGCACAATCAGATGTTGCATCGGCAAGAAGAAGCCGGGTGGAAAGATCTTCTCCAGCTTACAGAGCAACACAGGTGCCGCTTTTTCCAAGTCCTGAGCGATGGTCCGAGATATCTCCTTGGCACAAAGCTAGCGGAAGAAAAAGCTCAACTCTGCCAGCACTTGCCAGACATGCTCAGGGACATAGCCTCGGACCATCGCCGGAAGAAGCCGCTCAATCCATATGTGGTAGTCATGACTCTTCATCCCGTTGACTCACAGAGTGCCTAAGTTCACTCCCCTGCTAATATTCGCTGCATATCCATCTGGAAACATTAACATCTGCATCCATTTTAGTACCTCCCTCCTTTGATCAATCTGCAAGACGAAATTGACCTTAGGCCTTTTCCAGTTCTTATTTCGGCCACTAGGAGGCTGCATCGCTTGATTCGGTCTATCGCACAACGTCGCTAGGTCCACTCTAGCCTTAACGTTGTCCTTAGACTTGTCAGTGTCCATGAGAGTTCCCCAAAGTGCCTCGGCGATATTCTTTTCAGTGTGCATTACATCAATGTTATGTGGCAGAAGAAGGTCATCGAAATAGGGGAGCCTCGTCAAGCCGGATTTATGAGTCCACATATGTTCCTCACCATATCCCACAAAACCACCTTCTTCATTGGGCACGAGAGCATCTATCTGAACATGAACCTCGGCACCAGTCGTCAAGTGCGGTTTAGGGTCTGTCACTGTGACACCTTTCGTAAAGCTGTTGATGTCTTCTCTAAATTCATGGTTTAGAGGGAGGAACTGACGATGCTGGTCGAACGACGAATACTTGCCACCCTTCTTCAACCAAATGAACCTCACGGCTTCCTTGCATACTGGGCATGGGAACTTCCCGTGAACACACCAGGCGGCGAATAACCCATATGCCAGGAAGTCATGCAGGGAGTAGTGGTACCAAACATGCATTTTGAAGCTTGTCTTTGTAGCTCGATCGTATGTCCATACCCCCTTCTCCCAAGCGTGGATCAATTCATCAATCACAGGCTCCATGAACACACCATATTACTCCCCGGGTGTCCAGGAATTATCAACGACAAGAATACGTTATGCCGTTGAAAGGAGATGCTTGGAGGGAGATTGAGGGGGATAACAAAAACGGGCCAGCATGTGTATGGGGCAGCCATCATTCCATAAGGATTGAACCCATCTGTTGCCAGTGCGACACGTACATTACGAGCCTCAGCTGCTTTGTCACGATGTTTGTCATTGAAATACGTCCATGCTTCAGCATCAGACGGATGTACCATCTTCCCAGGATTGTACCGTTTGCCATCTTTGTGCCATGTCATCTGTTTCGCGGATTCCTCAGTCATGAATAGCCGTTGGATCCTCGGTAGGAAAGGAAGGTGACATAGCACTCTCGCGGGGATCGAAAGCTGCTTCTTCTGACCATCACCAGAGTCTACCTCTAGGTACCTGGAGGATTTACACTTCAGACAGTAATTTGCATCCTTATGTTCTTTCCTAAATAGGACGCACCCCTTCGGACAAACATGTATCTTGTCATACGGCATCTTAAGCATACGAAGGAGTTTCTCTGCCTCGTACAAGTTCGTCGGCAAAGTGTGCTTCTCCGGTAGCATGGTGCCAAACACGGCCAACATCTTATCGAAGCCTTCTCGACTCAGGTTTAACTCGGCCTTCAACCCCATTACGCGTCCAATCGCATCTAGCTGAGAAATCATTGTACGCTCGTGAAGGGGTTTCTGTGCCGAGTCCAACATTTTGTAGAAGTCCTTTGCGGATTCCTCCATCTCCTCCTTCTCACGTCGTTCAGCGAAGTGAGCTTGGTGGGCGTCATCTAGCATGTCTGCTACCCCGGCATCATCATCAAAAGCCTCGAGGCGTGCTCTCACCACCTCCGCTCTTATACGATCTGCTTCACCATGGTAGATCCACTGCTGGTAGCCAGGCATATAACCATTGAACACAAGATGTCTACCCATGGTCTTCTCGTCTACTTTTCTCCTATTGTCACATTTGCTGCAGGGACACCAAACTAGAGAATGTCCTCCTGCTCCTGGGCCAAATGCATGTTTCAAGAAACCATCTGTCCCCCTTCACCCATTCATAGTCGTAGTCACTCCCGCTTCTCCAGCCCGTGTACATCCACTGACGGTCCTCCATCCTTTAACATTTACAGCATAGAGTTTCGTGACCATCAATTGCATCTACGCGGTGTTCCTACTGTCTAATAGGTGAGGATAGGTCCTAATCCCACCCGCGGATGCGTAGATGAGGTCAGTTTCCATGCTCCGCTCCTCTCCGAGACAGAATTTCGACAGCACCTCCCCGCTGTTCTCCCGATACACGTCCTGCAAGGGAGAGTGTGTATCCGGAGAACAACAGGGAGGTGTTGCCGAAACTCCTTCCCGGACCGGAGTGGACCATGGAAACTAACCCATCAACGCATCCACGGGCTGTCCAAAAAACGTGGACAATCCGAAACAGATACGGTCGCAGATACGCAAAGATCCGCATACCTACGACCGTATCTCTTTCGGACGGGAGACGCCTAACTGGGTTACGCGCGGGCTACGACAGACATGCGCAAAAAGAGGTTATTTATACCTAGGGTGTCGGTGAAGTAAGGCTAGCGGGGCAGTGGCGAATCGACGCAGTGGCGAGGCGACGCAGTGACGGCAGAACCGCGACGTCGACGAAGACGATCGGGGTCCTCCGGGTCCCCTCCGACGTACTCTTCTCCTGCATAAAAAGACAATAGGTTATTTTTTGTTCAAAATTTCGGCAGCACCTCCCCTGCACGGGGAGATTTCCAAAACCTGCAAAAAAACGACACGATGGCCGACATTCACAACGGCACGAAGGCCGACAACCACAACGGCACGAAGGCCCTCATATCAACTTACAGCACAAAGGCCCACACAACCAAAACGGCACGAAGGCCGACAACCACAACGGCACGAAGGCCCTCATAACAACTTACGGCACGAAGGCCCACACAACCACATACGGCACGAAGGCCGACAACGAGAGTTTTACCTAGGGTTGCGGTGGAGTCGGGCGTCGCGGTGCGGAGGTCACTTTCTTCTCCGGCGAGGTCGAGCAGCGTCGGAGTACTCCTCTCCCCCTCTTCCCTTTCTTCTCTCCTTTTCCCCTTCTTTTCCTTCTCTTCCCCTTCCTCCTTCTCCTCTTCTTCTCCTTTTCTTCCCCTTCCTCCTTCTCCTCTTCTCCTTCTATTCTTCCTCCAACTTCACCCTCTGCCTCCTCCCCTCCAACAGCAGCCGGCGACAGAGGCGGCCTGGGGGCTGGGGTCGGGGTGGGAAGGCCGGTGAGGGGGAGCCACCGGAGGGCCGGCCGGGGCGGTCGACCTCCCCTTGCTCGACGGAGATGGGGAACGGAGGCAGGGTGCGACCTCGGCCGCCACTGGGCGTGGTGGGGCGGCGGGGCGCGCTGGTGGGGCGCCGGGGCGCGCTGGACGGCCGAGGGCGGGGCGGTGGGCGCGCGGCGCGACAGCGGGCGCGCGGCGCGGTGGTGGAGGCGCAGGGCGACCCGCGTGCACGCGCGGCGGTGGGGCGCGCGGGGCTGCCGGGCTCGGGGCGGCCAGGCGCGCGGCGGCGGGGCTAGCGGCGGCGGTGCTGGAGGCGCGGGGCAGCCCGGGTGCGCGCGCGGGGCGGCCGGGCTCGGGGCAGACGGCGCGCGCGGCAGCGGGCGCGCGGCGGCGGGGTGCGCGGCGGCGGTGGTGGACGCGCGGGGGCCGGCCTCGAGCGGGCGCGTGGGGAGGGAGACGGTCGACGTTTTTTTTTAAATTTTCGATCGGCCGATTTAGGGCTGCGTCCCGATTTAGGGTTTGGTCCTTTGCCGTGGGCCCAGATGCACGGCCCTCGGCAAAGATTTTTTATTTTTATTTTTAAAATTCTTTGCCGAGGGCCACGGGGAAGGCCCTCGGCAAAGAGCCCTCAGCAATTTTTTTAGTGTTCGGTCCTTTGCCGAGGGCCCAGATCCACGGCCCTCGGCAAAGATTTTTTATTTTTATTTTTAAAATTCTTTGCCGAGGGCCACAGGTCAGGCCCTCGGCAAAGAGCCCTCGGCAATTTTTTTTTTGGTTTTTTAGCCCAGTTTTTTTGTGGTGCTACAATACATTGTTTTGCACTCAATTTTAAAATTCAGGCCAATTTTGATTTTGTTTTGTATATTTCCTTAATTTATTTCGATTCTTTGATTTTTTTTTGAATATGTCAAATTTGAACTGCAGGTGCATGGAATATTGCAATGTAGTGTTTCGAAAAATGTTATTCATGTTAATTGGTGCATGTTGAGTCCCTATCCACGAGCTCGCATCAAATTTTCACGCATCTTGTTCGCGTAACATGGCGACCGACTTGCCGGGAAAGTGTTTTAAAATTATATAAAATCCATACGAAGTCCGAAAATCACGAAACTTGGCGAGATGTCATGTTATCGCATGTGTAGGCTGTGGTAAAAAATTGAGAAGGGTTCGAGCGAGTTGTGACGTCGGATGCCTGAAACCCAGACATCTCCAGATCACATGTGGAGATGTCTGGGTTTCAGGCATCCGACGTCGCAAGTCGCTCGAACCCTTCTCAATTTTTTACCACAGCCTACACATGCGATAACATGACATCTCGCCAAGTTTTGTGATTTTCGGACTTCGTATGGATTTTATATAATTTTAAAACACTTTCCCGGCAAGTCGGTCGCCATGTTACGCGAACAAGATGCGTGAAAATTTGATGCGAGCTCGTGGATAGGGACTCAACATGCACCAATTAACATGAATAACATTTTTCGAAACACTACATTGCAATATTCTATGCACCTGCAGTTCAAATTTGACATATTCAAAAAAAATCAAAGAATCGAAATAAATTAAGGAAATATACAAAACAAAATCAAAATTGGCCTGAATTTTAAAATTGAGTTCAAAACAATGTATTGTAGTACCACAAAAAAACTGGGCTAAAAAACAAAAAAAAAAAAAAATTGCCGAGGGCTCTTTGCCGAGGGCCTGACCTGTGGCCCTCGGCAAAGAATTTTAAAAATAAAAATAAAAAATCTTTGCCGAGGGCCTATCCTGGCCCTCGGCAAAGGTCTTCTTTGCTGAGGGCCTAGCCTCGGACCCTCGGCAAAGCCGATTTATAAAAAAAAATTTGGCCGAAAACTGGTTTTTAAAAAATCTTTGCCAAGGGCCTGGTCTGGGGCCCTCAGCAAAGACTTAAAAAAAAATTTGCCGAACCTTTGCCGAGGGCCTAACGGGTGGCCCTCGGCAAAGTTTGACGGGAAATGGCCGCCGTGACCCAACGGGCCTACTTTGCCGAGGGCATCTTTGCCGAGGGCCGAGGCCCTCGGCAAAGATTTGATTTGCCGTGGGCCTGTCTTTACCGAGGGTCGTACCCTCGGCAAAGGCCTCTTTGCCGAGGGCCGTTCTTTGCCGAGGGCTCCTGTGTCTGGCCCTCGGCAAAGAGTATCTTTGCCGAGTGCCCGATATTTGGCCTTCGGCAAAGCCTCAGGCCCTCGGCAAAGTATGCGTTTCCAGTAGTGGCTGGTGGCTGGTAGCACGCGCAAAGCTCGTCGGCTTGGCCACCACAACCTCTGTCCCGCAGTTCCGCATCGAAGTCATCGACGACGGCCACAGAACGAATGGATCGGAACGATTCGGTGGGAAGCGACGTCCGTCCATCTGGATACTCGGGCTATATCATTATCGTTTGTTAATTGGTCAATGCAATAGGTTGGTGCTATAGAATATTGAATACACAATTATCGTTCTATTTTTCTAGACTGTAAGGGTCTATCTTTTAGTTTAGAACAGGACCTTAACATTTGCAGGCATGGCCCTGTCTGTAATCAGTTGATGCTACAAAAGTCAGAAACCAGACACTATCCTAGCTAGTACGTGCTTGGTCAAGGGTATTCACTAGTAACTAACTTGTCACTCCAATGACAGATGGTCCTCGCCCGTATTGATGTGGTGGGATGACTAGCAATGCTTCATCTTATCTGTGACACTCTCAGATCCATGGCAGACACATGTGATTCCAATATGGGATCAACTACTTCGTTGCAGAAATATTCACGGTGCTGATGCGGAAACCTTCATTGCAAGATATGGGTGTTTATTTAGATGAGTAAATGCATAGCAATGTAAAAGCACCTACCATCAATTGCCATTATACTATAGCAGTGATAAGAAAAGTATGCAACCACCTCCTGCTCAATATATATAGTAGGACCTGGTCTCCTCTTCCACCTCTAGCTCAACGAAATGTCCAACAAAACAGGCATAGTATTGGCCAAAAGAAAGAGG
Organism: Miscanthus floridulus; assembly: GCF_019320115.1. Classification (NCBI taxonomy): domain Eukaryota; kingdom Viridiplantae; phylum Streptophyta; class Magnoliopsida; order Poales; family Poaceae; genus Miscanthus; species Miscanthus floridulus. Next base: position 297,922 of record NC_089588.1, on the reverse strand, counting down.
ATAGATGGATAAAGAGTAGAGCTGGAAACAAAGGCGCATGCATGATTTGTTAGGAATGGGAGGCCAAAGGAAAATGGACACTAGATACATACCTAATCTGAGGGCCAACAGAAGTGCACATCCTGGCTAAGGTTTGACTTTGTCGACATGCTGAATGGATGTGGGAATTATTACCATGCTGACACCAGTTCAATCCCTGTTTCCTTTGATGTGGGAATATGTGGGAATTATTACCAGGCTGCGTAGTACCAGATTGGTGAATGGTGATTGCCGGCTTTCTGCAATAAAATTAGTAAGAACGAAGAAGCATGCAGGATCTCAGTCTTGGACCCGTTAGTGGCATCAATCAGACAGGACTGCTCGACCTGGACACAGCAGATTGATGCTGCTCGATCCAGTCTCGTGTTAGCGACATGCTTCTGAAGACCGTCAGCTGCGTCAGCTAGCTTCAATTGGTCACCATTCCACATATATCTGCTTGCAACGGGAGATAAAGAGGGGACACATGAAAACACTGTAATGCAATTCTTCTGCTAATCATTCAGAGTTTGGTCCCCATTCTTCTTGCCTTGGTCTGTTCTTTCCTCATCTCCATGTTATCCTCACGATTTGTACGATGGTATCAGATTCCTCGTCCACCGTGATTCCGATCCCTCCCAGCACCACTTCACGTGGTTCCAGGCTTCCCGCCGTGCCATGCACCTGAATTTGAAGCCGGTTCTCGATGGATTCGGACGCCAGTTCAACAACCACGACACCAAAAGGGACCGCCGCTTCGCCAACTTGAACATTGCTTGTGTCGCCCGTGACACCGTCATGGACCAGTTGTCACACCCGATTTTAAGGATAAAATAGGATGCAAAATTTTATGTGCACCCAGAGATCAGTCACACATATAAGCCGACAAATTATAAATAGTATCATCACAAGTGTTTATTATATCACGAATAATAAGACAGAGTCTTCACATAAATGTAGCGGAAGTATAAAGAAAAGATCTCTCGCGGAAGCTCCATATCACAGGGACGTCAACTGGTTGACCATAAGTCTAGTATTCCTCAGGAAAATCGTCATTACCATAACCATCTATTACCCATCCGGGAATTTTATCCAAATAATGAAAATAAACAAGCGTAAGTACGTGTCGTACTCAACAAGTGTAACATGGGGTTCATGAGCCTCAAAAGGCTTGACACAAGTTTAACAGCATTCAGCTTTTAATTGTCATAATTTTAGCATAAGAGTAGCAACAAGTTGTCTTAATTCCCAAAGTAAAACACATGATCAATGTAAACAAGAATAATGAATAGCATAAACAAATAATTCTTAGTGATCATCTATACTATAAGGGTTCCAAGGCCGCTCGTGACCGTGAGCACGGCTGATATACCAGTTTTACACTCTATAGAGGTTGTACACTTTCACTGTGAGTCGTGATTTACCCTTTCGCCCGAGGTAGCTAATCTCTTGACCCACTTCCATGGAAGGTTGGTAGGGTTCATTATGAAGCCTTCAAAGGTACGTCTAATAAGTTAGGGCCATTAGATTCACTCGGAGATATAGGAACCCCCCCTTCCCGATTGGCACAATGACACGCAGCCTATACACATGGGGAAAGAGGCTGTTCTATACCCGATTCAGCAAGCCATTCTTACGCCATAAAGGTAACCACTAACAAGCTAGAAAAAGTTCCCATACTGAGCTAAAGTCAGAGCCATGTAGCTCCCACAACTATACTATAAGTTCCGGATGATCACTTACAGATAAGTCCTTCGGGAGAGGAATCTGAAGCATTTAAAAAGTAGCAAAACACTCCAGCCCCCTGTTTCCAAGTTGCTAAAAAGTCATGTTTTAATGTTTATTGCATATACCATTAGTCAAGTTAAAAGATCATGGTTTTATTGAGCACTAGCAAAGCTATCCAATGCATATCCCATAGGAGACAAGGTATAAGTTCAATTCTAGGGAATCCCTACCAAGGTGACACATGCAACATGAATTAAATGTATTAAAGTTGATAGGAAACAAGGATAATCCCATGCTATACTTGCCTTGAACAAAGTACTCCTGCTGATCCTGCTCATCAAAGTAGTACTCTTGATCACCCACGAATTGCTCACCGTCTATACTCGATAATCACAGCAACATACAAGCATACAGAAGCAATCATGCATAGCAAACAAAAGCTATAGATTAGAACAATACACCAATCAGCATAAAATCAAGATGAAAAGTTTGTAAAACGAATCTATGTCTTGCGAAGAAGAACACACAGACGCGAAGATCACAAAATTTGGAGCTAAAACGAAGAAGTTCTGATTTAAACAAGATTTCCTTTAGTAAAATAATAGATTAAATCTAACCTTGATTTTTAAAAGTTGAAAATATACCTAACAGTAGTATGAACATGTACATTATGGAATTATGAACCTAACGCAAGTTGAACGGGTCAAATCGGAGTTAAAACGGAGATTTTATAGCCAAAACAAGATTAGTGGCACAACTGTAAATAGATGAAAACATATTTTGAATCTAATCAGAAGAAAACTACGCTTTCTGAGAAGGAAAACGTATTCTGGGAAGGTGCTATGGACTGCAGGTTAGATTATTCAAAAGTCGAAGGTCTCTTTAGCAAAAATACAGGGACAACGGGTTCTATGACGTGAAACTACAGGGGCTCTTTTGCAAACTTGCCAGGCGAATCGGTATGTTCTAATCCTGGCCCTTGTTCTTAGATTGGACGGATGGGAGGGGCTAGCGTGGTCGGCCGGCCAGAACAGGACTGAGCGCGGTGACGCCATGGTCGGAAGTCGAGCAAGCTCGCCGGCTTAGTTGCATCTAGGCCTACAGGCTATGGCGGGACGAACCAAAGACACCGGGACATAGATTAGGGCTAAAGCAATTCATCTAGGAGATCTTTGGCGGCTATTGCTGAGCAGAGAAGGCGGGCGATGGGCTATGGCGGCTACGAAGCGACTGCAGCGTGGGGAAAACCATAATAGAGGGAGAAAGAGAGGAATACGGGGCTAAACCGGTTCAAGAACTTCACGTGAAGCTCTGAGTTATGCTTACCGTGACGGAGGACCAACAAAACGGCACAGCGACTTGAGCTTCTTCTCGGCGGCTTAGGATGGTTGCGGAGCTAGGGTTCCTGGCGGCGTAGGGCTTGAGCTAGGGCTTGGTGGGGGAGGCTCGGGTGTGGGGCTTTGTTATTTAAGGCCCGAGCAGCCGTGGGGAACAAGACCGAGGGACGGCGTAACGGAGCCGGACATGGACACCGGCTCAGTGTCCGGGTAGAATACGAACTGAGGTTGATGACGGAGCTGACTAGTGGGCCCAGTCTGTCAGCGTAAGCAAAATAGAGGGACTAGGTGTCAGAGAGAGGAAGGGCGCGGACGCATCTACTGGGCCACCTGCTGGGCCACGGGGAGCGAGAGAGGGAAAGGCCGACGGGGCTGCTGGGCCAAAAATGAAATAGAGAGAATTTCTGTGTTTTCTTTTTCTTTTCTGAAATGCAAATTCAAATCAATTTGAAGTTTGAGTTCAAATCACACAATACAAAAATAATATGCAGCAACATGATTGCACGTACTTGTTTGTAGACCTATATTTGATTTTATTTGTAACAAAATTATTATTTTCCTAAATTTAAATGCTCACAAATTGCATAATTAAGTCATTTCCTCCTATTTTAAAATCATGGAATTTTTAGGGTGTTACAATTCTACCCCCCTTAAAATAAATCTCGTCCTCAAGATTCGGACAATGCTTACTCAAAAAGCTACGGGTATGTTTTCCTCAGGTCCTCTTCTCTTTCCCAAGTAGCCTCATCTTCTGTATACCGATTCCACTGAACCTTACACATCTTTATAACTCGACTCCTCGTAACTCATTCTTCTGTTTCCCAAATCTTTATCGGAAACTCCTCATAGGTAAGATCTTCCTTAACTGTAAGCTCCTCTAACGGTATCTGTTCCTTAGGTACACGCAAACACTTCTTTAATTGAGACACATGGAACACATCGTGTACACCTGACAAATTCTTAGGCAATTCCAACTGATAAGCTACATCACCACGTCTCTCTAAAATCTTGAAAGGCCCAATATACCTTGGTGCTAACTTTCCTTTCATGTTAAACCTTCTCACACTTCTTATAGGTGACACCTTCAGGTAAACATAGTCCCCTATTTTGAAAACCAATTCTCTTCTCCTAGTGTCAGTATAACTCTTATGTCGAGACTATGCCACTCTCAAGTTATCCCTAATCATCCTTACTTGCTCTTCTGCGTCTCTTAAAACATCTGGTCCGAACACTTAGGTTCTCCCGTTTGATTCCAAAACAACGGGGTTCTACACTTTTGTCCATACAAAGCTTCAAAATATTAAGACTCTTCTGATAACTGTTGTTATACGAGAACTCTGCATAAGGCAAACTCTTGTCCCAACTTGTACCATACTGCAATGCACAAGCTCTCAATATGTCCTCTAATATCTGATTAATCCTCTCAGTTTGTCCATTAGTCTAAGGATGATATGATGTGCTAAAATTCAACTTTGTTCCCAATGAACTATGTACTTGCTGCCAAAAATGAGATGTAAATTGAGTACCTCGATCAGACACAATTTTCTTGGGAACTCCATGTAGACACACTATCTTCTCCATGTATAATTGGGCCAACCTCGGTCCATTATAAGTAGTCTTGACCAATATAAAGTGAGCAACTTTAGTTAACCAATCCACTATCACCCATATTGAATCATAACCTCTCTGAGTGCGTGGTAACCCAACAATAAAATCCATTCCAACTTCTTCCCACTTCCACTCAGGTATCTTCATTGGTTGTAATAATCCTGCAGGTCTTTGATGTTCAGCTTTGACTCTCTAACATGTATCACATAAAGCAACATATTCTGCAACATCCCACTTTAGTCCATACCACCAATACTTCTCTTTTAGATCCAAGTACATCTTGGTACTTCCAGGATGTATAGAGTAAGCAGACTCATGTGCCTCATGCAGAATTGCATCTCGTATAGCCTTATTCTCCAGCACACACAGTCTTTTCCCAAACCACATTGTTCCATTATCATCCATATGGAAACCTGGTGCCTTGCCAATCACTATGTTCTCCGCTATCTCTTTCAACTTCACATCCTGTAACTGGCCCTTACGTATTTCTTGCTCCAATGTGGGTTCTATCAGCAACTCCACTGCATTAGTGACAAAGCCCAAGTTCAGTTGCTCAAATTCAGCACACAACTCACTTGACATAGCTGCCACTTGCACCTCCTTGGCGTAACTCTTCCTGCTAAGAGCATCGGCAATAACATTCGCCTTTCTAGGATGATAATGTACCTCCAGATCATAATCTTTAATCAACTCTAACCATCGATGTTGCCTCAAGTTCAGATCTGTCTGGGTGAATATGTACTTCAGACTCTTGTGATCAGTGTAGATATCGCTCTTATGCTCGATAAGATAGTGTCTCCATATTTTCAAAGCATGAACCACTGCTGCTAATTCCAAATCATGAGTAGGATAGTTTAGCTCATGCTTTCTCAACTGTCAGGATGCATAGGCCACTGCTCTACCTTCTTGCATAAGAACACATCCAAGACCTTGACGAGACGCATCGCAATAGATATAAAAGTTCTTGCACAAATCTGGCAAAACCAATACTGGGGCGGTAGTCAATCTCTTCTTCAATTCTTCAAAGTTAGCCTAGCACTTTTCAGACCACACAAACTTAGCATTTTTCTCCAACAAAGCTATCATAGGCTTGGCAAGTTTAGAAAAACATTCTATGAACCTTCTGTAATATTCAGCCAATCCCAAGAAACTACGAATCTCTCCCACATCAGTTGGTGGTTTCCAATTCAACACATCTCTCACGTTGCTTGGATCTACTGCTATTCCACCATTAGAGACAACATGGCCTAGAAAAGAAACTTCCTTCAACCAAAACTCACACTTGCTTCACTTAGCATACAACTTGTATTCCCTGAGCTTCTGCAAGACCAACCTTAGATGTTCAACATGCTCTTCTTCCGTTTTAGAGAATACAAATATATCATCGATAAATACCACCACAAACTTATCCAGAAACTCCATGAACACCTTATTCATCAAGTACATAAAGTAGGCAGGTGCATTGGTCAAACCAAAGGACATAACAGTGTACTCATACAAACCATACCTCATAGTAAAGGTTGTCTTAGGTATGTCAGTTGCATGAATCTTCAGTTGATGATAACCAAAACGGAGATCAATCTTAGAGAAAACACAAGCACCTCTCAACTGATCAAACAAGTCATCAATTCTAGGCAACGGATACTTGTTCTTGATTGTAACCTCATTTAGTGACCGATAATCAACACACATTCTCTGGGTGCCATCCTTCTTATCTACAAATATAACAGGTGCTCCCCCAGGTGACAAACTAGGATGAATGAAACCTTTCTCCTATAACTCTCTTATTTGTTTCTTAAGTTCCTCTAATTATTTAACCCCCATTCTATATGGACGCTTAGCTATGGGTGCAGTTCCACGTAATAATTCAATAATAAACTCAATGTCACGGTCAGGTGGCATACCTGGCAAGTCATAAGGAAACACATCTGGAAACTCATCCATTACTGGGTCCTCCTTGTTGACGCGATGATCAAGCTTGTTCACTATGGCTATCGGTTGTGCTTGTACTACAACATTGACACTGATTCTATCCCCATTCGGTGCGGTCACAACAACTACCTTCTCTTGACACTGACTGACTGCCTGGTTTTGCTTCATCCAGTCCATACCCAAAATCACATCAATGCCAGATGTTCTCAACACAATGGGGCTGACTTTGAACTCTACCCCCCTTAAGGATAGACTAGTTGGAAGACAACGATAAGAAGCTTGCATACTACCTCCTGGTGAGTTTACTAGTATAGGATCTTTCATGGCACATAAGGGTATGCTATGCGTTCTAACAAATGCTTGTGATATGAAAGAATGCGAAGCTCCAGAATCAAAAAGAACAGTGGCAGGAGTGGAATTAACATCAAACATACAGAGCATGACTTCTGGTTCCGCAAGCGCTGTCTCTATAGACACATGGTTCACCTTTCCTGTGTTGGGTGCTGGCTTCTGAGGTGTTCCTTTTGGATTACTGTGCAGACCCTAGGGTGTTTGCTGATTTTGCTTCCTGGGGCAATGGTTAGCATAATGCTCAACTTCTCCAGAACGATAGCATACGTTGGGGGTGCTAGGTGCATTGGTCTTCATAGGAGTTTTGTTAGGCGTTCCCTGACGTGGTGTCTACTGGCCACTCTGCTGCTGGGGTCGTTGATTGCCATTCTGCTGCTAGTACAGAGGACGTTGCTGGAACTGATTGCGCTGAGGGTACTTACCATGATTCCATTGATTGGATGGTCCCTGGTACCTCTACTGGAAACCTTGCTGAGGATTGGTGTGTAGACGAGTATTGCTTCCAGAGGCCTATCCCTGAAGCCTCCTCTTCTTAGCCTCCATCTCTTTGCGCTTGTTGTCAATAACAATAGCGTGATTCACCAGCGTCTAGAAATTGGGGTATGTATTGGACATAAGCTGGAGTTACAGACCATCATACAAACCCTTGAGAAAGCGGCATTGCTTATCAGCATCATCAGCCACCTCATTCGGAGCGTAACGTGACAACTAAGCGAATTTGTCACGGTACTTAGCTATAGACATAGATCCCTGCTTCAGAGCTCTGAATTCCTCCTGCTTGAGCTCTATCAATCCTTTAGGTATGTGGTAGGATCAAAAATTCTCTCTAAACTCCTACCAGGTGACAGGAGGAGCCTTAGTGGGACATCCATACTTGAATGCCTCCCACCAGTCTTGAGCTTCTCCCTGGAGTTGTCCTGACGCGTACAACACCTTCTGTTGATCATCGCACTGCGCTATGTTGAGTTGCTTTTCCACTGCAAGAAGCCAATCATCTGCTTCCAGTGGATTAGTGGCATGAGAAAACACCGGGGGGCGGCCCTTCAAGAATTCACCACGCTTGTCACGTGGTGCGCCACCAATTGGATGATTCTGCTGATCCTGCACTAGAGCTTGCATAAGCTGTGTCTGCACTGCCAGAAGCTGCTAAATAGTAGGTGGCGGTGGTGGTGGCGGATGTGGGGGAACACCTCCACGACCTCGGCCTCTTCCTCTTTCAAACATCTGACATCCAACAAAAATATTCAAAATTTAGAGATTTCCAAGTTGTAGGCACTTATATAGATATAGGATACATTCTGAAAATTTTCTGGACGAGTCCCAACATCAGCAGCTCGGTACAACAGTCATATCTCAAGTTCCAGATATCCAAAAGAGGCGTGTTTTATATAGTTGGAAAGCTTAAGAAATTATCTAAAACTTGTATTCAGACCACATGTCCAGATTCTATCGTTAGGTTACTCACAAATAGGATACAACCGAAACTGTTTCAGATTCCAGACTGCGCAGAAACTTCAACTTACAACAGCTATATCTCTTAAACCAAATCAGATATATGGGTCATTCTAGATTCATTGGAAAGATACTTAAGTCTAGTTGTTCCCATAATAATTTCATAATTTTTGGTCAAGTAAATTTAGATTGGCACTAAGATAAGGACAGACTTCTCCGGAAAACAGATTCCAAAAGAACAAGATATACCAAACCCAACTATTTATTTATTGACTCAAACTTTAATATTCTTAACTATGGAACTTGCGGTCAAGCTCACAAAGTTTCAGCACTCATTACAAAAATCTAACTCACACATAAACATAATAATAAACCAATTAGGCACACCAAAGTTCACACCACACTGCTAGACTCGACTTGACTCAACTTGACCCGTGCTACTAACGTCTTATTACATAGAAGAGACTCCAACACCTATGGACGAAATTTATGGGGAAGCTCCTTGTAGATCCTTAGCAGGTTGAGGCACACCCTTTGCTCATCTATCACTTGTTGGTATCTCTTAAGGGTCGCCTCCTGTGCCTTCAGCTGATCTTCCAGCCGTCGATTCTTGTCCACTAATTCATAGGCGTAGTGCACCATCACTTGAGTGGTGGGATCCGTGCCTTTAGGGTCTATTATTGCCCACCCCAAGTCAGGGCGTTGGTGAGGGAGGAAACGATATTGATCTTCCTTCATATCATCAAAGTGACGACCACGGAGTCCCATGCAGGCTACAACGGCTGCATCTTCTATGCTATCTTCCATGGTGACATAGTGAGTGTGATGCGCATAGTTCGAGTCCACCTGGTATGCTTCCTTTTCTTCATCCTTGATGGAGATGCACACCCTAGTCTTCCAATAAGTGTCCTCTAGAGGGTGCGTATGCTCTTCGCAGACATACTCCACAGCTACGTCCCAATAAGCGTAGTAGGGCTGAAGAATCCCCATAAGGCGGCGGTGCGAAATGAAGGATTCACCCACCGGCTTGTACCAGACCTTCGCAGTACATCCCAAGGGAGGGATCGGCTCATCCTCTTGAACGACGTCCTCCTCATCATTGTCAGACAAGACGACGACCTCCACTTCTTCGGGTTCTTCTTCTTCAGGCTCTTCCTAGAATGGCTCAGGCGTAGGTGCAGATGCTGGCGAGTCAACTTCTTGCTCCTAGGATTTCTCCTCCGCCTCACGTGGATCCATGGACTCATATAACCCATGAGGTGGGTAGTAACCTCTGGTGCTGATGCGAGCAGTCTTATTGGCATGAGGCATCTACAGAATTAGATTTAGTCAGATTAGAAGCAATAATTTTCATAATAGAGTGAGGCAAAAGAAGCATAAAATTTAGCAAATAACAAGGGTAAGATGGAAAGCATGAAATGAGTGAAGCAAAAGAGGCTAAAAACAACCGTTGCTAACTAGGCTTGCATCCTACAGTCTGTCACACCCGATTTTAATGATAAAATGGGATGCAAAATCTTATGTGCGCCCAGAGATCAGTCACACACATAAGCCAACAAATTATAAATAGTATCATCACAAGTGTTTATTACATCACGAATAATAAGACAGAGTCTTCACATAAATGTAGCGGAACTATAAAGAAAAGATCTCTCGCGGAAGCTCCATATCACAGGGACGTCAACTGGTTGACCACAAGTCTAGTATTCCTCAGAAAAATCATCATTACCATAACCATCTGTTACCCATCCGGGATTTTTATCCAAATAATAAAAATAAACAAGCGTAAGTACGTGTCGTACTCAACAAGTGTAACATGGGGTTCATGAGGCTCAAAAGGCTTGACACAGGTTTAACAGCATTTGGCTTTTAATTGTCATATATTTAGCATAAGAGTAGCAACAAGTTGTCTTAATTCCCAAAGTAAAACACATGATCAATGTAAACAAGAATAATGAATAGCATAAACAGATAATTCTTAGTGATCATCTATTCCATAAGGGTTCCAAGGCCACTCGTGACCGTTAGTACGGCTAATATACCAGTTTTACACTCTACATAGGTTGTACACTTTCACTGTGAGTCATGATTTACCCATTCGCCCGAGGTAGCTAATCTCTTGACCCATTTCCAAGGAAGGTCGGCAGGGTTCACTATGAAACCTTTCAAAGGTTCGTCTAACAAGTTAGGGCCAGTAGAAAAGGTCCTCATACTGAGCTGAAGCCAGAGCCATGTAGCCCTCACAGCTGTACTATAAGTCTCAGATGATCACTTATAGATAAGTCCTTAGGAGGAGGAATATAAAGCATTTAGAAAGTAGCTAAACACTCCAGCCCCCTGTTTCTAAGTTGCTAAAAAGTCATGTTTTAATGTTTATTGCATATACCATTGGTTAAGTTACAAGATCATGGTTTTACTGAGCACTAGCAAAGCTACCCAATGAATATCCCATAGGAGACAAGGTATAAGTTCAATTCTAGGGAATCCCTACCAAGGTGACACATGCAACATGAATTAAATGTATTAAAGTTGATAGGAAACAAGGATAATCCCATGCTATACTTGCCTTGAACAAAGTACTCCTGCTGATCCTGCTTGTCAAAGTAGTACTCTTGATCATCCACGAATTGCTCACCGTCTATACTCGATAATCACAGCAACATACAAGCATCCAGAAGCAATCATGCATAGCAAACAAAAGCTATAGATTAGAACAGTACACCAATCAGCATAAAATCAAGATGAAAAGTGTGTAAAATGAATATATGTCTTGCTAAGATCACACAGACGCAAAGATCACAAAATTCGGAGCAAAAACGAAGAAGTTATGAGTTAAACAAGATTTCCTTTAGTAAAATAATAGATTAAATCTAACCTCAAATTTTAAAAGTTGAAAACATACCTAACAGTAGTATGAACATGTAGATGATGGAATTGCGAACCTAACGCAAGTTGAACGGGTCAAATCGGAGTTAAAACGGAGATTTTATGGCTAAAACAAGATTAGTGGCAAAACTGTAAATGGATGAAAACGTATTTTGAATCTAATCCGAAGAAAACTACGCTTTCTAAAAAGGAAAACGTATTCTGGAAAGGTGCTATGGACTACGGGTTAGATTATTCAAAAGCCGACGGTCTCTTTAGCAAAAGTGTAGGGACGATGGGTTCTATTACGTGAAACTATAGGGGCTCTTTTGCAAACTTGCCAGGTGAATCGGTGTGTTCTAATCCTGGCCCTTGATCTTAGATTGGACGAATGGGAGGGCCCGGCGTGGTCGGCCGGTGGAAATAGGACTGGCGGCGACGCCATGGCCAAAAATCGAGCAAGCTAGTCTGCTTAGTTGCATCTAGGCCTATGGGCTATGGCGGGACGAACCAAAGACACCGGGAGATAGATTGGGGATAAAGTAATTCATCTAGGAGATTTTGGCAGCTATTGCTGAGCAGAGAAGGCGGGTGATGGGTTATGGTGGCTACGAAGTGACTGCGGTGCGGGGAAAACCATAATAGAGGGAGAAAGAGAGGAATATGGGGCTAAACCGGTTCAAGAACTTCACGCGAAGCTCTGAGTTGTGCTTACCGTGACAGAGGACCAACAAAATGGCACGATGACTTCAGCTTCTTCTCGGCGGCTCGGGATGGCTGCAGAGTTAGGGTTCTTGGCGGCGTAGGGCTTGCGCTAGGGCTTGGTGGGGGAGGCTCAGGCACAGGGCTTCGCTATTTAAGGCCCGGGCCACCATGGGGCACAAGACCGAGGGGGCGGCGTAACGGAGCCGGACATGGACACCGGCTTAGTGTCCAGGTAGAATATGAACTAAGGTTGATGACAGAGTTGACTAGTGGGCCTAGTCTATCAGCGTATGCAAAAGAGAGTGACCAGGTGTCCGAGAGAGAGGAAGGGCGTGGGCGCGTCTATTGGGCCACCTGCTGGGCCACGGGGCGTGGGAGAGGGAAAGGCTGTCACACCCAATTTTAAGGATAAAATGGGATGCAAAATCTTATATGCGCCCAGAGATCAGTCACACACATAAGCCGACAAATTATAAATAGTATCATCACAAGTGTTTATTACATCACGAATAAGATAGAGTCTTCACATAAATGCAGCGGAAGTATAAAGAAAAGATCTCTCGCGGAAGCTCCATATAATTGGGACGTCAACTAGTTGACCACAAGTCTAGTAATCCTCAGGAAAATCGTCATTACCATAGCCATCTGTTACCCATCCGGGATTTTATCCAAATAATGAAAATAAACAAGCGTAAGTATATGTCATACTCAACAAGCGTAACATGGGGTTCATGAGGCTCAAAAGGATTGACACAAGTTTAACAACATTCAGCGTTTAGTTGTCACAATTTTAGCTTAAGAGTAGAAACAAGTTGTTTCAATTCCCAATGCAAAACACATGATCAATGTAAACATGAATAATGAATAGCATAAACAGATAATTCTTTGTGTTCATCTATTCCGTAAATGTTCCAAGGCCGCTTGTGACAGTGAGCATGGCTGATATACCAGTTTTACACTCTACAGAGGTTGTACACTTTCACTGTGAGTCGTGATACCCATATGTCCGGGTTAATTACTCCCAAAACACTTCCAAGGTGAGCAGGCAAGGGTCACTATGAAGCCTTTCAAATGTTCATCTAACAAGTTAGGGCCGCTAGGTTTCTGTGGCCTACGAATGTAGGGCTCCCCTTCCGACAGGCACAATGACGCGCAGCCTATACACTAACGGATAGAGGCCGCACTATATCCAACCCGGAACACACCCCTCTTGCGCCATAAAGGTAACCTTTAACAAGCTAGAAAAAGGTCCTCATACTGAGCTAAAGCCAGAGCCATATAGCCCTCACAGCTATACTGTAATCCCTGGATGATCACTTACACATAAGTCCTTAGGGAGAGGAATCTGAAGCATTTAGAAAGTAGCTAAACACTCCAGCCCCCTGATTCCAAGTTGCTAAAAAGTCATATTTTAATGTTTATTGCATATACCATTAGTCAAGTTACCAGATCATGGTTTAATTGAGCTCTAGCAAAGCTACCCAATGCATATCCCATAGGTGACATGGTATAAGTTCAATTCTAGGGAATTCCTATCAAGGCGACACATGCAACATGAATTTAATGTATTAAAGTAAATAGGAAACAAGGATGATCCCATGCTATACTTGCCTTGAGCAAAGTACTCCTGCTAATCCCGCACGTCAAAGTAGTACCCTTGATCTCCCACGAATTGCTCACCGTCTATACTCGATAATCACAGCAACATACAAACATCCAAGAGCAATCATGCAAAGCAAACAAAAGCTATAGATTAGAACAGTACACCAACAACATAAAATTAAGATAGAAAGTTTGGAAAACGAATCTACGTCTCTCTACAAACACACATACGCGAAGATCACAAAAATCTGAGCTAAAACGAAGAAGTTATGAATTAAACAAGATTTCCTTTGGTGAAATAATAGATTAAATCTAACCTTGAATTTTAAAAGTTGAAAACCTACTTAACAGTAGTATGAACATGTAGATTATGAAATTATGAACCTAACGCAAGTTGAATGGATCAAATCGGAGTTAAAACGGAGATTTTATGGCTAAAACAAATCTAGTGGCAAAACTGTAAATAGCTGAAAACGTATTTTAGATCTAACCGAAACAAAGTACGCTTTCAAAAGAAGAAAATGAAATTTGAAAAGATGCTTTGGACCGTGGGTTAAGACTCAGATAATTATAAGGGCTCTTTTGCAAAATTCGCAGCGAAGGGGTATCCTTCGATATGAGCCGTCGGATTAGATTTGGATGGCCGTGATTGGATCCGGCGGGTGAGATCGGCCGGTGGCGAGGTTTATGGTGGCTGCACTATGGCCGGACAAAGGGAGCTTGCCGGCGACGTTGGTTTAGGGCCTACGGTGCATGGTTTGACGAATGGGAAAGTCCAGGAGAGAGAGGAGAGGATGGGGAACTCACCGAAACTGAAAGGAACGGGCGGGAAGCGACGACGGCGGCCGACTCGGGATGGTTGGCGGCGGCGCTAGGCTAGGCGGCTGTGGGCTCTTAGGCGAGGCGGAGGCTGCGGCACTGGAGCTGGGGTTGGAAGCGGCGGCACGGGGCATCCGGTATTTAAGAGGCGTGGAAGCTTGGGCGGCACGGCACACGAGGTGTAGCGGGAGCGGACACGGACGATGGCGACGGTGTTCGAGCCGGTCACGAGACGGAGGTAGAAGAGGCCCCTGACGGGCTGGCCAGGGTGGTCAGTGAGAAAGAGGGAGGGGAACTCGTGGGCGCGGCGCAACTCGCGGAGCTAGGCTGCCTTGCTGGGCTTCGGCCCGTGCAGAGAAGAGAGCGGCGGCCTGCGGAGGGAAGGAAACGGGCTGGCGCTGAAGCAAGGAACGTGAGGCGCGAATGGGCCGGTGCGGAGAAATGGCCACGAGCGCGGAAACAGGCCTACCAGGCCGAAAGCAGGGAAGGGAAGAAAGGTAAATTCATTTTCCTTTTCCAATTTTTCCAAAGCAATTTCAAAATCAATTTTGAATGCAAATTCAATTCAACTTGGAATCTGATTTCAAACCAAGCAATATAAAAAGATATGTAGCAGCATGGATGCACACACATGATTGTGAACCTACATTTGATTTTAATTTAATAAAATTATTATTTTTCTAAATTCAAATGCCCACAAAATGCATAATAAATCAAATTCTCCTATTTTAAAATTTATGCAAATTTTAGGGTGTTACAAAGGCCAAGCGGGGTGACTGGGCTGAAAATGAAAGAGAGCGAATTTCCTTCTTTTCTTTTTCTTTTCTAATTTTTCAAACAAATTTTGAAATGCAAATTCAAATCAATTTGAAGTTTGATTTCATACCACACAATACAAAAATAATATGCAGCAGCATGAATGCACATACTTGTTTGTAGACCTATATTTGATTTTATTTTTAACAAAATTATTATTTTCCTAAATTTAAATGATCACAAATTGCATAATTAAGTTATTTCCTTCTATTTTAAAATGATGGAATTTTTAGAGTGTTACACCAGTGCTTCACGACACTCGAAAATGCTCACCGAAGGGTATTATACAACAGCAATTAACTTGCCACTTAATGTCTAGCGCTTGTTGGTTCACCCCTTGTTATCGACACGGATGGTCCCTTACATTGATGAGTTGGGATGACTAGCAATGCTTGATCTTAACTGTGACAGTCTCAAATCATTGCTGCTCGCAGACACATAGTCCAATATGAGATAAGGGTATTCATGGTGCAGATGAGCAATCCTTCATTGCAAGAGATATGGGCATTTAGATGAATATAAATGCATAGCAACATAATAGCACCTACCAGAAATTGGCAATGTATATAGCACTGATAAGAAAACGCAAATAATCACCTCCAGCTCAATATAAATATAGTAGTGGTCTCCAGTTTCACCTCTAGGTCAACAAAGTGTGCCCAAAATAACAATAGCATAGTATTGGCGGCCAAAAGAAAGAGGATATATGGATGAATAGTAGAATTAGAAATAAAGGCTAATGCATGATGTGTTGAGAATGAGAGGCCAAAGGAAAATGGACACTACCTAGTCTGAGGGCCAACTGAAGCACACGTCTTGTGTACGGTGTGAGTTTCTACATATCTCCAGTTTCCTGACATCTCAATAACCTGATTCGTTTTCTGATAACGACGCTATAGTTTCTACATATCTCCAGTTTCCTGACCCCACCAATGTTACACAACTACGCATGTGCAACTTATTTTTTGGCCCAAAAAACAACATCAAAAGCATTAATACTAGTTCAATTAGGAGAAGATAAAAATAAAGATAACGGACGGATCGTTGTTTTTGTGGAAATTAGAACTAGGACACATGTGCTCCATTTCACCCAAAGCATGTATGGTAATAGAACTAGAAAAATTAACTACCCAAAGAGCAGTACTTGCTCAAACAAGCCAAGACCACCTATGAGGTATATTCACATTTTACAGTGCCATTGTCCCAATGAACATTTCATGCAAGATATGTATATATTTGGTGAGTAAATGGACATATAGGTACAAAGGAATCAATTAAAATACCTGTCCGTAATTTCTGTTGGGAACACCAATTATAACATATGAAAAAGTAGCACTGGTGCTAGTAGACCACATATATAATGTATTGGCCTCCTAGCTCGAACAAAGTGTAACAAATGCCAGCACCACAAGACTGTAGAGTAGAGGGAGAAGAGAGAGGTGTATAAGTGTGAAAAGAAACTGCCATTCAGGGTTAAGAATAGGAGGTAAAGGGAAATTGCACGTCACTGAGGTTACAAATTGTCTGGCATCCCCAAACAGTCTGCCAGATGTTCAAATCCTAGCTCCGCCCCTGGAAGTGATGGATATTAGAGGTCCATAATACAAAACTATCTTGTATCTATCAATCCAATGTTGTGTGCCGCCGTCGACGGTGAATCCTTGCCTCCCTGTAGTTCCACTGATCTCTGCCAACAAGAAACGGTGGTGAAAGCCACCAATCATCATGTACTGGCTGCTGCGCTGCTGCTGCTGAGCTCCTTCTGTGTCGTGCTCCAATCAAGAAATTCAAATGGTCTTGTCATGTACATTCCTCGTCTCTCCTCTTCTCTTGTTCTCGAATCATTCCAATCATCCACTATAGATTGCTGAGGAATAATAGATCTCGGTAAGTTTTGGAAAAGGCTTGAGAAAAAGGAAGCTAGGGATATATCTTACCGGTGACAAGACAGCGTGCGTGCCCCTCGGCTGCAGATCTGCTCGCGCAATTGAGGGAGCAGCCGCACAGAGCATGAGGCGACTCTGAGTCTTGAGCTCAATCATGTCTTTTGGGGGAGTCGAGTTGTCCAGTCAAGGAGCTATCCGTGAAGCAGAGGAGCAGGATATGATTTTTTAGTGGGCTAGTATCCGATTACAGGGCAACTAATTACTGACTTTGCTGAACCTAACAAGTGTAACATAATCACTATGACATGCGTACTGGTTATTATTTTTATGTTTGACTAAGTTTGTATAAAATATTAGCAATATTGATATCTCCAAATAATTTTGTTATAAAAGTCCATTCAATGATTAATGACACTAATTTTATCAAGGTTAAAAATGTTTGACTTTTCAAGAAGTGAGAATGACACTTATTCTACGATGGAGGTATTATAGCTCATCAGTAATTAATATTTAGGAACCTCAAAGCCATAGCTCATCAGTAATCAATATTTAATACTTTGTGCATTTTTCTGTGTGGAGTTCATGATGTGCCAACTCTGGGGATCTCTATATTTCTTCTTATTTGGCATTATGTAGTTTCATCTATGTCGTTTGTCCGTCTGTCTGGCTACTGCATCCTGATCCAACTCGCTGAGTCATGTCTGTGCTACGTAGCTAGGGAATCTCGAGTTCAGTACTCCACTGCTAACATCAAAGTGCAAACTGCAAAGCGTCCGCGAGGGACACTGGGAGGTATATCGGCAAGTGCCAAACTATATATGGTAGTGTCATGATCCATCAAAAATTTGAGATGATTGGTACTTGGAGGGTAACCGCCAACAATTAATAAGAGGCGTAAATCCTAAACATACATAGTTAATTGACTGTCTGTTTTGTAGAAAAAACTTTTTTGTTACTTGGTCAATGCTATAGGTTGGTCCTATAGAATATTGAATACAATTGTCGTTCTCTTTTTCTAGACTGTTAGGGCCTATCTGAGGTTAGAACAGGGCCTTAACTTTTGCCAGCACGACCCTGTCTGTAATCTGTTTATGCAACAAAAATCAGGAACCAGACACTATCCTAGCTTGTACGTGCTTGGTAGCAGGTATTCACCAGTAACTAACTTGTCACTCCAATGACAAGGGCTTGTTGATTCACCCATTGATATCCATACAGATGGTCCTCGCCCGTATATATTGATTAGTTGGGATGACTAGCAATGCTTCATCTTATCTGTGATACTCTCAGATCCCTGGCAGACACATGCGATTTCAATATGGGATCAACTATTTTGTTGCAGATATATTCACGTTTCTCGGTACTGATGAGCAAACCTTGATTGCAAGAAATGTGTATTTATTTGGACGAGTAAATGCATGGCAATATAAAAACACCTGCCAGCAATTGCCAATATACTATTGTACTGATAAGAAAAAGTAATCGCCTCCAGCTCCATATATATATGATAGGATGGGGTCTCCTGCTCCACCCCTATCTCAACGAAGTGTCCAAATAACACAAGCATAGCATTGACCAAAAGAAAGAGGATAGATGGATAAATATAGTAGAGCTGGAAACAAAGGCACATTCATGATTTGTTGGGAATGGGAGGCCAACGGAAAATGGACACTAGGTACAAACCTAGTCCCAGGGCCAATTGAAGCGCTCATCCTGGCTAAGGTCTGAGTTTGTCCATGTTCCGAAGGGATGTGGGAATGTGGCTTTCCAGTTCAATCCCTGTGTTTCCTGTGATGCCCTCTGCCGTACAAATAACAGAACCAAGCTAGATGAATGATTACCTAGCTACGATTTGCCAGATCGGTGAATCGTGATTGCCAGCTTGCGGCAATAAAATTAGTAAGAAAGAAGAAGCGTGCAAGATCTGAGTGTTGGCGTCATGAGAGTGGCACCAATCAGATTGATCTGCTCGACCTGGACACACCATGGAGTAACTCCAGTGTTGATTCGGTCCTCACTTTCACGGAGTAATCATACAAGAGCTTTTGTCTGTTACTCATGGAGTAGTCGTGCGAGAATTTCTGTTTTTTACTCATGATTACTCCTTTGTTCCTGGTAACCTTGCCCAAATATTAACAATATTTGTATTTTCAAATAATTTTATTATGAAAATGGATTCAATGATCTATCTAATGATACTAATCAAGTACTATAAATATTAATAATTTCTTATATATATATTTGGTCAAAGTTAATAGCGGTTGACTCTCCTCAGGAAGCAGCTTATTTTGGGATGGAGGGAGTACTGTTATGTGGCTGCTAGGATCGAGAGGAAGAGGCGGCGATGGAGCTACAGTACCCACGGGTACTGTTTACACGAGGGAGAGAGGGCAGGAACGGGAATCCAGCAACTTAATTGTTGCTTCTTGCTTGACTATAACTGATATTGGGTTCTCTTTTATAGAGATGACTGACTTGACCCCTAAGGAAATATCCTAACCGAATCAATCTAACATATCTCTTTCCTAACAAACACAACCAATCTAATCTAATATGTTCACGCGATACAGTACCGCGTCGCTACAGTACCACGTGGGCCCCTGGGCCGGCACCACATGCCATAACACTACTCCACCCCTCGAAGACAGCTCGTCCTTGAGCTGTGACGATTGTTGGAGCGGAAGACCTTGCGGTCCAGAGAAGATCGCCATGGCAGACCTGCTTTCTCCTCGAGGTACCAAACTTGGCTGCTTCTTCTGATCTGCGTGGAATCGAATCTGCCCAAATCGAATCCATGGAGCGCCTGCACGTGGAGTCGATCGTGCCCTCCACGAGCAGCCACCCCCGCTATGGGTGCAGCCGAGCGGTGTTGTGCTGGAGGCGTACTCCAAGCGACCGATGGAGCTTTGAAGGCCTGCTGCTGAGCCGACGAAGAATAAGCGCATGCAAACAGCCATGGCCCTGCTCGAGGGATCGGTGTTGTGGCTCGTAGAGGCAGGGACAAAGGCACCATGGCCGCCAATGTCGGTGCATGGATGATCGCCTGTATTGGTGACACTAGCGCTGGCGGGGTTGTTGGCGAAGCTGGTGATGAGACTGCCGGAGTTATGGCAGCCGGGGCCTTCATTGGTGATGTGGCGAACTCCAACGGGGCCTGTGCGGCAGCCGAGGGTGCCGCGCCCATGCTGTCCATCGAGGGCAACGCGGCGGAGAGCGTCGGCATCAGGCTGGCGCCGTGGAACAGGGGACCGTCCACCCCGCCGTAGAAGACGCCCGGAGCCGGGGCGCCGCCAGGCGCCAAGACAGGCCCGGTGGCCGGAAGCGGCGGTAGGTGTGGCTGGGTACTGGGCGCCGTGTAGATGGGTTTCGACGAACCGTCGATCCAAGCCGGAAGCGGTGACGGCGATGGCGAGAACTTGATCTGCTGGATGGTAACTTGATCTGCTAGGAACGAGGTCGTCGCAGTCCTGTCGTAGGGCATCCCATACTGGTACAAGATGACTGGCGTCGTGGTCGCGGCGAGGAAGGCCCTGATGCCCGCCACGGCCTACCGTAATTCCAGGATTGCGGCCGTCATCTGCTCCGGGGTGAGGATGAGGGCGGCGGGAGACGACGGCGCCGGGGCAGAGGGCGCGATCGTCCCTGAGGACGCCAGCGCGCCCAATGCCGGCGCGCTGATATGTGGCAGCAGCGCCGACAAAGACGCCGGTGGCAGCGGGTGGACAAAGACGCTGTTCACGCGCTACAGTACCGCGTCGCTACAGTACCACGTGGGCCCCCTGGCCGGCTCCACTTGCCATAACAAGTACACTCATAAATCAGAGTTGTGTTGAAGAGGAGGCAGCAATGCTGACACAGACCCCGTGCCATTATATATATAGCATCATCAGCACATTGCGTTAGACTTGTAGATTAGCCATATATGTCACGCGCTTTTGTTCAATTTGTGACCGTCCGTCCAGCCATTATGACAAGAGAATCTAGACGGCTTCATCTTTCCTCTCTGAATGTCCTGTTTATTTCGTCAACGAAGCCCAAATAGTACTGAAATAAGGTATACGGTATTAATTACGGGATGGTAATTCTTTCACGATGACATACCTACATGACATACCTAGAATTTAGTACTAGTTGTAAGTAAAATTAATGATGTTTTCACGATGACAAGATTTAATTTGGATCGCTCTTGTCATAACCATCGAGACAAAGATTATTACCGCAGATACAGTTTCAAGATTGACATAGGAGCTACCTAGCGGAGTAGTCTCTGAAAACATGCACAAGAGCTTGGCGAAGGGGTAGTGGTTTGGCTGCACCACAGCGCGCGCGCTCTGCTCAAACGTTGCCATGCCCCCGCTGATCATGCATGTGAGCTCCCTCTGATCATGCATGTTGGCACTTGTCCCCGCTGATCATGCATGTGAGCTCCCTCTGATCATGCATAGTGATAGCTACCTCTGTCTGGAGACTACTATTGACTTGCGAGACAAACTGATCATGCATGTGAGCTCCATTGAACTGCGAATCAACACTTGTTTGTTTCGATCCACAATGACTGTAACATAGGAGTAGATACACTCTTTGGATTGGAGACAAGTCAAAAGAGGCCTATCAATTTCGACATATATATAGTTATCAAGCATCGGTAACTGCCACCACCATAAGCGAAACTGCAGAGCACGCTCTCTGATAACTGACAACCAGATGGAGACGATTGCCATGCAAAAAGGTTAATTACTGAGACCAGATTATTATATATTATGTATATTAATTGTCTAGTTTGACAATGCAAAACGAACAAGTTATTTGCAACTGAAGACTTTGCTTCAGCTAATACTGGCATCGAGCTGTTTCACCACATCCGGTCAACTCAAGATTTAGTCTGACTTTGACATGTTATTTGCTCTGATCTGATCTGTCTGGCTTCGGCACATGTTCTCTACCGACGATCTGTGTAGCAACTTTAGACTTGAGATCCAATGATGTAAGCCGAAGCAACTTCAGACTTGAGACCTATCCAGGCATGATTGCCTAGGATCAATCAGAAATTGTCACTATACATCACCGCGAAATTAACCTTGCCTACAAATAATAATGTCCTAATACCTATATCAACACCACAAACAATATAATATATATATAAACGCAAAGACTGTTGCAAGATCTCACGAATATTGGTTTGTGAAGGTTGATTTCAAACAAAGGAGAATTTTCACAGAGATCAATTTTAGTTCTTTTGTAAATAAAGTCGCAGTTCTCGCATGTTTTAATTACCTTACTTATCATTAATGGCGTTGCAACCACACAGAAGAAAATTATCAAAGGCTACTTTTGTTACAGGGGTGTTGTCACATATTTTTTTATTACTGTTTATTATTGGGCGTTGTCGCACTCACACATGACTCTGAAACAAAGGTGTTATTACTCTCTCTGTTCTACACTAGCCTTGAGAGATTTTACAACACTTGTGCATTGAGAATATGAACGGTGTATACTATTGTCTCTAGCACTAATTCAATACACCGACTGAAGAGATATGCTTGACTCTGAAACAAAGGATCGAGTCTAGTAGTTCCTCACATTATACAACAGTAATTGACTTGCCACATTATGACTAGCGCTTATTGGTTCACCCCTTGGTATCCACACAGATGGTCCCTCGCATTGCTGAGTTGGGATGACTAGCAATGCTTGATCTTAAGTGTGACACTCTCAAATCATTGCTTCTGGCAGGCACATGATAGTCCAATATGAGATAAGGGTATTCATGGTGCAGATGAGCAATCCATCATTGGAACAGATATGGGCATTTAGATAAATAAATGCATAGCAACATAATAGCACCTACCAGCAATTAGCAATGTATATAGCAGTGATAAAAAAGCAAATAATCACCTCCAGCTCAATATATTTCGGTGTTCTGTTCCAACTCTAGCTCAACAAAGTTCCCAAAATAACACAGCATAGTATTGGTGGCCAAAAGGAAGATGATGTATGGATGAATAGTAGAATTAGAAATAAAGGCTCATGCATGACGTGTTAAGAATGAGAGTCCAAAGGAAAGTGGACACTAGATACATACCTAGTCTGAGGGCCAACTGAAGCACACGTCTTGGCTACAGTCCGAGTTTGTCCTCAATAAAAAGGGATTTGGCAATGTGGCTCTTCAGTTCAATCCCTACAAAGATTTCCTGGGCAAAGCTTCCTGGCATACTGGTGTGTTGCAGCATTGGTCATGATTAAAGGGGCTCGCCATCACTGAGAACAGTGGTGTCCACTTTAATTGTGGACTGAATGCATAGAACTTTTCCATCCTATGTATATAATGCAGAGGCATTTTATCTCCCTCCATGCTGGCAAACGTTCAGATGGTGATACACTATGGTCTGGTGAGGTGGTATCGATGTGGATGAACAGAGACAAAGAAAACAAGAAGGTCAAAATCACCGTGGTCTTCAAACAGATATGAGCATGTGACTTAGGTCACTTAAAGAATACAAAATATACACTGTGTTTAACTTGGAAGTTGGAATCTGTTATTCACCCGAGTCGTTCAAGCTGATGTCTGAGTGGCCTGATTCGTTCTTTACAATGATGCTCTGGTAGCTACATATGCCCAGTGTCCTGACTACCCACACGTATGAATGTTACACAACTATTCATGTCCTACTTATTTTCCATCCAAAAAACAGCATCAATTATGAATAGAAAAAAGTAAAAAGAAGTGATGGATCGTTGTTTTTGTGGAAATTAGTCGTGATAGCCTCATAATAACTAGGACACGTGTGCTCCATTTGACCCAAAGCAGGTCTGGTAATAGAACTAGCAAAACTAACTACCCAAAGAGCACTACTCGCTCAAACAAACCAACTACCATGTATGAGGTATATTCACATTTCACAGTGCCAAATGAACATTATTTCGTGCAAGATATGTATATATTTGGTGAGTAAATGGACATATAGGTACAAACAAATAAACACCTGTCAGCAATTTCCACTGGGAACACCAATTATAACATAAGAAAAAGTAGCACCGGTGCTAGTAATATAACCACTTATATAATGTGTTGGCCTCCTAGATTGAACAACGCCTAACAAAAATGCCAGCACCACAACGATGTAGAGTAGAGGGAGAAGAGAGGTGTACAATAGTTAGGAACAAACTACCATTCTGGGTTAAGAATAGGAGGTAAAGGGAAATTGCACATCACTGACGTTACAAGTGGAGGGAGGGGCACTGAGAAGCGCATGGCATGCCCCAACAGTCTGCCAGATGTTCAAATCCTAGCACTGCCCCTGGAAGTGACGGATATTAGATGTACATGATACCGAACTAGCTTCTATCAATCAATCCAATGTTGTGCGCCGCTGTCGCCGTCAAGATGAGTCCTTGCCTCCTAGGTAGATCAACTGATCTCTGGAAACAAGAAACGGTGATGAAAGCCACCAATCCATCATGTACTGGCCATTTCACTACTGCAGCTGAGCTCCCTCTCTGACGTGCTCCAATCAAGAAATTCAAATGGGCTTGTCATCTTCCTTCCTCTTCTCTCCTCCGTCTTGTTCAAATCATTCCAACGATCCGCTACAGGTTGCTGAAGAATAACAGAACTTGGTAAAGGGTTGGAAAGGGCTTGTGTGTGTGAGAGAGAGAGAGGTGAGGGAAAAGGCAGCTTGGGATATCTTACCAGTGACAAGACGGTGTGATCTGCTCGCGCAATTGAGGGTGCAGCCGCATGGAGCATGAGGCGACTCTGTTTGAGTCTTCGAGTTTAATGATGTTTGTCAGGGAAGACGAGTTGTCCAGTCAAGGTGCTGTCCGTGAAGTGATTACAGCAGAGGAGGAGCATATCAATTCTTAATGGGCTAGTATCCGATTACAGGGCAACTGATCATTAACCGTGCTAAAACAAACACGTGTAGTGTAATCGCTTACCTTCTGTAATTGTTTATGTTACAAAAATCATGAACTAAACACTATCATACTACATCCTCAGTGAAGGGTATTCACGAGTAATTAACTTGTCACTCCTACGACTAGGGCTTGTTGATTCACCCCTTGGTATCCATACATATTGTCCCCACCTGTATTGATGAGTTTGGATGACTCGCAATGCTTCATCTTCTCTGTGTGACACTCTCAAATCCCTGGCAGACAAATGCTAGTCCAATATGGGATCAATTACTTTGTTGGAGATATATTCACGGTGCTGATGAGCAAACCTTCATTGCAAGATATGGGTATTTATTTAGACGAGTAAATGCATATAGAAATAGAAAAGCAGCTACCAGCAATTATCAACATACTGTAGTACTGATAAGAAAAGATAAGTAATCACCTCCAGCTTAATATATATACGGTAGTACATGGTCTCCTGTTCCACCTCTATCTCAACAAAGTGTACAAACAACACAAGCATAGTACTGGCAAAAGAAAGAGGATAGATGGATGAATAGTAGAGCTGGACACAAAGGCGCATGCATGATTTGTAAGGAATGGGAGGCCAAAGGAAAATGGACACTAGATACATACCTAGTCCGAGGGCCAACTGAAGCGCACATCCTGGCTATGGTCTAAGTTTGTCCTCATGCTGAATGGATGTGGGAATGTGGCTCTTCTGTTCAATCCCTGTTTTCTGAGATGCCCTCTGCTGGATAGGGGAACCAAGCTAGACGAATGATCACAAGGCTGCGTAGTACCAGATTGGTGAATGGTGGTCTGGGGCTTGCTGCAATAATAAAATCAGTAAGAAAGAAGAAGCATGCAGGATCTGAGCCTTGGTTCCATGAGTGTCATCAATCAGACAGAACTGCTCGACCTTGACACAGCAGATTGATGCTGCTAGATCTATTCTCGTGTTAGCGACACGCCTCTGAAGACCGTCAGCTGTGTTGGCTAGCTTCGTCGCCAGGTGCGTCTGAAGCGTCGTCCTCGACAAGGCACAGGAGGAACCACTAGCCCAACAGACGCTATGCCAGCCCAGCTTGGACTAGTTGATCGTCTCACATATATCTACTTGTAACGGGAGAGAAAGAGGGGAGACTTGAAAACACTGTAAGGAATTCTTCTGCTAATCATTCAGAGTTTGGTCCCCATTCTTCTTGCCTTGGTCTGTTCTTTCCTCATCTCCACGTTATCCTCACAATTTGTACGATGATATCAGACTCCTCGTCCACCCAGATTCCGATCCCTCCCACCACCATTTCACGCAGTTCTAGGGTTCCCGCGGCACCATGGACCTTAAATTGAAGCCGGTTCTCGATGAATTCGGCCGCCAGTTCGACAACCACAACGCCAAGTGGGAGTGTCGCTTCGCCAACTTGAACTTCGCTCATGTCGCCCGTGATACCGTCATGGACCAGTGCTTCACGGCACTCAAAATTGCTCACTGAAGGGTATTATACAACAGTAATTAACTTGCCACTTAATGACTAGCACTTGTTGGTTCACCCATTGTTATCGACACAGATGGTCGCTCACATTGATGAGTTGGGATGACTAGCAATGTTTGATGTTAATTGTGACAGTCTCAAATCATTGCTGCTGGCAGACACGTGATAGTCCAATACGTGATAGTCCAATATGAGATAAGGATATTCATGGTGCAGATGAGCAATCCTTCGTTGCAAGAGATATGGGCATTTAGATGAATATAAATGCATAACAACATAATAACACCTACCAGAAATTGGCAATGCATATTGCACTGATAAGAAAAAGCAAATAATCACCTGCAGCTCAATATAAATATAGTAATGGTCTCCAGTTCCACCTCTAGCTCAACAAAGTGTGCCCAAAATGACACGAGGATAGCATTGGCAGCCAAAAGAAGGAGGATAGTTGGATGAATAGTAGAATTAGAAATAAAGGCTCATGCATGATGTGTTGAGAATGAGAGGCCAAAAGGAAAATTGACACTACCTAGTCTGAGGGCCAACTGAAGCACACGTCTTGGCCACGGTCCAAGTTTGTCCTCGATGACAAGGGACGTGGCAATGTGGTTCTTCAGTGCAATCCCTACCAAAAGTTTTTGGGCAAAGCATTCAAGCATAATGGTGTTGCAGCATCGGTCATCATTGATGGGGCTCGCCATCACTGAGAACACAGTGGTGTCCACTTTAATTTGTAGAGTCAGGAAGAAACTGCCATTCTGTGTTAAGAATAGGAGGTAAAGGGAAATTGCACGCCACTGAGGTTACAAGTGGAGGGACGGGGCACTGAGAGGGGCATGGCATGCCCAAACAGTCTGCCAGATGTTCAAATCCTAGCTCCGCCCGTGGAAGTGACAGAGATTAGATGTCCATGATACCGAACTAGCTTCGATCAACATGAAACGGCGGTGAAAGCCAAACAGTCTACCAGATGTTCAAATCCAATATTAGACGTACTGATCTCTGCCAACAAGAAACGGTGGTGAAAGCCACCAATCATCATGTACTGGCCGCTGCATGCAGAAGCTGAGCTCCCTCTCTGTGACGTGCTCCAATCATGAAATTCAAATGATCTTGTCATCTTCCTTCCTCTTCTCTTGTTCAATTCATTAAAACTATCCACTATAGATTGCTGAAGAACAAGAACAATAGACTCGGCAAGTATTGGAAAGGGCTTGAGAGGGAGAGAGCGAGAGGAGGGAAAAGGCAGCTAGGCATATCTTACCGGTGACAAGACAGTGTGTGTGTCCCTCGACTGCAGATCAGCTCGTACAATCGAGGGACAGGCGCATGGAGCATGAGTCGACTCTGTTTGAGTCTTCGAGTTCAATGATGTCTGTAGGGGAAGGCGAGTTGTCTCGTCGACCAGTTGTCCGTGAAGTGATTACAGTAGAGGAGCATCATATCAATTTTAATGGGCTAGTATCCGATTATAGGCCAACTGATTACTGATGGTGCTGAACCAAACACAAGTAACATAATCTCTCACCTTCTGTATTATGTTAATGTTACAAAAATCACGAACCAAACACTATCCTAGTACGTGCTCGGGGAAGGGTGTTCAACAGTAATTAACTTGTCGATTCTACAACTAGAGCTTGTGGATTCACCCCTTGGTGTCGATACAGATGGTCCCTGCCCATATTGATAAGTTGGGATGGCTAACAATGCTTCATCTTATCTGTGACATTCTCAGATCATGGCAGACACATGCTACTCAAATATAGGATCAACTGCTTTATTGCAGATATATCCACGGTACTGATGAGCAAACCTTCATTGCAAGATATGGGTATTTATTTAGACGAGTAAATGCATAGAAATGTAAAAGCACCTACTAGCAATTGCGGATATATATATACTATAGTAGTGATAAGAAAAAGTAAGTAATCACCTCCAGCCAAATATATATGTGGTATGACTGGGTCTCCGGTTCCACCTCTAGCTCAACAAAGTGTCCAAACAACACAAGCTTGATATTGGCCAAAAGAAAGAGGATAGATGGATGAATATATAGTAGAAAAATCATGTGACTTTGACTTGCGACACGCGGCCCTGTGAGGCTGCATGGTCAGCGCCTCTCTAGATTATTTTTTACTATTTTCTTGGTTTGATTTATGATTTCCAGAAAATCATTTGTAAAGACGACTCGTATTTTTAACCACCCTTAGAAATGTATTTGTAAAGGTGGATCGTGTTCCTAGCCGGTTTTCAGGGGTGGCTGGCTTCTACAATCCATTTCCAGGTGTGGCTGGCCACTACAAGCACTCTTGTAGTAGTGAGACAGAATTGCCGACCTAGACACAGTGGATTGATGCTGCTCACATGTTCACTCTTTTCACTCTTGTATAGCATGGTGCCACATACTCTCAGTGCGGAATAAAAATAGTTGTGCAGATGAACATGAGGGAGTTGCTCCATGTGAGGACATTTTGGTATTTTCATAAAAAATAATTTGAATGTCAGCAACAGGGCTGTTGTCATTCCCATAATAATATTAATTCCGTATGCTAAGCTAACACTTGCAAGCTATTATTGGGCCAAACACTGCTTTACTCTTTGAGCCTGTCCTATTTGCACTCTTTTGGCCATAAACACGTACATAGCACAGGCACACAGCCCAAAAGGTGACACTCCTAAAGACCTTGGGCCGTGTTGTACGCTCTACGAATGCAAGAAAACATTTTTCTGATGACCCAACCGCAAATTTTCAGGGACATTATTCCACCAAGTTCCATAATCCTTCAGAGTTGTCCCTAGAAAAGGTAATAAGTAATACCTTATGATTGATGGATTACATACTTTGAACTCCCAAGAATGTCTTCAACAAAGAAGTGACCATAATGCTACCAATGCCAGCGTACAGCCAATTAATTCCATATAAAAGGTGTCTATATATAGTCTAGGAAGTTTGTCAGACGTCCGTGGTGCAAAGACACACATTTGCCCATGTATTGGTGCCATCCAGGCCAGGAATAGGCCAAGTCAATTGGCCGGCAGTCATATGCTGCTCGAGGGGCAAAGGCCCTGTTTGGTTTAGCTCATCTGAGTCTCGCTTATAAGCTGAGTAGGATTATCTGATAAGTCGCGATACGTAAAATCTAAGCTGAGCGTTTGGCTGGCTCGATTATTTCGGGATGAACATTTTGCACTAAGAACCCTGACTTTTCTCAAACTATGGAGCACTGTTTACTATTATTCCTATGAGTCTATAGCCTTACAACTGGACCCAAATAAAAGTTTCTATTTACGTCCAGGTCCTTCTTCGTGGGGGAGAAGCTACGGCTGCGGGATCCGAGACGGGGAGGAGCTCCCGGCGAGGGGGAGGAGCTCTAGGCGAGGAGGAGCTCCGGCGGCTGGCGGAGCTACGGGCAGGCGGGGCGGCGGAGCTGCGGGCGGTAGGCGGAGAAGCGAGCGGGCGGATCCGTCGGCGGAGCTGCGGGAGGGCGAATCCGTCGGCGGAGCTGCGGGCGGGCGGATCCGCCGGCGGAGCTGCTGGCGGGTGTCGTGGGCCGGTAGTGTCGACCTCTGGCGCCGGCTGGAGCTCAGAGGGAGGCGTTGGGGAGGAAGCCGCTGGCCTCGGATCCGCCCGGCGCTGGGGAGGAAACCGCCGCCGCCGGGGACGCTAGATCCGGCGGATCTGCCCCAAGGGAGGCCGCGGCCGGGCTAGAGAGAGGCGGCGGTGGGGATAAAGGGATGCGGCGGCGGTGGAGAAGAGCGAGCATCGAGAGAGAGAGAGAGAGCGCTTCAGAGGATTGGCGTCGGGCACGGGATGACGGGACCGCTCGGGGTCGGGAGGGAGGAGGGGCATGGAGAGAAACACGGTCGCGATTTCGGAAAAGCGAGGTCGAGCTCGCAATTTCAGTAACGTTGCGGGCGACCGGAGATCGCGGAAGCGCGTTCGCGATCAGGCCCAGATCGCCGGGCGTTTGTGCGGGATTATTTGCTTATTGGGCTCAGAAGCTGAGCAAACGCTGCCCCAAACAGGGCCAAAAACAGCAGTTTGTACAAGCGTCTATGCTGAACAAATAGCAGTTTACCCATGGACAGGCTAAGTCCCCGGGTCCTTAATTTGCTCATGCTACGAAAATAGTAGTTTGCCCATGCGTCCATGGTATCAAAACAACTGTCCACCCTGGTGTCCGTGCCCTCTTCTTTGTTGTTGCTCCTTTGATTTCTCTTTGTTCTAGTCTCCTGTGCACACAGTATTGGAAGAGTAGGCCTCGATCCGCGTCCGTCTCTACGACACCTGGTCAGGTGTGTGTGGATGGTCTGGTTTTTGGAAAGCATCTACACATGATTGCTCGCTACAATCAACTACTTCCTCGTGGCCACATGTTCCGAGCAATCAGTACCACTGCGATGTCTTCTTCCCGGTGACTAGTAGCGGCGCACAACTTCTGCTGGCTATTCATAGGACTGCACTGCAAACTTCTACCTACACATGTGGTCCACTACTTTATGTAACACATTATGTCGAATAATGTAATGGAGCCACCGGCACCTGCGGCACTTGTCCCTTCTCAGAATATTTCTTATGACCGGTTTGCTTATTGTCATATATGCTATTACTGTTGCAAGCGGTAGATTACACATGCACGTATATGATGTTAGAAACATTTTGCTACTGTTTTTTGTATTAAAATAAATTAGAAAAATACCCAAATATCTAACAACTAGTAATGGCACTCACCGTGCAGAAACTATGATATATTCTATGTGCATTAGTTACCCTATCACCTGAGCATTTTTTTGATGTGGCAAGCGGTTTAATGAGAAGAGAGAGAGAGAGGAGGAGGAAATAGTTTCTTAATAAGAAACTATATCTATACGAGAATCAAGACACAAAGACATGTGATAGATAGATGAGAGAGAGAAAAGACAAGTGATTGAATAAAACATTGTTCTATAGAAACTATCCATTGGAAACATAGTTTATATGAGTATAGTGTCTATTTAAACTAATATCCATTGAAACTATATGTGGTTTGTAGCAATGCCAAGAAACGCAGCGCCGCCGCCCAAGTCCAGCCTCGTAGACGCCTTGCCACCACCTCTGCTTCATCCGAGGCATGGTCCCTCGGTCTCGGCTGCCGCCTGGCTCGCCCTTGCATCCTAGCCTCTAGCACCGACCCACATCACAGGAAGCTCCTTTGTCGCGTTGCCCACGCCGCAATGAAGAAGAAGGGCGACCAAGCTAGCCCAAGCCTGGTGAGTCCTCTCTTCCTCTCCTGCTGCCTCTCTGCTCCCCAAGAAGCACAACGTCGGCGTCTCGCCTCGTGAGAAGCAACTGCTCTAGTGAGAAGGTCCTGTAGAGAGCCAGCGTCTCGCCTTGTGTTGTGTCAACCACCAACTTGCTCCTGGCTGCGGCTGCAGCTGCTACACGCGCTTGGACAGCTGCCGCCTCCCGTCCCAAGCATCCACCGCCGTAGTCGTAGAAGCTACAATGTGTTAACATGTAGACAGCTCAAGTAGATCTCCTGGCCCCAGCTGCCTAGGTCCTAGGTGACTGGGCTGGGGCCATGTCCCTCCCCATCGTGGCACCCGCCACCTAAATACCTTGCGGGACTGCCCTGTCTTTGCAGACTACCTGCGAACACAAGGTTGACAAGTACCCTTGTGTGTTCGTTTTGTGATGAGTGATTGTCAATGTGATCCACGAAGTAGGTTGAGTGGTGACTAATCCTACCATGGCGAAAGCTATGTGTGCGACATGTCTTTTGGCTTGTGTTGTGCAGGTGTGGAGCTCGGATGCGGTGGTCGACGGCGAGGTGAAGGTCAAGGAGGACGTGCCGTGCCGACAGACCGGGAGCGGTGAAGGACGGACGTGAGGCTTGGACCGAGGGACCCAGAGGCCGGGTGACTAGCCGCGGTGGCTGACACTTGGGACATCGACAGGTGCAAGAAGACATGGAGTGACGGTGTTGACCGGGTCAAGACGGCGGACGCGCGAGTCGAGTGAGGCTCAGGAGGACTTGGCGGGCCGGCTGGTCGAGGACGGCGGTGACACGCGTCGGATGGCGGGGGACGCGTATGGAGTACGCTACCCGCGGACGGTTTACGGGTTTGAGCCTCAAAACCCGGGCGGAGGTTCCGAGGAGGGACGGACGGCACGTGGCGGCATCGGGGAGTTCGCGTCGAGGCGAAGCTACCGGTGAGTAGGTGCGGTGGCCGTCGGATCAAGATTACACCGGGTTGGACAACAACGCCCTTGGGCTTAGCGGTTCAACTCATTTGTATCCAGGGGCAAAACTGGGAATGTGTAATAGCCCTGTTAAATAGGATGAGGGAGCCCCCATCTCCCTTGCCTCTCTTTCATTTTTCTTTTTCTCCTTTTAGACTTAGGGTTTCTTGTTCTTGAGAGAGGTCCCCCAAACTGAAAAATTCGTGGGTGTATTCTGTGATATCTGGTGTGGGAATGGAGGCCCGAATCCTCCAGTTGTCCTCCGGGATTCAGTGATTTTGTGTGTGATTTTTGTTGCTCTTGTTTTCACTGTGTTCATCTATTTTCGTTCTTTCCCGTGATCTGAAATTTCCATGGATTGACCAAACTTTGGGCGATGATTTCTTAGGGATAGCCCATCTACTGCCTTCGGATTACCTGGATTCGTTTTCGTGGCAGTTGGATTTGGCTTGGGTCATAAATCGAGAAGTTTTGTGTCCGCCTGTTGTTCTGTTCTTGCAGCGTGACTTCTCTGTTCTTCGTTGTTCTTCACGTGGGGATGTGTTTCAGCTGCAGCGCTACCAGAGCCGGTGCGGAAGCGCCGAGCTTGCTTGTTTGAGCAGCGCCTGCTCTGACCGTTTGATTCATTGCTGCCTGTCTCTCCCCTCAGTTAATTCTTTCAGTTCGTGTTGTGGTATCCAGCAGCCGTACGCAGAGCACCAGAGGAAGCGATGACCACTCATGGGTACTGCATCTCTTGAGCAGATCGGCGTACACTGCCTGTGCGTCGAGCAGATTACCGGTGGTGGCCTCCCCTTCCATGCTTGTAGTATCTCTTGTCTGATCTCTTGCAAGTAACGCCATCATGGACAGAAGCAAGAGATTCGCTTGATCGTGATTTGCTTTTTCCAATTTATGAGTAGTCACTTTCGATCTACAGGAACCAAAACTTTCTTTGATTATTAAATCATTGTCATGGTCGTAGTGGACTACTAGCATTCATTTGGCTGGTGGAGTACTACTTGCGAGCTGCATTGTTCTCGTTCCATCAGTGCAGCACTTGTTTAGTTCTCGTTCTTGCAGGATTGGTAATCGCTCCAGTATACAGGCAGTGAGTTTTTGTAGGAGCCGTTCCTAGCCGTGTGGTTTTGCTGCAGTACTGTTATCCAGTTGCAAAAATAGAGTGTGCCGGTCTAGATTTTTGTTTATCTGAAATTTGCGTGTTTGAGCTTCGATTTGACTTTCGATTGTTGCGATTGGCTTTGTGGTGTCCCGCTGTGTTCTTAGAGAATATCCACCCACTCATTTGGGTCGTGGATATCATGGTGTTTTATTTGCACGTTTGGCGGTGAACTTGGGACAGTGGCCGAAATATTTCACGAGAAATTTTACGGCTCCCATTCACCCCCCCCCTCTGGTCGCCATTTCCGGTCCTTCAATTGGTATCAGAGCCGGTTAAGGATCATTCCACCTTAATCGGTCCGTGATCCACGAAGGCGACATGGAGCGTGGTTCTGGCAAACCACCGCACTTCGATGGGTCAAACTATCCTTATTGGAAGATCCGCATGTCTGCGCATCTCCAGGGGATTGATTGGCTCGTCTGGGAAATTTGCGAGGATGCTACTTACGTTGTGCTCCCTACCGTGGCCCGTACCACCCAGGATCACAAGGATCGGCACAACGCAAATAGCAAAGCTCGCAGTGTGCTTTTCTCGAGTCTTTCGCTTTCTGAGTTCGAGCGTGTCTCCGATTGTACTACAGCTCGAGAGATCTGGGTGAGGCTTCAGAGCTATCACGAGGGGACCGCACAGGTCAAGACCAGACTCTACGAGACGTACAAGCGCGAGTACGAGAACTTCTCTCAGCTTGATGGCGAGTCCATCGATGCCATGTTTTCCCGCTTTCAGACTATCGTCAACAAAATGAAAGCGAACAAGGCCAACCTACCTTATAGTGATCATGAGAGGGCGCTCAAGCTTCTCTATGCCCTTGATCGAAAGGTATGGGATGTGAAGGTGTCGGCGATCATCGAGTCCGCCAACTACGACACCCTCACCGTTGACGAGCTTTTCAGCAAGCTCAAGTCCACAGAGATCGACTACCAAACCCAAGCCAAGCTCAAGAATCCTTCTGCACCAACCATGGCTTTGGTCTCAGGTAGTGGTTCAAGTTCATTGACTAACCCTTCACAAGCTTCTTTCTCTTTGTCGTGCTTGATGTCAGTCACAGAGGAGCAGCTGGAGTCTCTTGGGGATGATGAGTTGGCACTCGTCATCAGTCGGTTCTCTCGGTTTCACAACAACCGTTTGAATCGCCGACGCAGTGGTGGCCCGAAGGAGGGATGCTATGGATGTGGAGATCCGGACCACTTCGTCGCGCACTGCCCCAAGAAGAAGCCCTTCATCAACAAGTACGACTCCGGCAAGCGCAAGGATAAGCGCGACTACACCTCTGGCAAGCACAAGGCCAAGGGCGGCTTCGACAAGGAGGCGATCAAGAAGGCGTACCGCAGGAAGGCCAAAGCTCAAGAACGCGCCTTCCTCGCCTCCCTCAGCGACCTCGACGACGACTCCGACGATGATCACTCTTCTTCTCCCTCGACCGACGATGAGTCCGAGAAGAAGCGCGAGGACAAGCTCAACGGTCTCTGCTTTGTCGCCGGTGCAAACCGTGGTGGGTTTTGCACTATGGCGGTTGACGGTGGAGCAAAGCTCAAAAAGGACGTCGACGTCGACGACGACGAAAACGAGGTACCGCCCACACTTGACTCACTTATGCTTGAGCTTGATACTATGAATGATACATTGATGAGTCAAGATAAGTTGCTTAAGCGTGCTGCCCGCGAGAGAAAAGAGTTTAAGGACCAGCTAGAGGTTGCTTTGAAGGAGTTGGAGCTTGCCAAGAGTGGTGTAGTGGTGTCAGAGGAGGAGGAGTGCGATGAGTGCGCTATACACATGTCTAACCTCTCTGACTTGCAATCCAAGTATGCTGTTTTGCTTGATGAATGTGATGAGTTGAAGTCTCGTTCTGGGTTGCTCGGTGCGTGCAAGTCTTGCTCAGGCTTGCAATCTGAGTTGGCAGAGAAGGTTGCCAAACTTGCTGAGTTTGAGAAGGCCAACTTAGATAGCACCACCACTACATGTGTTCGATGTGAAGCTTTGGTGTTGGAGCTTGAGTCCTGCAGGCACGACAAGATGGGAACCGAGGAAGAAAACACACAACTTCGGTCCATCTTGAGCTGGGTGTCGTGCAGTGAGCCCCAGTTGGGCATGATGGTGAGCCAGTTCAAGGCGGGGAACTGACTCATCGGGAGTAGGCTTTGCTATAGGTGGGAAGGGTGAGCATGTCTATGGCAAGGTTGGTGAACATAGTGGTTTGAACCCAAGTGAGAAACCCACCAACACTCCCAAATTGATCAAGATTCCTCCACCAGAGCCTACCAAGCCTATGATCAAAGATGGTGTGTTTGAAGAACCACCAAAAGCTCCACCATCCAAGCAAGTTTGGGTTCCCAAACCGAACCACTTTCGGAACTCACTCGATACTCTACCCAACATCTCTAGTGCACCCCTTCCTAAAGCCAAAAAGCCTCAGAGAGTGAACCACACCCACAAAGAGTGAGTCAACCACCACCCAAGAGAGAGGTGAGGTACCACTGTGACTATTGCCATAGAGATGGTCATTTGGCTGAGTTTTGCTTTAGGAGGAAGAGAGATGAGCGGCGCGAGTACGAGTTGAACAACCGGAACATGTACCGTCCTCCACATGGCGTACATGTACCACCTGTTCAGAGGCACAGTGTTAGGCCTAGAGGTGCAATGCCTCAAGGTGCTAGGCCTCAGGTGGCGAGACCACGTGGTGGTCGTGCCCGGCGTGGCCCAAGTCATGATCAATATGACTCTGGACCTCGCGATCGTGGCTTTCAGTCCCGCACTCCTAGCGGACCACGTTTCCCCCCACGTGGTGATCGCTTCTCTCAAATGGGACATGGCATGTATGGTGTTTTTCCTAACACTTTTCCAGGGCAAATGACTCAACACTGGTATTCTCCTCATTTCACTAACCCCAGTGTTGTGCCATTTGCTCACCCCCTGTCTTTCTATTGATGCAGAGCGGAGGCCTGGAGAACACGTGGCTTGTTGATTCCGGCTGTTCGCGCCACATGACCGGAAGTTCCAAATGGTTCTCCAGCCTCGACCCCATGCAATACAAGGAGTACATCACATTTGGGGACAATAGCAAAGGTAAGGTGCTGTCTCGTGGGACCATTCGGGTCAATGAGTCTTTTATCTTGAAGGACGTTGCTTTGGTTTCAAGCCTGCATTTCAATTTGCTCTCTGTTTCGCAACTCCTTCAAGATGGGTTTGAGGTGCGCTTTAAGACTGGACTTTCTCGTGTGCTTGATTCTCAGGGACATCTAGTTTGTCAGATCGTTCCTTTTGGCCGAGTTTTTAGAGCTGATTTCTCTCAGTGTTTCGGTTCTTCTCGCTGTTTGGTTGCCGGATCTTCTTCTGATTTGTGGAAGTGGCATAGGAGACTTGGTCACTTGAGCTTCGATCTCCTAGTGAGGTTGAGTTCTCTTGACATGATCCGAGGATTGCCCAAACTTAAGTTTGAGAAGGATCTGGTATGCCATCCCTGTCGCCATGGGAAGATGGTGGCTGCTTCCCATCCTCCAGTGACTCAGGTCATGACCACGAGACCCGGTGAGCTACTCCATATGGACACTGTTGGTCCGGCTCGGGTTCGGTCAGAGGGAGGGAAGTGGTATGTTCTTGTGATCGTGGATGATTTTTCTCGCTATTCTTGGGTGTTTTTCATGGAGGGCAAGGACGAAGCGTTTTCTCATGCTCGTGACTTGATCTTGAGGTTGCAAACTGAGTTACCAAAGAATGCCATACGAGCTATCCGCAGTGACAATGGCACTGAGTTCAAAAACTCACAGTTTGACACCTTCTGTGCTTCTTTGGGTCTTGAACATCAGTTTTCTTCGCCCTATGTCCCTCAGCAGAATGGTGTTGTTGAGCGCAAAAATCGGACTTTGGTTGAAATGGCCAGGACGATGCTCGATGAGCATAGGACTCCTAGGCGTTACTGGGCCGAAGCCATCAACACCGCCTGCCATGTTTCAAACCGCATTTTTCTTCGTGCTTTCTTGAAGAAGACATCCTACGAGTTGCGGTTTGGGCGTCCACCCAAGGTGAGTCATTTTCGAGTCTTTGGTTGCAGGTGTTTCATTCTTAAGCAAGGTAATCTTGACAAGTTTGAATCTAGATCTTCGGACGGTATATTTCTCGGTTACGCTTCTCATTCACATGCGTACCGTGTGCTTAATCTTGAGACTAACCGTGTCGTGGAGACTTGTGAAGTCACCTTCGACGAAACCATGCCCTCTTCTGTTTCCGTCTTTGAGCGTGCAGGTGATGAAGAGATGGGTGACAGCATTTTCGTTGAGGACGACGACGACGCCGATTGGGATGATCCCAAGCCATCTCAACCAGCTGCACCGATTGAGCCAGCTTCAACTACCTCGGCTCACGGCCCCGAGCCCTCCACCTCTACTTCATGGGGTCCTGTGCGAGCCGCTTCCTCAATCGACTGAGGAGGCCCCAGTTGTGGATGAGGGGGAGGCGACTTCGTCTTTGGGTGCACCTCGACACATCCAGCGACGCCATCCTCCTCAGACCATGATTGGCGACATCGACGAAAGGGTAACGCGTTCCAAGTCTTATCATATTTCCCATTTCGCTCATTCTGCTTTCGTAGCGTCTTTTGAGCCTCGAGATATTGGACACGCACTATCTAATGCCGATTGGGTTAATGCTATGCACGAGGAGTTAGAGAACTTTGAGCGGAACCAAGTGTGGGTTTTAGTTCCACCTCCACCAGAGTGTCACCCCATAGGTACAAAGTGGGTTTACAAGAACAAGCAGAGTGAGGATGGGGTGGTGGTGAGAAACAAGGCGAGATTAGTGGCTCAGGGTTTTTGCCAAAAAGAGGGAATAGACTATGAAGAAACCTTTGCTCCTGTTGCCCGTCTAGAAGCCATTAGGATTCTTTTAGCATTTGCAGCTTCGAAAGGGTTCAAGCTGTATCAGATGGATGTAAAGAGTGCCTTCTTGAATGGGTACATAGAGGAAGAGGTTTATGTGAGGCAACCCCCTGGCTTTGAAAATCCAAAGTACCCCAACCATGTTTTTAAACTCCACAAAGCCTTGTATGGTTTGAAACAAGCCCCGAGAGCCTGGTATGAGCGTTTGGAAAGCTTTCTTGCTTGATAAGGGTTTTAGGATGGGTTCCGTAGATAAGACTTTGTTCCTCCTCAAGCAAGGCACAGACATCCTTTTGGTTCAGATATACTGTGGATGATATAATCTTTGGTGGCTCTTCTCATGCTCTTGTTGCCAAGTTTTCAGATACTATGAGCAGGGAATTTGAGATGAGCATGATGGGCGAATTGACTTTCTTCCTCGGGCTGCAAATCAAGCAAACTCGTGAGGGGACGTTCGTGCACCAAGGCAAGTACACCAAGGACGTGCTCAAGAAATTTGATATGGGTGAGGCCAAGCCTCTTTCGACGCCCATGTCAACCACGACGGCCCTAGATGAGGACAAGGAGGGAGAAGCCGTGGACCAGAAGGAATATCGAAGCATGATCGGGTCCCTGCTGTACCTAACGGCGACAAGACCGGACATCCAGTTCGCAGTCTGCTTGTGTGCGCGCTTTCAGTCTTCTCCGCGCACGTCTCATCGTCAAGCCATCAAGCGGATCCTCAGGTACCTTCGTTTCACACCCGAGTTTGGTCTTTGGTTTTCAGCCTCCTCCTCTCTTTCTCTTTGTGGGTATTCTGATGCGGATTATGCTGGTTGTCGTGTTGAGAGGAAGTCCACTTCGGGGACTTGTCAGTTTCTTGGATCTTCTCTTGTGTCTTGGTCTTCTCGCAAGCAGTCTAGCGTCGCCCAATCCACCACAGAAGCTGAGTATGTTGCTGCTGCTGCTTGTTGTTCCCAGTTGCTTTGGATGATAGCTACTCTGAGAGACTTTGGGTTAGAGTTTAGGCGAGTGCCTTTGTTTTGTGACAGCACCAGTGCCATAAGTGTAGCCAAAAACCCAGTCCTTCACTCAAAGACAAAGCACATAGAAGTTCGCTTTCACTTCTTGCGTGACCACTATGAGAAAGGTGATATCGATCTGCACCACATTGATACCCAAAACCAGCTCGCAGATATCTTCACCAAACCACTTGACCAAGCCCAGTTTGCTCGCTTGCGAGGGGAGCTTGGAGTTTGTTTCCCTTTTTAGAGGAGGGAAACTTTGGTTGTTGTATTCTAGTTTTGCTTTTCTTTGTAGTTTAGCCTTTGTTTTTGTTTTTATATCATACTTGCATATCATATCATCATGTATCATATTGCATTCTGAGCTTCATCATTATAGTAGCTAGATTGACACTATGCTCTTGTTGGGGATGTTATGGATATACATGATGTGCTTTTGGCTTAGGCTCCTCTTGATCAATTGATGCATGTTATGAGCTAAGCTTGTTTTCCAAACTGTGAACTTGATTAAAACTTGTTGAAACATGAAATGTGTTCACCACTACTTGTGGCACTAGCATGTGTAGAATGTGTTGAGATCTTTTTCTTGCTTCATGTATATGCTTAGTTGCTACGGCTCATACCTTGAGTTACACACTTGCTTGAGAAACTTGAATTTGTGCTAAAACTTGAAAATCAAACTCAGTGATTTGAAAAGATCGGGATGGGTCTGTACTATCCTATGTCAGAGTATCGAGACAGCTCCAAATTGCACTTATTGGTGAACTTGAGCTCTGTAATGGATACCGAGATCATTGTCTTAAGCTTCTGATTGCCTTTGGCATAGGCTTCACATGGTCGCTAAGTCAGGTTTTGATGGCACAGATAACCTCCCGCACACACTTGTCTGACAAACTTTGGTAATAAGCTGCATAACTCTGATAAATTTCAATTGGTGTCTAAAATTTGATCAAACCACAAGTTTGTCTCATGACATGATGTGTGAACTTTGTTTGGGGTAGTTCACTTTGCATACATGTGTAGCACAAGGTCGATCTCCTGTCTATTTTTGCTATGTGTTCCTTTGGTGGTGAACCCTCTTTTAAAATTGCTCAAACTTGATCAAAATTGCTTAAATGCCATATTTCGTCTCATTTGGTCACTTTGAGCATTTGCTAGCACTTGTATGTGTTGCTATATATACATGACAGCATCAACTAGAGCCTCTTTTCAATCTACTTACTATAATCTTGAAGCTTCTGCATTCATGCATTTCTGCATTCATAGCATGATTTGAGGGGGAGATGCAATCTTTGGGCTCTAGCTTGATAAGTGCATGTGTCAACAAGGGGGAGAAGTTTTCCACACTCACAATGACACAAGGGGAAGAAACTTCTAATTTCAAACTTCCAATTTCACATAAAGTTGAGAGATATGCATTCATTTGAGAGAGATTGCACTTGTTCAGGGGGAGTTGCATTTGAGGTGTTTTGCTAGATGTGTTGAGCCTTTGCCTCTTCTGGAGGGTCTAGCAGTTTTTCGGTTTTTTTTGAGCTTTGCTAGTGGTGTTGAGCCCGTTGCCTCTTCTTGAGGGCTAGCTTTGTTTTACTTGGTTGCGTCGAGCCGTTGCCCATGTCTTTGGGGACCAAGTTTTGCTCATTTTCAAATGACCCGGTTCTTGGCTTTTCTTTGGCTTTTGGTCATTTGGGTGAGTTCTTTCTTTTCTCTTCTTCTTCTTTTTCTTTTTGCTCAAGCTGTTCGTGTATTGGTGTTGACAATGCACTCATCAAGGGGGAGATTGCGAACACAAGGTTGACAAGTACCCTTGTGTGTTCGTTTTGTGATGAGTGATTGTCAATGTGATCCACGAAGTAGGTTGAGTGGTGACTAATCCTACCATGGTGAAAGCTATGTGTGCGACATGTCTTTTGGCTTGTGTTGTGCAGGTGTGGAGCTCGGATGCGGTGGTCGACGGCGAGGTGAAGGTCAAGGAGGACGTGCCGTGCCGACAGACCAGGAGCGGTGAAGGACGGACGTGAGGCTTGGACCGAGGGACCCAGAGGCCGGGTGACTAGCTGCGGTGGCTGACACTTGGGACATCGACAGGTGCAAGAAGACATGGAGTGACGGTGTTGACCGGGTCAAGACGGCAGACGCGCGAGTCGAGTGAGGCTCAGGAGGACTTGGCGGGCCGGCTGGTCGAGGACGGCGGTGACACGCGTCGGATGGCGGGGGACACGTATGGAGTACGCTACCCGCGGACGGTTTACGGGTTTGAGCCTCAAAACCCGGGCGGAGGTTCCGAGGAGGGACGGACGGCACGTGGCGGCATCGGGGAGTTCGCGTCGAGGCGAAGCTACCGGTGAGTAGGTGCGGTGGCCGTCGGATCAAGATTACACCGGGTTGGACAACAACGCCCTTGGGCTTAGCGGTTCAACTCATTTGTATCCAGGGGCAAAACTGGGAATGTGTAATAGCCCTGTTAAATAGGATGAGGGAGCCCCCATCTCCCTTGCCTCTCTTTCATTTTTCTTTTTCTCCTTTTAGACTTAGGGTTTCTTGTTCTTGAGAGAGGTCCCCCAAACTGAAAAATTCGTGGGTGTATTCTGTGATATCTGGTGTGGGAATGGAGGCCCGAATCCTCCAGTTGTCCTCCGGGATTCAGTGATTTTGTGTGTGATTTTTGTTGCTCTTGTTTTCACTGTGTTCATCTATTTTCGTTCTTTCCCGTGATCTGAAATTTCCGTGGATTGACCAAACTTTGGGCGATGATTTCTTAGGGATAGCCCATCTACTGCCTTCGGATTACCTGGATTCGTTTTCGTGGCAGTTGGATTTGGCTTGGGTCATAAATCGAGAAGTTTTGTGTCCGCCTGTTGTTCTGTTCTTGCAGCGTGACTTCTCTGTTCTTCGTTGTTCTTCACGTGGGGATGTGTTTCAGCTGCAGCGCTACCAGAGCCGGTGCGGAAGCGCCGAGCTTGCTTGTTTGAGCAGCGCCTGCTCTGACCGTTTGATTCATTGCTGCCTGTCTCTCCCCTCAGTTAATTCTTTCAGTTCGTGTTGTGGTATCCATCAGCCGTACGCAGAGCACCAGAGGAAGCGATGACCACTCATGGGTACTGCATCTCTTGAGCAGATCGGCGTACACTGCCTGTGCGTCGAGCAGATTACCGGTGGTGGCCTCCTCTTCCATGCTTGTAGTATCTCTTGTCTGATCTCTTGCAAGTAACGCCATCATGGACAGAAGCAAGAGATTCGCTTGATCGTGATTTGCTTTTTCCAATTTATGAGTAGTCACTTTTGATCTACAGGAACCAAAACTTTCTTTGATTATTAAATCATTGTCATGGTCGTAGTGGACTACTAGCATTCATTTGGCTGGTGGAGTACTACTTGTGAGCTGCATTGTTCTCGTTCCATCAGTGCAGCACTTGTTTAGTTCTCGTTCTTGCAGGATTGGTAATCGCTCCAGTATACAGGCAGTGAGTTTTTGTAGGAGCCGTTCCTAGCCGTGTGGTTTTGCTGCAATACTGTTATCCAGTTGCAAAAATAGAGTGTGCCGGTCTAGATTTTTGTTTATCTGAAATTTGCGTGTTTGAGCTTCGATTTGACTTTCGATTGTTGCGATTGGCTTTGTGGTGTCCCGCTGTGTTCTTAGAGAATATCCACCCACTCATTTGGGTCGTGGATATCATGGTGTTTTATTTGCACGTTTGGCGGTGAACTTGGGACAGTGGCCGAAATATTTCACGAGAAATTTTACGGCTCCCATTCACCCCCCCCTCTGGTCGCCATTTCCGGTCCTTCACTACCGCCGACCACAGTACAACTCTGCATTTTTCAGCGCTCTCCTTCAGACCATCACCAAGTGTGTCTCCAAGCTACCATGTGATTCGAGGCTATGTCACCTCCGGCACCTTTGGCAAACATGCCTGTGGAGGACACAGCTGTCATGACAGCTAAAGACTTTGAGTCTCAACCTGTGCATTGCGTTGAGCAGTCGCCGCCTTCGATAGACATTGTGAAGTCTGAGCGTAGCCTTGCCTTCAAAATGTGGACTCGTCGCGGATGCTATCATTGTCTTGCTCACAAGCATCTAGTTATCTCATGTTGGAATTCATTCCATTGCATTCATTGTTGTTGACCTAGGCATCGGGAGAGACACTGCCCTCAATGAGTCCCCTCAACTATTATATGTGCTACCTCCCCAACTGCCAACTCTTGCCTAACCCGACAAGCTAGTAGTTGGGCTGAGGTTGTGGGTGCATACTCATCAAGACTGTTTCACACTCGGTCATCTTCCCTTCACAACCATTCTACACCACGAGGGAAGAATGTGGCATGATCATGCATCTCAAGCTCCGATTACCTTTGATCTTCAATCCATTCTTGCACCTTTGTTGGAGTCATTGCACTTAGAGCTTCAACAACAACTTATCACTCGTATGGAGGATTTGGTGTGGCCCCTCAGAGATCTAATTTTAGCTATGAGGTTGTGGCTAGCACATGTGGCCACGCACATGAAACATGTGAAGTTACCAACTGAAGAATCATCTATTGACGTGTCTGGACTCTTTGCTTCCTATGCAGAACCATGCGGAGGGCATACTTCTAATGCCAACATGGCAAAGCTCTTCACCCCTGTTCTCATGTGTGGTACTCTCTGATGTCGTCGATCCTTGCTTCTGTTGTGGAGGCTTGCATGCCCATTAAACTCCCTTGGTGCGTGAGGACACATGTGTATGATTAATGCAAATTCCATATAAATGACGAGAGAACCATAGGGAAGGTTGTTGTGGTGCCCTCAGGGGCCTTGTTTCAATAGACCATCACACCTGTTGAGGATATTCTTCTAGTGGAGGATGCGTCCGATGCTGAGGAAGCTATCTCACAAGTGACAATTGAGGACCCCATCTTTCTCATCACCGTTGACGACAACACTATGCATTCTA
The DNA here is from genome assembly GCF_019320115.1 of Miscanthus floridulus. Taxonomy (NCBI): domain Eukaryota; kingdom Viridiplantae; phylum Streptophyta; class Magnoliopsida; order Poales; family Poaceae; genus Miscanthus; species Miscanthus floridulus. The sequence continues at coordinate 253,217 of NC_089588.1, read as the reverse complement.
TGACTGAGGTCAAGGATGAAGTTCCCAGGTCAATCGAGGATCCATCAATTAATGCAACATCTTCTTCACTAGCCACAACTAGGGAGGAGAATGACCTGTCATGTCCTCCTATATACCCACCTTCAGCAGTGGCAACGGCTGCAAGTCGCCAATGCAAGTCTTATGATAGATCTTCGCTTCATCGAGGTGGCCGCATTGCACAACACAACATGCTAAAGGATTTGGGCATTGTTGGACAGGACGGGAAGCTCAATGAGGATGCAATGCAAGACATAGTTTGCATAAAGGAACTATTGCCACCAGACCTCCTCAAGCCACTGATGAGTTTGGGACTTTGTGGCAGAGGCCTCTTTAGCTCTTCGTTAGGGGTTGTGCAAGTTTGTCGTTGTTGGCATTGTCTATGTTGTTGTTTGCTCATGTTGTCAGTGGTTTGTTGTTGTTTGAGTCATCTTAGTCGTTGTCTTGTGTTGCTGTTTTATGTTGATTTCTCCTTCTTAAGGCTATTGTTTGCCCAGTCTGGATCTTCTTCTTTATTAATATAATCAACAGTTCTCCTGCTCTGTTCGTTTAAAAAATATGTGGTTTGTAGCATTGGGACCGCCCTAACTAGCCTTAGGACGTCATTAAAAATAAGGGCACATGCATGGAAGACATATGTGGATAAACTAGCATATTTAATTACAAGATAATGATGACGAGATGAGATGACGTGCAAAAAGCACACATTACACTTAGAAATCAAAATTACGGTGATGAGCGGGCAATGGTGACGTAGACGAAAGCACCCTTTGTCGGCACATCAGGGTGCCATTTTATATAGCATCGTCAACACATTGCATTTTAGTCTTCTAGATTACCCATACATGTCACGAGCTTTTGTTCAATTCGTACCTGACCGTCCGGGCGGTCATTAGGACAAGAGAAACTAGACGGCTTAATCTTTTTCTCTCTGAATCTGAATGTCCTGTTTATTTCGTCAAACGAAGCACAAAAACAAGGTATACGGTATTAATTACTGGATGGTGATTCTTTTGTTGACTTCCTCTCGCAAGTAAGCTAGTCACTATATGTACACGTAAGCCCATACGTGTATGAAAGTCTATATGCACATGCATCTATGATTCCGCAATACATATATGACGTACCTAGAAATAGTACTAGTTGAAAGTAACACTAATTGATTACTCACGATGACAAGCTTATTTGCATATCGATTGTGATAACCATCGAGATCAAGATTATTACAGCAGATACGGTTTCAAATGTTGACTTCCGAGCTAGCTAGCCGAGACTCCCAAGAGTCTCTGGTGAAACGTTGCCATGCCCATGATGGCAGCTTTTGATTGGCACTTATGCCCACTGATAGTGATAGCTAGCTCTGCAGTCTGGAGACTAGTAGAGACTTGCGAGACAAACTGATCATGTGAGCTGCATGTGACTGCGAATCAACTCTTGTTCGTTTCAATCGACGATGACTGAAACATTGGAGTAGATACACCCTTTGGATAGGAGACAAGTCAAAAGTGGCCTATTGATTTGGACATATATATAGCTGACCAGCATGAGTAATATCAGTCACCATAAGCGAAACTGTAGAGCATGCTCTCTGAAAACTGATAAGCAGATTGAGACGATCGCGATGCTAAAAGGTTAGAGAAACTTTTCTTTGTTCAGCTAACACTGGCATGGCATCGAGGTGTTTCGCCTCATCCGGTCAACTCAAGATCTAGTTTGACTTTGGCATGTTATTTGCTCCGATCTGATCTGACTAGCGGCACAACGTACGTGTTGCCTAGGATCAATCAGAAATTGTCACTATACATCACCACTAAATTAACCTTGCCTACGAATAATGTCCAAATACCTATATCAGCACCACAAACAATATAATATATATAGAGATCTAGCTGTGCACACGTTTGTGAAGGCTGATTCTTCGGAACAAAGGATAACTTTTACAGAGATCAATTTTAGTTCTTGTGTAAGTAAAGTGGCAGTTCTCACACATTTTAAGGAGTTACTCTCTCTGTTCTGCACTAGCCTGGAGAGATTTCACAACAATTGTGCACTGAGGATATCAAGGGTGTATTTATAGTATTTTTGTCTCTACCACTAGTTAAATACACCAACTGAAGAGATATGCATGATTCTGAAACAAAGTTGTCTAGTAGTTGCTCACGATATAAAGGGCATTATACAACAGTAACTAATAAACTTGACACTTTATGACTAGCGCTTGTTGGTTCACCCCTTGGTATCCACACAGATGGTCCCTCGCATTGATGAGTTTGGATGACTAGCAATGCTTGATCTTCACTGTGACACTCTCAAATCCTTGCTGCTGGCAGACACAAGATAGTCCAATATGAGATAAGGGTATTCACGGTGCAGATCGATTATCAATTCTTCATTGCAAGATGTGGGCATTTCGATGAATAAATGCATAGCAACATAAACACAGCTACCAGCAATTGGCAATGTATATAGCACTGATAACAAAAAGCAAATAATCACCTCCAGCTCAATAAAAATATAGTAGTAGTCTCCAGTTCCACCTCTAGCTCAACAAAGTGCCCAAAACATCAGTATGATAGATGGATGAATGGTAGAATTAGAAATAAAGCCTCATGCATTATATTTTGGGAATAAGAGGCCAAAGGAAAAGTGGGCACTAGATACATACCTAGTCTGAGGGCGAACTTAAGCACAGGTCCTGGCTACTGAGTTTGTCCTCGATGACAATGCACATTGGCAGTTGAATCCCTATCAAAATTTTGTGGGCAAAGCTGTTGCAGCAACTGATTATTAAAGGGGCTCGCTATAACTGAGAACAGTGGTGTCTACTTTAATTGTGGACTGAATGCATCAAATTTTTCCATACTATGTATATGATGCAGAGGCATTTTATCTTGCTCCATGCTGGCAACGTCGTTCACGCTATACAGTATGGTCTGGTGGCGTGGTACCAATGTGGATGAATGAAGAAAAAAAGAAGATCAAAATCACCATGGTCTCGAAACAGATATGAGCATGTGACTTAGCTCACTTAAAGAATACAAAATATACAAAGTGTTCAAGCTGATGTCTCAGTGGCCTGATTCGTTTTTTTTACAACGATGCTCTGGTAGGTACACACGTCCAGTTTCCTGACCACACCAATATCACACTACACATGTGCCACTAATTTTTCCGCCCAAAACACCATCAAAAGCATTAATGCTAGTTCAACTAGGGGAAGAGAAAAATAAAGATAACTGAGTTGTTTTTTTGTGGAAACTAGTCATGATAACCACATAATAACTAGGACACATGTGCTCCATTTCACCCAAAGCAGGTATGGTAATAGAACTAGCAAAACTAAGGACAACTACTCACTCAAACAAGCCAACTACCAGCTATGGAGGTATACTCACCCAAGGAGCACTACTTGCACAAACAAGCCAACTATGGAGGTATATTCACATTTCACAGTGCCAATGAACATTTTGTGCAAGATATGTATATATTTGGTGAGTAAATGGACATATAGTAGGTACAATGAAATAAAACACCTGTCAGAAAATTTCCATTGGGAACACCAATTATAACATAATAAAAAGTAGCACTGGTGCTAGTAATATATATGGCCAAATATATAATGTGTTGGCGTCCTAGCTCGAACAACGTGTAACAAATGCTAGGACCACAAGAATGTAGAGTAGATGGGAGGTGTACTAGAGTTAGGAAGAAGCTGCCTATAACACCCTAAAATTTGCTCTTTTCGAAAAAGGTATAAATTGATTTAATTTTGTATTTTGTGCTCATGAAATATAGGAAAAAGAATATTTTTCATTATATTAAAATTCATCATAAGGAGTAGCAACATGGTTGTGCATACATGCCGGTGCATTTGATTTATTGCTTGAGTGGTTTGAATCAAGATTCAAAATGGTTTGAATTGCTTTTGGAAATAAATTAAAAATGGCTTTGAAGTAAAAGAAAAGAAAGAAAAAGAGAATTGGAAAATAAAAGAGTTTAAAAAAAATTGTAAAATTTATTTTTGGGAAGCTTACCAAAATTTCTCATTTTTATTTGAATTGAAAAGTATATTTGAAACTATATTTGAATTTGATTTAGATCATATTTGAATTTGGATTGAAAAAGGAAAATAGGAAAATGGAAAACTCTACCTATCTTGCCCGGGGCCCATCTCTCCCTCTCTCCACTGCGTCGACCCACTTAGCTCCGCAAGGCCCCAAGGCCGCAGCCGACGGCAGCACCCACGGCCTGCTCTCCCTTCCCCCTGGCCTGCTCCGCTCTCCCTCTCTCCCGTAGGCGGCCCAACCCCGCTCTCTGCCGAGTCAGCCAAGCAAGTAGGCCACGCCGCACCGTGCCTCCTCTTCCCATGCGCGCAGTCGCTGACAGTCCGGCCCTGCTCTCCATGTCACTGCCATCTCGGGCCCACTTGTCAGCACCATCCTTCACCTCCGTCGTAGCTGAAGGGGACTCCACCATCGAGAGACCGAAGTCACCCTGCCTCGTCTGCCTTGCCGTGCGCGCCAAGATGCTCCTCGGGCCATAAATAGTAGCCGCCTGCATCGTGCCGCCTCCCTACCGAGCCCTAGAGCAAGCTACATCCTCCGAGTCACCGCGCCGTAGCAACCCTAGCTGCCGCTGCCACCGTGCTCGCCTCGTAGTTTTGCCGCTCTGCCGTCGTCCGGGACCGCTCACCGAGCTTCGTTAGGAGGTAAGCAAGCAGATGGTACCGCGCTAGCTCTCTCTCTCTTGCCTTCTGTTACCGTAGTGCCACTGCCGTTGTTTCATTGGAGTCCTGATCCGCTCGATAGAGCTCACGCGCGCCTCTGTGCCTTCGCTTGTCTTCCCGATCCCCTAATCAAGTTCTACACGCTCCGCTCCCCTCCCCATGCTAATCCCATGGCTGATGATGCTCGGAACGTCAGATTGACGAACGCCGGCGAGGTCCTTTGTTCTCTAGGCATGGCGCCGCTGCGCACAGCGCCGTTCCGGCGACCCCCATTTCCCCATTTGATCTATACTGTCTGATCTGAGATTAATTGCCTAGATTAGATGATACCCCTTCGTCGGCCGTTTTGCAAAAGAGCCCTCGCATTTTTGTAGAATAGAACCCGCCATCCCTGTGATTTTGGTAAAGAGCCCCTGTCTTTTCTTTAAATAGTACCCGCAGTCCTTTGCCTGTTTAAAATCAGATTTTATATATTTTAAATTCAAAAATCAAGTTCCATCTATTTACAAAATTGCCACTATCTTTATTAGGCCATATCTTCTCCGTTTTAACTCTGATTTGACCCATTCAAGTTGCGTTAGATTCGTAATGACATAATCTACGCATTAGTATCAATGTTTTCCATTTCAAGAGCTCTGGAATTTTATGGTTTAACATCTAACTTGAATGATGATTATGCAATTGGATTTTTATAATTAAAAGTAACTTAGGGTTTTTCACCTCTGTCTTTTGTAAATAAAATTAGATTATTCTTATATTGGTTTTCTAATACAAATATAATTTGGCTAGATATTTTTCTAGAGTATCTTATACATGTTTTATAAATCTAAAATAAATAAAGCCTATAGTTTCTTTTCGAAGCAAATCTATCGGTAGATGTATCTTTTTTGTTATAGCTCTGATTAGAGTGCTTTTGACATCTGTGTGTTCATAGTAACGTATAGAACATCTTTAAAACCTTTTTACCTATTGTTTATTATGTTTGGTGTATTGTTCTAATTTCGATCTATTGTTTGCTTCGTGTATGATTGCATGGATGATTGTGTGGTGCTTTATGATCATGTCCAGTCGGTGAGCTTTGCGTTGGTGATATAAAAGAAGTTGGTGATCTAGGAGAAGTCCTTTGGAGGTTATAATTCAATAGAAGAAGGATCTAAGTTTAAGGCAAGTATAGCATGGTATCATCCTTGTTGTCCTATAAACCTTTAATCATTTAATGCATGCTGCATGTGTCTACCTTGATTACCACTATGGATTTACTAGTACTTTGTTACTTTGTACCTTGATACCCATGGGGTATTGCATTGGGTAGTATGTTGCTAGTGCTCTAACAAAATCCATGATCTTGTAACTTGACTAATGGTATATGCAATAAACATTAAAAGATGTTTTTTAGCAACATGGAACAAGGGGGCTAGAGCATTGGGCTGCTTTTATGGTGCTCTAGATTCCTCTCCCTAAGGACATATCTATAAGTGATCATCCGGAACTTACAGTACAGCTGTGAGGGCTACATGGCTCTAGCTTCAGCCTAGTATGAGGACCTTTTTCTAGCTTGTTAGTGGTTACCGTTATTGGCGTAAGAATGACTTGCCGAATCGGGTATAGTGCGGCCGCTGTCCCCATATGTATACGTTGCACGTCATTGCGCCATTGGGAACGGGGGGCCTACATCTATTTGATGAGTGAATCTAATGGCCCTAACTTGTTAGACGAACCTTTGAAAGGCTACATAGTGAACCCTACCGACCTTCCTTGGAAGTGGGTCAAGAGATTAGCTATCTCGGGCGAAAGGGTAAATCACGACTCACAGTGAAAGTGTACAACCTCTGCAAAGTGTAAAACTGGTATATCTGCCGTGCTCATGGTTACGAGCGGCCTTGGACCCTTATGGAATAGATGATGAATACTGATGATAAAGATGCTCACTAATGATTACTGTTTATGCTATTCATTATTCATGTTTACCTAATCATGTATTTATACGGGCTTATCATAAATTTGATGCTACTCAACTGCTTAAAATCATGACTCATTAAAAGCTAATTGCAATTAAACCAGTCTTAGCCTTTTGAGCCTCATGAACCCCCTATTATATTTGTTAAGTACGACATGTACTTACGCTTGCTTTACTTTTCAAATATTTGGATAAAAATCCCAGATGGGTACCAGATTGCTAGAGTTTGGAGGAATTAGGCTCGAGATCAACCAGTCAGTTGTCCCTGTGGAATTAGAGTCTTCACCCAAAGATCAGAGTTATCTTTCCGCTATTTGCTATCTAAGGTTATATTCTTTATACTAAGTATGTTATATATTGAGCATGTCTTTTGATATTACCCTTAATTTTAGCTATATGTGAGATTTGACTTCCTAGGCTTACATATGGTGCGTATCTGGTTTTGTTTTTAAAGCCAGGTGCTACAAAGTGGTATCAGAGCAATGCTAACTATAGGACGCAAGCCTAGTAGAAACTGGTCATTTTAAGGTTTAGAAGTTGCTATAAAAACCTTTACTCTATGAACCTTGATATTTTTTTCTCTACTGTATCTCTACCCTTGCTATTCATCTCTATCTTGGTGCTTATTTTGAAGTCTTTGTTCTCATCTTCACTCCTTGATTTGATATTCTTTTAGAACTATTCCTCATCACCTTCTTGCGTCATCTGAATATGAGTCTTAGGATTTTTACCTCTAGTACAATAAGGACGATAGTATCACAAGTTGAGTCAATGATTGAATTGTGCACCTTTAGTGCTTTGTTGAATTGTCATTATGCTTATGATTGTTTTGCATCTTTGTAATGACTGCAATGATCTTATTGGTTGTTCCCACAATTTCATTTAGCTTATCGGCCTAAGGTATAAGGATTAATGAAATAAATAGTCGGGTTATGGTTTTCTTCTGTTTCCTTTATCCTGCCTTTTAGAGCAGCCTGCCTTCTTCGTCTTATATCTCTGATTTTGGACGATCAGAAATCATGAGAAAATCCTGTACAATAGTAAACTTCAATATCTTTCGCTGACCACAAGAAACACCCTGATAGCTATTTTGGTTATGGAGTTATGAAAATCACAAGATGATGCACCTGTGCTGTCTAAAATCTAGAGCTGTTTCTGTTGTGTATTGTTTTCGACTACCTGAACTGTAGAATTTGGGAAAGTGTTCTACAAGCAAGTTGTGTAGGATTCGATAAGCTTTCCAACGGTATAAGCTACAACTTCATTGGATTAACAGAATGAGAGTTACAGCTGTTTTAGTACACTGCTGTTTTCATCCCGCGAGGAATTTTAGATTTCTTGTCCTTGCCCATATACAAGAGTATCATTGGGATGTTAGAATGTCTTGATACTAATTAGCTCATCTAGAAGGAGATGCAAGCTATACTTTGGTGTCCCCTACTTTATCTTTTCCTAAGTGGGCAGCCAAGTGGATGAATTTGTAAGATGAAGTATCGTACGTTCTAGTTTATGCAGCGGAAGCGTGGTGGGCCCATAACCCACAGGTTCCAGGATTGAAACCTTTGGAGGAGATCAATAAGATAGATAATCATGCCTATGCAAGCTATCCAACTAAGAGGGGTTCGAATGCTCAAGGTGCCATATGAAGTTCAGTTATGCTCTCTAGCTCTCACTTGGAAGAATCGGTTAATCTGATAAGAAAGGTGGTACCCAGATGATGTATATCACTTAAGGGCTTCATCATCTAGAGTATGTAACCTTTGCTCGGTTGACAAGTTATTGGATCATCTCTGAGGAATTGATGCAGTCGATAATATGGCTCTGCAGTTTGAGCTATCCTCGGTTGGGAGTCTAATCTTCAACATACCTAAGACAAGTAGGCACTGATGACATATGAATGAGATATCTAATAACTACAGATGGTTCTATGGAGTCTCAGAAAATCCCAATGATATACTAAGCATGACAAGAAGGTTTGGATTGAAGAAAGTTAATGATATGATAGGAACCCACTAAAAGATGTGAGAGAAACTCAGAGTTTTCAATAATGAGATTTGGTTAGAGGTTCAAGGGAGGTTTATCCAAGATCGTCAAGGTATTGATAGTGTTACTGAAGAAGGTTTTAAGTTTGGATCAAGAGACCTCAGCTAAGTGTTTGAAGGAGTAAATAAGAGGTTGAAGTAAAACCTATGTATTAACTTTGCTAGATTAGCATAGGAGCTTTATATCCACTAGGATGCACCCTGTCAAGGTGTGGGATGTGTCCTTATACAAGAAGAAAAAGTAGAGGCTTATGCAAGAAAACATGAGATGGAACATCTGACGTATGATATGGAGTTATCCATTGTGGAGCATGGAGATGCTATCTACTTGGGCAAAACAAGTGACATCTAGGTGGATCACAAGAATCTAAAGGATATCTTCACTAAGATGGTTTTGAGCTTGTGACATCATTGTTGGATTAAAGCAATCAAGGTTTTATGACTTGGAAAAGTGTTCACTTCGAGAAGCAGAGTCATGGCCGATGCCCTTAGCAATGGAGAATTGTGCTAAGAAGGTTCGGGTGACACCAAGGACTAAGAATTGTATTCCAAGTTCGAGCAATTTAATCGGAATCCTTAATGTTTTAAAGATTGGTAGTAGAATCTCCTTCTGTCCAAGAGATTCGTCAGGCTCCGTTGGAAGGGAATATTTTGAGAAAAAGAATTGATATTATGGACTAAAAAGGAAAAGTGGCCTAGTGATTGGAGTTACCTGAGAATTGTTCAAGGTACTTGTCAAAATCTTGAAATTAGTTTGGCAAGATACTTGGAGTAGGGTTAACAGGTATGCAAAGTAAAGTGGGATTCTTTTCAAGACGATGGAACTACAGGAGGAAGTAGAGAACAATCCAAAGATGGAGAATCTGTATCTCTTTGATCACTATCTTCCGAATCTCGAGGACAAGATTCATTTTAAGGGGGGTAGAATTGTAACACCCTAAAATTTGCTCTTTTCAAAAAAAGATATAAATTGATTTAATTTTGTATTTTGTGCTCATGAAATATAGGAAAAAGAATATTTTTCATTATATTAAAATTCATCATAAGGACTAGCAACATGGTTGTGCATACATGTCGGTGCATTTGATTTATTGCTTGAGTGGTTTGAGTCCAGATTCAAAATGGTTTGAATTGCTTTTGGAAATAAATTAAAAATGACTTTGAAATAAAAGAAAAGAAAGAAAAAGAGAATTGGAAAATAAAAGAGTTTAAAAAAATTGTAAAATTTATTTTTGGGAAGCTTACCAAAATTTCTCATTTTTATTTGAATTGAAAAGTATATTTGAAACTATATTTGAATTTGATTTGGATCATATTTGAATTTGGATTGAAAAAGGAAAATAGGAAAATGGAAAACTGTCCCTCTCTTGCCTGGGCCCATCTCTCCTTCTCTCCATTGCACCGACCCGGTCAGCTCGGCAAGGCCCAAAGGCCGTACCCAGCCAAGCCAAAGCCGCAGCCGACGGCAGCGCCCACAACCCGCTCTCCCTTTTTCCCCTGGCCTGCTCCGCTCTCCCTCTCTCCCGCAGGCGGCCCAACCCCGCTCTCTGCCGAGCCATCCCAGCAAGCAGGCCGCGCTGCACCAAGCCTCCTCTTCCCTTGCGCGCAGTTGCTGACAGCCCGGCTCTGCATTCCATGTCACTGCCATCTCGGGCCCACTTGTCAGCACCATCCTTCACCTCCGTCGTAGCAGAAGGGGACTCCACCGCCGAGAGACTGAAGTCGCCACGCCTCGTATGCCTTGCTGTGCGCACCAAGATGCTCCCTGGGCCTTAAATAGCAGCCGCCCGCATCGTGCCGCCTCCCTACCAAGCTCTAGAGGAAGCTGCATCCGCCATGTCCCCGCACCGCTGCAACCCTAGCCGCCGCCGCCACCGTGCTTGCCTCGTAGTTCCGCCGCTCCACCGTCGTCCAGGACCGCTCGTCGAGCTTCGTTAGGAGGTAAGCGAGCAGATGGTACCACGCTAGCTCTCTCTCTCACCTTCTATTACCGTAGTGCCATCGCAGTTGTTGCGTCGGAGTCCCGATTCGCCCAATCGAGCTCACGCGCGCCTCTACGCCTTCGCATGTCTTCCCAATCCCTTAATCGAGTTCTACTCGCTCCGCTCTCCCTCCCCGTGCTAATCCCGTGGCCGATGATCCCCGGAACGTTGGATTGATGAACACCGGCGAGGTCCTATGTACTCCGGCCATGGCGCTGCCGGGCACAGCGCCGCTCCGGTGACCCCCATTTCCCCATTTGATCTGCACCGCCTGATCTGAAATCAACGACCTAGATTAGAAGATACCCCTTCGTCGACCGTTTTGTAAAAGAGCCCTCACATTTTTGTAGAATAAAACCCGCCGTCCCTACGATTTTGTTAAAGAGCCCCGGCCTTTTCTTTAAATAGTACCTGCAGTCCTTTGCTGATTTAAAATCAGATTTTATATATTTTACATTCGAAAATCAAGTTCCATCTATTTACAAAATTGCCACTATCTTTATTAGGCCATATCTTCTCCGTTTTAACTCCGATTTGACCCGTTCAAGTTGCGTTAGATTCGTAACGACATAATCTACGCATTAGTGTCAATGTTTCTCATGTGAAGAGCTCTAGAATTTTACGGTTTAACGCTTAACTTGAATGATGATTATGCAATTAGATTTTTATAATTAAAAGTAACTTAGGGTTTTTCACCTCTGTCTTTTGTAAATAAAATAAGATTAATCTTATATGGGTTTTCTAATACAAATATAATTTGGCTTAAAATAATATAGATATTTTTCTGGAGTATCCTATACATGTTTTATAAAGCTAAAATAAATAAAACATATAGTTTCTTTTCGAAGCAAATCTATCGGTAGATGTATCTTTTTCGCGTCTGTGTGTTTGTAGTAACGTGTAGAACATCTTTAAAACGTTTTTACCTGTTGTTTATTCTTTTTGGTGTATTGTTCTAAGTTAGATCTATTGTTTGCTTCATGTATGATTGCATGGATGCTTGTGTGGTGCTTTATGATCATGTCCAGTCGGTGAGCTTTGTGTTGGTGATATAAAAGAAGTTGGTGATCCAAAAGAAGTCTTTTGGAGGTTATAATTCAATACAAGAAGGATCTAAGTTTAAGGCAAGTATAGCATGGGATCATCCTTGTTGTCCTATACACCTTTAATCATTTAATTCATGCTGCATGTGTCTACCTTGATTACCACTAAGGATATCCTAGTACTTTGTTACTTTGTACCTTGATACCCATGGGGTATTGCATTGGGTAGTATGTTGCTAGTGCTCTAACTAAAGCAATGAACTTGTAACTTGACTAATGGTATACGCAATAAATATTAAAAGATGCTTTTTAGCAACATGGAACAAGAGGCTAGAGCATTGGTCTGTTTTTATTGTGCTCTAGATTTCTCTCTCTAAGAACTTATCTATAAGTGATCATCCTGGACTTACAGTACATCTGTGAGGGCTACATGAATCTGGCTTTAGCTCAGTATGAGGATCTTTTCTAGCTTGTTAGTGGTTACCTTCATTGGCGTAAGAATGGATTGCCGAATTGGGTATAGTGCGGCCTCTGTCTCTATGTGTATACGCTACGCGTCATTGTGCCATCGGGAGGGGGGCTCTACATCTGTTTGCTCAGTGAATCTAATGGCCCTAACTTGTTAGATGAACCTTTGAAAGGCTTCCTAATGAACCCTGCTGACCTTCCTTGGAAGTGGGTCAAGAGATTAGCTACCTCGGGCGAAAGGGTAAATCACGACTAATAGTGAAAGTGTACTACCTCTACAGAATGTAAAACTGGTATATCAGCCATCCTCACGGTCACGAGCGGTCTTGGACCCTTACGGAATAGATGATGAACACTGATGATACTGATGATAAAGATGCTCACTAATGATTACTGTTTATGCTATTCATTATTCATGTTTACCTGATTATGTGTTTATACGGGCTTATGATAAATTTGATGCTACTCAACTGCTTAAAAATCATGACTCATTAAAAACTAATCGCAGTTAAACTAGTGTCGGCCTTTTGAGCCTCATGAATCCCCTGTTATATTTGTTGAGTCGATATGTACTTATGCTTGCTTTACTTTTCAAATATTTGGATAAAAAACCCGGATGGGTACCAGATTGCTAGCGTTTGGAGGAATTAGGCTTCTGATCAATCAGTCAGTTGTCCCTGTGGAATTTGAGTCTTCATCCGAAGATCGGAATTGTCTTTCCGCTGTTTGCTATCTAAGGTTATATTCTTTACACTAAGTACGTTATATATTGAGCATGTCTTTTGATATTACCCTTAATTGTAGCTATATGTGAGATTTGACTTCATGGGCTCACATATGGTGCATATCTTGGTAGTTCCACTGATCTCCTCCAACAGAAACGGTGGTCAAAGCCACCAATGATCATGTACTGGGCGCTGCACTGCTGCAGCTGAGCCCTCCCTCTGTGACGTGATCCAATCAAGAAATTCAAAAGGTCCTGTCATCTTCCTTCCTCTTCTCTTCTCTTCTCTTGTTCAAATCATTCGAACGATCCGCTATAGATTGCTGAAGAATAAAAGATCTCGGTAAGTATTGGAAAGGGCTTGAGAGACAGACAGAGAGAGAGAGAGGGGAAAGGGAAAAGGCAGCAATGGATATATCTTACTGGTGACAACACAGCGTGCATGTCCCTCAACTGCAGATTTGATCACGCAATTGAGGGGCAGCTACATGGAGCATGAGGTGACTCTGTTTGAGTCTTCGAGTTCAATGATGTCTGTAGGGGAAGACGAGTTGTCCAGTCAAGGAGCTGGCCATGAAGCGATTACAGCAGAGGAGCAGCATATCAATTTTTAACAGGCTAGTATCCAATTACAGGGCAACTGATCACTGGCCGTGCTGAACCACACACATGTAATGTAATCCTTCTGTAATTTATTTATGTTACAAAAATCACGAACCAAACACTATCCTAGTACTAGTATGTGCTCGGTGAAGGGTGTTCAACAGTAAATAACTTGTCGATTCTACAACTAGGGCTTGTTGATTCAACCCTTGGTGTCGATACAGATGGTCCCTGCCCGTATTGATGAGCTGGGATGGCTAATAATGCTTCATCTTATCTGTGACACTCAGATCCCTGGCAGACACATGCTATTCCATTATGGGAACAACTTCACGGTACTGAGGAGCAAACCTTCATTGCAAGATAAGGGTATTTATTTAGACGAGTAAATGCATAACAATGTAAAAGCACCTTCTAGCAATTGCGGATATACTATAGTACTGATAAAAAAAGTAAGTAATCACCTCCAGCTAAATATATACGTTGCAGAATGGGGTCTCCTGTTCCACCTCTAGCTCAACAAAGTGTCCAAACAACACAAGCATGATATTGGCCAAAAGAAAGAGGATAGATGGATGTATATAGTAGAGTTAGAAAGGCTCATGAATCATTTGTTGGGAAAGGAAGGCGAAAGGAATGTGGACACTAGATACATACCTAGTCCGATCCAAGGGCGAACTGAAGTGCATGTCCTGGCTACCCTTTGAGTTTGTCCTGGTGCACTCCTGTAGTAGTGAGAGAGAATTGCCGACCTAGACACAGTGCATTCATGCTGCTCACATGTTCACTCTTCTATAGTATGGTGCCACATGTTCACAGTGTGGAATAAAAATAGCTGGGCAGATGAGCATGGGGGAGTTGCTCCATCTGAGGACATTTTAGAATTTTCATAAAAAATAATTTGAATTTCAGCAACAGGGCTGTTGTCACTCCCATAATAATATTAATTCTGTATGTGTTAAGCTAACACTTGCAAGCTATTATTAGCCGAAACGCAGTTTGACTCTTTGAGCCTGTCCTATTTGCACTGTTTTGGCCCATAAACACGTACGTAGCATAGGCACACAGCCCAAAAGGTGACAATCCTTTTTTTAGATAAAGGAATTGAATCCGGCTTCATCCCTTAGCACTAAGGGAATCAGACCACTTATTAGAGAAGATTGAAGTATCATAAAACACGTTCAACTTAAAACCCAATTCTAACATTATTTGGCCATACAAAGGAAGTGATTATAGCAGAGGAGCAGCAAATCAATTTTTAGTGGGCTAGTATCCGTTTGTCGATTTGAACTCTAACAGCGTAATGTCGGCTTCCAGTTTATTCACTAGACAATTCTTATACAATGGTGTTTTGCCATCTTGTCTCGTTCCCTCTAGCTTTCTCGGCTGTGTTTTACTAAGACATCCGATCTCTACATTATGTAGCAGCTGAGAAATGTCATCGTTATCCTCGGTGTCGTCAACTAGCGTGTTCCTAAACACATCATTAACTGTGGTCATAGATTCCATGTTGACACCGGGTTCCGTAACAGCCTCGTGGAGGACTACGTCAGGCATGGCCACATCATCATCGTTTTCCTACGGAACATTCACACCAACCTCGCCATGCATAGTCCATATCGTATAGTTTGGCATGAACCCCCTGGTAATCAAGTGCGATCGTATAGACTCAGTTTGAGCCCATTTCCTTTGATCCATGCAATCTTTGCATGGGCAGAAGATAGGGTTCCCATTCCCAGCATGGGTTTTGGCATTGGTGAGAAACTTGCCGACGCCTTGCATGTACCGCTTGTCTGTTCGGGACAAATACATCCACTCTCGATCCATCTCTGCACAACAAAATATTGAGACAGTAATTACAGAGAAATTAATAACAAGTGGAGCTTCATGAACAACAATTGTTGCTTGAAACTACAATTTATTCTACACTTATTTAATTTAGTCACCCCATTTTTTGAAAACAGTATTGTACACTAATTATTAGAAAATTGAAATTGGTAGCCTCGGTTATATAAATTGAAAATTGTAGCCCCATAAAAAACAATTATTGCACAATAATGAAGAACAATTATTCTACTCCATGCCACATAAAAATGGAGACACTAATTAAAAAACATTAAAATTAGAGACATGATCGTGAACAACAATGTAGCTCAAAACAATGTGTTGGTAGGTGACACATGGATTAATTTGCTCACTATAATTTTAAAAGAACCTAATCTACTCCTAACAAGAACTAATTATAGCCTCACATACGAACAATCATATTGACCACCATGTAATTAGCTAGAAATTTAAATGTGTTCAAAAACACCAACCTTTTGGATGATGGATTAACCACAATTTGCTTCGAAGCCTTGCACAAAATCCAATTGGAGAAGTGCTCTCTAGAATGGAGAAAGAACTAGAATGAGAATCAAGCAATGTAGCCATCAAACCAACGCCAATTAAGCAACAAAATCAAAAAGAGTGGATGCTTGTTACTAACCTTAAAGCAAGAAGATCAACCCATTCTTGCAAAATCCAAGAGCTAGCTTCATGGTGAAGAGCAGCCGCAAAGCCGCCCAAACGCGCGCCTCTGTGCTTGGGATGGAAGAGAGGAGGAAGAAGAGGACGGCGCCAACTTTTTGTACTGTGATGTTATCACCGTCGGTTCTTGTATAGAACCGACAGTTATAGCCCAAAATCATTGACGATTTTTGGCTAGAACCGGCAGTGATAAGTGGCCCTCAACCCACTGCCAGTGCAAGCCACGAGCCGGCAGTGATGTGGACATTCACTGCCAATTTTGACCCAGCCCCAATCATTTTCATTTTGAAGCTCAGAACCGGCAGTGAAGGTACATCACTGCCAGTGAAGGTACATTACTGCCAGTGAAGGTGGCAGTGATGAGGCTGGCAGTGATGTCCGATTCTGTAGTAGTGACAGGGCAATTCATTACTGACCGTGCTGAAGCAAACAATGTGTAACGTAATTGCTTGCCCTGTGTATTCTGTTTATGTAAGAAAAATCACAAACCAAACACTATCCTAGTACATGCTCGGTGAAGGGTATGCAACACTAATTAACTTGTCGCTTCTACAACTAGGGTTTGTTGATTCACCCCTTGGTGTCGTTACAGATGGTCCCTGCCGGTATTGATGAGTTTTGATGTCTAACAGTGCTTCATCTTATCTATGACACTCATATCCCTGGCAGACATATGTGCTAGTCCAATATGGACTCAACTACTTTGTTGCAGATATATTCACGGTGCTGATGAACTACATTCATCGCAGGATATAGGTATTTATTTACACGAGTAAATTCATAGGAATGTAAAGCACCTACCAGCAATTGCCAACACACACACACACACACACTATAGTAAGTAGTGAGAAGAAAAAGTAAGTAATCACCTCTAGCTCAACGAAGTGTCCGAACAACCCAAAGCATAATACTGGCCAAAAGAAAGAGGATAGATGGATGGATTGTAAAGTTGGAAAGAAAGGCGCATGCATAATGTGTTTGGAATGGGAGGCCAAAGGAAAGTGGACAACTGAAGCGCTCACGTCCTGGCTACAGTTTGTGTTTCTCCACGTGTCCAATGGATGTGACAATGTGGATGTTCAGTTCAATTCCTGTGATGCCCCCTCTCCTAAGGACATGCAAAGCATAACCAACAAGCTAGACGAATGATTACCTGGCTGTGTGTATTACCTTAAAATGATGCTGCTTGATCTAGCCTGGTACTACATGCACTACCGGACTCCTTGAGTTTGTCGAGTGCCCGAAACACTCGGCAAAAGACATAAAACACTCGGCAAATGGTTCGCCGAGTGTAACACTCGGCGAACAGCACTCGCCAAAAAAAGTGACGGCAAAGCCAACTTTGCCGAGTGTTTTTTATCGGGCACTCGGCAAAGCCTTTGCCGAGTACCCGACACTCGGCAAAGTTGAAACCGAAAAAAACCCGAAAAAAATGGGAATTTTTACCCAAAAAAAATAGATTTTTTTTTATCGATGGAGGCCCCCATCGGCCAGCGCCCACCCATCTACGACATTTTTCGCGTGAATTTCATGGCTACGTGGCCAACGCGATTCGAACCCGAGACCTCCCGCTGTGCACGTACCTCCTCTACCACTACACCACACTCTCACTTGTGTCTGGATTCCGTTTTAGTTCCCAATATATTATACTAAACCGAGTGTAAATTGCATGTTTGAAGCCCTAAACGAATTCAAATAAAAAAGTTGTAAACTACAAAGTTTCATAACTTTTCGAGATCTACACTTTTAGTTTAGGAAGTTTTTCCATCCGAGGTCATTTACAAAATTTGAATTTTAAAATTTTGAAATTCAAACACAGTTTTGCATGACAAGATGTTTTCAAATCAAAAGTTGTAAACTACAAAGTTTCATAACTTTTCGAGATCTACACTTTTAGTTTAGGAAGTTTTTCCATCCGAGGTCGTTTACAAAATTTAAATTTTAAAATTTTGAAATTCAAACACAGTTTTGCATGACAAGATGTTTTCAAATCAAAAAGTTGTCAACTACAATGTTTTATAACTTTTCGAGATCTACAGAGTTTATTTTGGTTGTTTTTTCATCCGAGGTCGTTTGAAAAGTTCGAATTTTAAAATTTTGAAATTCAAACGCAGTTTTGCATGACAAGATGTTTTCAAATCAAAAAGTTGTCAATTACAAAGTTTCATAACTTTTCGAGATCTACAAAGTTTATTTTGGTTGTTTGGTCATCTGTTTATCCGACATAGTCGTTCTAACATTGTTCACAAATCTTATATATCTCTCTTGTAGTTTCATAAACTACAAGAGAGATATGTTAGATTTGTGAACAAATTTATTTTCACATTGTCGTATGAAGAAAAGACCAAAACAAATATTGTACATCTTGATGAGTTATACAACTTTGTAGTTGAAAACTTTTTCATTTGAATTAATTTACTGCTTCAAAATGTGCTTTGAAATTTTCTTTGCCGAGTGTCAAAAAAAAAACACTCGGCAAAGAGACTCTTTGCCGAGTGTTAAAAAAAACACTCGGCAAAGAGCCTCTTTACCGAGTGTCAAAAAAAACACTCGGCAAAGGCGTCTTTGCCGAGTGCCCGAAAAAGAACACTCGGCAAAGCACCTGACGCTCGGCAACTTAGGCGTTTCCGGTAGTGATGTGATGTTGAGACTGCGAAATGAAAATAGCTGTGCAGAGGAGCTTGAGGAAGTTCCTCCATATGAGGACAGCTTAGTATTTCTGTAAAAAACAATTTGAAAGTCACCAACGTGTGGTTGTTGTCACTGACATTTTCTGTATGTTAAGCTACCACTTGGAAGCTATTATTAGCCCAACGCTGTTTTCTACTCTTTGGGCCGGTCGTATTAGCATTCGTTTGGCCACACAGAAACACGTAGCACAGGTACACACACAGCCCAAAAGATGAGACTCCTAAAGACCTTGGGGCCTTGTTATATATATGGTCTACGAAGTGCCAGAAAACTTTTTTTCTGACACAATGGCAAATTTTCAAGGACATCATTCAACCAAGTTCCAAATCCTTAAGTTGTCCCAATCGATAATAAAGCATTCTGTGCGATCCCTTTGTGATTCATGGATTACATGCTTTATCCTGTGTACCTGATCGAGCTTTGTTTCGATCATATTCATAACTATATAGCTTGCTTATGATTTCCCAATGACTTAGGCCGCGAGTGCCAAGACCACTCGGTGCCAATGCAAACGCCCTCCTGGTGAGAATGTCTTCAACAAAGAAGTGACCATAATGCCACCAATACCAGGGTACAACCAATTAAGTCCATCCATTGGAGTTTGTCTGTAGAGTCTAGGAACTGCACCCAACAAGCAACGCAACTCCAAGACACCAAGGGCTGCCTCTCCTTCCATTCTTGTGTCCATGCTGTACCTAACTCGTTAGTCATTAGAAACAGATCATGTTATACTGGACGTCGCTGTTGATTTTTTTGGTGGTGTTGTGGGTGATGAAACGTAATGACAGTGGTGAGGATAACCTATTGCATGAAGACGTTTGTTTGGCCAGGTCCTAACTAGTTTATTACAGCAAGTCTAAGTGAGATGCCATTTCTGCCTTTTAAACCTAATTTAGAATTTTTGGGACATAAAATTGACTCCAACTGATATTATATCTGGCATTCGAAAATAGCCAATGATCCATCCTGTCAAATCCGGTAGCTATAGAAAGCTAGCAGACACTGCTCGCCAAAAGAGCTTTCCGCACCGATTTCCTGTCTTCCTGCGCCGATTCTCTGTCTTCCTGCACGTTATCTCCAAGGACGCCGATCGATAATGCTCAGTGCTATAACTTAAGAAAAAGATACTGGTGCGTTGTGGTTACATCCACCTCGATCTCAAATCACATCACTTGACTTGTTTTAGTTTACAAGCATGTAAACATCGTAATAGGCATGTGCTTAGTTGTATATACAACATACGTAGCTCGCCGTACAAAAAATGAATGCTCAGTGCCACGTCAGCTGCCAACCGAGTGATATGGCAGGTTTTAAATATAGGCAATGATAATTTTACATAGGCTGTTGGACTACTCTAGTTTTTTTTTGGGTGGAGTTTATTTTAAACAATAGCTACATCAGTCAATTTGTAATTTTATTTTGGCTAATCTCTTGGAGTTGCTCTTAATCTATTCATCAAGGAATGGATGCTATACATATAAGTGTACCCAAAGAATGCTAGATATGCTGTATGTGCCAGTCACCTATTCTATGAAGAAATGGAAGAAAAAAACTATTTTGTTCAGGGAGACTGCACATTTTCAGTGTTAGGTGCACAAGACAGCAAGGCTGCACAACACATGCTATCCTCTTCTGATGATTACAATGAAAAAAATAGTTGGAACAATCTCAATATAGGTATTTATTTAGACAAGTAAATGCATAGCAATAAAAAAGCACCTACCAGCAATTGCCAATGTATATAGCAGTGATAAGAAAAAGGAAATAATCACGTCCAGCTCAATATATATTGTAGTGGTCTCCGGTTCCACCTCTAGCTCAACAACGTGCACGAAAATCATTAGGATAGTATTGGCCAAAAGAAAGAGGATAGATGGATAAACAGTAGAGTTGTAAAAAAAGGCACATGCATGGTGTGTTGGGAATGAGAGATCAAAGGAAACTGGACACTGGATACCCAGTGTGAGGGCCAACTGAAGCCGGCCTCCTGCCTACAGTCTACTCCAGTTCATCCTTGTGTCCAAGGCATCTGCCAATTTGGCTCTTGAGTACAATCCCTGTGATGCCCCATGCCCTACGGAGAAGTAGAGCCTAACCAAGCTATATATTAATGGTTACCAGATTGGTGATGGCTGGCTTGCCCCAACTAATTAGTAAGAACGAAGAGAGATGGATGCAGGTTCCTCGTCATCTTGCTGTCATGAGTCGCATCAACCAGACCGAACTACATGACCTCGACACAGCAAATTGATGAACCATGATTTGTCAAACCGAAGCTATCTACCACTGATCAGTCGAAGATGAAGAGTCCTCTGTGCCATTTTGTAGATAGCATCTGCCAGTTACTACTAGGCCTAATTGGGCACCAACTATACTCAATATTTTGGATGCATCTGAGACATCTAGAAATACTAATAAACACATATAATTAACTATACATAATGGAGGGTTACTAGGCCAGCCCCATCAGCTTCCCACCTGTACTAGTCAGGGTAATAGCTTGCTAGTGTACTGTGTTCAGCATCGGTCGACATTCATGGGGTCGCCATCAATAAGAACAGTGGTGTCCACTTTTGTGGACTGCATTTCATTTTTCGATTTCCATCGAAACAAGGAGATCAAAATCACTATGGTCTCAAAACAGATATGAGCATGTCTGCATGTGACCTCATTAAAAGAATAGAACATGTATGCAGTGTTTAACGTGGAATCTGTTATTCACCCAAATGGTTCAAGCTAACGTACGTGGAATCTGTCATATACCAAAACAGTTGCATATGTAATTTGGGCCAAGGGCTTGCTCAGTTGGGGCCTAGCTACAGTAGTTTATTAATTTGTTAATCAAGACGTGGATGCTATACATGTATGTGTACCCAAAGCATGCTAGGTACGTAAATATGTGCCATTAAACTATTAGATGGAAAAAATGAAAAAAAAACTGTTTAAATTTGCCCAGTGAGACCGTCACATGTACATACTATCCTCTTATTATCACCCTTCAAGGCTTCAAATGAAAAAAATAATTGGAGTGATCTTGAGCGAGTATTTAACAGTAATGAACTTGCCAGTTCTACGACTAGCCCTTATTGATTCACCCCTAGGTATTGACACAGATTGTCCCCCCTGTTGATGACTTGTGATGACTAGCAACGCTTGATCTTCGTTGTGACATTCAAATCCCTGCTGCTTGCAGGCACATGCTAGACTAATCTAGGATCAACTACTTCGCACGACAGATATATTCATGGTGTTCATGAGCAAAAAACATCATTGCAAGATATGGGTGTTTATTTAGACAAGTACATGCATAGCAATAGAAAAGCACCTACCAGCAATTGCCAATGTAACTAGCAGTGATAAGAAGAAAGTAAATAATCACCTCCAGCTCCATATATATATATGGTAGTGGTCTCCAGTTCCACCTCTAGGTCAACAAAGTGCCCAAAACAACACCAGCATAGTATTGGTGTGGTCAATAGAAAGGGAATATAGTTTTTTAGAGTTTTTAGAAAGGGGATATATATATAAATATGGTTGAATAGTAGAGTTTGAAAGAAGGATGCACGCATGATCTGTTTGCTGGGAATGGGAGGCCAAAGGAAAGTGGACACTCTAGCAAGATCGAGAGCCATCTGAAGCTCTTGACGTCACAGCTGCCATCTGAGCTTGTCCTGACAGACCACCTCGTGTGCAAGGTACATGGTGCCGAGGCTGTTTAGCTCAATCCCTATGCCCCTACGGGCCTCTGTAGGCTTGCAGCCAGGGACGGGCCAGTAATTGGCCATCATAGAGCAACATGGACAACAAGCAGACGAGAACAAAGGTGGATTAGTGATTAGAGTATGGGCTTGCAGCAGTAAAGTTAATAAGAACAACGAGGGAAGCAGGCTCAGCGTCTCGGCATCCTCCAAAGCTTCCATTCAGTAAGTCATATATATAAAGATCACCTACAGCTACAATCTAGCTGGGCTCAAAGTTATAGCACTCAACAAAAATACTGCAGTAGGAATTAACTATTTATATTGTGTGCACTTTTGAAGAACTAGAGGGAAATGCAGGTCACGGTCTCGTCCTGCTCACATGCTTGCTCTAGCATATCATTTCAATCAGACGGGCAGACTGCTTGACCTCAATCCAGCTTATCGATGATCCATGATTCCTGAAGCTGAACTGCTGAAGTGATACACCACCGATCAGTACAGAAGTGTCTGATGCGGCGTCTAGTGGCAGCCGCCAGCTACTACTAGGCCTAATTGGGCTGTGTATGTATATAATTGGACTTCAAATTGACTCAACATTTGGGCTGCATTTTATCTTGCTCCATGCTGATCCAGATGATGTCAGTGTTCACGTTGAATATATGGCCACATCAAATCTGTCGGCTGGTGAGTGCTCTGAATGTGGATGAACAAAAACCGAGAAAAAACAACAAGATTAAAATCACCATGGTCTCCAAACAGATATGAGCATATGTGACTTTAGTAAAAAGAATAGATAATATAATACTTAATTGTATGGTGGACGTAATTTACTCTAGATAATATACACAGTGTTTAACAAACAATCTGTTTTTCAGGCATATGGTTCAATCTATAACGTATGTGCAATCTGATTCATTTGTTTACATTCGATGATTTAGTAGCTACACATATCCAGTTTGGTGACCATGATAAAGTGGCAGGACTATCCATGTGCTATTTATTTTCCCTGCAAAAGAATTGCATCAAAAGCATTAAGATGGCCACATCACTGCAGGTTTCACATCAGTGTTGGTTTATAAGAACTGGCAGTGATGTCAACCCCCCATCACTGCCGGTATGCCACTGTCGATTCAAAATCCGGCAGTGAAGGGGGTTTTTGAACCGACAGTGATGTCAAGATCTAGGGTAGTGTTGTATATATGCTCCTGTGGAATATGGACTTTGGTACTCTAATTTAGGATCATCAACTACCTTCTGCTACCAGACATTATTCACACTGTGACTAGCAATTTTCTTTGGTGCAAACTATGATCGTTTAATATAGACAAGTGAATTATGAACTATTCACAGATTAAATCAAACATCTAATGCAACACTGGCAGGAACTGAAAACAAATACAAATGAAAATGAATTATTCCAATAGTATTGCAGGCATAAGATGGCCACCAATATATATAGTGTTGTTGGTGTTACAAGAAATTAAAGAAAAAAGAAAATGCCAGCTCACCAACAATCAGTAGACTAGAGGAACCAGGACACTATGGAATGATGAGGCTGAAACATGGTTTCACTATTGAATAGGAGGCAAAAAGGAAGTCCCAATTTGATATTCTTGAACTCAAGGAACAAAACATTACAATAGCACAATCCATTGGTAGGTGTGGCAGCTATAGCCAACTCCACGAACACTTTCTGGTCATGTTCGAAAATCTTTGCCATAGTTATGTATGCCTAGAAATAACTGTTGAAAGACAATATGGGCCTCCAATGTCGATTCTGGGTGTGTTGTTTGATCCAGTTGAGAATCAATATGTATTAATTGATTAACCTGCGTTGTTATTCGACTAAAACCTTAAGATGTATAAGTTATAATACTTGGCCCAATTAAAAGGTTTCTATTATTGTTATAATATTTTAGGCCGAGTAAGTGATTCCATGAGTCAGTACGAAGGTAATCAACTCCAGCCTCTGATTCAATATAGAAACCGGTGACTAGAGATGAAGATACCATTGCGAGAAGTAGCTGCATATATAGCCATCCAGTATCATACCAACGGATATAAGTCAGTAAAACCTATTCTGGTGGTCGAATTGCCCCAGGCCAGCACGATAACCACCAATCCAGACTCATCTCTCATAGCCGACACCTAGATTAGCTAAAGCAGATAGTAGGCACCATAACAACATAGCATTGCATGTGTGTTGTCAATGTCTCTTGATTAACGAATAGCTTCGTGTGTTGTTGTTGTTGTCGGCTTCGGGCTCTCTGCGGGTGGCAACATGTAGCACCCGGTTTTAAGAACAAAATCAGATACGCACCATATGTGAGCCCAGGAAGTCAAATCTCACATATAGCCACAAATAAGGGTAATCTCAATAGACAATGATCAATATATAACATACTTAGTATAAATGATATAACCTTTGACAGCAAACAGCGGAAAGACAACTCCGATCTTCGGGTGAAGACTCCAATCCACAGGGATAACTGACTGGTTGATCACAAGCCTAACTCCTTCAAACTAGCAATCTGGTACCCATTTGGGATTTTTTCCAAAGATTTAAAAAGTAAAGCAAGCGTAAGTACATGTCGTACTCAACAAATATAGCGTGGGGTTCATGAGGCTCAAAAGGCTGACACTGGTTTGACTGCAATTAGCTTTTAACGAGTCATCTTTTAGCAATAGGGTGGCAACAAGTTTATTCATATGCCCATATAAACACATGATCAGGTAAACATGAATAATGAATAGCATAAACAGTAATCATTAGTGAGCATCTTCAACATCAGTATCATTGTGTTCATCATCTATTCCGTAAGGGTTTCAAGGACGCTCATGACCGTAAGCACGGCTGATATACCAGTTTTACACTCTGCAGAGGTCGTACACTTTTACTGTGAGTCGTGATTTACCCTTTCACCCGAGATGATCAGCCTCTTGACCCACTACCAAGGAAGGTCGGCAGGGTTCACTATGAAGCCTTTCAAAGGTTTGTCTAACAAATTAGGGCTATTAGATTCACTCGGCAAACAAATGTAGAGCCCCCTTCCCGATGGCACAATGACGCGCAGCCTATAGACAAAGGCACAGAGGCCGCACTATATCCGATTCGGCAAGCCATTCTTACGCCAATAAAGGTAACTACTAACAAGCTAGAAAAAGGTCCTCATACTGAGCTAAAGCCAGAGCCATGTAGCCCTCACAGCTGTATTGTAAGTTCCAGATGATCACTTACAGTTGAGTCCTTAGGGAGAGGAATCTAGAGCACCATAAAAATAGCCCAATGCTCTAGCCCCCTTGTTCCATATTGCTAAAAAGGATCTTTTAGTGTTTATTGCATATACCATTACTCAAGTTACAAGGTCATGGTCTTTAATTGAGCGCTAGCATCATATTACCCAATGCAATACCCCATAGGTATCAAGGTACAAGGTAACAAGGTACTAGGAAATCATTAGTGGTAACCAAGGTAGACACATTCAGTATGAATTAAATGATTAAAGGTGTATAGGACAACAAGGACGATCCCATGCTATACTTGCCTTAAAACTCTAATCCTTCTTCAAGTCAAAAACTTGAAAGAAACTCCTTCTTGATCAACACGTAAAGCTCACCGATTAGATAAGATCATAAAGCACCACACAAGCATCTATGCAATCATACATGAAACAAACAATAGGAATAAATTAGAATAGTACACCAAACATAAAATCAAGATGTGAAGTTTGTAAAACGAATCTACGTCTCGCTACGAACACACAGACGCTAAAAACACTCTAATAGGAGCTATAACGAAAAAGTTATGAACTAAACAAGATTTCCTTTAATAAAATAATAGATTAAATTTAACCTCAAATTTCAAAAGTTGAAAATATATTTAATAGTATGATAAACTTGTAGATTACGCAATTACGAATCTAACGCAACTTGAACAGGTCAAATCGGAGTTAAAACGGAGAAGATATGGCCTAATGAAGATAGTGGCAAGTTTGTAAATAGATGGAACTTGATTTTTGAAATAAAATAAATCAAATTCTGATTTTAAAACGACGGAGGGACTGCGGGTAGAAATAAGAAGAAGGGCAGGGGCTCTTAAGAAAACATGCAGGGATGGCGGGCGGAATTTACAGGAAGCTGGGGTTCTCTTTAGAAAAATTGCCGGCGAAGGGGTATCTTCTATTTGGGATCGTCCAATCCAAATTGGACGGCTAGGAACGGTTGGATGAGATGTGTCGGCCGGAACAGGAAAGGCGACGCGGTGGCTACCATAGCCGATGGCGAGGAGCTCACCGGCGTGCACGGGGAAGCGCCTACGGGACATGTTACGACACGGGCAAGGCACCGGGAGAGAGAACGGAGCACGGTGAACTCACCTAGGGTGTTCCTGATGGCGGGGAGAGCACTGAGACGATGTACGGCTCGTTGTGGCGAACGGTCTTTTCCGGGGAGCCACAACAAAGCCCTGTGAGCAACCGAGACCAAGAGAGAGTAAGGGGAGGGCTCGGCAGCTTCATCACCATGTCACAAAGCTCGGCAAACGATTTTGGAGACACGTGCGGTCGTGGTCTGCGTCAATGGCGGCGGTGGCAAGTTTGTCTTCGCGGTGAGATCCAGACGGCAACAGGGAGGGCGAGGCTAGGGCTCTGGGGTGACACAGATGGGAAACGGGGATGCGGCCGGTGCCTTGGGTTTTTATAGGGGCGCTGGGCGTGGGGAGCACGCCGTATCTCGGAGGATTCTGGATCAGTCCAAAAGGGAGAGAGAGTCCGGCTAGGATGGAGGAAGGAGATGGGGCTGACGGCTAGGTCCCACTTATCAACGAGCGAGGACGTGGGGCCACACTGGCAGTGAGACAGATGAAGGAGGGCCTGCTCGGGCGAGCTAGGCTCTCCACCTAGGCTGAATGTGACTTGGGCTCCGGCATATGGGAAAGAGGGAGCGCGCTTGTTGTAATACGGCTTCGGCGGGTGACTGTAGGACACGTGGACGCCTAAGAGGGGGGGGGGTGAATTAGGCAACTCAAAATTCTAACTCCAAACTATGGCCTCTTTTTCTACCTCTAGCAAAACCTATGAAAAAGATAATCTATCTAGATGTGCAACAACGGTTTTGCTAGTGTGTTGCTATCTCTACCGCAAATGATAATAAAATGATCAATGTAAATGCGGAAGCTTAAAGAGCAAGGTAGAGATATGCAAACTCCCGTCGACGACTCCGGTATTTTTACCGAGGTATCGAGAAGCGTGCAAGCTTCCCCCTAGTCCTCGTTGGAGCCCCTCGCAAGGAATCCCTCGCAAGGGCCAAGCTCCCGGTCGGGTAACTCCGTGGATAGCCTCGGGCCTTCCCCACGCGCAAGTGGGTCTCCGATGTGCCTTCTGGCAAGCCTCACCCGGATGCTCCCCGCCGTCTTCACTATCAAGCTTTCGGCCGAAACGCCGCGGGCCTTGTTCCCTTCGGTACACGGTGGCGGCCGCACCACAAACACGGTTGGTGCGATCTCGCAAGACTTCAAGCCCCTCCGATGTACAACTCTTGTGCTCGCAAGCATGGGGTGGCAAGAGGTATGCAAACCTCACTAAACACTAGGCATACACCTAGAGCAAGCGCATAAGCGGTGGTCTAATCAACCTAAGCACTTCGCAAAGCACCTACGCTAATCACCTCATGAAACACTAAGCACTTAGCAAGTGGAGATCACTAAAATGGTGTATCAACACCCTTGGTATGTTTCCTCAGCTCCACACTCCTCAAATGGCCGGTTGGGGGTTGTATTTATAAGCCCCACTGAGAAAGTAGCCGTTGGGGTCGAACTCCCGCAATTCTGCTACTGACCGGACGCTGAGATCGTCCTGACCGGACGCGTCCGGTCGTCCCGACCGTTGCAGCCGCGAACTACCGATCGGACGCTGCCAGCGTCCTGTCGCCTGCCACCGGACGCATCCGGTCATAGTTTCGCGCGCTTGGAACCTCTCTGTACTCGATCGGACGCTGATGCCCTGCGTCCGGTCGGTTGCCACCAGCGTCCGATCCAGCGTCCGGTCGCCTGTCTGCCGAGCCACCGGTCCAGCGTCCGGTCCAGCGTCCGGTCGCCTCTACAAGCTCATTTCTTCGCGATCTTGTGTACGGCTTGGTTCCCATCTTCATGCTTGGACTTTGCTTGATATCTTGGGTCTTCTCTTGTGCTTCTAATGTCTTGCTTGAGGTGTTGATCATCGGATCATCACGTCGCCTTCGTCCAAGTCACGTCTTGCACCCTATTGGACTACAAAACAAACACTTGCAAATTCATTAGTCCAATTTGGTTGTGTTGGTCATCAAACACCAAAATCCAAAGTAAATGGGCCAAGTGTCCATTTTCCTTACAATCTCCCCCTTTTTGGTGATTGATGCCAACACGACCAAAGCAAGCAAATAAAAAAAATTAATTTAAAAACTATCTACTTGCTAGGATGCAATGCAAGGGGCAAGGTTTTATGATGCTAAGAGATACTACATGAAAGACTATGATACCAATTGAAGACCTAGCTTGCCCTTGCAAATGTCCCCATGTGGCATTATGGATTAAAGTCTTGCTTCTTATAAATTCTCCTCATTACTTAGACTTAATCCATAATCCACTATCCTCCCTTTCTCGGACCATTACCATTTGTAGACATTAACTTAATGCTTGCCTTTGGTCCTCCAAATTCTCCCCCTTTGGCAT
This sequence comes from Miscanthus floridulus, assembly GCF_019320115.1. NCBI lineage: Eukaryota > Viridiplantae > Streptophyta > Magnoliopsida > Poales > Poaceae > Miscanthus > Miscanthus floridulus. The sequence continues at coordinate 224,027 of NC_089588.1, read as the reverse complement.
CAAACACCGAAAAGAAAGACATTAGTAGCACAAGGGAGGGTCAAACTTTGTGATCCTTTGTATATAGAATTGGATAGATCACAAAATTTGACTCTCACATTATATAGACTAAGCTCCCCCTAATTATATGCATACATATGGTAGAAAGCAAAGCGTATGCATAATTAGCAATTTATTGCACAAGAGAGTTTAATCTATATAATGCATGGAGAAAGCATATAAATATGAAATGAAATCAACATGATGATGCCAATTGAAGAATGATGCTTAACTCCGGGGACTACAATTTCCTTACAATGAGACTACTACACATGTGATAGGTTTGAAAAATTGATATCATTTGAAAAAGAGTTAGTCTCAAAGCATCCAAGTTGTAGAAATACTCCCCCTAAATATGTGCACACAAATATAGAATACATTGTAGAAATCATGCACATTGATTTTAGAATTAAAAATACCACTTGAAAGATGACATCTCATGAATGTGAGAATCATTTTCAAAAAGATATCCGGAAGAGATTATCTACAATTTGGACTTTGGCACATATTAGATGAACAAAAGTAAGACAAGCTATGTGCCGTGCTTGTAAGCAATTTTAAACCATGTAGGTTTGCTCCAAGGGTTAAAAAATGAGACCGAGCAATCCTACCATAAGATATACCTAGTGTATGCATGATAAAAGATATAAGCATGCAAAAGCAAACCTAGGCATGAAAAGTAACTAGATGCTTAAAGATACCAATTGTAGGAAAAACTAATTGCAAGATGTACCAATTTAAAAGCAATAACATCTAGTTACCTAACATGGGAAGGGGAATTTGGGTCCATAGTATTCACTAACCTACTTGGCAATGATTTTGTCTATCATGATGCACCCCATGAAATGCACCCATACTTTACCAAGTCTCCAAATTCCCCGAAGTCCATTGGACTTCTCACTTCCCTCTCGGGATCCAAACCTTCTTGGTGCTTTTCATGTTGGAAATGATTTCCTTTGGCACCCAAAAGCGTTTGACCCCATTGTTGGCTTGCTTGTTCACCTTGATGGCCACCACCTTGTCATTTTTCTTCTTCTTCAAGAGATAAGGTGTGGAGGCCTTCTTGTCCACCTTGTTGGTGTAGGTGTTGGAGAGTTTGCTTGTTTGCTTTTTCTCTTTCTTCTTTTCTCCTCCCCCATTCTTCACCTTGCACTCATAGGACTTGTGGCCTTCCTTATGGCACACGTAGCAAACCACGGTTTGTCCTTCATCAAGCTTCTTCACTCCCTTGACGGTGTTATCTTGATGAAGTTGGGTTTGCTTCGCCTTGCCTTTCACTTGAGTCAAGTCCTTGGTGAGGCGAACTACTTCTTGCTTGAGTTTCTCATTCTCCTTTACAACCTCTTGTGTGCATGTATCTACAATCACTTTCTCAACACAAGCTTGGTTGCACAAGGGTGAGTCTAAATATAAATCATTGCAAGAAGTAGAGGCATCCTTTTTAATTATGTCATTTCTTTTAGATGCCTTGGTGGGGGTATTTTTGACGGCCTCAAGATTAGCAACTTTATTTGTTAGCTCATCACAATGTTTGCACATGATTTCCATTTTATCAAGCAAACTTTGATAATCATTTTGTGAGCTAGCTAACTTTTCTTTTAAGTTTTCATTTTTCTTTTCAAGTTGCTTATCATTAATTGTGCATGCACTTGTTGTTGCACTAGCCTCAAGTTGCTCAATTTTAGTAGATAGTTCAACATTGAGATTTGCAAAGTTTTCATATTGTTCAAGCAAATTCTTGTATGCTTCTTGTGAACTACCTAGCTCTTCTTTTAAAGTTTTGAGCTTCTTTTGTTGACTAGTGCAAACTTTAGCATATTTAAGATTTTGTTGCACAATTGTATTGTAAGAAGGCAAATCATCATCACTATCACTCTCACTAGAGGATGAGCTTTTGTTACCTCATGCCATAAGTCACACACGAGAAGAGCTTGATGATGAGTGCTTGTGACCTCGCCTCTTGTGATGGTTTTCTTCTTCACTTGAAGAATCATCCCATGACCTTATTGTTGTGAGGGCTTTGTTCTTGCACGCCTTCTTCTTTGTCTTGGGTGTGGGCTTATTTGGACAAACTTCCACAAAGTGCCCCATCTCGCCGCATCCGTAGCATCCTCTCTTTCTTTGCTCATTTCTTTGATTGGTGAAAATGAGATCTTGAATTTGGATGGGCACACCCTTGACATTGAGCCTTTGGATCATCTTCTCCACCTTGTTGATTAATTTGATTGATTCTTCATCAAGGTCGGAGGTGGAGGAGGAAGATTGATCATCATCACTTGATTCTTGTTCATCATCATCATCATCCTCATCTTCTTCTTTTTCACTTGAGGAGCTTGAGCTTGAGCTTGACTCAACTTTCTTGCCCTTCATCTTTTTCTTTTCGCTACAAGCGCGAGCTTTGCCTTTGCTTGATGAAGATGCTTCTCCTTGACCCATGTTATGTGACATTTCAAATGCCACTAGCTTGCCAATGACAATGCCCAGGGTCATGGTGCTCAAGTTCTCCATGTTGTGAAGGATGGTGATGCTGCTTGCATATTTCTTTTGTGGTAGAACGGAGATGATCTTCCTCACGATGTCCGCATCATCTAGCTTTAATAATCCTATTGAATGGAGCTCATTGATAATTAGATTCAATCAAGAATACATATCACAAACAAGCTCATCATCATTCATAACAAAGGAATCATAATTTTGTTTAGCTAGACAATGTTTTTGCTCACGGACATTACTTGTACCGTCATGGAGCTCTTGAAGTTTTAACCAAATTTCATGTGCCGTATTTAAGGTGAACACTTGGTTAAACACATCCATGCTAAATGATTCAAACAAGCAATTCTTAGCTCTAGCATTAAAATGCATTTCTTTTTCATCACTCTTTGTGGGTTTTTCGGGATTCTTGATGGGTTTCATCCCGTCACGAGTGACTCTCCATACACCTAAATCAACCGCCTCAAGATGGTAAGCCATTCTAGCCTTATAATAGAGGAAGTTAGTGCCGTCCAATTGTGGAGGCCTAGCGGTATCCATCCCAACCACTCTAATTAGCGTCGGCTCAACGGCGGTTAAGCCAAAGGTCCAAATATGAGCCAACCGGCTCTGATACCACTTGTAGGACACGTGGACGCCTAAGAGGGGGGGTGAATTAGGCAACTCAAAATTCTAACTCCAAACTATGGCCTTTTTTTCTACCTCTAGCAAAACCTATGAAAAAGATAATCTATCTAGATGTGCAACAACGGTTTTGCTAGTGTGTTGCTATCTCTACCGCAAATGATAATAAAATGATCAATGTAAATGCGGAAGCTTAAAGAGCAAGGTAGAGATATGCAAACTCCCGTCGACGACTCCGGTATTTTTACCAAGGTATCGAGAAGCACGCAAGCTTCCCCCTAGTCCTCGTTGGAGCCCCTCACAAGGAATCCCTCGCAAGGGCCAAGCTCCCGGTCGGGTAACTCCGTGGATAGCCTCGGGCCTTCCCCACGTGCAAGTGGGTCTCCGATGTGCCTTCCGGCAAGCCTCTCCCGGATGCTCCCCGCCGTCTTCACTATCAAGCTTTCGGCCGAAACGCCGCGGGCCTTGTTCCCTTCGGTACACGGTGGCGGCCGTACCACAAGCACGGTTGGTGCGATCTCGCAAGACTTCAAGCCCCTCCGATGTACAACTCTTGTGCTCGCAAGCACGGGGTGGCAAGAGGTATGCAAACCTCACTAAACACTAGGCATACACCTAGAGCAAGCGCATAAGCGGTGGTCTAATCAACCTAAGCACTTCGCAAAGCACCTACGCTAATCACCTGATGAAACACTAAGCACTTAGCAAGTGGAGATCACTAAAATGGTGTATCAACACCCTTGGTATGTTTCCTCAGCTCCACACTCCTCAAATGGCCGGTTGGGGTTGTATTTATAAGCCCCACTGAGAAAGTAGCCGTTGGGGTCGAACTCCCGCAATTCTGCTACTGACTGGACGCTGAGATCGTCCTGACCGGACGCGTCCGGTCGTCCCGACTGTTGCAGCCGCGAACTACTGATCGGACGCTGCCAGCGTCCGGTCGCCTGCCACCGGACGTGTCTGGTCACAGTTTCGCGCGCTTGGAACCTCTCTATACTCGATCGGACGCTGATGCCCTGCGTCCGGTCGGTTGCCGCCAGCGTCCGGTCCAGCGTCCGGTCGCCTGTCTGCTGAGCCACCGGTCCAGCGTCCGGTCACGCTTCCAGCATCCGGTCCAGCGTCCGGTCGCCTCTACAAGCTCGTTTCTTCACGATCTTGCGTACGACTTGGTTCCCATCTTCATGCTTGGACTTTGCTTGATATCTTGGGTCTTCTCTTGTGCTTCTAATGTCTTGCTTGAGGTGTTGATCATCGGATCATCACGTCGCCTTCGTCCAAGTCTTGTCTTGCACCCTATTGGACTACAAAACAAACACTTGCAAATTCATTAGTCCAATTTGGTTGTGTTGGTCATCAAACACCAAAATCCAAAGTAAATGGGCCAAGTATCCATTTTCCTTACAGTGACGAAGGCCCCCGACCGCAAGGTGTCGCCAAGGCGTCTTCGACCGTCTTAGGGTGGAGACCTAGCGCTTACTAAAGGAACTTTCCTGGCTATGCTCGTAGGGCACTACACGAGGCTCGGTGGGCTTGTCGCGAATTCCGCCCAGGCCGGGCGCTAAGACCTCCGACCTATGCCCAGGCAGACGTCGCCCCGCTTCGGCTCACGGGCGCCTCCGGCGATGAGGGCGGAGGCCGCCTTACCTCTGAACTAACCAAACAAACAATCTTGCCTAAGTGCGTGCAGGTACTCAAACGCAGGCTCCCGTGGTCCACGCGAGCGCGCTAGCATGGCCCCCGCACGGTTGGGCGGAGACCCACGGTTGACGTCTCCGACCGGACCGGCGGAGATCCGCCAAGGCGACGGCGCACCCCCGATGATGCAAGCCAGCGTCGGGAACCACGGCCCCCGCGCGGCCGGGTGGAGACATACGGATGATGTCTCCGACCGGACCGGCGGAGACCCGCCAAGGCGATGGCGCGCCCCCGAAGACGGAGGACAGCATCGGGAACCCGGGCCTTTGGGCCGAGGATCGAGGCACGGTGGGCCGGCCACTTATGGAGGCCGTTACTTGGAGACGGTGTGGCAGAATTGCCCCGCAAACAAGAGACTAGTGGCGGAAGATTCCAGGAATGTACTATAGCAGTTGAGGGGCATTGTAATAAATTCTGTCGGGAAGTAGTTGAGCCCTATAAATAGGGAACACTTGTAACCGTGCGGATGGATGGTGAATGAATTAATGAAACCCTAGTTTCTCGTGCCAGCTTCCCACAAGTTCACCTGTCGTGCCTATCCCGAGCCTCCGCCCGAGGGCGAGTCCTGGCGGGCGGAGGCCCCTGTCTCCCTCACTCTGTCCAGAACCTCTAGTTCCAACATTGGCGCCCATCGTGGTTTGGCCAAGACAAACCAACGATGGCAGGGAAAAGAAAAACCACCACCAGAGCAGCAACGACCATGGGTCAGAGAGGAAGGCCTAGGCGCACCACCCGTAGCACCTACGCAACCTCGCCAGTGGAGGATGGCACCAGAGCAGATGCCCAGGGTCAACAACCGGACCCCCAACATCTAGAGATCCAAGATCCGAAGGCCCAACCAAACTCAGGTACAACACTCGAGCAAGAACTGCAACAGCTGCAAGCACAGTTGCAAAGAGCGCAACAAGAGAGGGACAGAATGACGGCAGCATTTGCAGCTAATCAGCAAGCCACTCAAGAGTCAGCACAAGCAGCAGAAATAAGGCAGCAGTTGGCAGTCCTACATGCTGAGATGCTAAGTATGCAGCATGCAGTACTAGCGTCAACCTCCGCGATCCCAGCCTCCGCAGCAACACCAACCGCAAGCATACCTCTGCCAGTGACCAGCCCAACCACGACGCCATCTCAGGCGATGCGGAGGCCTATCGACCCCAAGTCCCCACTCTCTGAAGGCATACAACAATCGCCATGGCCAGCGGCGTACAAGCCAATCACACTACCAAAGTTCAATGAAAAGACAGACCCCCATCAGTTCATTATGAGTTACGAGGCAACAGTAGCCTCCACCGGCGGAGACGACGCCATCCTAGCAAAGTCATTTGTTATTGCTGCCGAAGGTGACACGTTGGCTTGGTATTCCATGCTCAAACCCAGCACAGTCTATTCCTGGGAAAATCTCCGGGACAAGATATTGGCAAACTTCAAGGGGCTAGCAGCTCAGTCGCTGACATCCACAGATCTGTTCCAATGCAAACAAATGCAGGGAGAGACACTACATGACTACTTTCGAAAATTCGTGCAACTAAAGGCGAAGGCACCAGATGTCCCAGAAGAAATCGCAATTGAAGCAGCGATCAAAGGGCTCCGAATCGGGCCGTTCGCAGCACACCTAGCAAGAAAGAAACCAACTTCCATACAACAGTTGTACGATGAGTTCGAGAAGTACTGCAGATCAGACAATGACCTCCAAAAAAGGCTAGAGGAGCAGGGTCAAAACAGACAGCAAAACAACAGCAAAAACTCATAGAAGAGCTATGCGAACCAGAACGCGTCAAATCAGAAACCAGGCCAATGGCAGGTGCTCAGCATTGAGGGTCAACCTCACCCTGAACAAGGGCAACTGCCAGGGCCAGCAGGGCCAGAGACCCAGACCAGGAACCAAGGTAGGCAAGGCTACCAAGGCAAAAACTGGAACAAAAACCACAACCACAAACAACGCAGGCCATATTGCGTTTTTCACGGCGAAAGCACAGGGCACAGCACCAAAGATTGTTCGGAGACAAAGGAGACACAGGAAAGAATGAAGAACAAGCAGACTGCCCAACCTCTGGCACAACAGAATGCAAGAGAGGTCAACACCACCTACACAACTGGCCACCAGCAGTACTGCCCGATGTACCCAGCGCTAAACGCAAACCAAATACATCCCTCCACACGGGCCTCCGCCTATTACCCAGAATTCCTACCAGCATGGCAGTCAGCGCCCTCGCAGCAGCCCCCGGAGGGCAACTATAGGTCAGAGGCAAGCCTAACCTACATAAACCCAAAAACTCCCCACATAACCTACCTCGAAACAAACCAACCACCACAAAACCAAGGCAGGTTCGAGTATCCGCCGCAACAGCAGCAAATGCAACAACTACCTCTGCCACCACCTCACAACCAACCCCAGCCAAGTAGAGAAAGAATACACAGCAAGAGAGCCAGAACTCATCAAATACCTATCCGTTGTCAGAAATTTGGAGCGGAGATTCGAGGGCTTCACCCTGAAGCACATACCAAGAGCAGAAAATGCAGAGGCAGATGAATTGGCAAAGGCTGTGGCAAACAACCTGCCACTGCCACCAAACACTTTTTACCAGATCTTGAAGTCTCCGGCAACTGCGGAGACACCTAAGGCACCAAAGGCAATACTACACCTGCAAAATGAAGATTGGAGAAAGACGATAATAGAATTCCTAGAAGGCAAAACCAGCGAAGAAGATGAAGCAAAAGCAGCAAGAATATAGGCCAGAGCAAGGAATTACACAATCTTAGATGGTGTACTGTACAAGAAAGGAGTAGTCCAGCCTCTCCTCAAGTGCATATCGCAGAGTGAAGGCATATAGTTGCTTCAAGAAATACACTCGGAAATTTGCGGGTCACACATAGGCTCAAGAGCATTATCAGCAAAGGCAATAAGGCAAGGCTTTTATTGGCCAACACACATACAAGACGCAGAGCAAACAGTCAGAACATGCAAAGCATGCCAAACATTCTCTCCAGGGCAGTCAAAACCATCGTCAAAGACCCAGCTTATACCTCCGACATGGCCGCTGCAAAGGTGGGGTATGGACCTGGTCGGCCCATTACCGCCATCCCAAGGAGGAAACAGATTCGCAGTAGTAGCAGTGGAATATTTCACAAGATGGATAGAGGCAAAGGCGCTGGCGAAGATAACCTCAGAAACTATCAGAAATTTCTTCTGGCAAAACATCATTTGCAGATTCGGTGTACCGAGGATTTTGACAGTAGACAATGGAAAACAATTCGATTCAGAGAACTTCAAAGAATTCTGCAAAAGCATAGGGACAAAACTAGCCTTCGCCTCAGTATACCACCTAGAGTCCAATGGTGCTGTGGAAAGAGCAAACATAATAGTGTTTTCAGCAATGTCAAAAACATTGCTGGGCCTACGCAAAGGAAAATGGGTAGATGAATTACCTAGAGTTATTTGGTCACACAATACATCCGTCTCAAGAACAACAGGATTCACACCATTCAAACTGCTCTATGGAGACGAGGCCATGATGCCAGAAGAAATAAAGCATGAAAACCTCCGCACAACGAGTCAGCTGATGTTGCAAGATGAAGAATATGCAAAAGAAACAATAGAAGCAACAAGACTGGAAGCAGTCGAAAACATTGCAAAATATCAGTCCTAAACCAAAAAGTGGAGAGACTCCCAGGTGGTAAGGAAAGACATAAAACACGAAGACCTCGTACTCAGAAGAAAACCCAACGCACAACTTGTTGGCAAGTTGCAACCGAAATGGGAAGGCCCATACACAGCAACGGCAGCAGGCCGACCTCGCTCTTTCCACTTGACCGACAGTGAAGGTGTCACGACAACCCACACATGGAATATTGACAGCCTTCGCAGATACTACATCTAGGCAATGTACCAAAAGGGCAACCTCTGTAAAATATAAGCGGAGGCCCCTCCATCTATTTACCTTTAAGTTTTTTTTACTTCAATCAAAACAAAATGTAAAAGAGCCTGCACTCTTTTCCTCACAGGGGAACTCCACGCGGAGGTGAGGTTTTAACGAGGCAGGCTCAATGTAAAAATCCTCTACAAGTATAAAGAGGTAATTCCCCAAAAGAACGCTCCAAAAACACAAAACCGAAAGCGGCCAGCTCTAGCGCCGTAATATTCGGTAAACAAAAAGTACAGGTCCTTTCAAAGCGCCAGCCATAGGCACGGGCAATTTGAAACGACCTCTATGGCCAAACAGGCCTTCGACCTTGACAAAGACCTGTCCAAAGTCAGGCATCAAGGCAGCAAAAAATGGCCAAACAGGCCTTCGACCTTGACAAAGACCTGTCCAAAGTCAGGCATCAAGGCAAAAAATTTTTGGCCAAACAGGCCTCCGACCCTTGACGAAGACCTGAACAACGTCAGGCAGCAAGGTCAAAAAAAATTGGCCAAACAGGCCTCCGACCCTTGACGAAGACCTGAACAAAGTCAGGCAGCAAGGTCAAAAAAAAATTTGGCCAAACAGGCCCTCCGACCCTCGACGAAGACCTGAACAAATTCAGGCGCCAAGGAAAAAACAACCTCGGGAAAATAGGCCTCCGACCTTAACAAAAAAAAACACCCCTAGCATCAGGGGCAACAAATTTGTGGTGCTAGCGCTAGGAAGAAGGTCTCTGCAATCGAAAACAGGAAAAATAGAAAGTGCCTGACTAAACACTGCCACCACTGCGGCGCCAGGCCTCTTTACTTCAAAAGATCTCAAGGGGAATGAATAATACAAGCAAGATACAGGCTATTAAAGCCAAGATACGTTCCAACTAACAACGTACAAAAATGTTAACACCCGAAAGCCACCACCCCACTATAAAAACGGACTCCCCCCATGCCCTTAAAAACTCAGTCGGCATAGGGCGCAAAGGCGCAAGGGGGGAGCGAGGCATAGCACAGGCAAAAGCCACAGCGACAGCCATGGAGGAAGGGGTCTCCTTAGATATCCAAGTCGGCCGTAGATATTGTACGAAAACTCATAAAATCGGAGGCAATAGTAGACAGTCGGAGGCAGTGGGGAAAGAGATAGGACCTACGGCACGGTGATGAACAGCAAAGGCCTACGGAAGAAAGGGGATATCGCATGAAATCTCGTAACATCCCCCTGATGCCGGAGACCTAACCTGCCATCTCCAAAGATCAACCATGTCCCACGGGTGTGCAGCGTCGGAGACCCATACCTCTAGATAGCTAAAACACCCAGTCGGAGGAGCCTACGTAAAAAAAAACAACAACAACAGCTCAGGTCAGAGGGCAGATCAGCAACAGGCAGTAACAACAGGCCAAACGATTATCAAAATAAAAGCATTCTATACTCACTCGGACTCGGCGCCGTCAGCCCCGACTACCCTGGACCAAACCTAGCGCCGGCAGCGGCTGCTCGCTCCTCCGGGGTGAGGAGTCCAGCCATGACATCACCTGCAAAGCAACAGATACACAATATTAGCACTTAGCACAATACGTAAAGAAATGAACCGGGCGAAGACAGTAAACACAAAAGGTGCACCAAACAGACTTACTCATAAAAAGCCCAGGTTGGGTGGCTTGCCACGCCCCCTGGGCAGAAGTCTCCGCCATATCGTGTGGCGAAGGCCCAAAGGGCCGGATCTCCTCAGCCAGCGGCCTGGCGGGCGGAGGACTCGAAGAAGGCCGAGCCACCGGGGACTGCTCAGCAAGCACGGCCTCCGGCCGCCTGACGTCGGCCGTCGGCACGGGCGAAGGCGCGACAACGGTAGGGGACGAAAGAGCGTGCCGCAGGACGGCCTCCGTGCCCTCTTTAGAGCTTGAGCATAGCCCGCCGAGAATGTCAGGCATGGGCTCGATGGCGCTACCTTCCAGCTGTTCGCCGACGCTCATAGCACCATGCGAGGAGCGCGCCGGGGCAGCGCTGGCTTTTGGACACCCAGCACCGCTCACAGCTCTGCTACGGGAGAGCCGCGATCCGATCCGCTCACAACATGCGCGTCCGCTGACGGGACGGAAGAACTCTCAACGTCTTCACTGCCGGCGGAGGCAACGCCCGCACTACCGGCAGAAGACATGGCCGGCGCGATCAATGGAGCACCGCTCTTCTTCTTTTTCGTGGACACCCGAGCAACAACGGCGCCCTTCCTCTTCTTAGACTTGGCCTCCGCCGTAACATTCTTCGCGAAGGCCTACTTCTTCTTCTTCTCAATCGAAGCCAGGACCTCACCGGGAACCTTGCGCTCCCGGTAGACGATCCCGACCTCCTCAAAAACTCAATTGAGCCACAGCATGGTGCCTGCCACGGCCATCCGAGACGTGTACTCACGCTCGGAAATCTTGCCAACCAACCCTACGGTGGCTTCCTCAACCTCGGAGACAAAACTGTCCTCTGTCACCCCCTCCCCCAAAGACTGGCCGAAGCAGGGGAACGGAATCCCGGCCTCCGGTCCAAAAACGGGAACCTTCACCTGTTCCAGCCAAAAGGCTGGGTTGTTTTTGCTCAGGGGCCAGTAGTTGGAGGCCATAATCTCCTCCACCAGGTCGCGGCCACTGGAGTAGCGGCACGCTGCCGCAAAAGCCTGATCACAAGCCTCCCTCGTCGGAGACACCTCCTCCGGCGGATCCACGCGCGTGAGCGACGCCATCTCCTCCATCCTTGAAGTCAATGGATACTCCAAGAAATCCGCGCCATCCTCGGTAGTGCTACAGACCCCATAGGTCTTCACGTAGAACCATTGCTCAAGCCAGCCGTGGTCCCACTTGCCCTTCTGGCAGAAAGAGATCTCCAGGCGGTCCGCGCCTTGGTTCCTCTTAGACATAAAGGTGCAACTACCGTACTGGTAGGTTACCTCCACCTCCTTGCCCTCTCGCACCTCCTTCTTCTTCTTCGGCTGCTTCTACAGCTCGTAGTACGCGCAGAAGGTATCCACATCTGGCTCGGCACCGTAAGAAATGCACGCCCAGCAAAATTTGCTAAGCGTGAGGAAGGTAGTAGGAGTCAGATGATGGAGCTGGACATTGAAGGTCTCCAACACCCGGCGAAGGAAGGGGATGTAAGGAAGGCGGAGGCCGCAGGTGAAGAAGTCCCGAAAGACCACCGCATATCCCTCCTCCGGTTCCGGAACAGTCTGGCCCGGTGGAGGGATTTTTACCCTGGAAGAAGGAAAACATGACTCCTTCAACATCTCCACGATTGCCTCTTCAGTAATAGAGGAGGGGCCGAAATCCCAAGACTTTATCGCCATATCTCTAGAATCCGTGGCGATCAGGTCTTCGATAGACGCAGAGACACTTCCCAAATCCTCCTCCACCAGCTTTTCAAACTCCAACGCGGAGGCAGAGGCAAGCATGCACTCCTCAAAGCGCGCACCCCAGCCGATGGCCCTAACGCCGAGAAGGTGGCGGTAGGGTCCAAAAAAGGCGGGCCGGCGAGTTTGGGTGGAGGCGGAAAGGAAAGCCACCACGACAGTAGCCTAAGCACGAGACGCAAGTAGAAGGATAGAACGCGCGAGGGCAGCGAAAGGCGAAAGCGAAGAGAGCAGAGAGCAATTTCTCAAATGCAATGAAAGTGAATGAGCAATGCGGGGGGGGACCCCGCCACCAACAACACCCTTATATAGGCGGCGGGCAGGCGGTCCGGCTCCTGCCATACAATGGTCACCTCCGGAAAATTCGCCTGCCGCACAACGGTCATCTCCAAAAAAGTCGCATGGTATGCAACGGAAACTGACACGGCATAAACGGCCGCGCCGTAGGACAATGGCTAGATTTGCTTCCCAACGGCTACTCTCAATGAGACCAGCGGCCACGCTAGAGCGGGCCAGGGGGGAAGTAGCGGGGCCTCGCTCGAAGATGCCAATGAATATGGCCTCTGCCCCCGCGGACGCCTTTGGCCAAGGCGTTTTGAGCTCACAGCACGCTCCAGCGAACCATGGTCTCAAAAGGGGGGAACTGTTGTAACACGGCTTCGGCGGATGACGAAGGCCCCCGACAGCAAGGTGTCACCAAGGCGTCTTCGACCGTCTTAGGGTGGAGACCTGGCGCTTACTAAAGGAACTTTCCTGGCTATGCTCGTAGGGCACTACACGAGGCTCGGCGGGCTTGTCGCGAATTCCGCCTAGGCCAGGCGCTGAGACCTCCGACCTATGCCTAGGCGGACGCCGCCCCGCTTCGGCTCACAGGCGCCTTCGGCAATGAGTGCGGAGGCCGCCTTACCTCTGAACTAACCAAACAAACAATCTTGTCTAAGTGTGTGCAGGTACTCAAATGCAGGCGCCCGTGGTCCGCGCGAGCGCGCCAGCATGGCCCCCGCGCGGCCGGGCGGAGACCCATGGTTGACGTCTCCGACCAGACCGACGGAGATCCACCAAGGCGACGGCATGCCCCCGATGACGTAGGCCAGCGTCGGGAACCACGGCCCCCGCGCGGTCGGGCGGAGACATACGGACGATGTCTCCGACCGGACTGGCGGAGACCCGCCAAGGCGACGGCGCGCCCCCGAAGGCCAAGGCCAAGGCGGAGGCCAGCATCGGGAACCCGGGCCTTTGGGCCGAGGATCGAGGCACGGTGGGCCGGCCGCTTATGGAGGCCGTTACTTGGAGACGGTGTGGCAGGATTGCCCCGCAAACAAGAGACCAGGGGCGGAATATTCTAGGAATGTGCTGTAGCAGTTGAGGGGCATTGTAATAAATTCCGTCAGGAAGAAGTTGAGCCCTATAAATAGGGAACACTTGTAACCGTGCGGATGGATGGTGAATGAATTAATGAAACCCTAGTTTCTCATGTCAGCTTCCCACAAGTTCACCTGTCGTGCCTATCCCGAGCCTCCGCCCGAGGGCGACTCCTGGCGGGCGGAGGCCCCTGTCTCCCTCACTCTGTCCGGAACCTCTAGTTCCAACAGCGCTACTGGGCCTGTCCAGCCGAGAGAAATGGAGCAGGTCGGGCTGGCTAGGCCGAAAGGAGGGAGAGGAGAGGGAAAGGATTTTTTTTCTTTTTTCCTTTTCTATTTTGTTTTCAAAACCAAATTCAATTATGAACCAAATACAAATCCAAATATAGTTTCAAATATAATTTTCAATATTTCAAAAACTTTTGGGAGATTTCAAAAACTAAACTCTTGCAAACTTTTGAAAACTCTTTTATTTTCTAATTCTCTTTTTCTTTTCTTTTATTTCAAAGCCATTTTCAAATTCATTTTCAAAAGCAATTTAAACCATTTTGAATTTTAATCAGAACTACTCAACCAAATAAATCAAATGCATCGGCATGTATGCTCAACCATGTTGCTACACCCTATGATGAGTTTTCATATAATGAAAAGTATTCTTTTTCCTATATTTTTTTAGCACAAAATTCATAAATAAATCATTTCAATTCTATTTTCAAAGGAGCAAATTTTAGGGTGTTACACAACACAAACGGTTGCACACAAGCACTCAATGATTAATCCGTGTGTTGTCTGTGCCTGTAACACCCTAAAATTTGAATGATTTTAAAATAGGTGAATTTCATTTATTATGCATTTTTGTGTGTATTTAAATTTAGAAAAAATAATAACCTTATTAAAGTCAAAATCAAATATAAGGTCTACATATATGTTTGTGCATTCAAGCTTATGCATACTTATTTTTGCGATGCTTGAGTTTGATCAAAATTTGCAAAAGGATTTAAATTTGAATTTAAATTGGATTTGAAATTGTGTTTGAGAAAATAGAAATGGAATTCTTTATTTTTCCCCTCCTTCCTCGGTTTTTGGCCCGCAGCCCAGTCTTTCTCCGCAGCAGATGGCCCATTCCCTTCCGTGCCATTACCCGCTTCCCACAGGCCCAGCTCCCTCTCAGCCCAGTTGAGCCGTGCCGCGCAGGCCATGTCCCCGCCTCCCCTCCCGCCCAGTCGCCGACAAGTGGGGCCCACATGTCCGCCGCATCCTCTCCTTCTTCCCTGCTCGAGTCTGCGTCGGTCACAACCGCCGCCGTCGGAGTCCGGTCCACCCACGCCTCCCTGCCTTGCCATGCCTCCCAAGCCACCTGCTCCCTTAAATAGCAGCCGCCGACCGAGCCGCCTCTCCCCGTCCCGTTCAGAGTCGCAACCACCTTGCCGAGACGCCGCGCCACGCAAACCCTAGTGCTGCTGCCATCACTGCCTGCTTCGCCATGCACTGTGCCACCCTCCATCGCTTCTCATCATGGTAAGCTACTTAGCCATGATCTCCGTTCCCTCCTCTACCGCCCAGTGTTTTTCTCGCTTCGAACCGAGGCCCATAGGCCATGTTCCCCGTGTGCCGCTCGTCGCCGTCAATGGCACCGCCGCCAAGCTCGCCGTCGGCCAGCCAGCGTTGTTGCTTCCCCCTCCTTTCTAATCTGGGTCATCCATATTCAATCCAACGGCCCGAGTTAGCCCGTACCCCTTCGCCTATCCCCTTTTGCAAAAGAGCCCCTCCGCTTCATTGAAATCAAACTGCAGTCCAACTGTGTTCAACAGTATTTCAAAAGAGGTCCCTCTTTCTTCTGTTTTCACCCCTGCCTTTTCTTTAAATAGTACCCACAGTCCTTTCCCAGTTTAAAATCAGATTTTATTTATTTTAAATTCAAAAATCAAGTTCCATCTATTTACAAAATTGCCACTATCTTCATTAGGCCATATCTTTTCCGTTTTAACTCCGATTTGACCCGTTCAAGTTGCGTTAGATTCGTAACGACGTAATCTACGTATTAGTGGTATTGTTTAACATGTTTAAATTTTTTTAATAAAATAGTAATTTGATTTATCTATATGTAATTAGTTTTCAATTGAAAGCAGTTAGGGCTTTTCACCTCTGTCTTTTGCAAATAAAATAAGATTAATGTTATATTGGTTTTCTAATACAAATATAATTTGGCTTAAAATAATTTAGATATTTCTCTGAGGTATCTTATATATGTTTTATAATTAAAATAAATAAAGCCTATAGTTTCTTTTCGAAGCAAATCTATCGGTAGATGTATCTTTTTCACCGTAGCTCAGATTAGAGTGCTTTTTTCATGTCTGTGTGTTCGTAGTAACATGTAGAACATCTTTAAAAACTTTTTACTTACTGTTTCATATGTTTGCTGTACTCTAATTTAGTTCTATTGTTTGCTTCATGTATGATTGCATGGATGCTTGTTTGGTGTTCTATGATCATGTCCAGTCAGTGAGCTATACGTGGTGAATCAAGAAATAGATCTTTGAAGGTTTGGACTGCATGAAGAATCTAAGTTTAAGGCAAGTATAGCATGGGATCATCCTTGTTGTCCTATACACCTTTAATCATTTTATTCATGCTGCATGTGTCTACCTTGATTACCACTAAGGATTTCCTAGTACTTTGTTACTTTGTACCTTGATACCTATGGGGTATTGCATTGGGTAGTATGTTGCTAGTGCTCTAACTAAAGCCATGATCTTGTAACTTGACTAATGGAATATGCAATAAACACTAAAAGATATTTTTTAGCAACATGGAATAAGAGGGCCAGAGCATTGGGCTGTTTTTATGGTGCTCTAGATTCCTCTCCCTAAGGACTTATCTGTAAGTGATCATCCGGGACATATAGTATAGCTGTGAGGGCTACATGGCTCTGGCTTTAGCTCAATATGAGGACCTTTTCTAGATTGTTAGAGGTTACCTTTATTGGTGTAAGAATGGCTTCACAGATCGGGTATAGGACAACCTCTGTCCTCTTGTATATAGGCTTCGTGTCATTGTGCCATCGGAAAGGGGGTTTCTACATCTGTTTGTCGAGTGAATCTAATGGCCTTAACTTGTTAGACGAACCTTTGAAAGGCTTCATAGGGAACCCTGCCGACCTTCCTTGGAAGTGGGTCAAGAGATTAGCTACCTCGGGCGAAAGGGTAAATCATGACTCATAGTGAAAGTGTAGAACCTTTGCAGAGTGTAAAACTGGTATATCAGCCGTGCTCACGGTCACGAGCAGCCTTGGAACATTTATGGAATAGATGAACACTGATGATACTGATGATGAAGATGCTCACTAATGATTACTGTTTATGCTATTCATTATTCATGTTTACCTGATTATGTGTTTATATGGGCTTATGAACAAACTTGTTGCCATCTAGTTGCTAAAAGCTGACTTATTAAAAGCCAATCGCAGTGAACCAGTGTCAACCTTTTGAGCCTCATGAACCCCATGTTATATTTGTTGAGTACGACATGTACTTACACTTGTTTTTTTTAAAAATATTTGGATAAAAATCCTGGATGGGTACCAGTTTGCTAGAGTTTTGAGGAATTAGGCTTGTAATCAATCAGTCAGTTGTCCCTGTAGAATTAGAGTCTTCACCCGAAGATCGGAGTTGTCTTTTCGTTGTTCGGTACCTAAGGTTATATTCTTTATACGTAGTACGTTATATATTGAGCATTGCCTATTGATATTACCCTTATTTGTAGTTATATTTGAGATTTGATTTCCTGGGCTCACATATGGTGTGCTACAGTGCCACTCCGTTTTTCTTTTTCTCTATCAATACCAACAAGTAAATTCGCACACCCATGTGAACTAAAAAATTAATTTAGCTTGATGGGCCCAACTGACACAATTTTCTGGTCCTGACAATTTCACTGGATTAGGTTCTACAACATACTTGAAAATTTCAGCAGTCACCCTGGGTTGGTGTATATATTATCTTGCTAAAAATCTCACACGACTTGTCAATGCTATTATACATTTCTTTTTTGCACTTCGGTCAGACATTATATTGAGCAGTGCCAGAAATAGTAGTCCATTGATGGCTCACGTTCAAGTTCAAGGTGGTTAACAGAGTAGTGAAAAAGAAGAAACCTACCCAAGAAGGGTTCCTACAACAGAGGATCCAGTTGTTGGCTTGAACGTGCCTGCCACTGCATGACGATTAGGAAATAGCTAGCCGCAGTAGTAGCTAAAACAGGAACAGAGCAAGCACGTCCAGCTGATTTATGCTCACTCGGGAATTGGCAAACCAGCCAAGCCACTGATGCCAGGGCTCTCCATGCTGAGCCACCAAACGGGTCCTCGCCACTTACGTGTCAAATTGCCACAAACATGGCTTCTCCCAAATTGCGGCTCCCAGTGACACAAAAATCAAGTAAACCAGTGAAAACGGGTTGCGATCAGCAAGATTAGCATGCTCTCATACTATATTGTAGATAAACTAGAGATATTTGGACGATTTCAGGGTCTGGTGCTAGAGGCAAAGAAGTCAGAACGGGAAAAGTTTGTTACTCTTGGTCTCTAGATCCTTCTCGGTGCTTCCTATTATATATCTACTATATTTTACATTCTAGTCCATAATTCTTGTAGTATTTACATCTCTGCATAGTTTATTTTTTTGCAATGGGCAATTGAAATACATATATATACTATGGGTTACTTTAGGATTTTTTCCATAAAAGTACAAGATTGTAATTTTTTAGGAATAGACTATAGATTAAATGACTAATATTGCCAATAAAGGTTATAGTCAAATGAATTTATGACCAGATCATTAAAATTACAACACTCGGCAATGCAACACTGATAGTTGCCTAACTACGATCACCCCGGGAATGCAACACCGCGAGGCTAAGGGTTGTTTGGTAGGTCGTCCTAGCTAGTTTATTAATCTGTTCAAGACGTGGATGCTATACACGTATGTCTACACAAAAGATGCTATGTTTGTCCATATTTGCCATTAGGCTATTATATGAAAATAATGAAAAATGATGCTTGTTGGGTGCTAGGTATACAAGATAGCAAATCTATGCAAAACATGTTGTCCTCCTCTGTAGCACCCGGTCTTAAGAACAAAACCAAATACGCACCATATGTGAGTCTAGAAAGTCAAATATCACATATAGCTACAAATAAGGGTAATATCAAAAGACAATGCTCAATATATAACGTACTTATTATAAAGGATACAACCTTAGACAGCAAACAGTGGAAAGACAACTTCGATCTTCGGGTGAAGACTCCAATTCCACCAGGACAACTGACTGGTTGATCACAAGCCTAACTCCTCCAGACAAGCAATCTGGTACCTATCCGGGATTTTTCCAAAGATTTAAAAAGTAAAGCAAGTGTAAGTACATGTCGTACTCAACAAATATAACATGGGGTTCATGAGGCTCAAAAAGCTGACACTAGTTTAACTGCGATTAGCTTTTATTGGTCACAATTTTAGCATAGGAGTAGCAACAAGTTTATCATAAGCCCATATAAACACATGATCAGGTAAACATGAATAATGAATAGCATAAACAGTAATCATTAATGAGCAACTTCATCATCATTATCATCTGTGTTCATCAGCATTAACCATTAGTGATGATCTATTCCATAAATATTCCAAGGCCGCTCGTGACCGTGAGCACGGCTGATATACCAGTTTTACACTCTGCAGAGGTTGCACACTTTTCATTGTGAGTCGTGATTTACCCTTTCGCCCGAGGTCGCGAGCCTCTTAACCCACTACCAAGGAAAGTCGGCAGGGTTCACTATGAAGCCTTTCAAAGGTTCGTCTAACAAGTTAGGGCCATTAGATTCACTCGACAAACAGATATAGGAACCCCCTGTCGAATGGCACAATTCCATCACGGCTATACACATAATAGTAGAGGCTGTCCTATACCCAATTCATCAAGCCATTCTTACACCATAAAGGTAACCACTAACAAGCTAGAAAAGGTCCTCATACTTGACTAAAGCCAGAGCCTTGTAGCCCTCATAGCTGTACTGTAAGTCTCGGATGATCACTTACAGATAAGTCCTTAGGGAGAGGAATCTAGAGCACCATAATAACGGCCCAATGCTCTAGCCATCTTGAGCCATGTTGCTAAAAACATCTTTTAGTGTTTATTGCATATACCATTAGTCAAGTTACAAGATCATGGTTGTAGTTGAGCACTAGCATCATACTACCCAATGCAATACCCCATAGGTATCAAGGCACAAGGTAACAAAGTACTAGGAAATCCTTAGTGGTAGTCATGGTAGACACATGCAGCATGAATAAATCATTAAAGTGAATAGGACAACAAGGAAGATCCCATGCTATACTTGCCTTAAACTCATATCCTTCTTGAAGTCCAAAACTTCAAAGATCTGCTTCTTGATTCACCACGTATAGCTCACCGACTGGACATAATCATAGAACACCACACAAACATCCATACACATACATGCATAGCATAAAATTACATCTATATTAGAACAGTACACCAAACATATGAAATAGTAAGTAAAAAGGTTTTAAAGATGTTCTACACGTTACTACGAACACACAGACGCGAAAAGGACTCTAATCGAAGTTACGGTGAAAAAGATACATCTAAGATACATTAGAGAAATATCTAAATTGTTTTAAGCCAAATTATATTTGTATTAGAAAACCAATATAAGATTTAGTCTTATTTTGTTTACAAAAGACAGAGGTAAAAAGTCTAAGTTGCTTTTAATTGAAAAAGTAGCTTCATATAGATCAATAAAATTACTATTTTATTCAAAAGCTCTAAACATGCTAAACAGTGTTACTAACACATAGATTACGTCATTACGAACCTAACGTAACTTGAACGGGTCAAATCGGAGTTAAAACGGACAAGATATGGCCTAATGAAAATTGTGACAGTTTTGTAAATAGATGGAACGTGATTTTTGAATTTATAATAAAAAAATCGGATTTTAAACTGAGCCAGGGACTGCGGATACTATTAGTTGAAAGCTCAGGGGTTTTTCCAAAAGGATACATATTTTTAATACAAAAGGATGGAGGATTGATTTCCCAATAACCGGAGGACCTTTTAGGAAAATGATGTGGGGCTGCCGGCGCTGACCAAATCAGCAGTTGCGTGGCGCGCAGCGACTAGTCGGTGGCGGTGGTCCGCGTGCACTATGGCATGGACCAGCGGCGGTGGACTCTGACCACGGTGCGCGGTGGACCGAGGGGGTATGAATTAACGCGATCTAATCTTGAGCGTTGATCGGAACAGGGACGACTGCGGTGGTTTGGGCAAGATTGCCAGCCGGAGCAGAGAGCCTGGCGCGGTGGTCCATGCTCGACGGTGAGGAGCTCGCGGGGAAACAGAAAAAGAGGCTACGGGCCTCGGCTACGCTAAAGAAAGGCATGGGGAGATAGAGGAGAACAAGGCGAACTCACCTTGGCAATCCTCGGCGGCGTGGAGAGGACAGAGGCGACGCATGGCTCAGGATGGCGGACGACGTCGACGGTGGCGCCTAGGGCTGCAGTGCCTGGAGCAATGCGAGGGCGATGGCTGGCGCTTTAGGGTCAGGTGAGGGCGGCGCAACCTAGGGGCGCTATTTATGAGCGGGGTTGGCTTGCGGGTCACGCCATGCGCGGCGTAGCAGAGACGGAGACGAATTCCACGGCGGCGTCGAAGTCCAGCGCAACGACAACTCGAGGTAGCGGATGGCACTGATAGGTGGGCCCGGCGCGTCAGTCGCATAGAGAGGACGCTGCCGCGCGGCTTCGGTTTTGGCTTGGCCGGTGGGAACGGGCCTGCGCCAAGGCGGGGAAGAGGGGAAAGGAGAGACGGGCCGCTGGCTGCGGAGGGAGCAGAGGTAGGCCGAGGGAGAGAGCTGGGCCAGGAGACAGAGTGAAGGGAACCGGGCCACACGAGAGAGAAACAGGCGGGGCCGGCTGCTCGGGCCGAATCCAAGAGAAGGAAAGAAAAACTAGAATCCCCTTTTCTATTTTCTTAAACACCATTTCAAATCCAAATTCAAATATAGCTTCAAACATACTTTTCAAGATGAGAACTTTTGGAAGGTTTCCAAAACTGAACTTTTGCAAACTTTTGAAAACTCTTTTATTTTCCAATTCTCTTTTTCTTTTCTTTTCAGAACCCTTTTCAAACTTATTTCCAAAAGCGATTTGAATTCAGTTTGAATTTTGATTTCAACCACTCATTGCAATAAATCAAATGCATCAGCATGTATGCACATCCATGTTACTACTCCTTATGATGAATTTTAATATAATGAAAAATATTCTTTTTCCTATATTTCATGTGCACAAAAATTCATAAATAAATCTTTTTAATCCTATTTTCAAAAGTACAAATTTTAGGGTGTTACATCCTCCCATGCTTACAATAAAAAAAATATGCAGAGAGATCATCTCAATGGAGTCAAGCAAGTGCTCAGTGCCATGAATGGTATTGAACAGTAATTAACATGCCATGTCTACGACGGTATGACTAGCGCTTGTTCATTCGTCCGTTTGTATCAGCACAGTACAGATGGGCCTGGTAATGATGAGATGGGATGACAAGTATTTCTTGATCTTAACTGTGACACTCCCAAATCGTCCTTGCTGCTGGGCATGGCAGACACAAGCTAGTCCAACCTCGTGCCGATGAGCAAACCTTCATTACATATGGACAAGTAAATGCATAGCAATAGAAGAGCATACCATCAATTGCCAATATATTAGCAGTGATAAGAAAAAGTAAATATTCACCACCAGCTCAATATATATCTGGTAGTAGTCTCTAGTTCCACTTCTATATCAACAAGTTGCCCAAGCAACACTAGCATAGTAGTATTGCCCAAAAGAAAGAGGACATATATGGATAGTTGTAAAGAAAGCTCATGCAAGGTGTATTGGAAATGGAACGCCAAAGGAAAGTGGACACTAGATACTTATTGTGAGGGCCAACTGGAGTGCACTTCAGGGCTTGTCCTCGGACGACATCTCGTGTGCAATGAATGCGGTGTTGTAGCTGTTGTGCTTGACCCTGTATGTCCCCCTCCCATATGTGACTCTGGAGCCTTGCACACAGTGGTGGAGCAAGGAATTCGACATCTTGGTGCAATGTGAACAACAGTAAGAGCTGAACCAACTGATTCAATGATTACCTGATTGCCTGTTGATTGATTAGTGAGTATGGGCTTGCTGCAGTAAAATTAATAAGAACATGATAGGGAAGCTGGCACTGTATCTCTGCGTCCTCCAGCTTCCTTTCAATAAGTCATGCAAAGATTACAACCTACAGCTATAATCCTGCTGGGCTCAAAATTCTAGCACTTGTAACATATACTGCTGAAGGAAATAAGATGACTCGATCTGCAACTTGCAATTGGCGTCAGCTACTTGCGAGTCACCATCTTGTCATGCTAGCATGCTTGGCCTCGTGAGAGTCACTTTAATCGGACATCCAGCCTGCTGTATCTCGACGCAGCAGATCCATGGTTCATGATAACTGAAGCTGGAGCGATCCAACACCGATCAGACGAAGACGAAGAGTCCTATGCAGCATGTGGTGGCAGCCGCCAGCAGGTAATGATAGGCCTAATAATTGGGCTGCATCTAATTGGACTTCAAATAGACAACATTTGGGCTGGATTTAACAGGGCTACACTTGGTGTCTACTTCAAATACTCCATGCCGGCAGACAATCTCAGGGTTCACATTGAAGATACTGTCGGATGCATGGTCACGAGAATCAGCATGTGGGTGGTTCGAATGTGGATGAATAGAGATGGAGAAAACAATGCAAGAAGATCAAAACTAATTATCATGGTCTCAAAACAGATATGAGCATGTGACCTTGCTAAAAGAATATAAAATGTACACAGTACTTAATGTGCAATCCGTTTTGGACTC
This sequence comes from Miscanthus floridulus, assembly GCF_019320115.1. Lineage (NCBI taxonomy): Eukaryota > Viridiplantae > Streptophyta > Magnoliopsida > Poales > Poaceae > Miscanthus > Miscanthus floridulus. Next base: position 200,581 of record NC_089588.1, on the reverse strand, counting down.
ATGTGGTTCAAGCTGACGTCTCTTTAATAATAATAATCTGATTCATTTTTTTTTACATTGCTGCTCTAGTAGCTACGTGTCCAGTTTCATGACCACAATAATTGTGGCACGGCTATATGCTGACCATGCGTGTCCCCCCCCCCCCCCCCCCCCCCAAAAAAAAAGGTGCACCAAAAGCATTAATGTTAGTTTCTTAAAGAGGAGAAGAAAATCAAAAGATGGATCGATTTTTCAATGGAAAAGTTTCATGAGAACCACATAAATAAGATGCATGTGCTGCACTTGACCAAAAACAACTTCAGTAGTAAAACTGACAAAACTGACCACCCACTGGTACCTGTAGCTCAGACAAGCTATGTTGATCCAACATTGTCAATGCAACCATCCAACTTACAGCTCAAAGGCTACAACGCACATGGCACAACAAAACCTACCAACTTGTAAAATATCTTAGTCTTGATCACATCACAGTGCCCAGCTAAGAACCTGCTAGGCATATACGCCAGACAATGAGCTCAGGTGGGAAGAGAGGAGGATTGCAACTTGTCAATGTTACTGTGCTTATAATCCAGCCAAACACTGCACCATTGAGTTGTTGATAAGGAGAGAGTTGAATGAACAGTAAATATGCCTTTAACTCGATGTTTCCGTTCATTTTTCAAGTTTTCCAGTGTCCATGACGTACCACCTTTTTCAGTTCTTCAGACTGCAATAATTCTAGAGTTTGTCTCATGACAAACCATTCTATATTTGATAATGTTTGTGTAAAACTGCCAATATTGATCATACCAAGTAGCTATCATAATATTGATCGTCCTTTTTATTTGTTGTCAAAAATGTTGGTAATTTTCTTATAAAAGTGGCCAAACCTAAGATAGTTCGACTTCTAACAAAAGTAGAACTGCAATATTTCTTGGATGTTGTTGGTAAATGCAGACATGCAGAAATATGAATCTATATATACATCAAGATAGTCTCCTCTCATTCTACAAGTACGTGGAGCGGGCTAAATGGAGTCTCCTGCCAAGTGTATTCACATTTGTGAGTAAGTGGATAGGTACAAAGAAATAAAACAACTGCCAGAAATTTTCAGTGGGAATGCCAAATAAAATTAAAATAAGAAAAAGTAGCACAGGTGCTGGTAAAGTATGACCGCATATATATTGTGTCTTCCTTTGCTTGAACATCTCGTAACAAGTGCAATCCCCAGAAGAATGGACAGGGAAGATGGAGGAGCTGTCCAAATGTTTGGAAGAAACTTTCATTTTATGTTAAGAATAGGAGGTAAAGGGAAATTACACAACAGAGAAAAAAAAGAATTGTAGCACTTCAAACCTCTGTTGCTCCAACTCAGAGCTGCTCTCACTTCTGACCACTTTAGTTCCACGAATAAAGTGTTTGGTAGACCATCTTATGGCTCCAGTTCCAAGCGATGGCAGTGCTCACTGCTAAAAGCATGACTTGGTTGGAGTCAGTCGCTTGGGAGTGCGTGGTGGATGAGTAGATCTCAACTGCCCCAAAACAAGCTTCTCCTCCTTTCAATCATGTTAGCTCAGACACCTTCAAATAAGGATTTCCTCCCATGAATCGAGCTCACCAGACTACACATGTCGAGCTTGGTGGTCCTCCTCCAGGTCTTGCTTTGTCACGTGTCATGGAGAGGAGCGAACCACGGCCCGCGGGAGAGGAGGAAGAGAGGCACACTAGTGTAGGACTAAGCATCAGTCCCAGTTGGGAAACCCCTTCAGTACCGGTTTCCCAACCGGGATTGCGAATCCGGGATTAAAAGGTCCCCCCTTTAGTCCCGTTTCTAGGAAACGAAACTGAAAGTGGACCTTTAGTCCCGGTTGCTATTACCAAACTGGGATTAAATATTTAATCACGGCTAGCAGCTCCAACCAGGACTAGAGGATGACTTTTAGTCCCGGTTTGAGCCACTAACCGGGACTATCCCGCTTGGTTGCTCAAACCGAGACTAGTCCTCTCTTTAGTCCCGGACCCAAATATGGCCGAGACTAAAGCCAAAAATCGATCCAACCGAAACTCTATTCTCTACTAGTGGTAGCGCATCTGGGAACAATGACGGTGGAGGTGGTAGCCTGTCAGACAAGGGGCGCCATCGAACCGGATGGAGAGGGAGTGAATCATGGACAGTGGGGTTTTTTTTGTACTCCCGACTGATAATAGTGTAAAATGTGAGGAGTGGATGGAGCTCTTCCCATGAGAAGATATAGAAATCATCATTTGATAGTGCTCCTCGGCTTCTCACGTGCAGCAGACCAGAGCGAGTGCTGCCAAAGTGGTCCATAAATGGACATGATGCCCAACCAGCTTCTATCAATAAACTCAACATTGTACCACACAAAGCCCACCCGTCCTAGAAACTGCAGCACGCTCTGAACATGAGCCAAATCCCTAATCTGTAGTTCCTTGGAGGCTCGGCAGGTCGGTGCATTTGAAGTTTACCACGCTAGCAGACGATTTCCCAATTTCTGAGGCATCTATTTGCTGCCAGGGGCCCCGGGCCATCCCTGAGGTGGAGAACCAATTGAAGACGATCATTGTGGCTTGGTGAAGCTCCTGCACCTATCCAGCGTGCATCATGGTAGTCAACAGCTGTATGTACACCTTGTGCAATTAATAAAGCATGTTAGTATTCTTGTATTCGCATACTGTTAGTCACACCAGACCAACATAGTTTGGAGTCAAATTATATCATTGTCCGTGTCATCAGTTAGAGTGACTCCAAGTTTATGGGAAAGTTGATGAGGGGTTGATAGTAATTTTTTTATTTTTTCCTCTATTGCACACTATATTTCTGAAATGTTATTTGGAGTTAGCACGTAAATTTTCTCGGCCCATGAGCAATTTAGTCTTTGCACCATTGTCTGCTCACTGAGACGCCTTAGCGCATTGTTCGAGTGATCAGTGTGGCCACATGCTAGGATTCACCTCGCCATACCATGTAATGTGCTCCTGAACGGTTATCTTTGGGCGTTGTTCCTTCCCCTCTCGAGCTCACTGAGACTGCCTTACGGCATTATTCTGTCAGGTCCTTTTTAGTTTCCCAAACACCCATTGTCTATGAAGACACCCTTCGCTCGTCCCTCAGCCGCGATCCTTTTACGGATCGTCGACCTTGGCACCCAAATTCCCAAGGAGTTTTCGTCTTCTCTCTCCTTCACCACATGCTTCTAGCTAGAGTCCTCTATACATGTGATGTGTCAGTCATATCCTAAAGAGGAGTGGAGTGTCCTGATGGCAACCCTGAATAGAAACATAAAATCAATAGAAAAATAAACACCAATGTAAGTGGCACCACTATAGAAGCACATACCACAGTCAGTTCCTGGCTACAGCCAGCACAGATCATTATGGTTTTATTCCCAGCTATTACCTTATCTCTACCACGGAAATGGCAGTAAAAACCTATTGGCTTGCATGAAAAATTCATATACAAATTTTCATGTAAAATTACATGAAGACATAACTTATACCAAAATTATAAAGTTCAATCAGATCCAAAACATTTTAGTTAATATGTTGTTTGAAATGGTTTAACATAAAGATTTTCAATACAAATTCTCATTTATATTACACAATCTCAGATGTACACAAAATCTACATTAAAGTTATAGCACACGACGATACCTATAACATTGTACTCGAAATTTTTTGCACTGAAAATCGTTTATAGTATCGAATATGCAATACAAGGTTCTTAAACATGAAGTTCAAATAGAAACAGTTATATATTCACATGTAGTTGTGTAGCTGAGATGGTTAGATGGCTATGAGAGTTGAGGTTATTGCTTTGAATCTTGAGAAACTCATGTTTTTTTGGGACTATCCATCATGGCTAAGACAACAAAACCCACAGTGAGAACCCTATTATCACCGCTGCTTGTTCCAAAAACCAGCAGTGATGGTTAATTGAGTAGTGATTATACTCTCATCGTTAACCTTTGTGGTATACAAATTATACTATGTTTGGTTCTCTAAGCGCTGCCTAAATTGCCTCTGCACGCACGGTCAAGTGCCCCAGCAACCGCCAACCAGCGAAGCCTTGCCTAATCGCCTCCACCACACGCAGTTGTGCCATCGCCAAGGATGCCAGGAACCTGAGACTGACCTACACTAAGGCGCCACGGATGTTCCTGGCCACACGATGAAGGAGCCCTAGATTGAGGACCTTGAGTTGTTGAAGTTTCCTTTTGCCACATTGAGCCGGTCATCACTTGCCCAATAGTCACAAGTGACAGCGCCTCCGAAGCCCAGCCCTTTTCTGTGTTCCCCTTGTAACCCATATTTGTATTCTGGCCATGCCTTGGTGTTGGCATTCCTGTAAGTGGACTATGTTCTTGTTAGATAATTAGGCATTTTCATGGTCAATTTAATCCAGAAATAAAACATCAGCAGGTTCGTGACGACATATATGTGTATGTGTATATCACTAACAAACGCTACAGCATGCAAGTATGACATACCAATCGATACATTAAGTACGGAAGGTACGGTAATCAGAGAGTTAAGAGTGTACCTAGCGGAGGGTCCCATGCCGAGGGCATCGGAGGCTCCATTCGCACCAGACGTAGTATGTTGCTTGAAGTCATAGACCACAGTCAATGCAGGAAGGTGTTTGCAGTGCAGTCCCACGAGCGATCACCAGGAAGAAGACGTATGCGACGTGGGCGAGCAGTTGTGGAATCGCTCCCCAAAAACCTAATCGCCGCACACCCCGTGCAAGGTTCGCAGGCGGACGAGGGTTCCAGAGGCACCTGCTCTCCCATTGCTTCGTGCACACAGAGGTACGGGACGGGGAAAACCAAAGGGCGGTTGAGATGTGGTCTCTCGGAAGCGAAGGGGAAGATTGGACTGACGGAGGACTTCTACTTTCATGCCTGCGGTGGGGAGGGAGAAAGACATCCGAGGAACTCAGGAGATGGAGACACAAAGAGACGGTAACTGGCGCAATCAACTCGCCTCCACCATAAAAGAGAGAAACTCCCGTAATTATGTGGATTAAGTGGCAAAACCTGGCCACGCCCGCCCGTCCGCCGCCTGCCTGCCACGCCCACGTCCACGCCCATGCCCACGGTGGCGGCAGCAGCGGCGCGCGCGCGTGTTTCACTCCTGTGTCCTTTTCTCAGCTTCACAATTAAGATGGATAATTTCCAACCAACTAAGCTGAGTCAACGTTCAGTCAAAATCCCGTACGGTATTAAACCATACAACGCTTAATGTTACGGACCATAGAGTTTTATTTGATTTATTAAACATTATATGGGCCAAACCCATAATATATCCAACAATCCCCACCAAACTCTACGGTTTGTAACAAAGTAGTCTCAGAACCACATTTCTTTTATATACCAGTGTTTCAATGGAGACTGTTAAGTTGAACATCCATCTAGAGCAATAGTTTCACTCAGTCACAACTCAACAATGGGCTAAGCCTTGAATTGATAGTTTTGTGTGAGGTGAATGTCACTAAAGTCCTTAGCTTATACTAGGCTGCAAAAGGCATCCCCTCTATTTGAAGCATATAAGTCATACTCGAGTGCCTTTCATGAGTATTTAGAGATCACCCAAATCTCATAGACTGTGACCAGCAGTCTGACTCTTATAGGTGTGTTCCTCAAAAGATGTTCTGTAGGACAACATCTTTGCTTTAGCAAGCCACTTGGAAAATAGTAAGGTAAAAACCAACCTGCCTTACAGAAAGGAAAGATATGCATCAGAAATGAGTCTTACTAAGGATCTTTCCTCACAATTTACTACTAGCTTGTTTCGCCATCCTACTTCATGGGATCTCCGATCACATAGAATAGGTTACCAGTATAGTAAATTTCTTGTGGGTCTCAAACCCATCTCTCTCGATGCACTTTCTATCACATTGCATGACAGACCCTTAGTGAATTGATCTACCAGATTGTTAGACATGTGAACATAGTCCAACGCTAGTACTCTGAAGTTTCTCAATTTTCTAACAGATTTTAGTCGTCTCTTAACATGCCTTGTGGACTTCATGTTATCCTTAGAACTGTTAACCTTCGTAATCACAGTCTGGTTATCGCAGTTCATCGAAACAGCTGGTATGGGTTTTTCAACAACTGGTAAATCCATAAGGAGATCATGAAGCCACTCGGCCTCAGAGCCAGTGGTGTCTAATGCTGTGAGTTCTGCTTCCATTGTAGACTTCGTTAAGATAGTCCGCTTGCAAGATTTCCAGGAAACAGCACCACCTCCAAGCGAAAACACATATCCACTTGTGGCATAAAGCTCATCAACATCAGAGATCTACTTGGCATCACAATAGCCTTCCAGCACCTTCGGATGTCCGGTATAACGAATACCGTAGCTCATAGTGCCTTTTAGATAGCGCATCACTCTCTGAGAGCACCGCAGTGATCATCTCCCGGGTTTGACACAAACCAGCTTAGCTTGCACACAACAAATGAGATATCAGGCCTTCTTGCACTAGCATGATACATGAGCGAACCAACGATCTAGGAATATCTCAATTGATCCCTTGCTATTCTCTGATTTTTTCTCAATAGCACACTAGGGTCATAAGGTGTAGGAGCAGGTTCATAGTCACTAAACCCAAAGCGACTCAGCACCTTTTCCACATAGTGGGATTGTAACAAAGTTTCCCCACCATCACCTTCTCTCAGAAGCTTGATATTAAGAATAACATCAGCCTCTCCCAAATCTTTCATTTCAAAATAATTAGATAAAAATTCCTGCACCTCCTCAATCACTTTGAGGCTAGATCCAAAGATCAGTATGTCATCAACATATATGCACAAAATAACTCCTTTACCCCCACCATACCGATAGTACACACATTTGTCAGCTTCATTCACAACAAAGCCAGCAGATATTAGAGTTCTGTCGAACTTCTCATGCCACTGCTTAGGAGCTTGTTTTAGGCCATATAATGACTTTAATAATTTACACACCTTGCCTTCTTGACCATTTGCTACAAACCCATCCGGCTAATCCATATAGATCTCCTCCTCTAACTCTTTGTTTAGTAAAGCTGTCTTAACGTCCATTTGATGAACGATAACACCATAAGAGGCTGCCAGGGAAAGCAAAACTCGAATTGTAGTCAATCGGGCAACCGGTGAATAAGTATCAAAGAAATCCTCACCTTCCTTTTGAGTATAACCCTTGGCCACAAGTCTTGCCTTGTACCTCTCGATAGTACCATAAGGCCTAAGCTTTTTCTTGAACACCCATTTGCACCATATAGGCTTGCACCCATAAGGACGATCAACTATTTCCCAAGTTCCATTAGACATATTAGAATCCGTCTCACTCCGAAATGTTAGGCAATTTTCTATCAGTGGTTTTGCTGCTGCTATGAAGCCGAACATCTTTGATGGCAAGAATTTCATGATATGGCGTGCCAAGATGGTGTTGTGGTTGACTGCTATTAATTGCTATCATGCCGCATAGGGGAAGTCTGAACAATTTACTCCTGAGGAGGAGCAAAAGTTCTTGGCTGCCGATAACCTTTTTCGATTCACCGTGATTAGTGCACTTCATAGTAAGTATGAGAAAAACTACATATCTTGCACATCATGCAAAGAATTATGGGATGCTCTTGAAGCAAAGTTTGGAGTTTCTAATGCTAGTTGTGAGCTCTACCTTATGGAGCAGCTGTATGACTACAAAATGGTTGAAAACCATTCTATATTGGAATAGGCTCATGAGATACAGGCGCTAGCAAAGGAACTAGAACATTTTCCATGTTTGTTGCCCGACAAGTCTGTGGCCCGCGGTATAATCGCTAAGCTGCCACCATCTTGGAGGGATTTTGCTACTTCTCTAAAACACAAGAGACAAGAGTTTAGCGTGGCTGAGCTTATTAGATCTCTTGATGTTGAGGAGAGGGCGAGAGCAAAAGACAACCATGGAAAAGGAGTTGAGTCTTCCGCTGCCAATATGGTGCAGAAGAAAAACTCATTTGCATAAATAATAAAAAGAAGAAGAACATGCAAGAGAACAACAATACAAAGCCTAAGCACACTGCTGAGTTTTAGAAGAAAAACAACAAGAAAGGTGGAGGTTGCTTTGTTTGTGGGGGTGACGAGCATTGGGCAAGTGCGTGCCCAGACCGCAAATATAAGCAAGAAAAGAAATCAGCAAACGTGGTGATTAGCGAGACTGGAGGAGGAACATTTGGGTATGGTAATTCTTTACCTTTTGTTCTTTCAGTTTGTAATTCACCAGAGTGGTGGATGGATAGCGGTGCTAATATTCATGTGTGTGCTGATGTTTCTTTGTTTACTTCCTATCAGGCCGGTGGGACTAGAGCCTTGTTGATGGGACATGGTTCGCATGCGCGTGTTCTTGGTGTTGGTACGGTCGTTCTGAAGTTTACTTCGGGAAAGACGGTGCTATTAAAGAATGTGCAGCATGTCCCCTCCATCAAGAAGAATCTTGTTAGCGGTTCTCAAATGTGTCACGATGGCTTTAAAATTGTGCTTGAGTCCAATAAGTGTGTTGTGTCGAGACATGGATCATTTGTTGGAAAAGGTTATGATTGCGGAGGCTTGTTCTGATTATCTTTGCTTGATGATGTGTGTAATAAAGTAGTGAACAATGTGAATGTTTCGAATGAGTTGAATATATGGCATTCACGACTTTGTCACATTAATTTTGGCTGTCTCACTCGGCTTGCAAATCTGAATTTAATCCCAAAATTTAACTTAGTCAAAGATTCTAAGTGCCAGGTGTGTGTGCAATCGAAGCAACCGCGCAAGCCTCACAAGGCTGCTTAGGCAAGGAACTTGGCACCATTAGAACTCATTCATTCTGATTTATGCGAAATGAATGGCGAATTGACTAAAGGAGGTAAACGATACTTCATGACATTTATAGATGATTGTACCAGATTTTGCTACGTGTATTTATTGAAAACTAAAGATGAAGCGTTGCATTATTTTAAAGTCTATAAAGCTGAGGTAGAAAATCAACTTAAGAAGAAAATCAAACGTTTGCGGTCCGATCACAGGGGAGAATATTTCTCAAATGAATTTTCTGAGTTTTGCGCGGTGCATGGAATTATTCATGAGAGGACGCCACCATACTCACCACAGTCCAATGGGATTGCAGAGAGAAAGAACCGCACTCTAATTGGTTTGGTTAATGCCATGTTAGAGACTGCGAGACTATTTGAGGAATGGTGGGGTGAGGCTATATTGACAGCGTGTCATGTCCTGAATAGGGTGCCCACAAAGAACAAAGAAATTACACCATTCGAGGAATGGGAGAAGAAGAGATTAAATCTCTCTTACGTGCGAACTTGGGGTTGTTTGGCAAAGGTGAATGTGCCAATAAACAAAAAAGCGAAAGCTTGGACCAGGATTGTTTGGCAAAGATGAATGTGCCTATAAACAAAAAGCGAAAGCTTGGAACAAAGACTGTTGATTGTGTTTTTCTTGGTTATACTATTCACAGCGTGGGTTATAGATTTTTAATTATAAATTCTAGTGTTCCTAAGATGGCTGTTGATACAATCATGGAATCTAGAGACGCTACATTTATTGAGAATGAATTTCCTATGATTTGGATTGTTAGATAATTAGGCATTTTCACGGTCAATGTAATCCAGAAATAAAACATCAGCAGGTTCGTGACGACATATATGTGTATGTGTATATCACTAAGAAACGCTACAGCATGCAAGTATGACATACCGATCGATACAGTAAGTATGCAAGGTACGGTAATCAGAGAGTTAAGAGTATACCCAGCGGAGGGTCCTAGGCCGAGGGCATCGGAGGCTCCATTCGCACCAGACATAGTGCGTTGCTCAAAGTCGTGGTCCACAGTCGATGTAGGAAGGTGTTCGCAGTGCAGTCCCATGAACGGTCACCAGGAATAAGACGCCTTGTTGTTCCGCGAGCGATGACCAAGAAGACGTCTGCGATGTGGACGAGCAGTCGTGGAATTGCTCCCCAAAAACTTAATCGCTGGACACCCCATGCAAGGTTCGCAGGGGGACGAGGGTTCCGGAGGCACCTGCTCTCCCGTTGCTCCATGCGCGTAGTGGTACGGGACGGGAAAAACCAAAGGGCGGTTGAGGTGTGGTCTCTCAGAAGCGAAGGGGAAGATTGGACTGACGGAGGACTTCTACTTTTATGCCTACGACGGGGAGGGAGAAAGCCAGCCGAGGAACTCAGGAGACGGAGACACGAAGAGACGGTAACTAGCGCAATCAACTCGCCTCCACCATAAAAGAGAGAAACTCCCATAATTATGTGGATTAAGTGGTAAAACCTAGCCACGCCCGCCCGTCCAATCGCACGCCGCCTGCCTGCCATGGCCTCGGCCTCGGCCCAGCCGACGGCGGCGGCGAGCGCGTGTGTGGCACTCTTGTGTCCTTTTCTCAGCTTCTCAATTAAGATGGATAATTTCCAACCAAATAAGCTGAGTCAATGTTCAGTCAAAATCCCGTACGGTATTAAACAATACAATGCTTAATGTTACGGACCATAGAGTTTTAGTTGATTTATTAGATATTATATGGGCCAAGCCCATAATATATCCAACAGTTCTTTCAGATGCTGTGTGAATGTGTGTTATGCCTTCTATCTAGCTGGATTTAGTGCACAGGCACTATTGACACCATTGTTCCCGAAAAAATGCACTGGTGACACCAGGTCGCCAGCCCTTCTTGCCATGGCCATGGTGTGCCACAAACCTTTCTGTGGTATCAACGCTCCAAGCCAGCCATGCGTTGGTGGCACCTAAATACTATTAGATAATTAGGCATTTTCATGGTCAATTTAATCCAGAAATATAACATCAGTTGGTTCGTGACGACATATATGTGCATGTGTATATCTCTAACAAACGTTACATCATGCAAATATGATATACTGATCGATACAGTAAGTATGCAAACTACGGTAATCACAGAGATAAGAGTGTACCCAGCGTAGGTTCCCATGTCGAGGGCATCGGAGGCTCCATTTGCACCAGACATAGTGCGTTGCTCGAAGTCGTGGACCACAGTCGATGTAGGAAGGTGTTCACAGTGCAGTCCCATGAACAGTCACCAGGAAGAAGACAACATGCTGTTCCACGAGCGATCACTAGGAAGAAGATGGGTTCTACGACCGATCACCGAGAAGAAGACGTCGGACGAGCAGTCGCTCCCAAAAACCTAATCGCCGAACACCCCATGCAAGGTTCACTGGCGGACGAGGGTTCCGGAGGCACCTGCTCTCCCGCTGTTCTGTGCGCACAGAGGTACGGGACGGGGAATGCCAAAGGGCGGCTGAGATGTGGTCTCTCGGATGCGAAGGGAGAAGGGGACTGACAGAGGACTTTTGTTTTATGCCCAGCGGCCCACCTGCCTCGCCACGCCCACGGCCACAACCACGCCCACGGCCTCGGACTCGGCCCGGCCCGTGCTCGCACCCACGCCCACGGCCACGGCCTGCCCTGGCCCGGCCTGGCCCGACCGACGGCGGCGGCGGCGGCACGCGTGTGGCACTCCTGTGTCCTTTTCTCAGCTTCTCAATTAAGATGGATACTTTCCAACCAAATAAGCTGAGTCAACGTTCAGTCAAAATCCCGTATGGTATTAAACCATACAACGCTTAATGTTACGGACCATAGAGTTTTATTTGATTTATTAAATATTATACGGGCCAAGCCCATAATATATCCAACAATCCCCACCAAACTCTAGGGTTTGTAACAAAGTAGCCTCAGAACCACATTTCTTTTATATACCAGTGTTTCGATACAGACTGTTAAGTTGAACATCCATCTAGAGCAATAGTTTCACTCAGTCACAACTGAGCAATGGACTAAGCCTTGAATTGACAGTTTTTTGTGAGGTGAATGTCACTAAAGTTCTTAGCAGATACTAGGCTGCAAAAGGCATCCCTCTATTTGAAGCATATAAGTCATACTCCAGTACCTTTCTTGAGTATTTGGAAATCACCCAAATCTCATAGACTGTGACCAGCAGTCTGACTCATATAGGTGTGTTCCTCAAAAGATGTTCTGTAGGACAACATCTTTGCTTTAGCAAGCCACTTGGAACACATTAAGGTAAAAAAACAACCTACCTTACAGAAAGGAAAGAAATGCATCAGAAATGAGTCTTACTAAGGATCTTTCCTCACAATTTACTACTAGCTTGTTTCACCATCCTACTTCACGGGATCTCCGATCACATAGAACAGGTTACCACTATAGTAAATTTCATGTGGGTCTCAAACCCATCTCTCTCGATGCACCTTCTATCACATTGAATGACAGACCCTTAGAGAATTGATCTGCCAGATTGTTAGACGTGTCAACATAGCCCAATGCTATTATTCCGGAGTTTCTCAATTTTCTGATAGATTTTAGTCATCTCTTAACATGCCTTGTGGACTTCATGTTATCCTTAGAACTGTTAACCTTCGTAATCATAGTTTGGTTATCACAATTCATAGAAATAGCCGGTATGGGTTTTTCAACAACCGTTAAATCCATAAGGAGATCACGAAGCCACTCGGCCTCAGAGCCAGCGGTGTCTAATGTGTGAGTTCTGCTTCCATTGTAGACTTCGTTAAGATAGTCTGCTTGCAAGACTTCCAGGAAACAGCACCACCTCCATGCGAAAACACATATCCACTTGTGGCATAAAGCTCATCAGCATCAGAGATCCAGTTGGCATCACAATAGCCTTCTAGCACCTCCGGGTGTCCGGTATAACAAATACCATAGCTCATAGTGCCTTTTAGATAGGGCATCACTCTCTCAAGAGCACGCTAGTGATCATCTCCCGAGTTTGACACAAACTGTCTTAGCTTGCACACAGGAAATGAGATGTCAGGCCTTATTGCACTAGCAAGATACATGAGCGAACCAATGATCTAGGAATATCTCAATTGATCCCTTGCTATTCTCTAATTTTTTCTCAATAGCACACTAGGGTCATAAGGTGTAGGAGCAGGTTCATAGTCACTAAACCCAAAGCGACTCAGCACCTTTTCCACATAGTGGGATTGTAACAAAGTTTCCCCACCATCACCTTCTCTCAGAAGCTTGATATTAAGAATAACATCAGCCTCTCCCAAATCTTTCATTTCAAAATAATTAGATAAAAATTCCTGCACCTCCTCAATCACTTTGAGGCTAGATCCAAAGATCATTATGTCATCAACATATATGCACAAAATAACTCCTTCACCCCCACCATACCGATAGTACACACATTTGTCAGCTTCATTCACAACAAAGCCAGTAGATATTAGAGTTCTGTCGAACTTCTCATGCCACTGCTTAGGAGCTTGTTTTAGGCCATATAATGACTTTAATAATTTACACACCTTGCCTTCTTGACTATTTGCTACAAACCTATTTGGTTGATCCATATAGATCTCCTCCTCTAACTCTCCATTTAGGAAAGTTGTCCTAACGTCCATTTGATGAACGATAAGACCATAGGAGGCTGCCAGGGAAAGCAAAACTCGAATTGTAGTCAATCAGGCTACCGGTGAATAAGTATCAAAGAAATCCTCATATTCCTTTAGAGTATAACCCTTGGCCACAAGCCTTGCCTTGTACCTCTCGATAGTTCCATCAGGCCTAAGCTTTTTCCTGAACACCCATTTTCACCCTATAGGATTGCACCCATAAGGACGATCAACTATTTCCCAAGTTCCATTAGATATAGTAGAATCCATCTCACTCCGTACTGCTTCCTTCCATAAGTCAGCATTAGGAGAAGAATATGCCTCTTCAATGGTCGCTGGTGTGTCATCCATAAGGTACACAATATAGTCATCACCAAAAGACTTTGCAGTCCTTTGTCTCTTACTTTTTCTAGTGACTATAGTGTCATCCTCCTCAGGATTTTGCATATAGGGTTCCTCAATTTGTTCTATCGGAGTAAAATTTTCATGCTCATGGGGAATTATAAATTCATGACCAGTCGTGCTAGGTGCATTTCTCATGGGAAATTCATTCTAAAAAATGTAGCGTCTCTAGATTCCATGATTGTATCAACAGCCATCTCAGGAACACTAAAATTTATAATTAAAAATCTATAACCCACACTATGAAAAGCATAACCAAGAAAAACACAATCAACAGTTTTTGGTCCAAGCTTTCACTTTTTATTTATTGGCACATTCACCTTTGCCAAACAACCCCAAGTTCGCAGGTAAGAGAGATTTAATCTCTTCTTCTCTCATTCCACGAATGATGTAATTTCTTTATTCTTTATGGGCACCCTATTCAGGACATGACACACTGTCAATATAGCCTCACCCCACCATTCCTCAGATAGTCCCACAGTTTCTAACATGGCATTAACCAAATCAGTTAGAGTGCGGTTCTATCTCTCTACAACCCCATTAGACTATGGTGAGTACGGTGGCGTCCTCTCATGAATATTTCCATGCACCGTGCAAATATCAGAAAATTCATTTGAGAAATATTCTCCCCCGCGAACGTTTGATTTTCTACCTCAGCTTTATAGACTTTAAAATAATGCAACGCTTCATCTTTAGTTTTCAATAAATACTCGTAGCAAAATCTAGTACAATCATCTATAAATATCATAAAGTATCGTTTACCGCCTTTAGTCAATTCTCCATTTATTTCGCATAAATCAGAATGAACAAGTTCTAATGGTGCCAAGTTCCTCACCTCAGCAGCCTTGTGAGGCTTGCGAGGTTGCTTCGATTGCACACACACCTGGCATTTCGAATCTTTGACTAAGTTAAATTTTGGGATTCAATTCAGATTTACAAGCCACGTGAGACAGCCAAAATTAATGTGACAAAGTCGTGAATGCCATATATTTGACTCATCCAAAACATTAACATTGTTCACTACTTTATTACACACATCATCAAGCAAAGATAAGCGGAACAAGCCTCCTCAATCATAACATTTTCCAACAAATGTTCCATGTCTCGACACAACACACTTATCGGACTCAAGCACAATTTTAAAGCCATCGCGACACATTTGAGAACTGCTAACAAGATTCTTCTTGATGGAGGGGACATGTTGCATGCTCTTTAATAGCACCGTCTTTTCCGAAGTAAACTTCAGAACGACCGTACCAGCAAAAAAACACGCGCATGCGAACCGTTTCCCATTAGCAAGGCTCCAGTCCTGCCGGCCTGATAGGAAGTAAACAAAGAAACATCAGCACATACATGAATATTAGCACCGCTATCCATCCACCACTCAGGTGAAAGACAAACTGAAAGAACAAAAGGTAAAGAATTACCATACCCATATGTTCCTCCTCCAGTCTCGCTAATCATCATGTTTGCTGATTTATTTTCTTGCTTATATTTGTGGTCTGGGCACGCACTTGCCCAATGCTCATCACTCCCGCAAACAAAGCAACCTTCACCTTTCTTGTTGTTTTTTCTTCTTAAACTGAGCAGTTTGCTTAGGCTTTGTATTGTTGTTCTCTTGCATGTTCTTCTTCTTTTTATTACGGGATGCAAATGAGTTTTTCTTCTGCACCATATTGGCAGCGGAAGACTCAACTCCTTTTCCACGGTTGTCTTTTACTCTCGCCCTCTCCACAACATCAAGAGATCCAATAAGCTCGGCCACGCTAAACTCTTGTCTCTTGTGTTTTAGAGAAGTAGCAAAATCCCTCCAAGAAGGTGGCAACTTAGCGATTATTCCACCGGCCACAAACTTGTCAGGCAACAGATATGGAAAATATTCTAGTTCCTTTGCTAGCGCATGTATCTCATGAGCCTGTTCCACTATAGAATGGTTTTCAACCATTTTGTAATCATACAGCTACTCCATAAGGTACAACTCACTACCAGCATCAGAAACTCCAAACTTTGCCTCAAGAGCGTCCCATAACTCTTTGCCTGATGTGCAAGATATGTAGTTTTCCTCATACTTACTATGAAGTGCAATAATCACGGCGCGTCGAAACAGGTTATCGGCAGCCAAGAACTTTTGCTCCTTCTCAGGAGTAAATTGTTCAGGATTCCCTGTGCGGCGTGATAGCAGTTCATAGCAGTCAACCACAACACCATCTTGGCATGCCATATCATGAAATTCTTATCATCAAAATTATTCAGCTTCAAAGCAACAGCAAAACCACTGACAGAAAATTGCCTAACATTAGGCTTTTGGATTGTTAGATAATTGGGCATTTTCATGGTCAATTTAATCTAGAAATATAACATCAGCAGGTTCGTGACGACATATATGTGCATATGTATATCTCTAATAAACGCTACACATGCAAATATGATATACTGGTCGATGCAGTAAGTACGTAAAGTATAGTAATCACTGAGATAAGAGTGTACCCAGCGGAGGTTCCCATGCTGAGGACATCGGAGGCTCCATTCGCACGAGACATAGTGCATTGCTCGAAGTCGTGGACCACAGTCGATGCAGGAAGGTGTTCATAGTGCAGTCCCACGAACAGTCACCAGAAACAAGACAGCTTGCTGTTCCGCGAGCGATCACAAAGAAGAAGACGGGTTCCGCGAGCGATCACCAGGAAGAAGACGTCAGACGAGCAGTCGCGGAGTCGCTCCCCAAAAACCTAATCACCGCACCCCCGTGCAAGGTTCGCAGGCGGACGAAGGTTCTGGAGGCACCTGCTCTCCCACTGCTCCGTGTGCGCAGAGGTACGGGACGGGGAAAGCCAAAGGGCGGCTGAGATGTGGTCTCTCGGATGCGAAGGGAGAAGGGGACTGACGGAGGACTTTTGTTTTATGCCCAGCGGCCCGCCTGCCTCGCCACGCCCACGGCATTGGGCCTAGGCGGCCGGCGGCGGCGGCGGCGCGCGCGTGTGTGGCACTCCTATGTCCTTTTCTCAGCTTCTCAATTAAGATGGATAATTTCCAACCAAATAAGCTGAGTCAACGTTCAGTTAAAATCCCGTATGGTATTAAACCATACAACTCTTAATGTTACGGACCATATAGTTTAATTTAATTTATTAAATATTATACGGGCCAAGCCTATAATTTGTCAAGAAATACGGGCCAAACCCACCATATTCATGGCGCTCCATGCCCGTCGACGACTGTGCATTGTAGGACGGTTTAGCTACTCGTACAAGTGCACTAGTATTGACCATAGCACCACCATGGAGCTGCGCATCAACAGCGAAGCATCGTGGACCCAGCGTGGCCACACATCCTGTGTGCGGCGGGCTCTAGCTAGCTTCGCTTGTAGTTGCAATAGACTGCGACACTGAGCGCAAGGTTTGTTGGTGCGAATGCTACAAGGAGTTGGAGAGTCGTGCCACGAGCACCGCCACACCGGCTGCCCTGCTATGTCCCAGTCGGCCCAAGCCATTGGCCATGACTAGTGGTCCAATGAAAGCTGCACGCTGCCTACACGTTTTGCATCGCCCGCAACTAGGGTTGAAAACGGTCGGGAACGGTCGGGAAAACACCGTAACCATTCCCGTTCCTGCATTATATAACCGGGAACGGTAGCGGGAACGGGAAAGCCGGACGGGAAAATGAATTCGATATTACGGGATATCGGGAACGGAATACTTCGATCGGGAACGTGTCGATTACGATCGGGAAGCGATAACACAAAAACGGGAACATCGATATACATGTAACCACTTAAAACAGTTAGCTCCACGCAATAATTGCAACCATGCATATACCGAATGACAACAACATATCCACACCGCAACATATCCGCACCGTGGTGACCTTGAAATTTTTCTGATAAATACTCCATGTTCATCTCTGCACTAAGATCACACAAAAGCATTACCGAGTACGGTCTATACAATCAGTTCTTTCCAATTCCACAGGTGACCAGCGGAGCACAGGCATACCAAAACTGAACCCATACGTAGCCATCAGCGCCTTGTTGACCATGATGATTCCAACCGATGTGGTGACATTGAAACTCCACGCTGCGAAGTCGAGGGCAGCTTTCTTGTCGGATTTCTTCAGAGTGCTCATCTCCACTTGCACGGCTTCAACTCAACGCTCGCTGGATTACACTCTCCGAGAGACCGATGGTATGGGATCCAGGGATCCAAGCTTGAACTGCAGATAGCGAGGTGATAAATCATAAGTGAAGTGAGATGTAACCAGCCAAGTCCACCCAGCAAAGCAAGCATAAACATCAGATATTAGGGAGCAGTAGTGTCATCACAGGTTTTGACTTTTGAGCAGTGGGTGTGAGATTTCCGGCAAAGGTCCGTCAGGTAACTACAGGGATGGATTTCCCACGCCCCCTCCATCCAAGTGCAGGATCCAGGACCAAAATCTAGGAGGGGCGGAGTAAAACGACCAATTTGGACTGTGCTGGCCGAATCCGCACTCCTACTGAGGCATTGCAGAGCAGAGGCCACGGGATCTGACTGAGACCCCCCAGAAGGAAACGACTCGCGACAACCAGGCACACACGCGCTGCGTCTGGGCGGCGAGGCGAGCAGGCAGCCGCCGGGCGCCGTACTGCCTGCCGCGCGCGGTGCGTAAGGCGAGCCCCGCGTGCGTGTCACCACCGGCGCCGCGGAGGAGAGGGGTTGCGGTTACCTGCGCCTGCGCTTGCTGGCAGGCGGGCCTCTCCGCGCCCGCGGTTGTTGCTCCGGCGAAGCGGAACGGCGCTGCTCCTCCTCCGGCGTCCCGATCTGTGTGATTCGGGTGGGCGGGCGCCCGCTCCGAGCCGGCCGGTGGGGAGGGGTGGTGCCTGCCGTCCTGTGTCGGAGGGGAGCGCGGTGTGGTGTGAGTCTGTGAGATGTGAGGGAAGTGTTGTTTGCTCCGCTCCGCTGGCTCGTTTTCGTTTTCGGAGGGCCGCGCGGCGTGGGGTTTGGGCGGGCCGGCGGGGTGGGGTTGGGCCGTTTGCATGGGAGGCCTTGAAAACGGGAATTTCCCGCGGGATTTTTCCTGAATAAATACGGGATCCGCTAATTCGGTCGGGAAATCACTCTAACCGATTTCGATCCCGGATTCGCCGAATTTTCCCGGATTTTTTCCCGAATCCGTTTTTTCCCGCGAAAATGATATGCGGTCGGGAATTCCGGTATTCGGTCTCGGTCGGTACGGGAATTTCCCGTTCCCGCTTTCATCCATACCCGCAACCGCGGGATGACCGATAAAGGCCATGGATGCCTGTAGAGGCCGGAAAGACTGACCCAAGAAGTACGGACCGCATGAAGGAGAGCTCACGAATTCCCTCTGGGAATCCACCAAGGAGATGGCCAGGCTGCGAGCATGTGTACAATATATTGTTCCTGATCCTCTATTACAAACCCACTAGGACGTTCCTAACCCACCCATACGCACGTGACCTTTTTGGGACAGGTAGCCCAGTCCTTGATCATTTTGGCCCAATGAAGACCCATCAACATTTACCGCTGACCAATCAAAACTGACCATTGATCTAGCCTCGCCTGCTATTCCCTGTTAGCTTTAAGACCTGTGGCATGCCGGTGCACTTCCACATGTTGCTTCCTGGTAAAATCTGCCAACTAATGTATTTTCTATAAATAGGAAAAAATACCATTTAATCTTTAAAAACTTATAACTAATTCATAGGATCTCTAGAAAATATGTTTCTTATACCAAATGTTCATACAAATAAGATCTACATTATGGAACTATATTTCAGTGCTTATGGTGGATATTTTTTCATTACCATCTATTTTTATGGATGTAGTGGCCGGAGATGACTCTACCTCGAGGGAAGCCCAAATGACAGATGCTGATGTCACCATCAGTTGGCAAAGGACCCCACCAATAAACCAACAAGGCAGCAATTGGTGAATATCTCAGATCTAGATTATGGTGGACGACCTAGATGTCGGGGATGTGGTGAAATATACGAGATGGACAAGGGCTGCAATGCCTTGTTGTTGATTTATGTGTGAGGTCCAGTCATTTATTCTTGGTGTCTACTTGTTAAAGTTAGTTGATGGCCCATCCTGCTTCAAACTAATTAACTTCCCCCAAAATATGTGCTATATATATGTAGTGGTCTTGGGTTCCGCCTCTACCTCAGCAATGTGACCAAGGGACACTGGCATAGAATACACTAAAAGAAAGAGGTACATGGATGAATAATAGAGATCTAAAGAAGGTGGATGCCCTGGGAATGGGAGGCAAGGGAATGTCTACACTAGATACCTAGTCTGAGGGCCAACAGAAATGTGTCTTCAGCTTGTTCCTAGGAATGGGACACAGCATCCAGCTTACCGGCTCGTACGAGCATCAAGAGGCTTACATCCGTCGGATCAGCATGGGTCGGCATGGAGGGTGCCGTGAGGAGTTGGATAGTGGTGTCCACTTTCATGGACTGCAGATCATTTTTGCACCCTATGGATATATTGATATTCCTGGAGATAAGGCAATTGTTAACTGCAAATTTGATGTATCAATATACCAGTTAATCACTTTTGCCCGACTCGATTCTGTTTCTCGATAGTAGTGACAAAAGAAAGGATTTATAGCAACACTTCCTTTTTTTGTAGGGACAGCTCTATATTAAGCCGTCCCTACAAATAGTTCTCAAACGAGCCGTCCCTACAAACTTTAGGGGCTGTTGTTGTTATCAGCCGCCCCTACAAATGGCCATATTTATAGGGGCGGCTCGATATATAGGCGATATAGAGCCGCTCCTACAAATCGACGATGAATAGTAAAAATTAAGTACTACAAATCAAATTTTTCCAAATGACCTCGGATGCAGAAATAACCAAAATAAAAGTTTACAACTTTTTCTTTTGAAATCATTTACTGTTTTAAAATACTGTTTGAAATTCAATTTTTAAATTGTTGAAGTCTGATTTCTCTTTTTAATCTTTGGCTAAAACTTGTAACTAGTCTTTCTCCCTCGTACTAACTTCAAATTTGATGATTTTTTTGCTAATTTTTTCTAAAATCATGCTCTATCAATGTATTGTATTCTTACAGCTATTATTTTGTCATCTTTTCATGTGACTTCATTTTATTAATTCAAAATTTGAATTTAAAAAAAATGTCAAGTTCAACCTGCATTTTGAAAGAGTAAATGATTTCAACTGAAAAATTCATGAACATAAAAGTTACAGAACAGATCAAGATCTACAACTTTTATTTTGGTCATTTCTTCATCCGACAAAGTAGTAGTAAACATTGTTCACAAATTTACGTATCTCTCATATGAACAATGCATACTACTCATTGGTTGGATAAACAGATGACCAAAATAAAAGTTGTAGATCTTGATGTGTTCTACAACTTTTATTTTTATGACTTTTTCAGCTGAAATCATTTATTGTTTCAAAATGTTGTTTGAAGAAGTCATTTTTTAAATTTAAATTTTGAATTGTTCAAACAATATCACATGAAAAGATGACAACAACAAAAGATCTAGATCTCAAAAAGTTATATAACTTTGTAGCTGACAACTTTTTCGTTTGAAACCATTTTGTCAAGCAAAACAACGTTTGAATTTCTCAAATTTGAAATTTGAATTTTTCAAATGACCTCAGATGGAGGAACAACCAAAATAAAAGTTATAGATCTTAAAAAGTTATACAACTTTGTAGTTGACAACTTTTTGATTTAAAATCATTTTGTCAAGGAAAACTACATTTGAATTTCTCAAACATGAAATTTGAATTTTCTAAATCACCTTGGATGGAGAAACAACCAAAATAAAAGTTGTAGATCTCGAATAGTTATACAACCTTGTAGTTGACAACTTTTTGATTTGAAATCATCTTGTGAAGAAAAACTAAGTTTGTATTTGTCACATTTGAAATTCAAATTTTTTAAACGACCTCGGATGGACAAACAACAAAAACAAAAGTTGTAGATCTCGAAACATTATACAACTTTATGGTTGACAACGTTTTGATTTAAATTTATTTAGGGTCTCAAACAATCAATTTACTTGCGGGTGGATGACCGGTGGGGCCTCCTCGTATTAAAAAAATTGCTATTTTTTGGACCAGATTTGAGAAATTCTTGACACGCTAGCCTCCCCTACAAATCTGATTTGTAGTGGCGGCTAGCGAACCGCCCAAATCAGCGATTTGTAGCCATGCTTTGGTAGGAGCGGCTGGCCAAACCGCCCCACAAATGCCCATGAGCCGCCCCTACAAATGATATGTGTAGTAGTGTGGGGAGGTGACTAGCTGGACCGGCGCCGTCACCATCACTTAGCAAACCACCGCACTAATATACCGACAAGGCCATAATTGGTTACCATCTCAGATCTAGATTGCAGTGCACAACCTAGAAGTTGGGGACCTGGCCCCTACAAATCCGTTTGTAGTGACGGCTTGCGAACCGCCCAAATTAGCGATTTGTAGCCATGCTTTGGTAGGGGCGGCCGGCCAAACCGCCCCCAGAAATGCCCATGAGCCACCCCTACAAATGATATGTGTAGTAGTGTGGGGAGGTGACTAGCTGGACCGGCGCCGTCACCATCACTTGGCAAACCACCGCACTAATATTACGACAAGGCTGTAATTGGTTACCATCTCAGATCTAGATTGCAGTGCACGACCTAGAAGTTGGGGACGGGTTGAAGTGCAGGTGATCAAGGACAGAGGGGGCTGCCGTGGCTTGTCGTTGCTTTAAGTGTGCATGCCAATCATTTATTCTCGTTCTCTCTTCATTACGCTTAATGGTGAGCATTCCCAAACACCCCTATATATATGTAGTGGACTCAGTTTGACCTCTGCCTCAACAAAGTGACCAAGCGCAATTGCATAGTATACACAAAAAGAAAGAGATAAGTTGACGAATAATAGAGTTTGGAAAAAGATGTCTGGATGGTGCGCTAGGAATGGGAGGCCAAGGGAATATGGACAATAGATACCTAGTGAGAGGGCCAACCGTAGCCCACATAGACGTAGCTCAGTCCTTTCGTGTGCGCCCTCTGGTACGATACTCCAGAGGCTGCTATGCGCAGTGTATCAGCATCATCAGTCGACATGCACGGGGCGTCAGGAGTTGGGTAGTGGTGTGGTAGTTTCATGGACTGCAGAGCATTTTTTCCATCGTACGGATGGTAATTAACTATTTTTCATTATGTATATAGATGCCCACTATAGCAGTATGATAACCAAAGGCAACCCTAGCTCGCATAGCAGCCTAGTCTGGTGAAATGTGTTAAGGGACGAATGGAAATTAAACTGGAAAACAATGTAAAATAATTTTCCTTCGCGATCAATTTGTCTCTACTCACTTTTCACAATGACGCACTGGTAGGTTGGTAGCACATGGCACATCACACATGTGCAGTTACACTTCCTTTATTTTTTTTTTGTCCATGGTACCGTCCAATAAAGTTTGTCGGACAAATTAAGAAGAAAGGGATATACCACATGTTACATTTCTTTTTTTTCACTGACTCTCCTCGATTGGATTATGTGCCACACATGTGAGTTTTGTTGTTAGAGTAAGCACTAACCAAGTTGTGAAATGCTTTTGTCACCCGAATCATGCATCCATCTAGCTATATATGCATGAGCCTCTGGAATGGAGTTTAATTTGCTACTCTTATTTTGGATCATCAGCTACCTTCAACTACCAGATATTATTCATGCTGGTGACTAGCACAATTATTCAACTTTGACTAGCTCATTATATTATGATATATTCATTCCAGCAGCAAAATAGATTGCATCAGACAGAAACTGAGAACTTGTGGAAATATATAAAAATGTAAGCTTCCAGTGGTATTAATTGATGTCATAAAATGGCCGCTAACTCCAATATATATAGTGTTTGGTATGACGAGCAATTCAACGACAAATAAAAATCCAGTATGCCAGTGCAGAGACTAGCTAGACTATACTAGAGGAAATAGGACACGACAGTGGGATGAGGTGGAATAACTAATAACACAGCTTCATGGACAACCAAGGGAATAGGTGGCAAAAAGAAAGTAGCAAATTAATTCTAATGTACTCAAAGGAATAGTATGCAACTATGCATAGAGCTAACTGCTATTAGTGGTTGATTATCCTGAAATGTCTGCACAGGTGAGAACTCGTTCATGGGCATTAGTTCTGATTGCAGCGAGAATGGACATTGATTTGAAATGCTATAGTCTATTGGCCCGTTGTTGGTTGATATATAGCAGGATCCAACATTCTGATGTAAGGGAATTGCTATTGCGCAGGCACCTGATTTTTCCAAAAAATCAGGCGACCTATGATGGCCACTGCTTATCCGTTTTCTGCTTCCTTCCATCAGCTCAGCAGCAAAGCAGCAGACAGTGCTCTGAACACGTCGCCTGAGAGCTCATGCGACTTAAGTTGAGGAGATGTGCTAATCTAAACATGGTGTAGATCATATTATCATCCATCATCTGCCTACTGTAGTTACAGTGACCCCATATTTACTGGGGAGCTGAGGGGTCAGCTTACACAATTACAGAAGATCCCCGTTCTACCTACTACATTCTTCAAACATTCGGGGTCAATAGAAAGTTATACATCTCCGATGGGCATTAAAATATTTTACTGCACTTGACACACAATCCTAAGCACAGCTCCTTCAATCCCCTTCGCCACTGGGTATCAGGTGCACCCTAGGCTTCACATTTTTTCATCTGTGTCTGTTGAACAATAATGAACGTGTCCTTTGGGTTTTTCACCAGGTCCCAACTGAATCCCTGCATCAGAAAATCCTTCTACCACATGAAATGCGGCGATGTGGCTCTTCAACTATATCCCTGCATGTGCACTATTCCATATGGGACCTTTCACTAGAGGCTGGCTGCAGTCAGGGCAACACAGCATGATGATGGCGTAGTGTGTGTTAGCATTGGTCGACATGCAATGGATAGCTTTGTACCGTGACGTCACTACTGGAAAACTGGACTTTGCCAAGTGCTTTTTATCGGGGCACTCGGCAAAGCAATATTTTGCCGAGTACCGCACTCGGCAAAATAAAGCACTCGGCAAAGGTGGCTTTGCCGAGTGCCAGGCACTCTGTAAAGCCTGGCTCTCGGCAAAACTGGGCTTTGCCGAGTGCCGCGGCACTCGGCAAAGATTCCACTCGGCAAAATATTTTTTTTTATTTTTTTAAAACATATTTTGCCGAGTGTAAGCCTCGGGCACTCGGCAAATTTTTTTTTTAATTTTTTAAAACTTATTTTGCCGAGTGCCAGCGCCAGGCACTCGGCAATTTTTTTTTATTTTTGAAAATCAACTTTGCCGAGTGCCCCCCATGGCACTCGGCAATTTTTTTTTATTTTGGGCCCAAATTTTTTTCTGGGGCCTTGTGACAGTATTTCAAACTCTATTTTAAAATTTGGGACAATTTTGACTTTTTTTGATATATTTCATTAGTTTATTTCGTTTCGTCGAATTTTTCGGGATATTTCAAATTTGAACTGCAGGTACATGGAATAATAGACTTTGGTCATCCAAAAATTGATACTCATGATATTTAGGGTATGTTTAGGCCGTATCCAGGAACTCACATGAAATCTCGAGCATCTCGTTGACGTAACATGTCGAGGTACTTGCCGAAAATGTGATTTTAAATTATATAAAATGCAAACGAAGTCCAAAAATCACGAAACTTGTCGAGGCGTCATGTTATCGCATGTGGAGGCTGTGTTAAAAAATTGAGAAGGTTTCGAGCAAGTTGTGACGTCGGAAGCCAAAAACCCAGACATCTCCAGCTGAGAAACCTTTTCAATTTGTGATTACATGTGGAGATGTCTGGGTTTTTGGCATCCGACGCCACAACTTCTCAATTTTTTACCACAGCCTCCACATGCGATAACACGACGCCTCGACAAGTTTCGTGATTTTCGGACTTCGTTTGCATTTTATATAATTTAAAATCACATTTTCGGTAAGTACCTCGACATGTTACGTCAACGAGATGCTCGAGATTTCATGTGAGTTCTTGGATACGGCCTAAACATACCCTAAATATCATGAGTATCAATTTTTGGATGACCAAAGTCCATTATTCCATGTACCTACAGTTCAAATTTGAAATATCCCGAAAAATTCGACGAAACGAAATAAACTAATGAAATATATCAAAAAAAAGTCAAAATTGCCCCCAAATTTTAAAATAGAGTTTGAAATACTGTCATAAGGACCCAGAAAAAAATTTGGGCCCAAAATAAAAAAAAATATTTTGCCGAGTGCCATGGGGGGCTCTCGGCAAAGTGGGCTTTGCCGAGTGCCGCCCTGGAGGCACTCGGTAAAGTTGATTTTCAAAAAAAAAAAAAAATTGCCCTAAAAGGCCACCGGCCCAACCCGGCGCAGCCCAACCCTCACGCCCCCAGCCACAAGATGTGGAACCCTGGACATCCCAGTCTGATTTCATCCTTCCCCTTTCCCTTGCGCCTCCAGCCGCCACCCTCTCCCCTTTCCAGTGCCTGCGCCACCACTCCCCCTCCACCTTCGCCGCAGCCCTTGTTCCATGCTGAAGCCAGCTCCACCATCCTGCTCCAGCCGCCACCACACCCTCTCCCAGCCGACCACTCTTCCTTCCTAGTGCTGGGTGACGAGTTCTGCTCCAAATACAAGATGCCTCCTGGGAGAAAGGTGCAGACTAACAGGACAGCTGAGACGCCCACATGTAATTCCTCAAGTTTGAGCGCCGGGAAAGGGAACAACGAGTGGATCTGAGGGGTGCCGATGGGATTTGTTTTTTTTTTGTGTTCTGATGTTCGAACTTAGGGTTTGGGGTGAGAGGTTTTTGGTTCCTGTGCCTGTGGGCGAGTCCGCGTCCAGCAGCAGCGAGTGGGCGACGGCCGTGCGCCTCCACCGGCTTGAGCTTTTGGGGGAGTGGGCAGCGAGTGAGGGCCATCTGGAGCAAGGAGTGGCCTGGTTGATGGCTGTCGCCGGCCCTGTTGTTCCTCTGCACGGACGAGTTCGTTTCTCCTCTTTCTGTTACGCGTATGCAAGAAGATGAACAGTAGAAGCTAGTTAGCATGTATGTTTGTACCATTTATTCATGGTTTTCGAAAAAACAAAGGAAAATAATGGTAGATCCATATGGCTTGAAACTAATTTTGTTAGTTTACCGGATCCATCCTATACACAAGAAAAATATGTTTATGCATTTTTTTATGGTCTAGATTTCTATGTTTATTAAAATGTGAAGAGAATGTTTAAAGCAAAATAAAGCTTGAGTGCCCTTAACATTAGGAAAACTAATTGTTTTTTTAAGCCAATCGATAGTTTTCATATACAAAACATTGAACAGTGAGACAACAGCAAGGTTTATATTCCAATTTATTTCATCCTTTTCGGTATACTAGTACATTATAGGAGAAAATTCTTGTACATTTGCATGCATGGAATGCGTCAACACATATTCAGCTGATTTCCAAACATAAGAAATCTAAGTAGTTTCATGTAAGATCTAGCTATTAATCCATTATATATGTGTATTTTCAAAAGTAGTAAAACCAGAATTAAATTTGGTAAATAGGGGAAAGCAGAGTTCCACTTTGCAAGGATGGTTGCCTAACAATAATCCTGAATACCACGACTAAGGAGATCCTTTGATAGTTATTAGCAAATATTGAACTGGCCTTTTGGAGAATCCGCAGCCTATCTAAAAGTTCAGAAGTTCTACACAGGACTTGCCGGAGCATTTACATGTGTGGGAAATCAGTGGTAATCTAGAAATAGTAAATAATACAGGATCTTTTTGCTAGCAGCAGCCGCATACACTTTTTGCTAGCAGCATACGTTTTTATTTTGCTAGCAGCAGCATACATTTTTATTTTTTGCTCTGACTACTCCCTTACAGTTGTTTTAATTGAATGTACAGAAGCAATGGCACTTGAATATTTAAGACAGAGGGATCAAAACATTATGAGGAACGACCAATTCTTCCAAAGCCTTGGGCTCAGTACCCTAGATGCACAAGTTAAGGGTAAAAGTGCAAGGAACAAGGATGATGTTCCTGAAAAATCTAGATCTCTGTACAATCCTGAGGATGACGAGGGCTCTAACCAACATGACGAAGATGAAGTCAGCATGGTACAAAGGATTGTTATTGATCATTATCATTTTGGTGACAACACTTCCATTATTTTTGGGTCTAATTCTTCTTGTTTGCTTCATACTAAGCTTCTAAGGTGGGTGAGGATGTATGTAACAAGAATGTCCAACATATTGGCAAGTTCTCTGCTAGAGGTTCGAAAGCATCAAAGAGAGTGGTGGCACCACAAGAAGGGGAAACTACTAGAGTTACTAGGCAAAGGACTGCTGCCAATCCAAGCCTCGCTATTGTCACACATGATGCATTGGCATCTACCAATACTACTACAAGCCCAAATGAGGAGCACATCAACAACAATGATGAAGGCAAGTTACTAGGTCAAAGTTACTGGCTTCATTTATTTCTATCATGATGCTTCATTGTAGACTTCATTGCTTGTTAGGTGCACATCAACATTCAGATATGCTAATAAAATCAGATTGATACTTATTTAGTAAATCTGGAATATATTTGCTACTAACTCTACAAATGAAATCTTGTTAGGTGCATTATTTGCAAGTGCACAGCAGGTGCCATGGAAAAAATATATGGGCAAAGAGCTGGATGCGTTGAATAGAGGGCATGGGACAAAGATTAAAATTGACATTACTGAAGGGAATAGAAGGCCGGAGGCACCAATGCAAGCTGCAAAACTTGCCTCAGAGGCTGGGATCTCACTCAGGCTGCATACACCTATCTTTCCACACTGGAAGGAGTACAAGAAGAAACATAATAAACATCTTGTTGAAGCCTACATTGGCAAAGTTGCTACAAGTCAATATCTATTTGACTTGTTCAATCATAGTTCATTGTGTCCTTTTCGTTTTCAAATCTAATCTCTATTTTTTTACTAGATCCCATTCGACATGGACACTATTAGTGTGGCTGTACGAGCTGCTTGTGTTGACATGCTAAAGGGTGGACAACGTCAGATGAGGCACAGGCTAAAAAAGTACTTTGATGGAGTTCTAGCAAATCTAGTGAGGACAACGTCACCTGTGACGTGTATGACTGATGATCAATGGAGAGCATTAGTGGAGATGTGGTCCAACCCAAAACACAAGGTATGACATTGGTGATGTTGCTGATAAATGTGTACATATCTAGACAGTTCAGATTTTAATGGCATTTGTAGTCCTTTTTTAGTACTTGTTTTTGTTTCCTTTACCTTACAAATTTGTGTGGTGTACAGGACACTTATGTCAAAAACCAAGTTAATCATGTGAAAGTCCATATCCATCAGCGTATAGGTTCTCGATGTTACATTGCACATGCCTATGTCACGGTAGGACAAATTTAATGCTATGTGATCTTGTTGCTTATCTTCTAATTTACATGAATTTTAGATAAAGTCTGCTGCACATTGTTTGAAATAAGAAACCATGAAATTGGTTCAAGCTAATAAGAAACAAGAAAAATATAAAGACACAGAGCCCACTGCAATTGATTTGTTCAAGGAGATGCATTGCAGCAAGAAAAGTGGTTTTTGTGAGCCTGTCAAAAATGCAATTGTAAGTACTGTTCCCCTCTTCTGCAAGACATACTTGAAAGTCAACTTGAATATTTGGCCTGATCGGCTGCACTTCTTGTGCTGCAGCTGTTGCTGCATGCTGCTTATAATCTGAACCATTGAAATGTGATGCATAGAATCTGAACCTTTCAAATCTGAACTGTGCACGCAGCACCGGCTGTAGCTATTGCCTTTACTTCATGATTGGAAATGATTGTGGGCTGTTTTTGCTATTGTCAGAAATGATGTTGCAAGAGTTATGATATACTTTTTGCATGACTACTTTGTTACATGATTCATTTCCCAAGTTGGGTGTATATAGTCTTCTAAATTCAAATATGATATACTATAAGTATACTGTCTTTTCCTTCATATACTGCTTTTAGCTCTTGTTTGAGTTTAACTTCATACATGCTTGAAACGATGTTTGAGGCTATTTTGGCTAAAGTAAGGTCATTTTTTAGTTCTCTGTAAAGTATTATTGTAGGTTATTTTTCCTATACTGCTAGAAATCTGTACCAAAGTCAATACTAATTTTTGTATCATTCTGTTGCTAGGCTGTTATGGAAGCAATTGAGGCTAAACCAATGCAAGAAGGCCAGAAGTCGATGTCTTCTATTGAAATTGTTTCCAAGGTGCTGCCGCAGTTCAGGGGGCCAGACCTGCAGTCTCCATCGCCGCAGTAGGGATGTTGAACTTTGTGATGTTGAACTTGTAATAATAAACTTGTGATGTTGAACTTTGGTGCATTTGTGATGGATTTTCGATGGATTTATTAAATATGCGTGTGCTTGTGATATATAATGCATGTTGGTGATATAGATGTGATGATTGATGTATATATATTATATTATAAATATATATATATATATATATTGTCTGTTACAATGGAATGTAAATTTTTTTTTTTTTGCAATTCTCGGGGTCTTTGCCGAGTGCCATGGGCAAGGCACTCGGCAAAGATTTTTCAAAAAAAAAAAATATTGCCGAGTGCCTAAACAGGGGCACTCGGCAAAGAAATTATTTAAAAAAAAATAAAAAAAACTTTGCCGAGTGCCTGGGCAGGGGCACTCGGCAAAGTAATTTTTTTAAAAAAATAAAAAAAACTTTGCCGAGTGCCTGGGCAGGGGCACTCGGCAAAGTACTTTTTTAAAAAAAATTAAAAAAAAACTTTGCCGAGTGCCTGGGCTGGGGCACTTGGCAAAATAATTTTTAAAAAAAATATTTTTTTTTTGCCGAGTGCTGGGTCGGGCACTCGGCAAAATAACCGTTAATGGCCGTGCCGCAACGGCCGAAAATATTTTGCCGAGTGCCGCCCCAAGCACTCGGCAATTTTTTTTTATTTTGCCGAGTGCCCCGATAAAAAGCACTCGGCAAAGACCCTTTGTCGAGAAAAATTTTGCCGAGCGGACTTTGCCGAGTGCTACACTCGGCAAAGCCTTTGCCGAGTGCAAAGGGCTCTTTGCCGAGTGTAAAAACACTCGGCAAAGCCGCGGCCTCCAGTAGTGCGTGTGTGTTCACTTTTGTGTAGCAGTTAGCATTTTGTTCCATTATATCTGTGGCAGGGGCGCTTTATCATGCTCTAAGCCAGCTGAAGTCACCATGGTCCCGAGAAATATGTCAGCTGAGTGGCAGAACGAATATGATTGAGCTGATAAGTGAAAACATAACAATCTCCGTCACCATGGTCTCGGAACAGATATGAGCATGTGACCATACTGAAATAACTGAATGCATGTCCAGACACTGTATAATGTGCAATCTGAGTCTCACACAAGTGGTTCAAGCTAACATACTGAAATAACTGAAAGCATGCTCTAGTAGCTATACATATCCAATGTCATGACCACAGTAATTGTTGTGGGACTTGCATGTACCATTTACCTTACAAAAGAACTGCATTAAACTAGTTTAGTAGAAGTTTCATATCATTTTAGTGGAAATTCGACTGCACTCATCAAAAGCAACTTCGGTAATAACAGAACTAATTGAAGGCCTTCTTTGGTTGGCTACCAAAATTTACACTGCCAGAGAATTTACCATCAGCACTAGCTACTCGCTCAAGTAAGCTATACCCAGATTGCCAAAGTAACCACCCAACTCACAGATCACAGCTCAAACTCCACAGCTCACACCTTGATCTTCATCATATCGTTAGAACATAAACATGATTAGCCCATTAGGATCACTGACCTCATTAGCAGAAGATCATCGTTAAGGTCGATGACGACTCATGCATGCTCGGTGCAGGCGAGCAGTACGGCCTGCCACTAACCCCCCAAGCTAGGCTCCTGGATTGGCCTCTAGGTTATCAGTGTTGATCTGCGGTAGAACACCATGGGCATTGGTCTTCACCAGACTGCCAAGCCCTCTTGATCAGACAGGTGTGGCCTGGCACGGCGACCCTGGCCCCGGCATAGGTGAGTGATGGCCCTTGGCCCAGCGGGGCAGCCCCAGGCCCCGCTGTGGCCAGCATAGTTGTCATTCCCCCCTGCTCCACCCTCCACATCCACTGCCGCTGGTAGTCCCCCTTGCTCCAAGCTCCGGGTGCCTTCATCTCCCTCACTCTCTATTCCTCTATCAGATCTTGCCGGATCTCCCTCACCCTCTCTCCCTCTCTAAAATTTTGAATGGCCAGCAGTAGGTTGTTCATCGAGGAGGTGGTGGGCCTGGTTCAGTGACGATGACAGCATGGCAAGCGGCGGTTGTTGGCAGCTGGATCTTTTTTTTTTGTTTTCTTTCTGATTATCAAAACTGGTTCATATAATGAGCCGGTGGTGGTCCTCGTTTTTGTTGCCAGTTTGAAACCGCCGGTGCTAAAGATTAACTCTTATTGGGCCCACTTTTTCATTTGCTGTGTGGATGCTCGCTCTAGTAACAACGTGCCACAATCGAAGCAGTTGCATCGCTGCTGCACACACTGTGTATCTATATATACCATGTAATACTAGTCTCCTTAACGTCACAAAATATCTGGAGCGACCTTTATTGATATGAACCCGTTGTCAGTGCTTAATTGTCAGTCAGTCTTTCCGCATCAACTACCTGAGTGCGAGATATTGTTATTTTGAAATATGAGTGGGTAGCATGATGTTCTAGCTAAAATATGTTGGAAAGAACTAAGCTGCTATTGTGTATTGGGAATAGGAGGCCAAAGGGAAATAGTCAGGAGGTGGAGATGTCTCGATCGTTGTACTGCGGAGGCATGGTGGCATGGACGGGCCGGCAGCGCCCTGAACCGTTGTGGTTGAGGAGCTAGCGTCCATCATCTATCCGGAGCTGTAACTTGCATTGTGCACAGCTCTGGAGTATGTAATAAGAGTGTAACACCAGTAAGAAAGGAATGAGGGCTAGCTTAATTGAGAAGAGATTCCAGGGCCTCTCAACTTTAATTAAAGTGAGGCGTTTGATGAGAGGACCCTTGATTTTTTAACCTTGACTCTCAAATTGTGAATGGTGGTATTTATTTTTTTATTAGAAGCCTTGCTAGAACATAGCAGCATATATAGCACAAGCAGCAGACCACCGTGTAGTTGAAGGCCTAACTAGGCAGTGTGTTTAAAACACCAATCAAACAAATCAGAGTTTCTCAGGTTCACGATCAAGCACGTACGAGAAATGTAGAAGAACTATGGATGCCGCCATCAACGAGCTATTCATCAATAAATCGGTAGATTTTGCCATCTTGAGGCTCGATAAAAGTAGCAACATAAATTAGAGCACCTGGTGCAATGCATCCGCACTATTCTATTTAATGCTATGTTCCAAATGGTAATCGTGCTAGCTTTTTTAAATACATAGCTTTTACTATGTATCTAAAAGTAGTGTATATTTAGGTTCGTACTAAAAGCTATATATACCTAGAAAAGCCAGAATGACGACTTGTAATTTGGAACGAATTTTAAAATCGTAGCTATAATTTATGGTCCCTCCAAAGAATTGTAAAATCGGTCATATATGGTTATAAGAAGCAAATATACCATAGGTTTGAATCAGGTTATATAAATGGCTAGGTACGGCCCATGCATGAGAACTTATCCTAACGAGCCAATTCAACTTTTTTACCGGCTTCATTCGAAACTAATTTATTCCATAGGAACATTAACTTTTTGGGCTATGTCAATCAGGTCGATCAACTTTAAAACAGCAGAGTTGACTCCATAAACTTTTTATGTAGTTCACTGCTGGTCCATACCCAATTACCCATTTGTTTGGGAAATACATCGGACGTGGCAGTCTATGCCATCAGCCAACGTGGCACATGGGTCAAGTGAGCTGCCACGTCAGATGTATTCTTCAAATGAAGGGGTATGGACCTGCAGTGAACTACTTAAAAAGTTTATGAACCCAGATATGCAGTTTCAGAGATGGACCTATATATATGACACAACGCAAAAAGATAATGGATCTACGATGCATTTTTCTCTATAATCTATATAAGACCATAATTACAACAACACAAAATCAGAGTAATATGGGCTTCCATTGAAAATCATCTACTTTTCCTTATCATTAACAGAAAATAAGTGTAATAGGAGCATTTTTTTAAATGTGCCACTGAACGGGGTTAACGGGGTTTTTTATCTGCCTAGACACAAGATATAACTCTGCGCACAACAACTAAGCAACATAATAAACATGTTGGTGTCGTGGTTTCGTAAATGCGCCAGTGATTGGTGAGTCGACCGGTGGATCGATATGTGGTATGTCGTTTGTTACACTACCACAAAAAGGGTTATCGCAGCACCCTTATCAGCAGCAGTTTGAATGATGGCGGAGCACAGAGACCAATTGAGCCGGCGGTGAAGAGTGTTATCACTGCCGGCTGATTGTTAGATCTGGCGGTGACTTGCAGGGTTCATGTCGCTGCCATTTTGTATGCCTAACTGGTGGCAATAGTTGTTATGACCGCCACCCCAATGCTAAAAGCCCATTGGTGGACCAGCGGGTCAGCAATCTTCGCGAATGTTTCATGGCCCAACTTTAAATGCCCTTTCATCACCATTAGATGAGGACGACGAGGACGAGGACGAGGAGGACGATGAGGAGGCTGTCGGATGAGTGTCCAGCAAAGCGGCGAACGATATGGACGATCCTACCTCCGATAGCTAGTATCTGTACCAGAATTAGTTTAGTTTAATTAGTTCGAATCTATGTAATGTTTTTCAAGTTCAGTAAGAAATACATATTTTTCCATTTCATTGATTGAAATCTATGTTTATCCATACCAAGTTATAATGAATTAGACTTGTTTCATCTTGTGCACCGAAGTGTTTTTATCCACTCACAACCGCCGTCAGATGATCTTGTCAAATTTCTGAGACAATTGTCCTCTTAATACGTTTACTGTTACTCTTCTCACCAGCCGTCCATGCTTCCTCCCGATGAATCTGGGCCATCCATGTCACTCGTATCTCGAATCAGATAGACGAGTCCCTGACCCAGGCTTACAAATCCCAAATATACTTTCATGTGGCTTTTTCGATTTTGCTGGTCACTTTTATTTACCATTAGATGTACTTTTCTTGCCATAACTAAGTATGTATGTCGCATTGCAGTTCACACTGGAATTCAACAATTTTGATAAGCCACAGTAAGTTGTTGCATTGCATACGAATAAATACTACGACAAAGGAAATATTACAATCTGTCTAATTGACTCATGGCATCGACAAGCTCATGTCACACGTAAGCGGCTCCCTCGCCCTCCTCAAAGATAGTTAGGTCAACATTGGCTCCGAAAGGAGCTATTTCCTCATAGCCCTTGTAGTAGTTCTTGTCTGTGACACCTTCAGCGCTAATGATCTTCCGTTGCATAGATGCCTTGTAGTACGTCTTTTTCAAGAACAAGGGGTTCTTCTAAATATGCAGAGAGGTTGAGGTCCACGCGAAAGTAGTCCAATGCTGTCAGTGGAGACCGCAGATAGACATCCCACTGGCAGAAAAGAGGCACCTTCAATGCACCAAAAGAAAGTAGTCTAGCTTCTAGATCTCCTCTATGAAACCATAGTCTGCAGCAGATTGCTGTTTTTGTCATTGGCATCAAAAGAACACCGCTTTAATTTCATCATGCAATCCTATGTAAAATGTAAATGCATTTATCTGGATGGTCCAGGTGCTATGCATCCAGATGGGCACAGCCCATCACTTCCCCATCAAGCGTTCTCACACCCAGTCACCGAAAGCATGATCCAGGCCTCTCTGACCTGCCCGAGTGTTGCACTTGTATTTGACGCATGCATGGGGTGCCACGAGTTAGTGGTTTCCATTTCATGGACTGCAGAGTATTTTTCCACCCTATGGGTATAAAACTGACGTAATTGCTAAACATGTAGCCATAAAAAAGCCACAACCCATAACTATTTTTCATTATATATATGGGCGCCCACTATCGCACTATATATGATGACCCAAGGCAAACCTTTGTAGCTTGCATAGCAGCGTAGTCTGTTGAAATGATTTCATTGGAGACTGTTAAGGGAGGACTGGTAATTAAACTGGAAAAAATGTAGAATGTTTTTCCTACTCGATCAATCTGTCTCTGCTCACTTTTCACATTGACGCAGTAGTAGGTAGGTACCAAATCACACATCACAAATGGCCTGCTACAGTTTCTTTTTTTTGGCCAAGCTACAGTGCAATAAAGTTTGTGGGATGTATAAACAAGAAAGGATATACTACACATGCATATTTTGTTGTAGGTGTGAGCACGAACCAAGGTGTGAAATTAATCTGTCTAGCTAGTATACATGAGCCTGGAATATGTACTTTGCTGCTCTTAATTAATTATTTTGGATCATCATCAGCTACCTTTTGCTTCTAGATATTATTCATGCTGGTGACTAGCATGATCATTTCATTTAGACAAGCGAATCATGAATTCGTGATATATTCATTCACATCAGCAAAATAAAATGCATCTGACAGGAACTGATGAGAACTTGTGAAAATATATAAAAACGTAAGCTTCCAGTGGT
Organism: Miscanthus floridulus; assembly: GCF_019320115.1. Classification (NCBI taxonomy): domain Eukaryota; kingdom Viridiplantae; phylum Streptophyta; class Magnoliopsida; order Poales; family Poaceae; genus Miscanthus; species Miscanthus floridulus. The sequence goes on along the minus strand of NC_089588.1, from coordinate 164,126 downwards.
GCAGATTTCATAAAATGGCCGCCCACTCCAATATACACTACTAGAATCTTGAATACTTCTATGTGTGCAAAAACCCAAAAAAATACGAATACCGACAGAAAAATATTTTTCTGGCAGTGTACCGTTAGAAAATAACCCACAGAAATAGAATGACAGAAAAGTTTTCCTGTCGGTTCGCCGTCAGAAATAGTTTTTCTGTCCGTCTTACACGCACAGAAAAGTTACGTTCGCCCAGATTAAAAACAATTTTTCTTTATGGATAACCACACACGAAAAAGAAATAAACGCACAAAAAATATGTATTTTTCTGTCAGTTTGGCTTAACTCACAGAAAAAAGAAATAAACGCACAAAAAATTAATTTATTGTCAAACAGTAGCAACATCATATTAAAATATATATTGTAAATACAGTGATTTCATGACACATCACAACATAATGTAGTCGCATTAGAACACATCAGATCTTATAACATTATAAGTAGCATACACCAATGTTTGCAAGCTGGTCACCACAATCACTACCGGAAACGCCTAAGTTGCCGAGTGTCAGGTGCTTTGCCGAGTGTTCTTTTTCGGGCACTCGGCAAAGACGCCTTTGCCGAGTGTTTTTTTTGACACTCGGCAAAGAGGCTATTTGCCGAGTGTTTTTTTAACACTCGGCAAAGAGCTTCTTTGCCGAGTGTTTTTTTTTACACTCGGCAAAGAGCTTCTTTGCCGAGTGTTAATTTTTTTACACTCGGCAAAAAAAATTTCAAAGCACATTTTGAAGCAGTAAATTAATTCAAATGAAAAAGTTTTCAACTACAAAGTTGTATAACTCATCAAGATGTACAATGTTTGTTTTGGTCTTTTCTTCATACGACAAAGTGAAAATAAATTTGTTCACAAATCTAACATATCTCTCTTGTAGTTTATGAAACTACAAGAGAAATATACAAGATTTGTGAACAATGTTAGAACGACCATGTCGGATGAACAGATGACCAAACAACCAAAATAAACTTTGTAGATCTTGAAAAGTTATGAAACATTGTAGTTGACAACTTTTTGATTTGAAAACATCTTGTCATGCAAAACTGTGTTTGAATTTCAAAATTTTAAAATTCAAATTTTGTAAACGACCTCGGATGGAAAAACTTCCTAAACTAAAAGTGTAGATCTCGAAAAGTTATGAAACTTTGTAGTTTACAACTTTTTGATTTGAAAATATCTTGTCATGCAAAACTGTGTTTGAATTTCAAAATTTTAAAATTCAAATTTTGTAAACGACCTCGGATGGAAAAACTTCCTAAACTAAAAGTGTAGATCTCGAAAAGTTATGAAACTTTGTAGTTTACAACTTTTTGATTTGAAAACATCTTGTCATGCAAAACTGTGTTTGAATTTCAAAATTTTAAAATTCAAATTTTGTAAACGACCTCGGATGGAAAAACTTCCTAAACTAAAAGTGTAGATCTCGAAAAGTTATGAAACTTTGTAGTTTACAACTTTTTGATTTAAAAACATCTTGTCATGCAAAACTGTGTTTGAATTTCAAAATTTTAAAATTCAAATTTTGTAAACGACCTCGGATGGAAAAACTTCCTAAACTAAAAGTGTAGATCTCGAAAAGTTATGAAACTTTGTAGTTTACAACTTTTTTATTTGAATTCGTTTAGGGCCTCAAATATGCAATTTACACTCGGTTTAGTATAATATATTGGGAACTAAAACGGAATCCAGACACAAGTGAGAGTGTGGTGTAGTGGTAGAGGAGGTACGTGCACAGCGGGAGGTCTCGGGTTCAAATCGCGTCGGCCGCGTAGCCATGAAATTCACGCGAAAAATGTCGTAGATGGGTGGGCGCTGGCCGGTGGGGGCCTCCATCGATAAAAAAAAATTCCATTTTTTTTTGGTAAAAATTCCTATTTTTTTCGGGTTTTTTTCGGTTTCAACTTTGCCGAGTGTCGGGCACTCGGCAAAGGCTTTGCCGAGTGCCGATAAAAGACACTCGGCAAAGTTGGCTTTGCCGTCACTTTTTTTGGCGAGTGCTGTTCACCGAGTGTTACACTCGGCGAACCATTTGCCGAGTGTTTTATGCCTTTCGCCGAGTGTTTCGGGCACTCGGCAAACTCAAGGAGTCCGGTAGTGAATCACATCTTGCTGATCCCAAAATGTCACCTGTGAGGCACTCAGAGTGCACCCTCACCAAAATGTCTTCGCCATCACCAATATCACCCTGCCCATCATTGGGTATGTCATTGATATCTGATAGTTAGATCAGGTGTTGTACAAATAGTAATACCTCACAGAAACAAATTCTACTGAGGTAAAATAGTACTGCAGTGACTTACTTTCACCATGTCACATCCATATTTTTGTTCATCATAGTAAAAAATAAGATAGAAAGATCACTACACCACAACATCGAGATTGGCAATGGACGATCTGTCACTAAATGTTCTATTAAAATAACCAGCAAAATAAGAGCAAAATAATTCTAGCATAGCACTGTATGGGCATAAAAAGAATCTAGAGATAAGTATTGAGTATCTCAAGTTCTAAGTTCTAACACCTACCATCCATACAAATCTGCAAGTGCAATATTACTAGGCCAAATTCAGGGAAATAATGTACCTTTGTCCTTGAGGCTTGGGAAGTTGGACAGATGATCGATAGGATGCTACCGTGCAGGATTGGTGGAGAAAGCTGGTAAAAAAAAATGGCAAACTAGTAAGCTAGAAAGCTCTCAGATAAACTAAAAAAAAATACCATGTAACATCTCATGGCAAATTTGAATTTACCAAAATCACAAGCTATCAGTGGTACACATGCTGGTCAAATTTGTTCCATTATTAACATATTCACAAATTTGCTATGAGATGTTAGACTCGATTGAAACTTGACTCTTATAAATGAGATACATCAAACATAGAACATTAGAACTACATTCACTAGTGGTGTTGCCTTCTGTGTAAATTACCTGTAGCACCTAAGAACAATTTGATGCCCTGCTGCTAAGCTTTAGCTGCAGAAGTACTAGTAAGAGAATATGAAAGGCACAGTAAAGAGCAGAAGGATGTACAAAGAAAGCAAATAAGCGCCTTCAACTTCCTGAACCATTGGAAGAGCCAGGGAGCCTTTGATCCTGCTGCCTTGCGCTGATTGCCTGTAGTTTTTTTTATAACCTTCCAGTGATTACACGACCCACTTAATTGTAGCAACTAAAAGTTCAAGCAATGGCATTCCATGTATTTATAATTATACTACTGTCATTTTTTTATTGCACCGCCCATCTAAGGTTATGAGTACATGGCAAATTGCTCTCCAGAAACTGAATCTATGCAAAAAAACGGATGCTACTGTCATCCATCTACGTGTGAACACAAATGACTGAATGCTACTGCCTATGCCATATTGCTGAAAAAACATATTCAGAAGATATGTGGCAAACTGTTTTTTATGGCAAGTAGTAGCAGAACTACAGACATCTTGGTTTGGCAAATCCATGTTGCAGACGTAGTAGGAATAGCAAGGGAAAATAGAGGAGATGGGGGTGACCTGGAAGATGAAGCGGGCAGATCTGAGGTTGGGGTCGGAGGAATAGAACGTGGAGGCTCCATCTGTGCAGACGACTGTTTCTTGGAGCTCGACGATGGATCCCCGCACACCCGCCGCCGCACAGCGTGGACGAGGTGGTGCCCGCGGCAGCCTCCCTGCGAGCGCCTCCGGCCTCCCTGCTCGGCTACTCGCGGCCACCCACCGCTTTGCTCTGCTCGCTTTGCTCACTCGCGACGAGTACTTCCTCGTCTCCTTCTCTCGGCAGCTGCCCCAGGCCCCCCATCGCACAGCGGGCTCCCTCTCTTTCTCACCGGCGTGTGGACGCCTGGGCACGGACGTGCGCGGGACCACAGGCACGAGCGCTCGCGTTCGCGCTCGGCTGTTGCTGCTAGGTCTTTGCCGTGCCGCGGGCTCCCTCTCTCTCACCTGCTGGCTGGCCCTCCCGACGCGCGAGGGGGCTCACCAAGCGCCGCCGCTGCTGCCGCTACGTGTGGAACGGGAGAAGTGGAGGAGTCAGACGAGGGATGAAGGAAGAAGGTAGGGTTCAGGAAGCCAGGACGACCTAGGTTTTGAGTAGCTAAGGGTGTAATGTGAGCCGTCCGATCTATAGTTTATGAAACTATACGAGAGATATGTCAATTTATGAACAATTTTACTACCACTTTGTCAGATGAAGCAATGACCAAAATAAAAGTTATAGATCTTGATGAGTTCAACAACTTTTATATTCATGACTTTTTCAGCTAAAATCATTTACTGTTTCAAAATGTTGTTTGAAGTTGTCATTTTTGGAAATTCAAATTTTGAATTGATATAACAAAGTCACATGAAAAGATGACCAAAATAATAGCCGTAAAAACACAATAAATTGATAGAGCATGATTTTAGAAAATTTTGGGGAAAACACATCAAATTTGGAGTTAGTACGAGGGCGAAAAACTAGTTACAAGTTTACAGAGAGATTAAAAAGAAAAAATGCGCTTGTTCATATCAAGTTAGTATGAGGGTGCTTGTTTTATTTTTCTGTGTGTTTTGTAGAAACCCAGAAAATAATTGTAATTTTTCTGTGTGTATTGGCACACACAGAAAAATCATGCAATTATTCTGTGGGTTTTCGTATTTTTCTGTCGGTTTTTTTGGAACCCACACTTTAATTACTAATTTTTCTGTGAGTATCGAAAAAACGCACAGAAAAATTCATCACCCACAGAAGTATTTGTGTTTCCGGTAGTGATATAGAGTGTTGTCGGTACCTTGAGCAATTCAAAGATAAAAATATATAAATCCAGCATCCCATGCCAGCAGAGAGGAAACCAGACAGGATGGAAACATATGAGGAAAACAATTAATAACAAAGCTTCATGGACTGCCATATATAGGAATAGGAGGCAAAAAGGAAGTGCGAATTTGATATTCATGTACACAATGCAGTAATAAGCATAGAGCTGGCAGCTGATGGTGGAAGATTGTCATCAAATATCTGTGTTGCTTGCTACTGCTACTCGGGCGTTAGTGCTAATCCCAGCGAAAATGGACTTTTGATTTGATATGTACTAGCTCATCTATTGACCCAAAGCTGGTTAATAGGAAGCAACACACCTCAGAGTCATTCAGATGTACCTATTTCAGTTACAGTGACCCGTGCATATTTACATTCGGAGTGTCTATGTATGAACTGTGATAGTCATTTAATTACAAACTATCCCAGTTTATACCTAGAAGAACAGGAGAGCGAAAGATGGGCCAAAATTCTGGTTCTATCATAAGGTTGAGCTTGACATATGTATGACAAGCACTTCTTGGCTACGGATATTTTGCCTCAGGCATGATTGTTCACATTATGGGTCCTTTTTCAATAAAAGGTTGTGAGGAAGTTGTGCAGAGCACAGAGTGGCACCGGCCACACTCTCGTTGAGTTCTGCTGCGCTCGACTTCTGGTTCCTAAGGAGTGGATAAATACCAAGGTTCCTGTTTTTCCTATAGCAGGCCGGTCTGGAAAGATTACTTCGAGAAGCACCTGCAGGAGCACGACATGGCTATCCAAAATATTATCGGCTTCGTTGATCATGCTAGAAGATGAAGTTCACAGTATAACATGGTTTGGAGACAATCATGTAATCGTGTAGAGCAAAGCCTATTCCTAAATCATGTTCTACTATTCTTTAATTAGATGGTATCAAAATTGCAGGGCACTATGCTGAAAACGCAGATGGACTCATGTAGGCCACCATAGCCATTCAGAATTATGCAAATTGACGTGGTGATTGAGGCATCCTGGCTGACCTGGCACCAAGCATCAAAACATTATTTTTAATATCTGAGAGAGCAGCAACGTCCTAAGAAAACCCCCAAAAGAAGTCCTGGATTTCCATTATGTGTTCGTGGCAAAAGTATGTTACTTGTAGTCCAGTACGTGTTTGTCACAGGTATTTTTATACATAACAGTATCATTTTGATGCCCAGAGGTACAATGTATTCATGGTTTTGAAGTTAGAAAACGACTGCCTCAGCTGACTCGACATGATATGACGAAAACTATGCAGTCAAGTAGGTAAGTTAGAGAATGGCTAACAATAAATGATCCTAACAAAAATATTTTCACTGCAATTGGTAATACAAGAAAAAGAAATATTTGTCCTCCACTTGTACTTCAGATAACATGATTGCCAGTTGCTTATATAAATCTATAGTGTTCCCCATTTTAAGAACATTGAGCCCCACACACTTCAAGCATCGAGCAAAGTGTAGAGTAGAGGAACGATCCAAAGGGCTGGAAAAGTCTGCTAGGTATGATTGGCATTTCGAGGCATACCGGAAATAGAGAACATCAGGCCCTCTAGTTCGAAATCATTGATGGAACATCAAGAAAAGAACACCTCTGGCTTCTGGAGGTCATCACCACCTCGCGGTGGTGGGATTGGGAACCTGGCAGCGGACAACACCACCGCCTCCACTTTGACGGCATGCTGAGGGAAGAACACTATATGCCTTTGGTGTCCAAACGTCAACGTCGCCATGCGGTGGCGGCGATACCTATGCTCCCATCACATATCCTCTGACAAGGAAAACCGAAATGCACGTTCCTACCACTCCTTCCATGCAGCTTACCTTTTAGGAATACTAGATTTAAGAAAAAAGGCACCTGCATGGTGTGTTGGAATGGGAGGCCAAAGGAAAGTGGACACGACACGATGATGATGTTCGAGATAATCCTACTCATGGGCCATTGGTGTTCGGCTCGGTCAGCCGCTGGAGCTTATATGCAGGCAGACCGTGGTGAGTGTGCTGAGCATTGCTTGTGCTTGGAGCCAATAACGTGTGGTGTGCATGTAATCTTCCGGTTTTTGTGGTTCTGAGCTGTGTGTTGGATCCGCTATTAGCTGCCGGTGTAAGTAGTATCTCCAGTTGTAACCATTTTTCAAACATTAAAAATATCAGAGAAAATAATTGATTTCCGTCCTCTGAGCAAAAACACATAGTCTGTTCGCATTGTTCTTCTTCCATTTTTCGTGTCATGTGTTTGCAAGACCTAACTCCATGCCATGATGTTTTCTCAAACATATATGTCAAACCAATGGTTCCAGGCCTGATCACTGAGGCAGAAAGCTAGGATCGACACTCAACACACCACCACAACCCAGAGTCACCCTGCTTTGCTGATCCATGTAAGGTCAATAACGGTATGGCCATTATCTGTTTTAGTATTAGATAAAATTTAGCTTTCAATTCATTTACCTCATAGAAATTACACCAAGTTCATATAACCATTTTAAATAAGTCTCGACATCTTCACATCATAAAAACTGATGTCTGACATGAACTATCATGGAAAGCTATGGGCTATAAATCTGCAGTTAGATTGCTACCTTCGTCAATTGGTAAAAAACTCACTGGTCATTTGGTCCAAGTTTTGGCATGCTCCTAACCAAATCTCGTGAAGTCTGCTTCTAGTGTATAGCCCACCAAAGAGAAGAAATGGTTTTCCTGAGCCAGTATGGTAGTGATTGAAAAAAACTTGACCTGAGGGGGTTTGACTGCTCCCACAACATTCCAATAAGAAGAAGACCTTCTTACCACGCCAAGAAAAACCCCCCATCCCCTGCCGCACCTTTACGCAGCTTAGACCTGTGCTTTGATTTTTGAGACGGTCGAACCAAAGAGCTGATGCATGCTACTCACACGTCCTAACCAGTAGGCCAGGCGCCCTTTCGCAATATAGTAGTGACTCAATGAACATATATTCAATCATCCGATCAGCAACTTGAAGCAAGAATGTTGTTTTCAAGAATTTTGCAGGACGACCACTACCAGAGCTGCAGTTTTCCTGATTGTTTTGATAATGTCGACACAGAATTTTCGTCTCCGGGCTGAAGACACACGCAGCAAGCCGGAAGGCTCCGCTTGATGGAGCAGATCCACCTAGCTTCAGCGCAGGGGTGGTCGATCCTACGCGATCCTCCCAAGACGTGCCAGTCAATTTGACCCTGCAATTAACAAGGAGAGAAAGTTTATCAGTAATTAAGGGCGGAACGTGCCGGTGTTGCCAGACACTCCCGAATGTGCGTCTCTGAGAGCCGATATGAGAGAAGGTCGACTAAATAGTTGATTGCAGCATATTCATAAGAGTAAATCGGTTAAAGCTCATGGGGTTGTGTAAGAAGAATCGGTTATCATTCAGGAATCATCATTATTTGAACAAGTATTAATCAATGGCAATAAGATGTTGACGATGATTGGTTTATACTGAGCCAATGATTACAAGTAATCGAATCCCTTTTTATATAAAGAAACAATTCAACACCACTTAACCATTTAATAAAGATAAATCTAATGAACATATTAGATCTCATCTATTGCCATGACCAGTGGGGCATGAGGCAGAATCATGCAGGCCGTTGAAACAACAATAGACTCGACGACCCTAACTCATTACTAATATCAGTAGGGCATAAGGCAGAATCATGTAGGCTGTAATACAATAATAAGATCATGGGGCTAACACATCTTTCAACTTATCTCTACTTAAATGATCTCGTAATGTGAATTATACATGAAAGCGCTCGATATCGGCTAAACAGACGATTCAGGCATAGCGCACAGTTAAGGTCATACCTTCTTAGGAACGGATCTACCAACTAACGATCCCCACTCCATGGTGCTAATAGTGGGGAGAGAGGTAGAATCCCACAGACCGTGATAACGGGCCATGGAACGGTTTTTGTTAATTAATAGATCTACTCAAGATCGAACTTGCCTTAACCGCACGCTATGCACGATTAAGATTGATGCAAAACAGCCGATAAAAACATAACCCATCATTTAAGATGTAGATTAGATTAGTTTTAAATTAGCAAACGATGGGTTAAACAAGATATAAGGCCGATCCAAATCAATCTCAATCGGGCAGAGTGATATTGTTGTAATTAGATAAACAATGAAAGCAATAAGCAATATCGGTAACTTCATGAATCTACGAAAGACTGTCATGCTAAGGTAGAGCCGATAACTTGACCTTGATCTAGTTCAAGCAGTGGGGTGTGAGGCAGAATCACATAGGCCATACTTGAACTAAATAAGAGTCGATAACTAGCCTATACCAGAGTCGCAGTGGGGGTCGACCGGATCGATGCAGCCATACCAACAGAGGTATAAACCATGACGGTACTTACAGACAAGCAGTGGAGGTCGACCGGATCAATGCAGTCGTACTCGCTGAAGAACTCGCCGAGATCTACTCTACTCCTACTCCTATGGGGTGGCCGGAGCCGAAAAAAGTAATTGACTTGTATTTGATTGATTGTGTTCTTTTACAATAGCTGGGGTTTGATATTTATACCCGGAGTCTAAACATGAATCCTACTCGAGCATGATTTGTCACAATCTTTGGCATAAATGAAAACATTCCAAATTTAAGATAACTTGGACTCTAATCTTTTCCTTTTTGTAGAGTCCAGCATGTCTCGTCCCAGCGCTAATCATAGTCTCTGTCATTATCTGCTGGCACTATCTGAAGAAAGCCGATTCTAGTGCTGCATCTGAATCAGCTGGTTTCGACCTGCACGCAATTGATACCTTGCTGACATGATTTTGGGAGCCCTCGAGCCCCTGAGATCATTCTTCCAAATTCTGGTGTAAACACATGCCCCCCAATTTTGGGATAAAAGTAATTTTATTCCAAAATTATCATGTCTACATCCCTGATTGGTCCACAATCACGGGTAGAGAACCTTGATCTGGGGTCCACTGTTTGCTTGCATTCATTCATGAGCCTACGCCTCAAAACTTTTACAAGAGCATCACTGCTTCACGGGCACTTGGATTCATCTTCCCGGGCCGGCTATAAAACGCTTATCCGACCCTGGCGAGAGCAACTCAACACTTCAGCCATGTTTTTCTTCTATCTGTCTCTTCGAGTGCTCCCAACTCCACTGGACCCTCCATGGCCTATCTCTTTGTGATAGAGATCTTAAGCGGTTAGAAGAATTCTTATGATATCATATGAGTCTTTTCTCCATGCTCGCAAAGCTGTCTATAGGGGCTAGAATGTGCGAATACCCTCCCCCTGTTTGGTCCTCTTAATGCCATTGGAAAAACCACAAGCTCCTTTCCAGCAGCTTCCTAGTCACTGAGAAGTTAGCTAGGCGTTTGTTAGGCAGGCGGCTTCTCCCTTTTTTTGGCACAATCGTATCAATGGGCTGATGTGACTTGGTTTACGATGACCCTCGGCCTTGCGGGGATCCGAACTCCCTTCAATCCAAAGAAGCTTTGGTGGGTTGATTTCTGGTCAATGTAAGCTCTTCGTATCCACCCCACGATGCTTCGTAATTTGGGGAAGCGATAAGTTCGAATCTGTCACCTCTCCGGTATCCGTCCCCTGAATTCCTGGAGTGTCGATCCGTTTCTGTCTCTGATTTCAATTTCACACCCCCGACAAACTCTACCTCCTCACCTTCCCGGGCTATATATACGGGCTATGGCTGGGGATCGAAAAATAACTCGCTTCGTCTCAAACCTTCCACGTCCTTAGTATTAGTTCCTGCTTCTCTGTAGGTTTGAGATTATGGAGAACAGCAAGGGGTTTGCAGAGGAGGCCCTCACCGGATCTGTATCATCGCGCCAGCGCCTTCGCCTCCAAGAGGGTGCAACTCGGGATGCTCCTATTGTTCCAGAGCGGAGGGCCGACTCTACTCAGCCTTTGGGGTTACCTGCAGCACCAACTCGTCGCCAGCTCCCTTGTTATCCAAGGAGGCGGATTGATAATGATGACCTGCTTGCCTCCATTGATCGTCATGGCCAAAGTCTTGATGAATGTCTCTCTCTCACAGAATCGACTCTGGCCATGGTTCGATGTCGATCATCTCCCGAGGTTGATTCTGTGGAGGGTAGGCAGGCTAAGGCCGAGGCCAAGATTATGGGTGAGATCTCTGTTATATCTCCTGCTTCCTTCCAGTTTCATCTTCAAGACTCTGATCATCTTTTCTTTGAATCTTTTAGATTTGTCTGCTCAACTGGAGAGCCTTCGATTGGCTGCGGAGCACGCGGCGGGATTTGTCAACACCAGAGGCGCCATCCTGGTGGTTCGCCTGTATGACGTCCCGAATCGTGTGAGAGAGGTTGCTTTGCATGGCGTCCGTCATGGTGCGGCCACGGCGTTGGCTGCTGCACAGGCCCGTTCTGGCCACAATCTTCGGCTTCTTCCTCATGGTGTTCTAGACGTAGTGCATTCTGGGGATCATGAGCGCTTGACTGAGGACTTCCTTAGTGCCGCCAACTCCGTGGCCTTCAACACCCTGGATGATGATATAGTAGGCAAAGTGTTTTCCGGTCCATAATTTGTAATAGGCGATATTTAGCAAACAATTTCCTTGAGTGATTCCTCCTTCGCTTTGCACTTCGTATTATACGCATCACTCTGTCTATGTTTGCTTTTGCTCCCATAAGCAATACGTATTGTATAGGCCTTTGCCCCTTCGGGCCTATTTTCGCGCTAGTGACGATACTCTTCTGGTATCGGCTATTAGAGTTGATGACCGAGCAAATTGGTTGTCAAGTATTAATCCAAATGTTAGGGTAATATTCCTTCAAATATTCCCCACTTGATTGCTCTGCCGAATCCTCCTTCTCTTCTCAATATCTCCACAATACAAGTATTACCCGGCGCGCATTGCTTGATCTGATGAGGTTCTTCCCAGTCAGGTGACCATTTGCCGGATTTACTGCCTTTTGACCTGATCGGCAATCTTGCTTTCCAGACCAGGTCTCTTTTCAGAAAATTGCTCAATCGCAACCTTTCATATTTTACAAACCTCGGTTTATCGGCTTCAATGTTTGTTTCAAGGGCATGCGGCCGAAGTCAACTCAAGTCTTTCAAGTTATTCATCACAATATTCTGGTAGACTTCGGCTGATGAATCATTCTGCAACATGACACACCTTGGTCCAGTTTGAACCTCCTAGGGAAAGACTGCATCGTGTCTATGCACGAGTTCATAAGGCGACCAGCTCCTTTACTCAAGGGCAATCCATTCCCAGCCTTTTCCATAGTTTTGTCTCCCTTTTCCATTTTGAAGCTCAGGTCCTTCGTTCCGGCTGAAGAACTGATTTTGAAAATAGCCGATTCCAGACTCTCAGTTTAAATTCTTTCTAGGCATGAAAACACGGCCTTTATTAGGAGAGCCCTTCGATCTTCCATCCTTAGTCATCTGGCGCCGCATTCTCTTCGACATTGGTGAAGTGGCGTTTCGCCTTCTATTAATTGTGGTTGCCTTTTACGCGTCCCGAGGCATCCACCTCTTCGCTTTATGTCTTCAAATACCAGCCGAGGGCTTCAGCCTCAAACACATCTCTATTCGCAACTGTTCCTTCACTCTCTTTCGCCTGCCAAAACCCTGCGGCGGTTTTCTTCCTTTGTTCCATAGGTCCAATCATTTCTCATGGCAGGAGAAGATAATCGAGGTAAGCGCGCGGCAGAGGAGATCCCGGCAGAAGACATGCCGACGAACCAGCGTCTTCGACACATGAGGTGAGATAGGCAACCTCCATCCATGATGATGACCTATTCTGACTTGCCTATAGGTTCGTTGTGAATGACAGTCTTCATCCTTTCTCTAGAACCAGCAAACCCACTGATGTTGCATCTTCCGCACCGGCTTCATCGTCGGGTTCTTCTTACTCATATGATGGTGATGATGCTCGACGCTTCTTCCGAGAATGGAGGGTGGCCGAGGACCGCTATTCCGAGGCGATTCGGAACAATGGCCAGCTAGAGATTCGTCTAGGAGTCTTTGAAGCGGCCCTTAATGTGGCTGAGGAGGAGGCTAGTGCCGTTCGAGCGCAGCTGGCTGAGTCTAATGCCACGGTAGTAGGTAAGATGAGCTCCATGAACATTTCTATTCTGGTTCCCATTGCCTTTGTCTTGATATTCTTCTGCAATCGCCAGCTCAAACGGTGCAATTGGAGTCTCTCCAATTTGCGGCAAACGCGGTCGCGGACGCCATCAATGCTAGGGGTTCCCTCATTGATGCTCGTCTCCAAGACATCCCGGCCCGCATCTAAGAGATTGCCCTTCACGGCGTTCGTTACGGCGCATCGGTGGCGCTAACTGCGGCATAGGTCCAAACCGGGCATGATCTCCACGCCATGGAGGTTGGTTTCCTTATTGGTGATGGCCCTGAGGGACATGAAGATTTGATAGAAGATTTCACCGCAGCGGCGGAGGCCATCATGGACATCACATCCGCTCAAGATGTGGTGAACAAGGTCTTTGATTAGTTTGTACTTAGGGTAACCCAATGAACAAAGACCCCTGTTCTTTCATGACTGTGTCTCAGTGTAATGCCCTTGCGTATGACTATTTTTGCTTTTTGTTTTTGCTCTAGAGGCGATACGTATCGTATCGGCTTTTATGTCTCTGAAGATTTTTTCATTTTTTTGAACTAGAGGCGATACCCTCCTGGTACCGGCTATTAGAGCCGAGAACGAATCAGCTATCAAGTTCAGATGTTAGGATAACATCCCTTCAAACATGTTCATTGGTTGTTGTTGATAGATTGTACCAAAACTTTTTGGATCAAAGGTTAAACAATCGATAGATCCAAACCAGGCTTCTCATTAAGCGAAACAAAACTTCTTTCAACAGACATGTCGACTTTGAATTGCGCTCATGATTTGACTTAGAACTCACATACGTCGGCCCAAATCCATCTCCGGGATCAATACTTATTTTTCCTTAATTTTAATGGCCGACGTGAAGCCACGATTATTGATCAAAACAAACTCTGTGAGCCGATTGCTCGAACCGGCTGTTGGCCTTCATCATTAATCCTGATGAAGCCTCCTTCCCATGTTTTGCCAGAAAGGCATTCGAAGTCTCCTAGTTCCCAAAACACTGGATCGGCTATTGCGATACTCACAGATTCATCAGCGTGAACCACCTTGACATCATCTCCATGCCATTGAATCAAACACTGATGCATGGCCGATGGCACACAAGAGTTTGCGTGAATCCAGTCACGATCGAGGAGTAAACTGTATGAACCTTTTCCATCGCTGATAAAGAATGTGGTGAGCAGAGTTTTACTCCCGATTGTCAGTTCGACGTTTATTGCCCCCCGGGTCTTGGATGTATTACCCCCGAAGTCTCTAAGCATCATGTCGGTTTCAAGCAAATCTCCTAGTCCCTTTTCAAGCTTATGGAAAGTGGTGTAAGGCATAAGATTGACAGAAGCACCTTCGTCTACCAACATCTTGTTCATCGGCTTCCCATCAACAAAACCTTTCATATATAAAGCCTTCAAGTGCCGATGCTTGACTGACTTATCAAATACCGCTTGTTGTATAACCATCAATTTGGCAACTATTTCCTCATACTCCGATTCATCAAAATCTGAATAAACTTCTTGATCTGCCGGAGCTCTGAACTCTGATGGCAACAGAAAAGCTTTTTGAATATTAGCCGATGGTTGCCCTCTATCGGCTGTTTGCTTAGCACGCCATACTTGAGGCTTGCCAGATGCCTGAGCTTGTTCCATCTCTTTATTCCTTAGGCGTTGCGCCCTTCTCTTCTTGCTTCTTGTTAATCCTCCGGGGCACCATTGGCCCTCCTGCCAGACATGTTCTCTCTGGTCGCTTTCTTCTTCATGATCAGCCCAGTCTTGGTCAACAACTCTTTTTCCTAGCCGATCATGAATACTTTTATTTTTTAAGCGCCGATCCATGTTATTATGATGATATGCATCCTGGGCATGGATAGACCGGCGGTTGATTTGAGATTGCCTAAACTCCCAATATTGATTGCTGCATTCTGGACAGTTATGTCTTGTAGGCAATTTCAAACCTTCGTTGCAGCAGTATCTGAAGAAAGGACAATTCCAATGCGATTCAGCTTGCTTCCTTTCATACCTCTCTTCTTCCAGTTGACGCTGATATTCTTGATCCTCTAACCATCGCTGATAGTCCTTTTCCTTCTATCGCTGCCACTTATTCAACAGGATCCGAGATGTAACTCGTGGCTTTGTCACTCTATTTTTTGACGTTCCCCCTGCTCATATCGGCTCTTTTGCTGATCATGACATTTTCTAATCTCTCTGTATTCATCAGCCGATATCTGCATCTTGGGATCAACTGTTCCAGCTTCTCTTGATTGGGCCGATGTTAGGATCTTAGTCCTCCCTTTGAGCAACCTAGCATTGACCATGTTTTGATCTCCTAGGAAAGGATTATCATCAACCTTCATCTTCCGAGGCATATCAAACTTGAGCCTCCCTTGCTGAATAGCCCTCTGTATGTGCTGCCAAAAAATTCTGCATTCATTAGTGGAATGAGAAGTGACATTATGGAACTTGCAGAACTTCTTATTCTTGAACTGTTTAGGGGGCAACATAACATGATTATCCGACAATCTGATCTGGCCCTTCTCAAGTAAGAAATCAAAGAGCTTGTCTGATTTTGTGACTTCGAAGTCATAGCTCTCCTCGATTCCTTTTCCCCAAGGATTTGGTACCATTACCGTCTTCTTACCCCAATTCCATTCAGCTGCAGCAACCTCTTCTTCTTCATTCTCGTAGCCATCATTGAATGAGTATGGATCATAAGCTTCGGCTACTATGGTACTCTTCTGGAATCGGGTATCTCTGCGCATACTCTGGAATTGGCTATTGAGCGTTGTCACCCGTTGAGCCAATTGACCCAAGTTATCAAACTCTTACCGTAGCAGCTTTTCTTTCCACATTCGCAGCATTCCTTGGACGGCTAAAGCAGCTAATTGATCATCTACCAAGTTCAATGAGAAGCACAAGTTTCTAGTCTCTCGAAATCTCTGAAGAAACTCAGTGCCCGATTCACTAGTCCTCTGCCTTATGGTTGTCAATCGGTTATCTTCTTTTCTCCAGTCCTAGTGTAAAAATATGTATGAAACTTCTTCTCTAGGTCAACCCAATTGGCAATGGAGTTGACTGATAGTGACAAAAACCAAGTGAAGGCTGGCCCTGACAGGGATAAGGAGAAGAAACGAACTCGATGGGCATCCTCAACTGATGCTTCGCCCAATTGTGTAAGATACCGACTGACATGTTCTATCGTGCTCGTACTGTCTTGATCAGTGAACTTAGCGAACTCTGGGAGCCTGTAATTGGTGGGAAGAGCGACCAAATCATACCATTCTGGATATGGACGTTTGTATGAAAAGGTCAACCCTTTTGGCTTCAGACCGAACTGGTTCTTCATCATCTTGGTCACCTTCAGCAGCAACTCGTCAGCTTGCGGATTTGAATTTCTCTGTACTTGCTGACCCATCTGTGGATTGAAATCTCGTGTGCCTTGATATCCTAGATTTGGCATCATGTGGAGGGTATTATAATCTGTGCCATAGTGATACCCTTGTGGAATCTCGATCTGCTGGGTCCTCTACTGGCTTGCTGCCTGAAGTTTCTGATTATAGACATAAGGATCTATATCTCTATGGATCCTTTGAATTGAGGGCGCTATTTTTTGAGCCGACGACGGTATGTGGCCTGATGTGCCAAAATTGATCACCTGGTTTTGACCTTGCCCCGCCGGCTGTTGCATATGCTGTATTGACGGTCCAGGGTTGTACTATATCTGATTCATAGTAGTACCTTGAGCTTGTTCAGATGAACCTTGGACTGCCTGGACGTCACCACTACTAGCTGGTGCTGCTTCTTGATGGCTGGTACCGACTTGATTAGTCCCTTGGGTCGACGGATCTGGAATGTTGTAATAAGTCGATCCAACCTGACCAACTAGAATCCCATGAATCGCCTCTTTCATGGCATTGTGGACTGCGTCCACGAAAGCTCCATTATGGCTTGATATGGCATCATGAACAAATTTGTCTATGGCTTCCGTAAAGAAACGCCTGTCTTAACCTTCGACTGTATCTGTCTGTCCGTGTAGCAGAACTCTTGGTAGTGGAAATTTCTGAATAATTGTGTTGTCACATGTTTTGGTGTAGGACAACAGACACTTCTTCTGAAATTCTTCTGTAGCTTCGCCGATGACATCTTTATCTCCATCGGGTAGGTCTTCGTAGCGCACCATAAGGATGTCATCGTTGTTGTGAGTCGCCATGACGATTGTGGGGTCCCACCGAGCATGCCAGAAACGTGTGTCGACATAGAATTTTCGTCTCCGTGCCGAGGACACACGCAGCAAGCCGGAAGGGTCCTCTAGTTCGAAATCATTGATGGAACATCAAGAAAAGAACACCTCTGGCTTCTGGTCATCACCACCTCGCAGTGGTGGGATTGGGAACCTGGCAGCGGACAACACCACCGCCTCCACTTTGACAGCATGCTGAGGGAAGAACACTATATGCCTTTGGTGTCCAAACGTCAACGTCGCCATGCGGTGGCAGCGATACCTGTGCTCCCATCCACATATCCTCTGACAAGGAAAACCGAAATGCACGTTCCTACCACTCCTTCCATGCAGCTTACCTTTTAGGAATACTAGATTTAAGAAAAAAGGCACCTGCATGGTGTGTTGGAATGGGAGGCCAAAGGAAAGTGGACACGACACGATGATGATGTTCGAGATAATCCTACTCATGGGCCATTGGTGTTCGGCTCGGTCAGCCGCTGGAGCTTATATGCAGGCAGACCGTGGTGAGTGTGCTGAGCATTGCTTGTGCTTGGAGCCAATAACGTGTGGTGTGCATGTAATCTTCCGGTTTTTGTGGTTCTGAGCTGTGTGTTGGATCCGCTATTAGCTGCCGGTGTAAGTAGTATCTCCAGTTGTAACCATTTTTCAAACATTAAAAATATCAGAGAAAATAATTGATTTCCGTCCTCTGAGCAAAAACACATAGTCTGTTCGCATTGTTCTTCTTCCATTTTTCGTGTCATGTGTTTGCAAGACCTAACTCCATGCCATGATGTTTTCTCAAACATATATGTCAAACCAATGGTTCCAGGCCTGATCACTGAGGCAGAAAGCTAGGATCGACACTCAACACACCACCACAACCCAGAGTCACCCTGCTTTGCTGATCCATGTAAGGTCAATAACGGTATGGCCATTATCTGTTTTAGTATTAGATAAAATTTAGCTTTCAATTCATTTACCTCATAGAAATTACACCAAGTTCATATAACCATTTTAAATAAGTCTCGACATCTTCACATCATAAAAACTGTTGTCTGACATGAACTATCATGGAAAGCTATGGGCTATAAATCTGCAGTTAGATTGCTACCTTTGTCAATTGGTAAAAAACTCACTGGTCATTTGGTCCAAGTTTTGGCATGCTCCTAACCAAATCTCGTGAATTCTGCTTCTAGTGTATAGCCCACCAAAGAGAAGAAATGGTTTTCCTAAGCCAGTATGGTAGTGATTGAAAAAAACTTGACCTGAGGGGGTTTGACTGCTCCCACAACATTCCAATAAGAAGAAGACCTTCTTACCGGGCCAAGAAAATCCCCCATCCCCTGCCGCACCTTTACGCAGCTTAGACCTGTGCTTTGATTTTTGAGACGGTCGAACCAAAGAGCTGATGCATGCTACTCACACGTCCTAACCAGTAGGCCAGGCGCCCTTTTGCAATATAGTAGTGACTCAATGAACATATATTCAATCATCCGATCAGCAACTTGAAGCAAGAATGTTGTTTTCAAGAATTTTGCTGGACGACCACTACCAGAGCTGCAGTTTTCCTGATTGTTTTGATAATGTCGACATAGAATTTTCATCTCCGTGCCGAGGACACACGCAGCAAGCTGGAAGGCTCCGCTTGATGGAGCAGATCTGCCTAGCTTCAGCGCAGGGGTGGTCGATCCTGCGCGATCCTCCTGAGACGTGCCAGTCAATTTGACCCTGCAATTGACAAGGAGAGAAAGTTTATCAGTAATTAAGGGCGGAACGTGCCGGTGTTGCCAGACACTCCCGAATGCGATATGAGAGGAGATCGACTAAATAGTCGATTCCAGCATATTCATAAGAGTAAATCGGTTAAAGCTCATGGGGTTGTGTAAGAAGAATCGGTTATCATTCAGGAATCATCATTATTTGAACAAGTATTAATCAATGGCAATAAGATGTTGACGATGATTGGTTTGTACTGAGCCAATGATTACAAGTAACCGAACCCCTTTTTATATAAAGAAACAATTCAACACCACTTAACCATTTAATAAAGATAAATCTAATGAACATATTAGATCTCATCTATTGCCATGACCAGTGGGGCATGAGGCAGAATCATGCAGGCCGTAGAAACAACAATAGACTCGACGACCCTAACTCATTACTAATATCAGTGGGGCATGAGGCAGAATAATGCAGGCCGTAATACAATAATAAGATCATGGGGCTAACACATCTTTCAACTTATCTCTACTTCAATGATCTCATAATGTGAATTATTCATTAAAGCGCTCAATATCGGCTAAACAGTCGATTCAGGCATAGCGCACAGTTAAGGTCATACCTTCTCAGGAACAGATCTACCAACTAATGATTCCCACTCCATGGTGCTAACAGTGGGGTGAGAGGCAGAATCCCACAGGCCGTGATAACGGGCCATGGAACGGTTTCGTTAATTAATAGATCTACTCAAGATCGAACATGCCTTAACCGCACACTATGCATGATTAAGATTGATGTAAAACCGCCGATAAAAACATAACTCGTCGTTTAAGATGTAGATTATATCAGTTTTAAATTAGCAAACGATGGGTTAAACAAGATATAAGGCCGATCCAAATCAATCTCAATCGGGCAGAGTGATATTGCTGTAATTAAATAAACAATGAAAGCAATAAGCAATATCGGTAACTTCATGAATCTACCAAAGACTGCCATGCTAAGGTAGAGCCGATAACTTGACCTTGATCTAGTTCAAGCAGTGGGCTGTGAGGCAGAATCACATAGGCCATACTTGAACTAAACAAGAGTCGATAACTAGCCTATACCAGAGTTGCAGTGGGGGTCGACCGGATCGATGCAGCCATACGAACAGAGGTATAAACCATGACGGTACTTACAGACAAGCAGTGCAGGTCGACCGGATCGATGCAGCCGTACTCGCTGAAGAACTCGCCGAGATCTACTCTACTCCTACTCCTAAGGGGTGGCCGGAGCCGAAAAAAGTAATTGACTTGTATTTGATTGATTGTGTCCTTTTACAATAGCCGGGGTTTGATATTTATACCCGGAGTCTAAACATGAATCCTACTTGAGCACGATTTGTCACAATCTTTGGCATAAATGAAAACATTCCTAATTTAAGATAACTTGGACTCTAATATTTCCCTTTTTGTAGAGTACAACATGTCTTCTCCCAGCGCTGATCATAGTCTCTGTCGTTATCTGCTGGCGTTATCTGAAGAAAGCCGATTCTAGTGCTGCATCTGAATCAGCTGGTTTCGACCTCCACGCAATTGATCCCTTGCTGACATGATTTTGGGAGCCCTCGAGCCCCTGAGATCCTCCTTCCAAATTCTGGTGTAAACAGATAATTCCCATCGGTTTTTTTAAAACTGTCAGGAGTTGCCATCAGGAATTGTTTCCTGATGGCCGTCTGTCAGGAAAAGTGTGTTTTTCCTATCGAGCTGTTTCTGATGGTCAGGAATTATATTCCTGACGGCTTTTGGGCTCTCCTAACGATTTTGGGCGTGATATCCATATTAAGATAGCTATTCATATGTGGCAAGGTGCAGCAACCAGTTCAATTTGCCTACTTCAAAAAGCACCACGAGCACGACGTATCTAGAAGAAATATTACCAGCTTCATTGATCATGCTCGAAGATGTAGTTGACAGTATAACATGCTTTTAGACAATCATGTGAAGTGTAGAGAAAAGCCAATTGCTAAATGCTGTTCCACTATTCTGTAGCTGGTAACCAGTACTATACCGAATTGACAGGCCACTGTGCAGAAAACTCTTAGGGGCCGATTGGATCCCTTCATTTTAGAGGAATGGAAATCTACTTAATGGATTAGGCTATTTGGCTTGGAATTTGACATTCTATAACTTTCCCAAGCTCACAAATAAGCCTATCTCAAATTCATAGGGTGGGAGATGGAAGTGGATTCTATAGATCATTATGCTATAATTCTACTCTCCAACTTATAGCATACTCTTCAACTCACTTTCCTATAATAGAAATACAACATATAAGTATGTCCCTTGTATACCTAACAATAAATATACAAATATATTATATATATAACTATATTAGCTTAATTAATCTATGTCTAAATTATAATTCTTAGAATGAATTCAATTCCAAGAATCCAAACGGGCCCTAATGGATTCATCGAGGCCAGCATAGTCACTCAGAATTCTGCAAATCGTTGTGGTTAGGCGTTCTAGCACCAAGCATCAAAACTCGATTTTTAATATGTGAGAGAGGTGCAACAGTCTAAAAAACTCCAAAAGGTGTCCTGGGGTCACAAGTAAATTAGGTGTAGTCCAGTACATGTTCGTTTAGTTTAGTTTTTTTTAGAAGCAGGAGGGATCAGAAGCTGATCCCTACTGAAATATATTAAACAAAACCCAGTACATGTTCGTCACTGGTATTTTATAGACAGAAGTATGATTTTGGTACCCAGAGGTGTAACGTATTCATGCTGTGAAGTTCTAAATATAAAGGACCATGTCAGCTAAACTCGACATGATATGAACAAACTATCCAGTCAATTAGCTATGTTAGAGAATGCCTAACAATAAATGATCCTACCAACAATTTTCACTGTAATTGATAATATAAGAGAACGAATTGTTTCCTCCACTTGTACTTCAGATAACATGATCACCGATTCTTTATATATAGTGTGTTTCACTACAACATGTCCCTTAATAAAAGCCTTAATATCACGTTGCATAAAGGCATTTATCTCAGAAGGCCTCTGAAAGCATATTTTTAAAGGCAAAATTAAAAAACGCCCTAATTACATGTGACTATTGGAGGCGTTTTGTCGAAAGCGCCTCAGTTACCTGCAACTATTTGAGGCGTTTTTCAAAAAACGCCTTTCCTGTCTTAATTCACGGCAGATTTCAGCGCCAGTGCCAAGTTCTAGCTTGTGGAAGCATGGCCTCCACTGATTTCAGGAAAGTCCTCCGTAGTTTATAAAATGAACCCGCAGTTCATCAAAGGAAGACCTCATAGTATATGCGTTAACACTTTTATGGATAAGCCCTTGATCTATACTCTATTTCAACGTGAAGAAGTAAAAATTTAACAACCGTGTCATTTTTCAGAAAAACTCCCCGAAGGTGAATTTGCGGAGATCCTCCTCCGGACCCCCGACCCCGACTCCTCTCGTTCGTCTATCTCTTCTCCTCCTCCTCAATCTCTCTCTCTCTCTCTCTCTCTCTCTCTCTCTCTCTCTCTCTCTCTCTCTCTCTCTCTCTCTCTCTCTCTCCCCTCCCGCCACCGCGGCCACCGCCAACCAACGCGGCTGCTCGCAGCACATGTTTCCCCCGTAGATGTCGCTCAGTCGTGGGGAGCCGCGCAAGGTC
The DNA here is from genome assembly GCF_019320115.1 of Miscanthus floridulus. Lineage (NCBI taxonomy): Eukaryota > Viridiplantae > Streptophyta > Magnoliopsida > Poales > Poaceae > Miscanthus > Miscanthus floridulus. Next base: position 141,606 of record NC_089588.1, on the reverse strand, counting down.
GGTGGCATTCGGCAGCGCAACGGCATGGGGAGTCACGCGTCGTCGGTGCAGAGATAGGTCGGAACTTGCTGGCCTCCTTGGCACTCAGCCTCGTTGCCCACGACACCCTCATAAGCAGGCAGCCGGGCTCCCAACTTGTGATGGGAAGTGGCTGCTTGCCTTCCCCCAGATCCGGCCGACACCTTCTCCGTCAGATCCGGCACGGTGGAGATGACGGCTGCTTCCTTGCCCACGGGGAAGTTTTGTACCGCGTTCGTCTCGAACTCTTCGGCCAGGTATGCATTACATGTTGGGTGCCCCTGGTCCATCCATCCATCCCTCTTCACCCCTATCTACAGGTTCATGTAATTGTGTCTACATACTACTATACATTTCTAAATGTTTTGGCATGTTTGTTATCCAGATTCAAAAGTACCATTATGCTATCATCTTAATTGTTTCAGTTGAGTAGTCTGGCTTTAGAGTGTAATTTCCCCTTTCTTAAAAAATACACTTGCGTCTAGGACCATAAATGTAACCAGTTTCCCCTCAATTTTTTTTTTGTTCTTGAGTGTAGAGTAGTGTTCTAAATTTGGTCTTTGTTGACACATTTATGTACCTTGTGTATGTCGACATTCCAATAGAATGGAAGGGCAAATTAATCAGATGTGGTACTCAATCTGTGTAGTAATTTACTCTTACATGACAGCTGCTGCATGATCCATACTCTAAGCATGTAGCCTTTTTTTTGCTAAATGATTTCCTCAATCAGATTATAAATTTATATTTTGGGTTCAGTTTTTCAGTGGTACCTCTGGTGGCTTGAGCACTGGACATCGTCCACACTGATGAGCTGCGTGTCTTCCTATATGACGATAGCAAGATGCTGTTGTTGGCAGCAATAACATGACGTCGTGGATGCTTGACCATGCGGCAAGGCTGCCCCGACAACTCATTGCTGAGAAGGATGGTGTCACCACCGCATCCGGTAGGTGTATGAACACATTGCAGATATCTTGAGTGTTTCCTCTTTGTTGGAATTAGCATATGCTGACATGGGGTTCAAGAAAAGACTATAGATCAAAACTATGTTCTCTTGATTTTTGTTTGTCAAACTATGCCCATAATGGATGTTTCCATTTTGAAGATTTTAGATCAAAACACATTGCTAAATGTTTTTATTTCCTGTTCCCAGAACAGTGTGCTCCACACACTTCAAGCATATAGCAAAGTGGACTAGACGAAGAGTAAGCATCCAAAGGGATGGAACAGTCTGCCACAGTATGAGTGGGATTAGGAGGCAAACAGGAACTAGAGAACACCATGGCCTCTACTTGATGTTTTTATTTCCTGAGACAAGGACACCTTTGGCTTCTGGACGTTATCGTCGCCTCGCGGTGGTGGGATTGGGAAGCCAGCAGCGGACATCAATACTTCTCTGAACTCGATAACACATCATGAGTGTTGGAACTAGAGGTTCCGGACAGACTGAGGGAGACAGGGGCCTCCGCCCGCCAGGAGTCGCCCTCGGGCGGAGGCTCGGGATAGGCACGATAGGTGAACTTGTGGGAAGCTGGCACAAGAAACTAGGGTTTCATTAATTCATTCACCATCCATCCGCACGGTTACAAGTGTTCCCTATTTATAGGGCTCAACTACCACTGGTAGAGAACAGAGCTTTACTCCCGGTGGGGAACCCCCTCTAGTCCCGGTTCCCCACCCGGGAGCAAGCATCCGGGACTAAAGGGGGGTCCTTTAGTCCTGGGTCAGGAACCGGGACTAAAGGAGGACCTTTAGTCCCGGTTCGTATTACCAACCGGGACTAAAGGTGCCTCCTGACATGCCACGATGGCCGGCACCTTTAGTCCCGGTTGGTAATACGAACCGGGACTAAAGGTTTTTTTCCTTTTTTCTTTTCTTTTCATTTTTTTTGTTTTCTTTTCAAAATAGGTTTTCGAAGTCATATTGTACGCTGCTAATTATACATTTATACGCGCGTATAGTATGTTTCGGTTCAAGCACAATGAACGTATTAAATCACACAATTCAAGCATAGAATATATATATATATATATATATATATATATGCATCATATATATATTTACATGCATGCATGCATATGTGTATTTTACATTATATTATTTCATGTGCATATATTACAAAAAGATTGCATTATAGTTGTTGTGATATAACAAGTTTCCTCTCATCCTCTAGCTTGGCTTCCATGGCAGTGTTGGGTCGAAGTAGAACTCGCCCTTGGAATCGATGACCTGCTCATTAAAAAATCCGGCTATAGACTCTTGAATTGCTTTGATTTGGTCTTGCCGCATGACCTTTTCCTCCGACCATCGAGTCTACAGGTTTGAATTAAAGGAAAATAAATTAATATATGTACATATATATATATATATAAAGACATAGTAACACAATCAATAATAATAATTAAATGAATATATAGTGTATTTTTAACGTACTTTGAGTCTCTCTGTAGGAGTTCTTTGGGAGACCACCTTGATAAACTTGCAAACATAGTAACCATAGTAGTTGTTCCCCTGTTCCTGCCTCAGACACCACTTTACGAGAAAAAGATTTGTCATCCAATCTGGTGATCCGGTGAAAGCTATATGTTTAATTATTAAAGTTGATGCGATTTAGGGGACTTACTTTCAAAGGGATTACATTCAGTGGCGCTTTGCATTTTCCCATGTGTTGCTTCTCAATAAAGGTTTTCCAAATACTGCCCAATAAAAAATTTGCCACGTCATCAGATATAGTTAATCATCATGTTTGTGTGTATATATAGTTGCTAGAGATACCGAAATTACCTCTGGATAATATCTATCATATCTTGGTAGTCTTGTTGTGGTTTTCTTATCGAGTCATAGATTATCAAGTGACTTTTCACCAGATCGATGTCCATCAATATCCAGTGATTGTTGCATGTGTTTATAGGATATAACGCATAACACTCATTAATTAACTAGAATCAACATATGAGCCATTAAGGATGATCGACATTATTAACACTCACTTGAAGTTGTAGGGAAAGAGTATATCCTTCTTGTGGCGTTGGTTCACTAAGAAGTTCATGAGGTTACTCTCTGACTCAGACTTCCAATTAGTCTTTGGAGTAACTGGGTCTTTGAATACTATATGGGGATCAACAAAACCAATTTCATTGTAGCCTTCCTTTCTGAGCTCTGTCATTGTAAATCTGCATATATATAGTACTTGTTAGGATAATTTATATGCATATACACACATATGATGAGTTTAATAATAGATCGAAAGAATTATTACTTACAGGCAATAGCAGCTAATGATAACTTTGTCCAGAGAGGTCAGGTGGCATAGTTAATGAAATTCTGCGAAGTCAACATACATAACATCATCGCCACAGAACCAATGTTCGTCTCTAATTCTGACACCAACGCAGAAGTCTCCACCGGTAGACGCCTGCATGTACCACTTGTTTAGCAGGTACATTTGCGTCCCCAGATCAGATAAAGCTTGAGGGTTGTATAGACTCTGGCCTAGTACAAATTTTTTCTTCCAAATATCAACCTCCGCCGCACTCTCAATGTTTCCATCACCAAACATCTGGTAAAGGTCGAGACCAGTCTCAACAATAAATTCACCAAGGTGATCCAAATCGACATCCGGAGGTATGTTTGCCTGATGCATTAATCCTAAATTCGAACCATATTCATTACCAACAACTAGCGGGGGGACTGATTGGTGCGCTTGTTGTCTGAGTTGGGCAACTCCTTTCCCTTCCCGCTTCTTTTTCTATGCCGCCTCATTTGACTTGGTGAGAGTGCGGTCATAGTCCAATAACGTTGATTTGGACGGCTTACGAGATTCCCGCCGTTGTTGCTGGTAAGAAGCCACCCTTTTTCTTAGAATATCTGGAGCTACGAAGAAGTACGGTTTCTCCGGGTTTCTCCTTGCTTCTTGATTCTTTTTAAGTTTGTCATAGAATCTAGACATATCTTTTTTATATGCATCAGTTCCTTCTTCCTTCTCTTCAGATATTATTTTGGTAATAGCCCTTGGTTTCACGGTGGCTTTCTTTGCCGGCGGGGACTGGTTCTTCGTTTGCGGGGCTGGCCTCTTGCTAGGCTTCTTGGTAGGTGGGGGCAGGGGAGGCATTGGAGACCTCCTTGGAGGTGTTGGCAGCGGCGTTGGAGACCTCCTTGGAGGTGGCGGCTGCGGCATTGGAGACCTCCTTGGAGATGGTGTGGATGCAGCCTCGCCTTCCAACACAATGTCATCGTACAGAGCACTATGATGATCTGGCGATTGAACAATTGGATTTAGGTTGGGGGAGGATCTGCTACAAAAAAAGGAATGACATATTATTATGAGCAGATTGTTAATTATTTAAGCCAATCCAAATTAATGATGTAGTGTTTTCATCCGCACGTACCTATGGTGAGGTAGTTCAGGAGGAGGTGGAGCCGACATCCCAGGAATGATGATGTAGCGCTTGCGCCATAGAATGAATGTCTTCTCTGCTTCTCCTAGAGTCTTCTCGCCATCACCTCCAGGAATGTCAAGAGGCAAATCACTAAAACCTTTTTCAGCTTTATCTACCGAGACGGTAGCATATCCTTCTTGGATTATATTCCCATGAATCCTTGGTGTCTTGGTTCGGTCGATAGGATTAACAAGACCGATAGCCACCTTGATTGTGGAATTCCCCTTCGGAATGTGTAGCTCACACGATGTACAAGGTTCAGTGATGTCATCCACAGGGAAGCGCAGTCCTGTGTCCCCTTGATTTGGTATCTCCGTGGAAGCGCAGCTGCTTTTCAACTGAACAGACTGGCTAATGTTGATTCCTGGCTCTGATGCCTGCTTGCTTGCACTCACTGCTATTTGCACTTGCCTTCTGATTTCCTCCTGCATTCTCGCTTCAAGGTTTTTTCCCGCTCCTGTGCTTCACGCACCGCTTCCTCCAACCTCTGGAGTCGCTGTGCCTCTTCTTCCTTCTTTCTCTAGCGGCTTCTGTAGGAAGGTCTATCCTGAGGGAATCCATGCTCCCACGAGACACTTCCTTTGCCTCTAGTTCGGCCACCATGTTCAATAGTCCCGATGGCGTATGTCAGCTCATCCTTCTCTCTATTGGGCTTGAACGCACCACTAGCAGTAGCTCTCTGAGCATAAAACAATCTTTCTGCTGCTTCTTGCAGTCTTGCACCATAAACGCACTTCCCTGTCTCCTGGTCCAATGTCCCCCCATGAGCGAAAAACCAATTCTTTGCATGTTCTCCCCACTCGAGTGATTCTGGTCTGATACCCTTGGCAAGAAGGTCTGCTTCCATTTTGTTCCACTTCTTAATGGCAGTCAGGTAGCCACCTGATCCCAAGTTATGGTGATATGTCTTCTGTTGGGCATTACGTTGGTTCTTTATTACCCGACTCACACCCTCTTCCGAAGTCTTGTACTGTACAAACTCATCCCAATAGGGCCTCTGCTTTGAGATCGGGCCTAGGACAGTAAAATCTGGTGCTATGTTCTTCTTGACATACGTCGTGTATAGGTGTTTCTTCCAAGTCTAAAACTGGGTGGCCATCTTCTTCATTGCCCAATCCCTAACTCGCTCCTTCAATTCATCACCATCTATTATATCATCATAACCATCTGTTTGGAGCGTGAAATGTACCAAGACATCTTTCCAAATTAATGTCTTGTCACGATCAGAGACAAAACTAATATGAGGAGCATTGGTCTTCTTCTTCCATTCGCGGGTACTGATCGGGAGCCGGTCCCGTACAAGGTAACCACAGTGGTGCACGAATTTCATTTTATTTGGCCCCCCGGTTCTCCTGTATCCACATTGAACTCCGAGATGATGAAGCGGCCCTCCAATGGCTTTTTGGGACCTCGAACATTTTTACTCTTCGTTGTAGTTGTTGATGTCGATCCAGAGGGCTACAAAACATAAACATTATTTTTAATGTCATGAGCACACATAAGACATATGATAATATATATAGCTAATAATAAAAAATATATACTTGGCCAGTATGTTGTTGCTCATTTTGTTCAAGAGCTAAGTACTGACTCCCGTCATCTGCATCCTCTTGCACGTTATTTTTAGCACCATCATCGCCGGCAACTTGAGTGCCAGTGTTGATCAAATTCATCATCAACTCCTCCTCATCCATATTTCTCGGGTCGGCCATCTAGCTTCAAAAAACAAAACCAATATATAGTACGTCAAATCTTTGCTTACATGCGTAAAATCTTCCACCGTATAAACCCTAAACCCTAAACGAGTAGGTTTTGATGGGTGAAGGTTGGTTTGTATGATAAGAAGAATCAGGAAGCGAGTAGGTTTTGGCGGCGATCTCGCCTGAAACAAAAGGGGGGCGTCGCTACGCATTAGGTTTTATTAAACGGAAAATAGCGAGCCTCACCTGAAAGAAAGGGGGCATCGTTGCGCGTCAAGTTTCTGAGAATAATAAACGATGAGCCTCGCCTAAAAGGAAAGGGGGGCGTTGCTGCAAACCAAAGTGACAACAAAATCGCACTGCATCCTGACTCGTCGAGTAAACAGCTCCAAATAATGTTTACAATGATTGGAACCCTCGAAGAGGTTCACAACAACACGCCAAATTTACAACAAATACAACAACACACGTTACAACAAATACAACAACACACAAGGGTGGCGGTGCTCCGCCGTATAAACCCTAAACCCTAGGGCGAACGAGGGCGGCGGTGCTCCGCCGTATAAACCCTAGGGCGAACGAGGGCGGCGGTGCTCCGCTGTATAAACCCTAGGGCGAACGAGGGCGGCGGTGCTCCGCCGTATACATAGAAACGCATGGCACTTATACATAGAAACGCATTGCGCTTATAGATGGCGCGTATACACTGGAATTTTTGTCGATCTGTTCCTTTGGCGCTTTCTTTCTTATAATAGTTAGCGCGACAGAGAATAATGCCCGTCTGAACGCCGTGTGCGACGTGCCATGAAAATTAGCTAAGTATACATTTGGGTTTGTGATCGATACACACATTTGTTGACGTACGTACGTATGCAAGTGACAACCAACAAAGTTTCGCTACTTTATCAAAGCATGCACGTAGGAATAAAAGAAAACGTGAACAACATGTACGTACGGTTACCATGATCGTTGCCTAAAACATATGTACGTAGTGTTTCATGCATGGAGATCGATGGAATAGGATCGGAGCAAGCACATAGCGTACCTCGGGGCGGCCGGCGGTGTGGCGCGCGTCTGGCCGGGGCGAGGGTACTAGCGGTGTGGCCACGCGTCTGGCCGGGGCGAGGGGTACCGGTGCGGTGTGGCCGCGCGCGCACGTCTGGCCGGGGCGGCGAGAGTACCGGCGGTGTGGCGCGCGCCTTGCGTCTGGCCGGGGCGGCCAGGCAGCAGCTGGTGCCGCGAGGTCATCGGCGCGCTGGGTGGTGTGGGGACCGCGGACGCGCGTGAGGCGGTGGCGACGACCGACGTCGGGCGGGGTGGCGGCGCGGCGTCCTCGGTGTGGCGGGCCGAGTGGCGTGGGCGCAGGGGGAGAGGAATCGGCGAAGAACGCAAGGAAGAAGATGGCAGTGCTATATATATGCCATATCCCTTTACTCCCGGTGCCATCCCCCCACCGGGAGTAAAGGTCCTTTACTCCCGGTGCGTGTTACCAACCGGGAGTAAAGGTATACCTTTACTCCTGGTTGGTAACACGCACCGGGAGTAAAGGTTTACCTTTACCTTTACTCCCGGTTGGTAATAAGCATCGGGAGTAAAGGTTTTTTTGGCGGGCCACGAAACTGCAGGCCACCTTTACTCTCGGGTGGGCTTCCAACCCAGGAGTAAAGGTGGGCTGCAGTTTTGTTTCCCACGTGTTTTAAGCAATAGTCTTGTTAAATACAATAGAAATGCAATAGTTTTTGTTAAATACATAGTAAATTAAATAAAAGGCATAAAATTATTTTGTTAAAAATATGGATTTTTTTTTCTTTATTGCACATAGGAAAAATCTATAACCTAACTTTTTTTATTTTTTGTTACAATTATAAAACATAATGTAACTAATATTTATTATTTCGTTAATGCAAAAATGTAGTGTTTAATTAAAATTATTAAAACTATTGGTTTTGGACAGGAAATTTGTTTTCACATCATTTTAACGTTAATATTTTAATTTTTCATCACTCAATATCCTAATTTACCTTTTTGAGAGAGAAATCCCACCAAATCAAACATTGATTTAATTTGAAATATGACATAATAAACATCTGAATTCATAATTATTACATAATATCTCAAACACACACTACATTAAATCACTATATCATCAAGTGGGCACAGCAGTGAACTTCTTCTTTACGTATGTCCCTTGGTTATGATCGCGTCGTAACCATGGAGTGTCCTCATCATTTACCAAGATGCTAGGGTCCTTGTTCACTTTGAATGGCGGAATTCGGTCATCCTTTTCATAATCTTCTGACATGTCCGACTTGTCCTCAATTCCCACGATGACTCTTTTCCCTGAAAGAACTATGTGGCGCTTTGGCTCTTTGGTTGAGTCATTATCGTTTTTGCCTCTTTTTGGTTTGGTAGACATATCATTGACATAGAACACCTAATTCACATCCTTGGTAAGGACGAATGGTTCGTCTTTGTACCCAATATTACTAAGGTCTACTGTTGTCATTCCATACTCGTTGTCTACTATTACCCCGCCTCCGGTCACCTTGACCCATTGGCACTTGAACAATGGGATCTTCAAAGTAGGTGCATATTCTAGTTCCCATATTTCATCTATGCGTCCATAATATGTCTGCTTATTCCCATTCGGGTCTGTGGCATCTATGCGGACACCACTGTTTTGGTTGGTACTCCTTTTATCTTGGGCTACTGTGTAGAATATGTTCCCATTTATCTCGTACCCTTTGTATGTGACGATATGCCATGATGGTTGCATAGCCAATAAATACAGTTGCTCATGGATGCTCTCATCACCTTGACATTTTTTCGCAACCAACCGCCGAAAGTTTCCATGTGCTTACGCGTAATCCAAGCTTCAGTCTTCCCTAGAAACTTGGATCATAAGAGATCCTTGTGTGTCTCAATATACGGATCTACCAAAGAGGAGTTCTGTAGAACTGTGTAGTGCGCTTTATTGAAATAATCATCATCCGTACCAATATATGTTTTCCTCCCTAGTGTCCCCTTTCCTCTTAGTCTCCCCTCATGTCTCGATTCAGGAACACCAATCGAGTCAAGGTCGGGAATAAAGTCAACACAGAACTCAATGACCTCTTCTGTTCCATAGCCCTTGGCGATGCTTCCTTCTGGGCGAGCATGGTTGTGAACATATTTCTTCAGGACTCCCATGAATCTCTCTAAGGGGAACATGTTGTGTAGGAACACAGGACCGAGAATGAAAATCTCCTTGACTAGGTGAACTAGGAGGTGTGTCATGATATCAAAGAAGGAAGGAGGGAACACCAACTCAAAGCTGATGAGACATTGAACCACATCATTCTGTAGTTTAGCTAGATCAGTTGGATCAATTGCCTTCTAAGAAATTGCATTGAGGAATGCACATAGCTTCATGGTGGCTAGACGTACATTTGGAGGTAGAATTCCTCTTAATGCAACTGGAAGTAATTGCGTCATGAGAACGTGACAGTCATGTGACTTTAAGTTACATAATTTCTTCTCTGGCACATTTATAATACCCTTTATATTCGAGGAGAATCCAGATGGTACCTTGATGTTGTTTAAGCATTCAAACATGATTTCCTTCTCCTCTTTGCTTAGAGTGTAGCTAGCAGGACGTAAGTAATGGCGTCCATCATCTGTCTTCTCTAGATGCTGGTTGTCTCTTTCTCTCAAACAACGCAGGTCCTGTCGTGCTTCAAATGTGTCCTTAGGCTTTCCATACACACCCATGAAGCCTAGTAGGTTCACACAAAGATTCTTCGTCAGGTGCATCACGTCGATCGAGCTACGGACCTCTAGGACTTGCCAATAGGGTAGGTCCCAAAATATGGACTTCTTCCACATGGGTGCGTGACTGTTAGCGTCGTTGGGAATAGGTTGGCTTCGATGTCCTTTTCCAAAGAGGACTTTCACATCATTGACCATATCGAGTACATCCTCACCGGTTCGGTTGCGAGGCTTGGTCAGGTGGTCTGCCTTCCCTTTAAAATGCTTGCCTTTCTTTCTTACGGGGTGATTTGCAGGAAGAAATTGACGATGGCCAAGGTACACGACCTTTCGACATTTTTTCAAGAATACACCTCTAATATCACCGAAGCAGTGTGTGCATGCATTATATCCCTTGTTTGACTGTCCTGAAAGATTACTTAGAGCAGGCCAATCATTGATTGTTACGAACAACAATGCTCGCAGATCAAAGTGTTCCTGTTTGTACTCATCCCTCACACGTACACCTTCTTTATTCCACAAAATGAGAAGTTCGTCAATAAGTGGTCTCAGGTACACATCGATGTCATTGCCAGGTTGCTTCGGGCCTTGGATGAGCACAGGCATCATAATGAACTTTCGCTTCATGCATAACCAAGGAGGAATGTTGTAGATACTTAGAGTAACAGGCCAAGTGCTATGACTATTGTTCTGCTCTCCAAAAGGATTGATACCATCTGTACTTAAAGCAAACCTTAAGTTTCTTGCGTCATTTGCAAACTCCGGGAATTCTCTATCGATTGCTCTCCACTAGGACCCATCAGCAGGGTGTCTCAACATATTGTCTACCTTACGGTCTTCTTTGTGCCATCACAACAATTTTGCATGTTCTTTGTTTCTGAACAGACATTTCAAGCGTGGTATTATAGGAGCATACCACATAACCTTGGCAGGGATTTTCTTCTGCGGACGTTCGCCCTCAACATCACCAGGGTCATCTCGCCTGATCTTATACCGCGATGCATGGCATACCGGGCATGCATCCAATTTCTCGTACTCTTTGCCATGGTACAGGATGCAGTCATTAGGACATGCATGTATCTTCTCGATTTCTAGCCCCATAGGACAAACAACTTGTTTTGCTTCGTAGGTAGTGGCGGGCAATTCATTGTCCTTTGGAAGCATCTTCTTTTGGATTTTTAGTAACTCTCCAAATCCCTTGTTAGATACACCATTCTTTGCCTTCCATTGCAGCAATTCTAGTGTGGTTCCCAACTTTTTCTACCCTGCATCACAAGTTGGGTACAACAATTTCTTGTGATCTTCTAGCATCCGCTCAAACTTGATCTTCTCCTTTTCACTTTCACATTCTCTTTGTGCGTCACGAATGACCTGAGAAAGATCATCAGCCGGCTCATCTTCTATGGCTACCTCTTCTTCAGCTTCTCCCATTGCAGTATCAAGCACGCACCATCGGGAATAATATCATTGTTGTCCCATTGTTCTTCTTCACCTTCTTCCATTACAACACCGGTTTCTCCGTGCTTCGTCCAACAAATATAGTTTGGCATGAAACCCGACTTGAACAAGTGTGAATGAAGAGTCCTTGAGCAAGGATATTCCACCGTATTCTTACATATGGCACATGGGCAGCACATGAAACCGTCGCGTTTGTTTGCCTCGGCCGCATGTAACAAAGAATGCACGCCGTCAATGAACTCTTGAGAGCGGCGATCAACATTATACATCCAATGCCGGCTCATCTGCATTACATGACATAAATACCATATTAAAACATAGATCATAATTAATTATTTATACAACATGCGTGCCACCACAAAAGATACAAATTTATGAAAGCATCGCTACAATGTAGACAATCCCAACTACCACTAAAAGAACTAAAGCTAAAATACATTTCAGGAGCACAAGGATTTCGTGACCAATCTCAACTAAAACAGATAGATCCCCCGATTGTGCAACATCTTTGGGCTTCTTCGGCTGGATCATTGCCTCATTAGCCACCGTATCTGCCTATTGTGCAAGATATTTTTGCACGAGTTCAACATACTCTTCCTCCCAGTAGAAGCTTGAACATCATCCACTGCCATCCCACTGAAATTAAAAGAAAATTAGAACTTTAATCACAACCATCATGAAAATAGGTATAAACTAACCATAATCATTAAATACGATAAAATAACTCACATTGCGATCCAGACACTTGTAGAAGATACGATCCTTGTTGGGACCCTCCTTCTTCACTCGGTACTCCATCACAATCTTTGTCTCATCACGACACTTGCCGCATGGAATGAGAGGGAGGCCCGGCCTAAGTCGCTTTGGAAACCCATGAGAGGCCGAGGACCCAGAAGCAGTTGCCATCTACTCTCTATACTCATTTTTTAATACACTATAAATTTCTCCTTTTATAAACAAATAAAATTAAGAAACTATAAAATTATCTATATCTCTATAATCATTTTTTAATACATTATAGCTCAAAAACATGTTTTAATAAATAACCATCCGTACTAGTTGACCTTGCTTACGTGATCATCTCGGCGAGCATTTCTCCACCGGACGGCACCGTACTTGGTCAAGGAAGAGCTTCGATTCTACGAGGAAGGGAACACGGTCTTCCACAACCGTTGTCGCTCTCCCTCGTAGAATCAAAGCTCCTCCTTGATATCCGTTACCGCTCGGCAGAAAACATGCTCACTGAGCTGAACACGGTCCGCAAGTTCAACTAGTACGGATTTTCTATAATTTTCTAACTATTTTCTAAGTTTATATTTATATATACTACGTTTGGGTATGGTGATTGATAGACTACTGCGACGATATCGGGACATGTGAATAAATAACCATCCGTACTAGTTGAATTTGCTTACGTGATCATCTCGGCGAGCATTTCTCCACCGGACGGCACCGTACTTGGTCAAGGAAGAGCTCCGATTCTACGAGGAAGGGAACACGGTCTTCCATGACCGTTGCCGCTCTCCCACGTAGAATCAAAGCACCTCCTTGACGTCCATTACCGCTCGGCAGAGAACATGCTCACCGAGCTGAACACGGTCCGCAAGTTCAACTAGTACGGATTTTCTATAATTTTCTAACTATTTTCTAAGTTTATATTTATATATACTACATTTGGGTACGGTGTTGATAGACTACTGCGATGATATCTGGACATGTGAATAAATAACCATCCGTACTAGTTGAACTTGCTTATGTGATCATCTCGGCGAGCATGGTCAAGGAAGAGCTCTGATTCTACGAGGAAGGGAACACGGTCTTCCAAGACCGTTGCCGCTCTCCCTCGTAGAATCAAAGCTCCTCCTTGACGTCCATTACCGCTCGGCAGAGAACATGCTCGCCGAGATGAACACGGTCCGCAAGTTCAACTAGTACGGATTTTCTATAATTTTCTAACTATTTTCTAAGTTTATATTTATATATACTTTAACCTTCTTTCATGTAAATATGCAAGCTTGAAGTGATTTTGAGCTCAAATTGCTTACAAATGAAAAAAACCACAATAAAGAACCATATATATATAGTGAACAAAATGACATAAGACAATGGTGAAAAATGAGAGTATGAGATTGGTAACCTTTAAAATTGAAGAATCGACGGAGGAATCGAAGAAATCGACGGAGGAATCGAAGAATGGATGGAGGAACAATGGAGGGAGGGAGGAAGCAAGAACACTAGTGCAGTGAGCTTCAAAATGTGCAAAGCTTGGGCTCGGGGAGGAAGAAGGAAACGACCGATATATAAAGGGGGACCTTTAGTCCCGGTTGGTGGCTCCAACCGGGACTAAAGGTAACTTTCCAACCCCGGGCGCAGCCACGGCCCGGGAGTAGACCTTTACTCCTGGTTGGAGCCACCAACCGGGAGTAAAAGTATACCTTTAGTCCCGGTTGGAGCCACCAACCGGGACTAAAGGTATTTCTAGTCCCGGGCGCAAAAAATTCCGGGACTAGAGCCCATTTTGGCTGAGGATTAAAGGTCTGTTCTCTACTAGTGTACTTCCTGACGGAATTTATTACAATGCCCCTCAACTGCTACAGTACATTCCTGGAATATTCCGCCACTGGTCTCTTGTTTGCGGGGCAATCCTGCCACACCGTCTCCAAGTAACGGGCCTCCATAAGCGGCCGGCCCACCGTGCCTCGATCCTCGGCCCAAAGGCCCGGGTTCCTGATGCTGGCCTCCATCTTCGAGGGCGCGCCATCGCCTTGGCGGGTCTCCGCCGGTCCGGTCGGAGACATCGTCCGTATGTCTCCGCCCGGCCGCGCGGGGGCCATGGTTCCCGATGCTGGCCTGCGTCATCGGGGCCGTGCCGTCGCCTTGGCGGATCTCCGCCGGTCCGGTCGGAGATGTCAACCGTGGGTCTCCGCCCGGCCGCGCAGGGGCCATGCTGGCGCGCTCGCGTGGACCACGGGCGCCTGCGTTTGAGTACCTGCACACACTTAGGCAAGATTGTTTGTTTGGTTAGTTCAGAGGTAAGGCGGCCTCTGCCCTCATCACCGAAGGCGCCCGTGAGCCGAAGCGGGGCGGCGTCCGCCTGGGCATAGGACGGAGGTCTCAGCGCCTGGCCAGGGCGGAATTCGTGACAAGCCCGCCGAGCCTCGTGTAGTGCCCTACGAGCATAGCCAGGAAAGTTCCTTTAGTAAGCGCTAGGTCTCCGCCCTAAGACGGTCGAAGACGCCTTGGCGACACCTTGCTGTCGGGGGCCTTCGTCACCCGCCGAAGCCGTGTTACAACAGTTCCCTCCTTTTGAGACCATGGTTCACCAGATCATGCCGTGAGCTCAAAACGCCTTGGCCAAAGGCGTCCGCGGGGGTGGAGGCCATATTCATCGGTGTCTTCGAGCGAGGCCCCGCTACTTCCCCCTGGCCCGCTCTGGCGTGGCCGCTGGTCTCGTTGAGAGTAGCTGTTGGGCAGCAAATCTAGCCGTTGTCCTACGGCGCGGCCGTTTATGCCGTGTCAGTTTCCGTTGCATACCTTGCGACTTTTTTGGAGATGACCGTTGTGCGGCAGGCGAATTTTTCGGAGGTGACCGTTGCATGGCGGGAGCCGGACCGCCTGCCCGCCGCCTATATAAGGGTGTTGTTGGTGGCGGGGTCCCCCCCCCGCATTGCTCATTCGCTTTCATTGCATTTGAGAAATTGCTCTCTGCTCTCTTCGCTTTCGCCTTTCGCTGCCCTCGCGCGTTCCGTCCTTCTACTTGCGTCTCGCGCTTAGGCTGCTGTCATGGTGGCTTTCCATTCCACCTCCACCCAAACTCGCCGGCCTGCCTTTTTCGGACCCTACTGCCACCTTCTCGGTGTTAGGGCTGTTGGCTGGGGTGCGCGCTTTGAGGAGTGCATGCTTGCCTCTGCCTCTGCGTTGGAGTTTGAAAAGCTGGTGGAGGAGGATTTGGGAAGTGTCTCTACGTCTGTCAGAGACCTGATCGCCGCGGATTCCAGAGATATGGCGATAAAGTCTTGGGATTTTGGCCCCTCCTCTATTACTGAAGAGGCAATCGCGGAGATGTTGAAGGAGTCATGTTTTCCTTCTTCAAGGGTAAAAATCCCTCCGCCGGGCCAGACTGTTCCGGAACTGGAGGAGGGATATGCGGTGGTCTTTTAGGACTTCTTCACCTGCGGCCTCCGCCTTCCTTACATCCCCTTCGTTCGTCGGGTGTTGGAGACCTTCAATGTCTAGCTCCATCATCTGACTCCTACTGCCTTCCTCACGCTTAGCAAATTTTGCTGGGCGTGCGTTTCTTACGGTGCCGAGCCGGATGTGGATACCTTCTGCGCGTACTACGAGTTGCAGAAGCAGCCGAAGAAGAAGAAGGAGGTGTGAGAGGGCAAGGAGGTGGAGGTAACCTACCAGTACGGTAGTTGCACCTTTATGTCTAAGAGGAACCAAGGCGCGGACCGCCTGGAGATCTCTTTCTGCCAGAAGGGCAAGTGGGACCGTGGCTGGCTTGAGCAATGGTTCTACGTGAAGACCTACAGGGTCCGTAGCACTATCGAGGATGGCGCGGAGTTCTCGAAGTATCCATTGACTTCAAGGATGGAGGAGATGGCGCCGCTCACGCGCGTGGATCCGCCGGAGGAGGTGTCTCCGACGAGGGAGGCTTGTGATCAGGCTTTTGCGGCAGCGTGCCGCTACTCCGGTGGCCACGACCTGGTGGAGAAGATTATGGCCTCCAACTACTAGCCCCTGGGCAAAAACAACCCAGCCTTTCAGTTGGAACAGGTGAAGGTTCTCGTGTTTGGACCGGAGGCCGGGATTCCGTCCCTCCGCTTCGGTCAATCTTTGGGGGAGGGGGTGACGGAGGACAGTTTTGTCTCCGAGGTTGAGGAAGCCGCCGTAGGGTTGGTTGGCAAGATTTCCAAGCGTGAGTACACGTCTTGGACGGCCGTGGCAGGCACCATGCCGCGGCTCAATCGAGTTTTTGAGGTTGGGATCGTCTACCGAGAGCGCGAGGTTCCCGCTGAGGTCCTGGCTTCGATTGAGAAGAAGAAGAAGAAGGCCTTCGCGAAGAATGTTACGGCAGAGGCCAAGTCTAAGAAGAGGAAGGGCGATGTTGTTGCTCGGGCATCTGCGAAAAAGAAGAAGAGCGGTGCTCCATTGATCGCGCCGGCCATGTCTTCTGCCGGTAGTGCGGGCGTTGCCTCCACCGACAGTGAAGATGTTGAGAGTTCTTCTGTCCCGTCAGCGGACACGCGGGTTGCGAGCAGAGGGCATCACGGCCCTCCCATAGCTTTGGTGTGCCCTACGAGTGGAGCTGTGAGCGGTGCTGGGCGTCCGGAAGCCAGCGCTGCCCCGGCGCGCTCCTCGCATGGTGCTATGAGCGTCGGCAAATAGTCGGAAGGTAGCGCCGTCGAGCCCATGCCCGACGTTCTCGGCGGGCTATGCTCAAGCTCTAAAGAGGACACGGAGGCCATCCTATGGCATGCTCTTTCATCCCCTTCCGTTGTCACGCCTTCGCCCGTGCCGGCGGCCGACGTCTGGCGGCCGGAGGCCATGCTTACTGAGCAGGCCCCGGCGGCTCGGCCTTCTTCGAGTCCTCCGCCCGCCAGGCCGCTGGCTAAGGAGATCCGGCCCTTTGGGCCTTTGTCGCACGATATGGCGAGGACTTCTGCCCAGGGGGCATGGCAAGCCACCCAACCTGGGCTTTTTATGAGTAAGTCTGTTTGGTGCACCTTTTGTGTTTACTGTCTCGCCCGGTTCATGTCTTTACGTATTGTGCCAAGTGCTAATATTATGTATCTGTTGCTTTGCAGGTGATGTCATGGCTAGACTCCTCACCCCGGAGGAGCGAGCAGCCGCTGCCAGCGCTAGGTTTGGTCCGGGGTAGCCGGGGCTGACGGCGCCGGGTCCGAGTGAGTATAGAATGCTTTTATTTTGATCATCGTTTGGCCTGTTGTTATTGCCTGTTGCTGATCTGCCCTCTGACCTGAGCTGTTGTTGTTGTTTTTTTTACGTAGGCTCCTCCGACACCTCTATCTCAGGTTGGGAGGAGTGTTATCTTGCTGTTCTTGGAGACGTCGGAGGTGGTCTTTGGCTGTTGGTGTGTTTAACGTGAGATTTGCTTTTCTCACCTTATCGTTTTGTGCTTGTTTGTTCTTCTTTGAGCAGATCGCTTCAAACAGTGTCTGAGGGACATGGATTTCTTCCAACTTCTCTGTGTTCATCTAGAACACCAGAGCCTGGTGCGTCTTCGATGGTTTGCCCCTTTCCTTTTTCTTTGTGTATGCTTGCTTCTAGACTTGTTTTCGATTCCGTTGCTGATCGCTTTGGCTTTTCTCTCTCTGGTCGTAGGGGTATCACACGGGCGTGGTTATGGAAGAGCGCTGTACTCGCGAGGTCTCCGACCGAGACGCTGCGATTGAAGTGCTCAAGGCGGAAATCGAGCGCCTGGAAGGTGAAAGGGGGGGCTATCCGACTCCCTTACAGCTCTCCGCCTGTCTCTGGTGGATAAGGAGCGAGAAAAGGATGGTTTGAGGGTCGATCTCGCCAAGGCCCACGATGCAGAGGTTTTGTCCATCGAGCAGACCCGTAGGGCGAACGAGCTGGCCGAGGGTCTCCGGTGAGAGCTTGCCTCTGAGAAGGAATCCGTGGCAGCGGTGAGGGAGCAGCTGTCTTTGACGACGAGGCGCTTGGACTCGGTCAAGGGAGTCCTTGCTGCAACCGTTGGCCACTACCGGGCCACCGTCGCCGAGCTCGGAGGTGAAACCACCGCTCCTCCGGAGGAAGACAGCGTGTACACCCTCGCCTCCTAGCTAAAGCGTCACCTTGCAAAGCTCCTCGGTGTGATCAACGGCTGCACGGACTACGGGGCGCTAGCGGGAGTAGCGAATTATGCCAACCTTTTGGCACGCGGCGGGTGTACGCATACCGAAAGTATTCCGGAAGGAGCGCTGCCTGGTCCGGAGGAGCTCGGTGAGACTTCTCTTGGTTTGCGAAAAAACTTGAGAAATTTCATTGGGCACTTTTGGGCTCCATTTGGGAGATCTGCTTGTTCTTCATTCTTTCCTGTGTCTCCTTTGTCTCCGGACAATCTTTGGTGCTGTGCCCTGCGCTTTCGCCGTGAAAAACGCAATATGGCCTGCGTTGTTTGTGGTTGTGGTTTTTGTTCCAGTTTTTGCCTTGGTAGCCTTGCCTACCTTGGTTCCTGGTCTGGGTCTCCGGCCCTACTGGCCCTAGCAGTTGCCCTTGTTCGGGGTGAGGTTGACCCTCGATGCTGAGCACCTGTCGTTGGCCTGGTTTCTGATTTGATGCGTTCTGGTTCGCATAGCTCTTCTGTGAGTTTTTGCTGTTGTTTTGCTGTCTGTTTTGACCCTGCTCCTCCAGCCTTTTTCGGAGGTCATTGTCTGATCTGCAGTACTTCTCGAACTCGTCGTACAACTGCTGTATGGAAGTTGGTTTCTTTCTTGCTAGGTGTGCTGCGAACGGCTCGATTCAGAGCCCATTGATCGCTGCTTCAATGGCGATTTCTTCTGGGACATCTGGTGCCTTCGCCTTTAGTTGCACGAATTTCTGAAAGTAGTCGTGTAGTGTCTCTCCCTACATTTGTTTGCATTGGAATAGATCTGTGGATGTCAACGACTGTGCTGCTAGCCCCTTGAAGTTTGCCAATATCTTGTCCCGGAGATTTTCCCAGGAATAGACTGTGCTGGGTTTGAGCATGGAATACCAAGCCAACGCATCACCTTCGGCAGCAATAACAAATGACTTTGCCAGGATGGCGTCGTCTCCGCCGGTGGAGGCTACTGCTGCCTCGTAACTCATAATGAACTGATGGGGGTATGTTTTCCGTTGAACTTTGGTAGTGTGATTGGCTTGTACGCCGCTGGCCATGGCGATTGTTGTATGCCTTCAGAGAGTGGGGACTTGGGGTCGATAGGCCTCCGCATCGCCTGAGATGGCATCGTGGTTGGGCTGGTCACTGGCGGAGGCATGTTTGCGGTTGGTGTTGCTACGGAGGCTGGGATCGCGGAGGTTGACGCTGGTACTGCATGCTGCATACTTAGCATCTCAGCATGTAGGACTGCCAACTGCTGCCTTATTTCTGCTGCTTGTGCTGACGCTTGAGTGGCTTGCTGATTAGCTGCGAATGCTGCTGCCATTCTGTCCCTCTCTTGTTGCGCTCTTTGCAACTATGCTTGCAGCTGTTGCAATTCTTGCTCGAGTGTTGTACCTGAGTTTGGTTGGGCCTCCGGATCTTGGATCTCTGGATGTTGGGGGTCCGGTTGTTGACCCTGGGCATCTGCTCTGGTGCCATCCTCCGCTGGCGAGGTTGCGTAGGTGCTACGGGTGGTGCGCCTAGGCCTTCCTCTCTGACCCGTGGTCGTTGCTGCTCTGGTGGTGGTTTTTCTTTTCCCTGCCATCGTTGGTTTGTCTTGGCCAAACCACGGTGGGCGCCAATGTTGGAACTAGAGGTTCCGGACAGAGTGAGGGAGACAGGGGCCTCCGCCCGCCAGGAGTCGCCCTCGGGTGGAGGCTCAGGATAGGCACGACAGGTGAACTTGTGGGAAGCTGGCACGAGAAACTAGGGTTTCATTAATTCATTCACCATCCATCCGCACGGTTATAAGTGTTCCCTATTTATAGGGCTCAACTACTTCCTGACGAAATTTATTACAATGCCCCTCAACTGCTACAGTACATTCCTGGAATATTCCGCCACTGGTCTCTTGTTTGCGGGGCAATCCTGCCACATCGTCTCCAAGTAACGGGCCTCCATAAGCGGTCGGCCCACCGTGCCTCGATCCTTGGCCCAAAGGCCCGGGTTCCCGATGCTGGCCTCCGTCTTCGGGGGCGCGCCGTCGCCTTGGCGGGTCTCCGCCGGTCCGGTCGGAGACATCGTCCGTATGTCTCCGCCCGGCCGCGCGGGGGCCGTGGGTCCCGACGCTGGCCTGCGTCATCGGGGCCGCGCCGTCGCCTTGGCGGATCTCCACCGGTCCGGTCGGAGACGTCAACCGTGGGTCTCCGCCCGGCCGCGCGGGGGCCATGCTGGCGCGCTCGCGCGGACCACGGGCGCCTGCGTTTGAGTACCTGCACACACTTAGGCAAGATTGTTTGTTTGGTTAGTTCAGAGGTAAGGCGGCCTCCGCCCTCATCGCCGGAGGCGCCCGTGAGCCGAAGCGGGGAGGCGTCCGCCTGGGCATAGGACGGAGGTCTCAGCGCCCGGCCTGGGCGGAATTCGCGACAAGCCCGCCGAGCCTCGTGTAGTGCCCTATGAGCATAGCCAGGAAAGTTCCTTTAGTAAGCGCCAGGTCTCCGCCCTAAGACGGTCGAAGACGCCTTGGCGACACCTTGCTGTCGGGGGCCTTCGTCACCCGCCGAAGCCGTGTTACAACAATGAGAAGAAGAATACCTATGGCATATCCAGACGTCATGGTGGCCTTGCAGGCGGTGACCCATATGTGCTCCCATCTAGATATGTTCTGACTAGAAGGACAGAAATGGACGGTCCTTTCACTCCTATGCAGCTTACCTCTACGAATAATATTATTTGAAAAGAAAGGTGCCTGCATGGGGTGCTGGTAACGGGAGGCCAAAGGAAAATGGACACTACATGATGAAAATGTTCAAGATAATCCTGTTCGTGGGCCGTTGGTGTTCGGCATGGTCCACCGGAGCTTATGCAGGGAAATCTTGGTGAGTGTGCTAAGCATTCGTTTCACTTGGAGTCATTAACGTGTGGTGTGCATGTAGTACCTCCCATTGTAACTAGTTTTGAAACATTCACAATATCAGAGAAAGGAGCTCCGTCCCGTGAGAAAAAAACACATACTCTGTTCTCATTCTTCTTCCAGTTTATTCATGGCATGCGTTTTCAACAGCTCCAAGCCCAGGATGTTTTCTTTAACATATATTTCAATCTAGTGGGTGGAGGCAACCAGTCCAATTTACGTAATTACGTACTAATCTGTAGTAAAATTTGAACACACACATATACTGCAATTAACTCATTTTCTGTTTTCATTTTTTTTTTGGTGCAGCTAAATCTAATAATGTCTCATATGTTTAGTGATAGGACCACAAACCAGCAAAACGGCAGAATAGTATGCCCATATCCGACAAATGCTAGCGTCTTACTCTTGTCATGTTTAAAACAAAAAACAAATAGTTTTGGTGTGCCCTCGATAGATTATAGTACATGTTCGTTCCATTGTTATTTGATATTACTGAATGCAACTTGCCACTCTTATGACTAGCACTTGTTGATTGGCCCCTTTGTATTGACACAGATGGTCCTCTGAATCCCCTATATTGATGCGAAGGGATGACTAGATAGCATTGATCTGAACAGTGACACTGTCCAGTGTCCAATCAATGCTACAATATAGGATCAACTACCAGATCGACAGAAATATTCATGGTACTGGTGAGGAAACATGAATTGCAGGATATGGCTATTTATACGAGTAAATGCATAGCAATAGAAAATCACCGGTTGGCAATTCCCAACAGCAGTGATAAAAAAAAAGGATATATGGTGAGAGAAAATTATCTATTACCAATTCCCAATAGCGGTGATAGAAAATCACCTCAAGCTCAATATATGTACAGTAAGTAGTGGTCTCAGTTCCACAACTTGCTCCACAAATAATGTGCCCAAACAACACTAGCAGAGTATACTCTAACAGAAAGAGGATATATGGATGAGAACAGAGTTGCAAAGAAATGTGCATGCATGTTGTGTTTGGAATGGGAGGCCAAGGGAAAGCACGCACCAGATACCTAGTCTTGGGGCCAACCAAAGTGTATGCCACAACCTGAACTTGTCATCGGAAAGCACCTTGCTCGCAAAGAACCCAATGATGCATTTGGATCTACAGCTCAATCCCTGTGTACGCACCATTCCGTAGGAGGCCAGTTACTGGAGGCTTGGTCTAGTCAACTGCTTGTTGGCGCAGTTTGTGGTAGCGTTGGTCGTCACGCAAGGGGGCACCGTAGGCCTTGACGTGCTCACTTTTGTGTACCACGTAGCTTTTTGCCATTCTATCTGTGGCAGGGACGCTTGATCATGCTCTGAGCGAGCATAAGTCAGCATTTGAGTTGAACATGATTGGCTGGCGGTCCGAATATGAATGAACAGATATGTGAAAACAAGAAGATCTCGATCACCATGGTTTCGGATCAAGTGGTTCAAGCTTACTTCTCCACAGTGTAATTCAACTTTTTACACAGAAGCATGCCTAGTTGCTACACATGTCCAATTTCCTGATTATAGTAAGTGAAATTTTACCGTGCTTGAAAAAAAAACTAGAGCCATCCATTTGGATAGATGAGATGGCTATAAAATAAGAAGGACCAATGCGGAGGAACTTAAGTTGTGGGCCGGAACCTGAAACATGTGGGTCTGGAACCAAAAATATATGAGCAAACAATTATTTTGTACAAAAATTAAAGGGTATAATAGTACTTTCGCTGCCCCTTATATCCCTGTTCCAGCTCCATCTCCTGAAAGTCTGGCGTAACTTTAGCACTTCGTATCCACCATCCAAAGAAGGCTAGAGCGGCCGCTCAATTGCGCACGTGCGCCGCGCTGGTCTACTGCTTGCCGCGCTGTGCCACCAACCACCCGGGGAGTTGAGCCGTCCTGCACTCATTGCTGCTGTCGGAGGAGGCGAGCCGTCCTGTGCCTGCAGCCCAGCACAGACCGGGACGCGCCGTCCAACAGCGCCAACCTCGGGACACTGTCGAGGAGCACTGCATAGACCTGCATCCTCCGTAGAGACAGCTTAGGGGAGATGCCAATAGTGGCGATGCGCGAGAGAGCTCGGCGCGTTAGGCCTGCGGCGGCGCAACTCGATGCGAGATGCTGGCGGCGGTGAAGCATTGGAGGTTGGCGACGGTTGGCCATTGCAGGCCCTATCAACCTACGTATGCGCGTGGTGGTGGTGCTGAGGGTGGCAGCGACGCAGGGAGCAGCGAGATCCAGCGATGTCCCGCGAGGCCGCGTCGGAGGCAGCAGCGACTCCTCCGTTCGTGGAATTAGGTTAGGGAGCTAGAGATAGTGTAAAGAAGAGGAAAAGTACTAAACTGCCCTTAAGCATATTTAATTAGTTTTCTTAATTATTAGCTGCCGTAAATAATTCGCAAGTGAGGAACCACCGGTTCCTCCCAAGCACCATAACAAAGCTCAGTAAGTAAATAGTTGCAGGACTATGCTAGTACCATTTGCAATCCTAAAGAACCGCAACAAAATTTCCATGACAAATAACTTATCATTAGCACTACTCTCTCAAGCAAGCTATGCTGGGACAAAATTACCAATGCAACCACCAAACTCACAGATCAATGCTCAAACCAAACAACTCTCACTCTGTACTGCATTCTGGGCGAGTTCAACTACGAACAAGAACGATGGTGATAATTACCAAGCATGTCTATAACGCCGCCCTTGGCATGTCTATAACGCCCTAATCGCAAAAAAAAAAAAACATGTCTATAACGCCCAACCCAAGTAGGCATCCATGGCCTACAGTTAGCTCAGGTCCGACGAGAGGGGCATACCAACATGCTAATGCCGCCATGCTGATCCCTCCACCGGATGCAGCACTTTGTGGTGAATACATAGTGATGGTTAAAGTTCAAAGCATGGAAGGCATAGCGAGTGGGTCCACAGAGTCATGGAGCTGGTAAACCATAGTCATTGGGTAGAGGCGGCGGCAAATGATTGATACAGGTGTGCAAAACAAATTCATAGGGGCCAGGGACATATGTCTTCACAATATCAATTTTAGACTGAAAAAACAACAATAAATTTCTTTAACCGAGGACAGGCCACTAGCTAGTGCACCGTGGGTGCAAGCCACAAGTTGGATGTCATGTTGATTTTTGCACAAAATACGCCATGTGTTTTGTAGGATTGGAACCTAGGACGTATGCACACACACGAGCTTTACCAGCCATTTTCATTACAAGCCTGTTCCTGATTACAAAATGAGAACCTTTTTGTGAGTAGCTTTGGTTAGAATGATTTCAAGTTGTGGTCCTCTTGTTGGACCGTCTATAGAAATAAAAAAACGAAAGACATTTTATGATTTTAACAGAACTTATAGTTTGTAGGGGGCATTGAGCCCATGAACATTAAGCCCAAATAAAAATATTATCCTCTACAAAGTAGAAGATCGTGTCCAGACTACAAGTTTGATATAGAACATATTAAGATCAAATAAAATTTCAATATGAAAATCTAAGGATATAAAATGATCGAATATACTTGGACTCTAAACTTTCTTAAATCAAAAGGTTGACAACTATAAAGTAGTAGATCTCACGAGCACTACAATTTCATTTTACTGTCTCTTCATCCCAGTTTATATTAAAAATTTATTAATTCTTTTGTGTGATAACTATTTACTGTGACATTTTTTAAGAAGCTGACTCTAGAAACCAATTTCCAAAAGTGGTCCCTTAAGAATACCATCTCTGTAAATATCCCAGTTTCCTGAGGCAGTTTCTTAAGCGGCCTGTAGATG
Organism: Miscanthus floridulus; assembly: GCF_019320115.1. Taxonomy (NCBI): domain Eukaryota; kingdom Viridiplantae; phylum Streptophyta; class Magnoliopsida; order Poales; family Poaceae; genus Miscanthus; species Miscanthus floridulus. The sequence continues at coordinate 116,718 of NC_089588.1, read as the reverse complement.
CAAGCACAGTGGTTCCAAGCATGCAGCGCAGGTACAGTTCGTTTTGCCAACATGGTTTTTGCATTAGGTGCACACTACAACAGGAATGGTTTCTAGAGGCGGCTGGTGAGGCTTTGTAGAGGCGACTCGGTCAGTCGCCCCTACCATACCGTCTCTACAAATTATGCATTTGTAGGGGTGGCTGGTAACACCAGCCGCCTTTACAAAATCGATTTGTACCAGCCTCCCCTATAATACCTGTTTGTAGGGGCAGTTCAGTCTAGAACCGCCCCAACAGTACATTTTTCCGCCAAAAAAAATTCAAATTTACAATTCAAATTCGACCAGAACATATATATATATATATATATATATATATATATATAATTCAAATCTGACCACAAACACAAGAGCATTATATAAACTATCATTACAAGTCCAATTCACAACAATATATACAATCCATCATTATATAGACATAATTCACAAGTCTAATTCGTTCCACAAGTCCAAACCGTCCCACAAGTTAATACCAATGTCAAATTCCATACACATTGTTATCAACGGCCTAGAGCTAGCCTTTCAGTCTGACGAAGGTGTTGGTACTGAGGATTTCTACCTAAGTCAGAATCGCGGTCATGATAGGTGCCTTTGACGTGTACAATCTGGTCCAATATGAAGTTGCAAAGGTCGCCGAAGAGCTCTAAGAGTTGGTCATCCTTATATGGGTCTCATTTCATTTCTTTCTTTTCTTTCCACTACAAGAGGACAAGTTTTGGTTTAGTATTTCATATCATGTGCAAAATTTTTATACTACGGGTGAAGAGGTTCAAACTTACCCTTAAGGGGTGTCTCCTGTAGGCACCGGTGTTACTCATCATAGAACATACATAGTATCCACAATGTATACTCCCAGGCTTCTGCTTGGGGCACTGTGTGTATTCACAATGCCATTAGCCTGGAGCTATGGGGTAGGCATGTGTTATATATAGTGATAGTGGTCATCCATATGCATGATATATGTTTTCGCATGGACATTATATGCATGTATAGAGAGAGAGCAGAAACAATACACCTACAAGTAAGTCCAACTAGCTAGCACAAAAAACAAAGAAAAACTACAGCAGTGGTACAATATGTGTATACACAACCACCAATAGACTATATATAGTCGTATACATACCTGGCCTACCTCAAGAAAGTGTTACTACACGAGCACCGGGTAGACAAAAAACAGAGAGACGAGGATGACTAGCAGAACTAGGAATGAGAAAGATACATGCGTGCAATGTGTTGGGAATAGTAGGTAACACGGAAGAAGACATCACTTGGTGATCAACTTGTTGGGGCGTTCCTTGTATCTAGCTGTGGCAGTAGTTTTCGTTCATGGGGTTGATCCTTTGGTGATCATATTCATGGAAGTGTTGTTTTGTCTGTGTCTGTGTTATCGTTTTGTTAAATTGATGAACTTTGTAATTTTGTTACTACGGCAATGAAATTCGGTTTCGACAGTTGTGAAAAAAATGTGGTGATTGAATCCATCGCCCAAGGGAAGCAGTTTCTCATTAAGTGATTCTGCTCTGGTTTCTTGCTGAAACATATGAAGACAATAGATCTATTGCAGAATTGGCAATGTGTCATGGATTGTGGCCGGCTGATGAAGAGCTCATTGCCCAACAGACCCCAAGGCACACAATTGCATAGTTAGGATCACTAGGCAAGGGATATATGGTGCTTGATGGACTGACAGAAATTATCTCCTGTGTTCACACAAGCTTGTGGACAAAATGATTTCTCTAATAAGGGACACTACATATCGGTCGACAGCACACTGATAACGATGGGATTTAGCCTAATCGAAAAACATGTTCAACAGCCAAGAACCTGTGTTCAATGAATATATGTCAAAAATTCTTGATTTGGTTCACAATATGATATAACTTGGACCTTAATTGTTTGGTTCTTCTTCTTAATAACCACACATAACTGTACTCTATCAGTATCCCAAAACATGATAAGGACTTTGGTGTTTAAATTTTGGTCCAAAATCTATTTACACATTAAGTAGCTATAATCAACATACATTACAGGTAGTATGTAGACAACTGCAGCAATGTTTAGCGAGATCATGACTAATGGATTTTGATTTGTTAATTTCTTGTGTGCTCAGAAAAGACTCCATTTATAAAGGAATTTGATAACTTCTAAAGATGATTTTGGTACCTATCGTCCCATTAGGATAACACATAATATAAATTCACCGGAAGCTACATGGACTGGGAGCATGCAGAAAGGTTGAAATAGAGCATAAATATACTTGTATTTCGTATGTACCTAAATAAATAAAATACGTATGTTTTGAATTTCATAATGAATTTGCACGAATATCACCATACGTTTTATTTGTATTTGTATTTTTTTGCAATGTACTACCTGGTGCCAGTCTATTCACAGTGCTGAAGAGTGAATGCAAGACAATAAAAATAAACGTACACCAGGTACCAATTTCCAACACAAATACTGTTTTTCTCTTTCTTTTTTTAATACTATCTAGTGCTTTCTATTATGCACATGACGCAACAGAATGCAAGCACTATAACCAGCATGTGGTAGGAGGCTAGCGGAAGGGCAAATATGATGTTAAAAGGAGTCAGGAAGAAGCAGCCATTGTGTGCTGGGAATAGAGGCAAAAAAGGGAAACACATATTGTATGAAGGATAATATGGACGCAGGCATCTGTGCTGGATGGCTATTTGTAGCATTCAACCTTGTTTTTTTTTGACAAATATCACCAAGTCTTCAACATCAAATGCCACCAATTATTTGTATCTAGATGAGAGCCAACGTGTGTCAATATTTTGCAAAATAAAGCAATGTGTTGCAATTCAAATAAAGACAAAATGCCTGCCAGGCAAGTCGATCGCGTAATGGGTGTCACTTCGAAATGTCTGCCTGGCAAGTCGCTACACTACACATGAGAGAAGCATGGTTTCATGAGAAAAAATATATGAGGCAAATTGGTAGGTCCTAGGAGAATAAAATTTATGTTCTGTATACATGTTGGTAGGTCTCAAGAAAATGAACGGATGCTCCAAAACACAACTTCTCCAGAAGTTGCCTTGGGCATACTTTATGTTTCCCCCCACACGAGCTTCTCTATTCTTTCATTGCTGAACGGTTGTGATAAGAACCGCTCGATTTTTCGTGCTATCGCTACAGTTAAACGATCCAACAGGTTCTCTCATGGATTCAAATTTGCACGAAAAACAATTAAACTATTTGTATTTATCTTTTTATTACAAAAATTGTAAAATCATCTACCACTAAATGTCGTTTCTAAAATACTAATACTCCTCAACAAAATATTATGCCTAAAAAAATTTTTGTACTCTGCAACGAAATACATCAATCACTCCTAAAAAACCAATAAGTATTCCATCTAACTAAAGTGCATTAGTACACTAGCAACAAAATATTTCAGGCCCAGGCTGGTTTGCATCCTCCAACTGGTGCATATCTACGTTTACAAACTTTATATCAAAATTGTAGAGTTCGACACAATCCACAACTTTGTAGTTCATAACATTTTGATTTAATATATTTTAGATGCTAAAAAAATTATTTTAAGTTACCATAACAGAATTCAAATTTTAGAATTTTTCCAATGACCTCGGATGTTGAGATGTCTATACCCAAGCTCTAGTTCCCAGTCAGATATACAACTTTGTAGATCATAACCTTTTTATTTGAGATTATTAGAGGACAAAATATTCATTTGAAGTTCTCTAATTTTGAGATCTAGTTTTTTTTTTAATTTTTCAAACGACCTATGATTTTGACGTGGTCTACACCAAAGTTGCAGCCTTCAACATGATCTAGAACTTTGTAGTCATAGAAATATGCACACATCAGTGAATATGCCTATAACTCTTTGTGGCCCTTTTATCATTTCTGCTGTTTTTTGCATGCTTTTCACTTTCCATACCGGTGTTGCATCTTGTAACATATAACAACATACCACATTTTTAGTCCTACGAGCGGACGTGAAGCACTACAAATATCAGGAGGGAGTTCGTTTGCAGTACGTGCCTATTATCTACACCTAATTAATTGTCGGTCCACTTAGTGAATCAAACTTCCTGTGTCTTTCAGTTCATAGTGTTAATGAGCAGATCTCTTCCGTGCAAGATATGGTTGTTTTGAAAACTGAATGGATAGCAACAAAATGAAAATCCTACCATCCATACATCTGTTACATATACTGATATAAAAATGAGTTCTACGGTCAGTAGCATAATATACATAACTGCAAATAAATATAGGGTTCCCTGTTCTGCAAATACGTACTCGACTTTTATGTGCAAAAAAAAAAAAAACGTACTCGACTGAATGCAAGCTTGCTAGCCCCGCATCAGAGGGTATCAGGGTGGACTCCTGGTAGAGACTAGAGAGCAGCAAGATGTTCAAAAGAGTTGGAAAGAGGCCACCATTTTGTATTGGGAACAGGAGGCAAAAGGGAATTACTTATGTGTTGATGAATGGGAACCTACGGGAAACCCTTAGTTTGCCGAGTGCAAGAATCTTTGCTGAGTGCATTATATTGGACACTCGGCAAAGAAGCTCTTTGCCAAGTGCTACCACAAAAACACTCGGCAAAATAATTGCACTTGACAAAAGAGGTAAAAAAACACTCGGCAAAGTTTGGCACTCGGCAAACGAGAACAAAAACACTCGGCAAAAGACAGGCACTCGGCAAAGTCCACATCCATTAGTACGTGTGCCGTCCGAAGGAAAATAAGGAAAAGAAGAAAAATGAAAAAAAAATCCTTTGCCGAGTGTCCTGATCCGTCACTCGGCAAACCCGGATTTGCCGAGTGTCAGATCTCGGACACTCGGCAAACACATCGCGGCCTCCACGTCGTCGATCCGCGGCACCAATTCCTCCGCCATTCAGAGACCGCTGCTCCATTCTATAAATAAACTGCACCCCACATCTCTCCTTGCAGCAATCGAAATTCCCCATCCTCAAATCAACGTGTCGCCGGACGGCAGGGCGGCGCCGGTGTGCATCTTCTCCTTCTCCGGCCCGCGGGTGGGAACACGCGGTTCAAGGCGCTGCTGGAGTGGGAGCTGGGCGTGTACGTGCATGTCGGCACGGAGCTGGCGCTGGACCACAGGGTGTCACCGTACCTCAAGGCGGAAACGCTGGACCTGGTGTGCTTCCACAACCTAGAGGCGCACCTGCACCTGCTGGACGGCTACCAGGGCCACGGCCGGGAGTTCAGGCTCTGCGGCAGGGACCAGGCGCTGGCGACCCGATGGCGAGGGCATGGCATCTATGTTCACGATGTGCTCCTCGTGGAGGTCCAGCAGGCCGAAGGTGCTCCGGGATGCGGCGCGTGGCTGGCCGGTGGCTCGGGACGGGGTGGCCCAGCTCTACGCCGCTCGCTGGCTTCCGCGACAATGCCTGCAACTCCTCCCAGCACGCACGCGCGCAACGCCGCACGGGCGAGCGGCCGGGGCGAGCAGAATGCCTTGCTAGCTTGATGACATCACTGTGAAGTCATGCTCACACATTATACGACCATTTTCCTTTAGAAAAATAAATTCAGAAAAACTTTAGAAATACACTTCTACGGTTCCTCTCTGGATGTTTGCCGAGTGTTTTTCGCGTAGACACTCGGCAACGCGCGCAACGCCGTGCGGGCGAGCGGCCGGAGCGAGCAGAATGCCTTGCGATGACATCACTGTGAAGTCATGCTCACACATTATACGGCCATTTTCCTTTAGAAAAATAAATTCAAAAAAACTTTAGAAATACACTTCTATAGTCCTCTCTGGATGTTTGCCGAGTGTTTTTCGCGTGGACACTCGGCAAACATGGCATCTTTGCCGAGTGCCCGTGACGTTAGACACTCGGCAAACGCGCCGTGACCGTCTTCTCGCCGTCACGTTACTTTTTTTTGCCGACGTCAATTTTAGCACTCGGCAAAGTCTTTGCCGAGTGCACGATAAAAAACACTCGGCAAAGAAACTTTTGCCGTCACAGTGTACGCCGTGTGCTGTTTGCCGAGTGTAACACTCGGTAAATCATTTGCCGAGTGTTTTTTGGGCTTCGCAGTGTGCCTTGGACACACGGCAAAGCTCCTGTTTACGGTAGTGCTGGAGGCAGAATGCTTGCCTTGTCTGTAGGTCCCTTTGCAGATTTCAACCAAGGTTCGTGAGGGCTTCACATTAGGTGAAGCCTGATGGGTGTTCATTCTGACAAAGGCCGAACCACCCACAGCAGAGACAAAGTTACAGCCAAACAGACACAAAATAATTACTAGCACAAGCAGTCCACAGGAACAGGATGTGTGGACACAGAACTCAAACTCACAATCACATCTTTGCTGTTGTTTCCTACGGAATAGTTTGCTATCTTCTTTGTACTTGGGTTGTTCAGTTTAATGAAAAGATACAAATGCTTGGTTCCAGCAGTAGAAACAACACAGCGCATTATCTCATCACGAGCAGGGCGCTACAATGGCTCTTCTAAATTATATTGGGCCCAGAGCTGCTCACATAGCACATAATCTTGTCTGTTACATTATTCATCACGTGGGCCCAATAAGCTGTAAACAAAATGAAATCAACACCAGCATGCACCTGGATATTCTTCCGGCGGCCAATTAACAATTGTTACCAACAAAAGTGTATTAAAATCCTGTGCTTTGTGCTCTACACATATATGAGCGGCAAAAAAATATCTCAAACAAATTACATAAAGAGGAATTTTTTTTTGTTATGACACATATTTATGTAAAACTATATTAAAAATTTAACAAATTGTATTTGATGCCGGATAAATTTGTTCATGACAGCTAGATAATTGTTAGCGATTCAAAGGAAAAAGTTATAGTTTCCAAGAAATATTGCTCCGATTCTGATAGAAAATGTGTCAACATTATATTGGGGTAAAAAATTTCCAGCTAAAAAAACTCTAACTAGCTGTGTTTGCCCTTCTAAGTTTTTCCATAAAATGTTTACCCTCGTCTCAAGCTACGAGGAGCTTCTTCTGTGAGAGAGTGTGCCTACCTTGTAGATGAGTGACTTCATAGCAACAATAGTGAAAATACATACTGGCAGTACCCACCAGCAGTAAATGTCGCTTCACTTTCAGCTTACAGAACACAATATAATTTCAGCTTGCACCCACCACTGATTATCAGACTAGTGGAAGGAAAACAGACGATGACTGCCTAGCAGAGTTTGGAGAAGATGCTGGTACTGCACGAGATGGGAATAGGAGGCACCAGTGAAGTTGAGGCAACTTTTAATCAACATGTTTGCATCATCATGGCCGGACCTGCCATCACCATGTTAACGAGGATGGGGGATGGAGAGCAGTTGCCCTATAGCATCAGCTTGGACAATTCCGCTTCGTTTCAGCGCGATGTCAGATTGCAAATACAACAAATCCAAGTATTGTCTCCGAGGATCTGCTAATGCAGTGTTCTCCTTAAGCTGTTCCTACTTTTTTCATCTGACGATCGCTGCTGCCCTGCTTCTTTCCATGATCGTGCATTACATTACTAGTTTCATGCAGTGATACATATCAAAATTAGAAGAAGAAAAATGGCCACAGGTTGCAATTGGAAACAGATTAGAGCCCATTCCTGACACTACATGCAACTGGAATAACCTTGAGTGCTAGGAATTTCCTTGGGGGCCAAAACAAAACCGCCAAGGAATATATAGTTTTCCTTGGCGGTGCTACTGAACTCTTAAGGAAACATATATTTCTTGGAGGTTGAAGTAAACCGCCAAGGAATATGGGCGTTTCCTTGGCGGTTTCCAATCACCTCCAAGGAAAAAACTACTATTTTCTTGAGTGTTATTCTTAACCACCAAGAAAAATACCTATTTCTTGGGGGTTATTGAATTTTCTTGGAGGTTGGCACCCAATGAAATGCTTATAAGTATTTTGGTAACTCCAACTGAAAAAATAATAATATCTTAAAGGTGTCTGAAAGAGCTACTAAAAAAGCTACTGTGCTAGGAGCCTTTTGGAGATAAATCTGATTAAAGGTAACATAAAGCACTGAATTGTTGAGCTAAATGCTTTTAGCAAGCTATCCTATTCATTGCTTGTCACTACTAGCTAGCTTATTGAGATAAATACTAGTTATGCATAGATCCAGCTTTGGCACTGAATTTTTTAGATATTGCCCTTCAACAGAGTGCTAGAGCACTGAACAATAGACACTGAATATTATGATTTGACTTACCAAAAAGTTTGTTTGCAAATAAAGGGCTCTGCAGCATTGAGGGTAAGATGTAGTCTACCTTATGTTCTTCCTATACTTGCTTTTGTGGGAAACATATATTTTTGTGAGTAGACTACCAGATTTATAACTTGTATGAATAGATAATGGATTGACAATTTAGCAACACAGAACTACTGGCCTCATCTATTACTACACATTGTGAAGCACTAACTGTACTGTGTCGATCGGACACTAAAAAATTACATTGCCTCTGGTTTAGGTGCACAATATGTATGAGATATAATCCAACAGTGCACAATCTACAAGAAGCAAATGCTTTTATATTGTTTTAGGCAATTTATTTACACATCTATAGAGGTGCTACAACACTGGATTTAAACAATAAGCACTGAATTTGTATTTGGCAGCTGCAGTTTTCACTGGTTTGCTGAACAGACATGCAGTCCATTTGTCCTTACTGAGCTGTGCCTTATTAAATAGATATAGGTTAATAAATTGTGTTAACATTTGCATGCACTTTTGTCAATTTACATTTGGCAACTACTGCTGCATAGAGATCTGAACTTGTCCATCTATCTTTACGTGAGCCATGCTGATTTCATACATGCTTAATAATTGATTCCTAGTTCTATTTCCTCATGTAGGTATGCTACCAGCAAATGTACAACTTAGGGCAAAAGATAGTGTGAGGGCTTCACACAGGAGTTAGTAATACCCCCACCAATTTGGAAACTATCAGTTACTTGTGTGTTAAGATGTATGGACTTCATGTAAGGATTAATGACAAATGCACTTGTAATATTCATATGGATATTTTATATCAATTTAATGGTTGTGGACCATAATAAAATGTCTATATGCATGTCATCATCACTCAATTGAATATAGTTGGGGACCAGTATAGATTTCCTTAGGGGCTGGCCCTCAAGGAAATCAGAATTAATTTGGCGGCTAATGACAGTCAAGGAAAACTATAATTTCCTGGGAGCTTGGAGGTGAAGAACAGCCAAGGAAACAACAATTACCTTGACGGTCTAGAGTGTTTCCTTGGTGGTTGTCGGCCCTCAAGAAAATTAGTTTACTTGGCGGTTGTCGACCCTCAAGAGAACTACTTTCCTCGGTGGTTGTAACATTCCTTGGCCCTTCGCAAATTAAGTATGGCTCTACATTACTTGGCAGCCTGTCTCCAAGGAAATCATCCAAGGAAACTAATTTCCCTTGTCTTCTATCCTTCATTGTTGTGGCCATGGATCATATCCTTGGCGGTTTAACCCCTTTCCACTCAAGGCAATTCGGGATTGTGCTAGTCTAAGCACATATAATTGCTTAGCTCGGAGCACTCTCTAGATAAATTTTTTTAATACCTCTGTAAATAATTTTGGGACATCCTAAAGTTAATTTTGCTATGGTTCTAGATATTGTAATAGTTGTCTTCTCTCAAGCTACAGATATGTGGAACGATATCGATGGATTTATGCACGGTATTATGTTACTGATTAATTGCCAATACATTTTTCAAAACAACCACCCTATCAGCCCATTCATCGTGATGATGAACTCATATTCACTGCATGATATGGCCATTGCCAAGAGTGAACGGGTGGCTAAAAAAAAGGTACGCTGCCTCCAGTTTCCAACCAAAATATTGATGAAAACAAAGGGGAATGAAAAGCAAGTTCCACCACAACCTGATCTCCTATATACATTACTACATAGTGTTTTCTATTCAGCAGGTAACATGACAAAATGCAACCACAAGATAACCCAAGAGAGAGTAGGATGTTCAAAGGACTAAGAAAGTTGGAGCCCATGTGTATCTTCTTCTACTATAATGGACCAATCAAAATTATACTAGGTCCCCTCAAGAAAACGTCCCCCGCTGTGAGCCTCTAACCATTTTGCACCCAGAAAAATGCATACAGGACTTCGTCTTCATTAAAATCAAGGGCTAATAAAACACCAAAACCCATCCGACAATAGATCTTTGATGTGTGATGTCAGGCTTATCACCCCCTGCGCCCTTCATCCCACGGACGCAGGCTTCAAATGCTCCTCCCCGCACCCGCACGGCGCTCGAGCGGAGAGGGTTCGATTCCCATCCCTAGGACCTCATTTTCTTCTCTTCCGCAAAAAAAAAGAAATGTCTGGCTGCCTCCGTCGATGCCGCCGGTTCCACCTCGTCCGTGGCATCCTCGCCACGCTCGAAGCAGCTAGCGGCTGTGGCTCCGCTGCTGGTGGCCACCACCGAGAGGATCACTCCATGGCCGATACCACTGCACCAACCGACGACGAGCCCACCGTCAAGTTACCATGCCATGCATCGCTTCACCCGATTCGACTTCGTACCATGACAATTTGAGAACTTGGGAGGTTTGCGACTTGCGAGCTTGTTCCTGATTTGTGGGGATGCGCAGGTGGTGGTGAGGGTGTGGCCAATGGTGAGCCGGCCGGTGGATGGCAAGGATCTGTGGTTCATCCGCAGGACCACCCCAGACTCAGTCACCGTTCGCGGTGGATGGCGTCCTCAACGACAGGGCCTTTCAGGTATACCAGAAGGTTTAAACCCCATTACACCGAGTAGCATGCCCAGTCGTGCGTGACTCTGAACGGATTCTGCCAATTGGTGGTTGTTTGCAGGCCGATAAGTTCGATCTGGTGGGATTGCCCATTATTGATAACTAGCAGAATTACCTTTGAACTAGCAGAATTGCACAAAGGAGGAAAGACATCTTAAGAAGTCTCTTCCAAGGCTTGGGTGTGTAAATCTGTAATTGCTTCATTGATATTTTTTTCGCTTTCATCTTGATTCAGTTAATAGACCAAGATCACTGTTCATCATTTCTTTTTATTTTTCTTGGTGAATAATGGTGCTCATCTTATGGCTTACGCATGGGTTTGGTCATGAACTTAGCAATCATATGTACTGCATAGGAGATCCAAAAGAAGCGAGGAGGGAAGGGACTCAGAACTGGAAAAGACTAAAATTACAGTGAGCTATTTCTTTCAGCCAATTTTTGGATAATTGATTTAAGGGTTATATTGTGACACCTTGTGTTTCTAACTTTCTAACGACATTCAGATAGCTTCTCCGATTATTTGGGTTCTCCGCCGCGACCTCGTAGGCTCCGTCGCCGCCGCGCGAGTGTGGGCACGAGCTCCGCCGCGGCCTTGCCCTCTCCTTTCCGGCCGCCGGTGAGCCCAAGGAGAGAGGAAGACCTGCTGTGAGAGGAAGAAGCAGGCCGTGATGCTAGGAGACAGGCACGTGAACATGGGTAAGCCAGACTGCGAAGGTCTCTTCACCACAACCCTTTTATGCCTAGACATTTTGAAAAATCATGTGCATCTCTTCAATTGCATTATTATGAAACCCAAACTCTTACTGCATTTTTTTCACTGCTTTTACCTAGGAGTAAGCTTCCATAGTCTATGGAGTATGGTTCTAATTGGATATATTTTGTTGTACACTCACTTTATTTTTTGGAGTCTGTTAGATGCATTCTTTCCAAAGCTAAGGGCTTATGGATAAGGTTTTAAAGAAGGTATAACGAATATTGTGAGTGTGCAAGATGTGCCAAGATGTATGCTTGTGATTCTACATTTAGAAATTATTAGCTGAAGGATTACTAAGTTTCTCCCATGCTTGATGTGGCAAGTTTTTTTTCACGAATGTATTCAGTTTGTTGCAAGATATATGTGTGCACATGTGCTTGTTCTTATTTTTTGGTGTGTGTGGGGGGGTCATCTTTCAAACTCAAAGCTCAATGATGTATAGCAAACTTATTGTTTCATATAAGTGTCAGTTTGGCAGATTTGGATGTGTTCTGTCAGCCTATGCTACATGCTTATTGAGAGGTTTACCGGTGATGGTGCAGGAGCTTCTCTAAGACGACAGCTCAATGCAGCTGGAGGCCACCATGGACTTCAGGAAGATATTGTTCATTGGTGAGATTTGGCTGAAAAATATTGTTAAAGCAACAAATGGTCACACTACTACAAAAAGCATTTCTAGGGGCGGCTGGTAACCCTTTGTAGGGGTGGTTTGCCCAGCCTCCCCTACGCAAGGGTCTCTACAAATCATGCATTTGTAGGGGCGGTTCCCAGGCCGCCCCTACAAATCGATTTGTAGGGGCGGCTGGTGTTTCCAGCCGCCCCTACAAATTGATTTGTAGGGGCGGCTGGTAATACAAGCCACCCCTACAAATCGATTTGTAGGGGTGGCTGTAGTACCAGCCGCCCCTACAAACAGGTATTTGTAGGGGCTGTTCAATCTAGAACCGCCCCTACAGTACGTTTTCCCGCAAAAAAAATTCAAATTTACAATTCAAAATCGCGTTGCCGAATGTCCCAGGACCAACGTTCTGAACCGCGTTCGCGTTGCCGAACGCCCCGCGACCAACATTCCGAACCGCGTTCGCGTTGCCGAACGCCCCGCGACCAACGTTCCGAACTGCGTTCGCGTTGCCAAACGCCCCGCGACAGCGACTACAAGCACAAGAGTATTCTATAAACTACAATTACAAGTCCAATTCACAAGAATATATACAATCCATCATTAAATATACAAATTCCATACACATTGTTATCAACATCCTAGAGCTAGCCTTTCAGTCTCACGAAGGTGTTGGTACTGAGGATTTGTACCTAACTCAGACTCTCGGTCATGGTAGGCGCCTCTGACGTGTACAATTTGGTCCAATATGAAGTTGCAAAGGTCGCCGACGAGCTCTAAGAGTTGGTCATCCTTGTATGGGTCTCTTTTCATTCATTTCTCTTCTCTCCACTACAAGAGAACAAGTTTCGGTTTAGTATTTCATACCATGTACGAAGTTTTTATACTATGGGTGAAGAGGTTCAAACTTACCCTTAAGGGGTGTCTCCTGTAGGCACCGGTGTTACTCATCATAGAACATATATAGTATCCACAATGTACACTCCTAGGCCTCTGCTTGGGGCACTGTGTGTTTTGCATATGAAAATGTTAAGTAATGCTTTTGACAGCCATGTAACGGAGTACTGAAGAAGTAAGTTACACTTACTGCACATAGTGTTTTTATAGCCAGCTTTTCCTTCCTTGCTGGATCATGCCTTCCATGATGATTAGTGACATAGAACCTAAATGCCCTGTTCGAATTATTTTAGCAAATACAACTTGTTAGTATCCAAAAGTGAACGTTACAAGTATGTATACAAACATATAAGCTAATGATGATTGTCGATATGTATACGTCTTGAGAATCGATATGAAGTCTTTGTATGTCACCGTGTCCTTATCTAATGAATCAAAGACCCATGCGATGCTCCTCCCGACATCGACGACTATACAAATCCAGTGGTTGCTGCATGGATTTAATCATAGAACTAGATAAGCTCTTTTGCATCGAATAAAATATATCGAACAAAGCTTTAAGTATAGAGTGGAGCTTACTCAAAGTTGTATGGTAGCCATGTAGTAGAGTGTTGTTGGAGATTTTTGAAAGCCAGGGCAATGTATGCCGCAACCTTAAGGGACTCTTCCCTTAGTTTCACCGTACGGATGTGCTCTTTCTCCCGAAGAGTCTTTGCAGCAGCTAGCTCTTTGGCATCCAGTGTCCACCGTTTAGGGTAATTGAAATTTGTTTGGGCTATAGCTTGAGGGTCCACATACCCGGCTTTCACACTTGGCATTTGTTTGACAATGTGCACTTGCATTCTACAAATCACGGCGTGGGTTAGTTACAACAAAATTCAAAGATTACATTCATATCATATCGGGAGGACAATGACTTATAGGGACCACGTGCGAATTAGATTCATCTCCATTTCTCCCAGGTGAAAGCATGTTTGCATGCCATTGAAGTCAAAGACAATTTTCTCGGCTGGGCTTTCAAATGTGCCGGTGGGGAAGCATGCTTCTATGATATCTATGCTCGTTGGGAGAACATGCAAGTACCAATCATGGAACCTTCTCATTCCAAGTGGTAGGCGTTGGATGTCCCGGTTTGGTAGGAAGGGCTTGCCTCTTTCATATGTTTTCGGGCAATCCTTTGACCATTTGATGGCATTAACATTTTGGATACTTCTTTGCAATTTGGTGGAGTTTGCTAGTGACGGCCTCCTCAGAACCCCGTGATGGGACTTTTTTAACTTGGTTCTCAGGCTTGAACTGGTCATGGGAATACCACTTGGACACCGACGAGACGTCTTTGATCAGAACATAAACTGGCCTTATGGTGATTGGATGCTTCTTTCGAAGTTCCCATTCAGGCACGTCCTCATCTTCTTGTGCTGCAGCTTCTTCAGGAGGCACTTGTTGTTCATGTATCGGCTGTACTTGTTGAGAAGACTGTGGTATCTCATGATGCACTTGCTCGGTATGAGCTGGAGAAGGTTGTGACATCTCATCAGGCACATGCTCGCTAGGAGGCGTCGAAGAATGTGGCATCTCAGGAATGTGGGGGTCACGAGACGGTGAAAATATCTCCCTGACCTCAACAACTCGCTCCAAATTTGGGAGAGGGGGAGGCGGCGAAGAAGCAGTCAATATAATGTCCCGTTTGTGCCAGAGGATGAACTGCCCCATAACGTCTCCGAGTAACACCAGCCCCTCGGGAGTTGCATAGTCTATCCTCTACTGTATGAACTCAGGCTTCACTGTATCCACCTCGACCCTAGTGTAGTCCGGCGGTATCTTATTATTGTGGTGTAAGCCACTGGGAGGATGTGCCACACCCATTGCCACCTCCATCACAGTGTTCTGCCGGCCGCTGAGAAACACCAAGGTGCAACTAGTTGGTACCCGTATGCGATCGACTGGGGTTGTGGCTGCAGTGGAACCTTGGCTGCTAGGAACTTTCGAAGGGCTGCCAACTAATGCCAGTTCGCCCAGTGGCGTCACTAATATCCGTGGCTCCGTAGACAGTCCTTGCTCCTCCAGCGCCTTCGCAACTAGAGCCTTCACTTGGAGCTCAAGACTAGTCTCCCAGTCTTGACCATCTTTCTTGTACATGTGCCTATCCTCTTCGAATCCTTGCTTCCAGGTTGTCATTTTCCCTAGCCCCCCTGGTGCGGCCTGTGTGCTCCTTGTTTCCCAAGCCAAGGCTAAGCTCATCCCTCTCTCTGGAAGGATTGAATGAGCCCTTCTCCTTGTCTTCAGCATATTTCAATATCCTTGATACCGCCTATTGGGTCTCCGGCTTATCAAACTTAAGATTACTGCCGGATGATTCTGTACTCCTCGCATATATCAAGTTCCTTGAGCGTACCTTCAAATTCGTCACATCGATATTCCCAGCAGCTACGGCCTCTTCGTCCATCTTCCTAAACTGCTCTTCCTTGGCATAGTAGCCACCGGGGCCTAAATGATGGTGGTGTTTGTTCCTCTTCGCCAGCTCGGTGTTACAGGCACTGAGCTCCAATGCCTCCAGTGAAGTCTTTTGAGCCACGAGCTCTTCCCATTGACTAGGAGTTATTTTGCCGAACTCGTTGAAGGGAGTTAACCCCTTTTGGATATACTTCGTGTTGAGCTCCGACCTCCAACGTCGGAATGACTCTCCCATCATCTTGATAGCATTTTTTTACCAATCCGTGCTTATCCTCCAGAAATCTAAAATTGACCTTCAGCTGCCTATCCCATAGTGCATTCTTTGTGTTCTCTGGTACCTCTTTCCAGTTAGGGATTGTTGGGTTCAATTTATCTCTTACTAGGGCCCCGATCGCATTATGGAATTTTCCTCTTAATTCCTTCGGCTTAAGGATCTCCCCTGCTGGCCTGACCTCCGTTATCACATAGCATGCCTTATCTGGATATAGATTTCCTTTTCTATCCCCTCGTTTCCTCTTAGGCTTGGTAGTCGTGGTTGTGTCTTGATTTTGTGGAGTAGAGGCATCGTGATCCGTCTCTGTGGCTGTTGCCTCTGCTCTCCTTTTCTCTACTCCGTCTTGTCCAGCGAGATGTCGCGGACGTCGACGTCGTCTTTTCCGAGTTTTAGGAGGGACCTGTATATACAACAGGTCAAAGTGTTAGCAGAGGTAACATAGCCAAAGCTTTAGCAAAATTTACAAGCTAAGGCTTTTCCCTACCTCCTCGTTCGGGTCAAAATCCTTATCAAATCTTCCTCCGTTGGCCTCCTTCTGGCTTCACGTGGGAAAGGATCCTTGGGACTTTCATATCCCTCTTCTAAGTCATCATCATCATCATCCTCTTCTTCTTCGCCTTCAGCAGCCTCTCCTTCGGGGCCTTCCTCCTCGTCACACTGCTCCTAAGTAAGCATCACTTCTAGATCCTTTTCTACCTCATTATCGAACCGTTCCTGAGTAAGCTAGTCCTCTAGTGCTTGCTCCTCAAGGGTTGGCTGCTCATTAGGCTCGGGGCATCGGGCTGCACAGTCTGGTGTCCGTGACATTATTTCGTGCTTTGTTCTAATAGATGCAAGAAAGTGTGCTTTAGAAACATGTCAAAAAAAGTCCTATAAAACAACAATATATCAAAAAAACTAGTAGTAGCAGTAGTAGAGGCCTCAGAAACATGTCAATCATCACATCAAGGCATCATAACAAAGAAGAGAGGAGAAGGTAATGTAGGGGCGGCTGCTAATGATGCCAAGTTCCTCACAAGTTCTTGATCATCAGCTCATATTCCATATAATGTATGGACTTGGACAATTTCATCATCGGCAAAACAAAGGAGAGGAGAGGAGAGGGGAGATTTGGCAAAAAAAAGCAGGTGCTGCTTCCAAAACATAGAGGATAGGAAAGGTGGCAACAAATAGAGGAGAGGGGAGATTTGGCAAAAAAAAATAGGTGCTGCTTCTCAGAAAAAGCAACATGACAATGTAAGAACATCATATGCTTAATATCTTCCGAACCTGATAAGCAGATCGGACAATTAGAAGTAGTAGACAGTAGTAGTAGGGAAGTAGTAGAAGTAGCAAAAAAAGCAACAGCTACTTAGGAGAGGAGAGGAGTAGAGTGGAGTAGAGGAGAGTAGTAGTAGAAGAGGAGTACAGAGAAGACAGCAAGTACAGAGAAGATTAGTAGCCACCGGCCACAATAGTGTATTTTTAATTTTTACTAAAACTTGAGGATCATCATAATACTGACAAATGACAATGTAAGAAGAATAATATAAATGCAAGGATTATTTCTACTCAGCAGATATTTATTCCTAAAAAATGAAACTGGATGAATCGAAGTCCCACTAATTAAACAAACAAGTGCAAGGCTGCAAGCATACAATGAAAGAAGAGCATCAGAGTGTAAACTGACCGATAAAGATGAACTGTAATGGATTAACATATCTATAATCATTATTGCCACTTATTTTTCAAACACTTCAGTATGTAAGAGCATTGCCCAACACCAAAAAAAATCACTGATCATTTAAAGGACGCCTAATATGCAGTTCATGATTTCTAAACAATCACTATGTCAAATATATAATAGTAAAAGGAAGATCATTGAGACTAAGCAGCACTCTAAGCTGTCGATGCTTAACGAAGCAATGGTGCTTCAATCTCAACATCTTTATTCTTTATATTATTAAACTCGGCAACGAGACTACCACTCAACACTATATCTCACAACTTGGAGCATTGGGACGTCGTCTTTCTTGAACCACTTTTCAAAATTGCTTACATATGAATCATATGACAAGCTTTACGTACTATGTCCATTATTAATAATGGTCTACATCGGCAAAGTGAGAGGGAGAAAACAGGAAGAAACCATTTCTTAAGAGAAAACGATGTCTACGAACGAGTCAAGGCGCTCCCGAGCTTGCTAGCTGATCCTCAATATCCCGTGTGACCACGTCGTGGCCCTGCGTGGCTGCTCGCGGGGACGGCCGGCTGCAAGGAGCGTGGCCCCTGGCAAGTACCACTTATTTATAATCATTATTGCCACTTATTTTTCAAACACTTCAGTATGTAAGAGCATTGCCCAACACCAAAAAAAAATCACTGATCATTTAAAGGACGCCTAATATGCAGTTCATGATTTCTAAATGCATCATAGCTCTTCGCAAACTGGTGATCACTACATTCGAGATAATGATCATCTTATAATCCACGATCGTATACGAGCAAGCGAACAGGCTTATTAGAGCATTAATAAATTGGCGTTAGAAGGTAGTCTTGCTGGCCACACAGAGCTCACTACTGAGACGCCCGTTGGCTGCATACCTTCGTAGTAGTACCTGGCATCTCAACTACTGCTGGTGGTGCATGGAAGCATAGAAATATTAACAAACACTGAACCTAAACGCAATCTGGCATCTCAACTACTTCTGGTGGTGCACGAGGCGCTGTTCATACCAGCGGTGGAAGGAACGGCGCAGGCAGGTGGTGTGGCAGGGCGCTGCTGCCAAGCCAGAAGGCAAAAGAGAGAGAAAGGCAGCAGCAGAACAAAAAAACAAAGTTGCAGTGGTGGTGCTAGGCGTTGCCGGTGTGGCTTTCAACACTGTCTACTGTATGCTGCTTCTATGCTTCTCATCAGTGGAAAAGCAAGCTG
This sequence comes from Miscanthus floridulus, assembly GCF_019320115.1. Classification (NCBI taxonomy): domain Eukaryota; kingdom Viridiplantae; phylum Streptophyta; class Magnoliopsida; order Poales; family Poaceae; genus Miscanthus; species Miscanthus floridulus. The sequence goes on along the minus strand of NC_089588.1, from coordinate 97,984 downwards.
CTGCTTGCTCCTCTTCGTCTGCTCCTACATTGCTAGTAATCCATGGCCCAAACGAACAGGGCGATAATCCATGGAGCTTTTTGCTTCAGCTGATGCTAGCGGAGTAGTAACGTTCAATGCAGCTTATGCCATGGATAGCATGGACTCTGCCAAGGATAGCAATAGCATACTCCTACCGAGAATGCAAACAGAAAGCTATGGTTAAGCTACCTCTTTCCCCATTGCTGAATTGTTTCGATGGGGTGCAGCTGCATTTGGATCAACAGGCCTAGAACCAGCCCCAGCTTTGCTAGTTGCTCAATACCAAATTACTGATAATCTACATATATGTATTCCATATAATCCAGTCGCTTCAAACAGGAAACGAAATTAACAGCAACGACGAAGAACATTGTAATCACAAACCAAATGGTAAAAGACGGCACTAATTGCCCCTTTGCGTTGGCAATCCGCAGGGGGTCCCCGGCGCATGCAGACCGCCCGGTCATGATCATTAACACAGGTTGATTCATATCATTAACTAGCTTAGCTACTGTGGGTATTGCAATAGAGAAGTTTGACTAAGAAATTGTGAGACACGAAACATCGCACAAAGCTTACCTCTGTGTTTAGCCGTGGACCAGGCCTCTTCACCACTGATCCGTACCTCACTAGATTGTCCTCGCTCACACCGTCCGAGACGAACCCAGTTCGTCGTCGATCTTGACGTCTCCTGCCTGGCACGCCCTTGCGCGGATGAGGTCGTAGATCCGGCTCGAGCGCTCGCTTCAGGCCTCCGTCGACTCCGGCGGCGAGGTGAGCAGCCGTCAAGGAGTAGTTGGGGGAGGGGGAGGGACCGGCGGGGTGAGTTGGTGGCGGCTACGGGAGGGTGAGTAGCCGTCGAAGAAGAAGCCCTTCCCTCGCGGTCGCGCCGGGCGCCGGGAGCCTGCGTCGTCGGCGTGCGGGGGCGGGCGCCGGGGGCCGGGTGTGGGCGGGCGCGGGCGCGGGACCGGCGGCGGAAACCCTAGGCGCGTGGGGCAGCCTGACGGCGTTGGAGGAAGAAGACAGCGCCCATATAGTCAGACTCCCGTGCGCCCTCTTATTTATACCTTGGGTCATTTTTAGGGGCGGTTTCTGATCCAGCTGCCCCAACAAATACATTTGTAGGGGCGGTTCCTGATCCAGCCGCCCCTAGAGGCAGTTCCTGATCCAGCCGCCCCTACAAATAGTTTCTATTTTTTAAATTATAAATTCTATATTTTTTATATCATAAAAACACAAAGTAATATAAAAAAATTGTGTATATGCACAAATATAATATTTTGTATTATTCTATATATGAATAAATATATATATAAACAATTGTAGTCAAAACAATATAGAAAACAAAAAAAAACAAAAATTAAAAATTTGAAATTTAAAACTTCGACTATAATTTTATGACATTAAATGAAATAAAATGAAAATGTTGTAAACATAAAAGTTGTATAACTCATCGACATGTACAACTTTTATTTTGGTCATCTTGTCCCGTGACTTTGTTTGAACAATTCAAATTTTGAAATTCAAATAATTTCAACTTGAAACAATATTTTGAAAGAGTAAATGATTTCAGATGAAAAACTCATGAATACCAAAGACGTAGAACTCATCAATATGTACAACTTTTATTTTGATCATATTTTCATTTGACCAAATTTGAATAGTTGAAATTTTAAATTTCACTAAATGGCAACTTGAAACAAGATTTTGAAACCTTAAATGATTTCAACAATAAATGTCGTGAACATAAAAGTTGTTGAACTCCTCCATGTCTACAACTTTTATTTTGGTCACTTCTTCATGTGACAAAGTATTAGTAAACATTGTTCATAAATTCACATATGACTCATAGTTTCATGAACTATACGAGAAATATGTTGATTTGTGAACAATGTTTACTATCACTTTGTCAGATGAAGAAATGATCAAAATAAAAGTTGTAGATCTTGATGAGTTATACAACTTTGGTATTCATCACTTTTTCAGCTGAAATCATTTAATGGTTAAAAATCTCATTCGAACTTGTCATTTTTTTAAATTTTAAAATTTGAAGTGCTCAAACTTTGTCATATGAAAAGAATGACCAAATCAACATACTAACTTGATAGGGCAAGATTTTAGAAAATTTTAGGAAAAAATCATCACATTTGGAGTTAGTAAAGGCTATGAATATAAGAGTTGTATAACTCATCAAGATCTCCTACTTTTATTTTGGTCATTTCTTCATTTCATAAAGTGTTAAGTGATTTTATAAAGTTTTAGTAGTAATAGAGTGGATGTTCAAATAGAGTCATCTGGATGTTGCAAAGGGTAGTCTTACACACATGCATAAAATGTAGTCTCACACACATACAAAAATATGTAGTCTTACATACGTACATAAATATATAGTCTCGCACGCATGCATAAATGAAGTCTTACAAACACACACTTACACAAACACTCCACGTTCAACAACTAGCTAGCCCGCTGTAACGACTTTCCCCTTGACACCTTTTTGTTCCCATGGCATTATGTCTATGGGGAGGTTCTTTTCGACAACACTGATCTTCTTAGGAAAGTCTATGAATAGCAGCATCTCATCGTAGTTATTGTAAGCTTCAACATCGTCCACGCCATCAACTCCAATAATGTGTTGTTTCCCGGAGGCAACCACGTGCTTTGTCTTCTTCTTCGGGGGGAGGTTACTTTGTGGGTCAGACATATAGAAAACTTGTGCGACACGTGAAGCGAGCACCCAAGGGTCATCTTAGTAGCCTAGATTCTCGAGGTCCAGGACTCTCAATCCGATCTCGTTCAATTGGTGTTGTTTGATCCAGCGGCATCGAAACAGGGCTACCGTTATATCCCTTCCATAGTCAAGTTCCCATATCTCTTCAATGATGCCAAAGTATTGGATCTTTCACCCTAATCCATCGAGAGCCTCTATTCGAACGCCGCTGTTTTGGTTCACATATTTACTATCCTTTGCGTGGGTATAGTACGTATACCCATTGATGTCATAAGCATTCCAAGATGTCACTTGTCTCGATGGCCCCTCCGCCAACCTACTGATGGTAATAGAGTCTATGGTATCTCCAGGTGGTATGTTTTGGTCCTTCAACCATGTAGTTAGTCGTTGCTTATGTTGTTTCATGACCCAATCATCCGAACGACTATTTCTCTCCGCCATAATAATAGCCAAGTGTTCATCAATATATGGTTGCATCAGTTGTGTACTCTGCAAGACACTGTAATGCGTCTGACTTACCTCTTTGTAATCATGGTCAATGAACACTTTTCTACCACTGGTGCCCTTCCCAGCCAGCCTACCCTTGTGATGAGAATCGGGTTTACCAATCCCTTTCTGTACTTTTAGGTACTCTTGACAACACTCGATGACTTCTTCAGTGCTGTAACCCTCTATCATGGAGCCCTCTGGGTATGATCGATTTCTTCTTAAAAGGTACGCCTTCGACAGGAGGTGTGCTTCTATCTCTGTTTGTCCCGTCCAGATTCTTCTTTCCATAGACGACGCGTATGTTTTTCACCATTCTGTACACGTGTTCTCCGTTATGACGTCTCTCCGGAGGGGGTTCAATCTCCGGGGCATTGTCATAAAATCTAAAGAACAATTTGCTGCGGTACTTGTGACTTGTCTTTAAGAAGTATCGGTTCCTTAGGTAAACTATCTTCTTGGATGCATCTAGGTATACCCATGTAGTACCATCCAAGCAAACCAAGCATCCCGTCTTCCCTTTGATCTGTCCAGACAAAGCAAATAGCATGGGGTAATCATCGGTAGTAACAAATATTATTGCTCTACATATGAAGTCCTCCTTTCGGAATGCATCGTACATCAGCTCCCCATGCCTCCATAGCCTCTCCATTTCTTGCATCAAGGGCTCGAGGAACACGTCTATATCAGTGCCTGGTTGTTTAGGACCTAAAATAAGAATAGTGAGGAGAAGGTACTTTCTCTTTTGACACAACCATGTTGGGATGTTGTACATGGTCAAGATCACTGGCCATGTGCTGTGGTCGCTCATCCTCTCATTGAAGGGATTCATTCCATTGGTGCTCAAGCCAAACCGTACATTCCTTGGGTCATCGATGAATTCTTTGTGCCTCTCGTCAAACCTTTGCCACTGACTACAATCAGCCGGGTGTGCAATCTTATCATCATCCACCTTGCGCTCATCATCCCACCATGTCATGAGTGCAGCTTCTTCAGGGTTTAGGAAGATACGTCTCAAGCTGTCGGTCACTGGCAGGTACCACATTACCAGGGCAGGAATTCTTCTCTGCTTTGCATCATTACCTAATGGAGTGTCCTCTAGGGGCTAAGATTCTTGTACCACCTTTTTTATACCCTTCTTATTTCTCTTATTCCCCGTGGAGGGTTCGTCCCCACCGTAAAGGTCATTGTTCTTATACCGGCTGGCCCCACACCAGGGACATTTATCTAGTGACTTGAACATTTCGCCATGAAAAAGTATATAGTGGTTGGGGCATGCATGGATTTTTTCAACCCCCATTGTCAATGGACTTATGACCTTCTTTGCTTGGTATGTGTTGGCATGAACTGAGTTTGGTTGTGGCAGCACCCATGACAAGAGATGCAATAGATCATTGAAACTACAGTCTGACTAGCCGTACTTAGCCTTCAGGATGAGCAGCTCAAGCACAAAACGTAGCAATGTCCAATGTGTCGGACAGCCCTTTTCAACACCATACACAGTCTCCTTCGATGCTTTTGTCACCCTTTCCAAATTTTCTAGACCTTTCGAGCTATTTAGTAAAATCTCTGGTCCAAGGGCTCAAATCATGTCCTCCAAATCATCTTCATCCGCGACACGTGCTCCACCATCATTATTGGCACCACCTTCGTCGTTACCATCCCAACCACCAGCATCACCACCTTGTTCATTACCAAACTTGAAATCCATTCGTGCATCAAGCTCTGCTAAATATTGGGACAGAGATTCTATGGTTTCGTCGCCGTATTCCTCCTCATCCTCGTCGTTAACAATAACCGTTTCAGCATGATGAATCCACACTATGTAGTCCTCAACAAATTCTCACATAATCAAATGTGATCTGATGATAGTCACATCTGTCCATGCCATACGGTTCTTGTAATCTTTACAGGGACAAATAATTGTATCCTTATTCTCTTTCAATGTCGTTGCATGCTTCTTTGCGGCTTCGATAAATTTATCCACCTCTTCATGGAAACCTGCCTTGAACCTTAACGAACCATACATCCAAGAGTTCCTGTACTCCATCTTTTACAACAACAACAAAACAAACATTAAAGGACTACTTATTCAGATATATATAAAAATGAATCAAAGTAATAATTACTTGAGAATAATTGTATATACTTCAGATATATATGAATATAAATCTAATATAATTACATGAAGCATACAAACACACCATGGTAGAGGAAAATTAATTAATGGCCCATTTATCCATAAATAATTAAAATACATATTTATTGATTACAATAAACAATTTCAAAGACAATAATTAGCAACAATTATACTTTACCCAATATCTTTCATACAAACCCTAGTCCAATTTCATCAAACATAAATTTACAAAAATGAAATTAATAAAAAAATCAAACCCTAGATCTAGATCCACATGCACATGAAACATCCATAAAACTAACTAATTGTTCACTAAAATCAAGAAACATGGACCAAATAAAGGTATGATCTTGTTCCCCTCCTTAATTTACCCTAGTACATTTAAAACTTGGGTCTAATTTGCTTCATAAGTAGCTCAAGCACCATAGAAGAGAGAGAAAAACAAAACTCTAATTACTCACTAACCAACCATTAAAACTTCAAAAAAAGTGTGGAATAGCATTTTCTTACCTTCTACAACCTCTCCACCAAAGGACTTGAGACCAAAACCTTCCCCCCTTAGTAGAGCAATTTTTGGGAGGTGCCCAAGGCCTCCCCACCTTTCTTTCGCGGGTTGGAGTGAGTGACCCGAGGAGGAAGAATGTTCTGCAACCTTTTTATATGTGGGTCATTTCTAGGGGCGGCTGGTGATTGAGCCGCCCCTACAAATCGAAGCTATGTATACGGGATCATTTGTTGGGGCGGCTCAATCACCAGCCGCCCCTACAAATATAAACTCCAGGGGCGGCTGGTGATTGAGCCGCCCCTACAAATCAGACCCCATTTGTAGGGGCGGCTCGTATCACTAGCCGCCCCAGCTGTTCCATTTGTAGGGGCGGCTGGTGTCTGGGCACCCGAGCACGCCACTGTAGGGGCAGCTCCATCACCAGCCGCCCCTACAAAAAAATCGAACCATTGCTAAAATCGTTTTTTACGTAGTGTCCATAATTCTATTTTGTCATATATTATTTGGTTTACAGTTGAAGCTAAAAAAATCCTCAGAGCTTGCTAAACCTGATAAAATACTTGCTGGTGTATGGATTGATCCAAGTTCTAATACAAGGAGTCGAATGTAAGTAATGGAATTTGTATGATTTTGTATATGAGAATACGTGCTTGTAATTTTCCTGCAGTTCATTTCCCGTTCCTCTTTTTGTCCTTTTATACTGGGATCGATATCCATTTGCTGAAGTGGTGAATGGATATAAGGATAATGCAAAGATTAATTTTGTAGGATGGTAATTTTCCCACTATTCTTCATCAATCCTCTATTTTAGTATGTTATGGCATGCTGTTCTTTTTTTCCTAATCACGTTCACTCTCTATCCTGAATTCTAGGTCACCAAATGATCAGCATGTGGCATTCACTGTGCCTATGAACATCAGGGCGCCACTGCTTGCTGATAAATTGATGATTTTATCATCACAATGGTTTCCTGATTTCTCACTTGTTCCATAAACTTCTGTAGCTTATAAGTGTAGGTTGACAGTACTACTCTGGAGGTTGGCATTCAACTGCGCTACCCTAAGAGGGAGAGGTATTTCCATTATCTTGAACTAAGGATTGCCGTTTTGTAGGATGTTGTTCTGTTCTGTGACTCTGTCAAGCCACCAGCAGCCTCCCTAAAAGACTATTTTCTCCTGTTTAGAGATTATTTAGAATGTGGTTGTTTCCTGATTTTTTTGACAAAAAAATCATACAGGCAATGAAGGAAGACAATGCTGAATTTTGACTAAAGATGAATTTCGAATTTCTTGGAACTATCTAGTGTGTGTATGAAGCTGTTGTAAACCTGTTACTCTCTCCTCTGTGGAAGCCGTGAGGTGATAATTCTGCTCGATTCTGATAAAGCTGTTGTAAACCTGTTACTCTCTCTTCTTCTCCTTGAGAAATCCAAATCCTGCATGCTTTTGTTAGCAGAACTCAACATGATTGCATAATTTCATATTCATCTGATGAACTGAAGAGCGAACAAACTTTTCATCTGGTGAACTGAAGTGAGAAATAATGACGTTGAAGAAATGCTGAGATTGCAGATTGCAGATTGCAGTTCAGTTAAAAATCTGAAATCTATGTGCTGCCTTTTAGTTATTTGATTTATATGGTTATTGCTGCCATAGCGTTAGCACTGGAATTATACTAATTGGGATACAATATTATTTATACTGCATCATGCAGGGCAACAAAGGCCAAAGGTGCAGAGGGATCAACCTGGTTCATTTCATGGAGGGCTCACTGCCAAGTTGTTTCTCTGAACTGAAATCTGCGATAACCTATTGTTCAATTTGATTGCTCCGTTGACAGTTTGGCAGGCGAACCCATAGTTGACTTCATCATAGCGCAGTCCGGAAACGCCAAGCAGTTATCTGTGGACGTCGGCACACTGGCAGATCAGAGGAGATAGCAGAGCAGCTGAGCACACAGCCAGAAACATGGGCTTATGCTGTCGTTAAGGACCAAGTAGTTTCTTACCTGTTTTTTACTTGGTTTGTTGTTCATTTTAATTAAAAGATACAAATCCTTGGTTCCGATAATAAAAACACTACAGCGCATTATCTCATCATGAGCAGCACGCTACGGTGTCCAATGCATTATCTCATCTGTTGTAGTTAATCAACCAACCACGAAGCTCAGGGAGCAAGTAGGAGTAATAGCATGTCTGAGCATGCAACTGTTTATTCTTCGGCCATGTAACAATTGTTGCCAGAAAAATGTAATGAAATCATGTTCTATGTATTCAACTCATATATTTGCTTCAAAAATATCTCAAACAAATATATAGAGAGGAAGAAAAAAATTGCTATGATATATTTAAGTAATTATAACAAAAATTTGATCATGACTGCAGGAAATTTATTCCTGATTGAGATGTCAAAGTTCTAGCTTGACATCAATATTGCTCCAATTTTGAAAGAAAATCTGTCAGCATTGTGGAAAGTATATTCCATCTTAAAAAATCTAGCTTCAGGAGAAAAATATTCCAGCATCACAACAAAAATGTGCTAACTAAGTGAAAAAATCATCCCAAATATAGTAAGAAAATGTTCCATCAACAAAGCATCTTTTAGATTAATCATGTATATGGGAAATTATAGCACAATGAGAGAAAACTAGAAGTAATATAGTGGGAAAGAAAACAATAAGTAAAATAAATAAATTAACGAACATAAAGAGAGAAAGAAAGAAAGGAAAATAAAGGAAGAAGGAGAAAGAAAGATGATGACAATGATGTTGATGACTAAGATGAAGAAACAAAGAAGAAGAAACGAAAAAAAGAGCTAGCAAGCCGCAACTGGAAAGTAAAAGCAGATCATCTCAGCATCTCATACCATGAGAGAGATCAACCCTATGATATAAGACACATGGTTCGAAACATAAGCCTCCATAATTAAGCTAAGGTTTTAATTAAATAAATAATCAAGACTCATGAAAATTAATGTCATGGGTTGCGAGAAACAATGATGCTTATGGATGGTAAAACCTAGAGACTACTTGATAAGTTTATCATAATCATCGGATGTCTCCTATGATAGAAAATCAACAATTATATGGTGAAAATATATTTTGATGAGTTTATCACAATCGGATGTCTGCTAATTTTTTTTGTCTCCTAAGATTGTAGTCCAGCAGGAGCACGGGTTCAACTGTTAATAAAAAAATGAGACAAGTTTGGTTTCATGAAGGAACACAACAAATGCAACACAACTATGAATTCGGTCACTGATGAGCTATTCATCAAAAAAAATGTGGACACGTCAGTAAATATATGTCTGTACTTTTGTGCTGCATTTTCAATGTCCGTATTGATGCTCCATGTAGCAATAACGAGAGCCATAATTTGATTTATATATAGGAACAGATGGGAAGCTGCAGCATTCACTATGTATTTATATCTAGTGATACTTGTCATACCCATGTCAATCCATTCACAGAGCTCGATGGATTCTACCACGTAGAAGAGCTCTACCATGGATATGGTTAGCTTCTAGAATGCATGCGTAGAAACGAGTTCTGTTTTCACATGCAGAACATACAGAACTGCCTATATATAGTGTTTCTTGTTCCAGAAATACTCAACTGTAGGCAAGCTACCACTGCAGGATAGGTTAGTAGACTCCACCGTCCAGGGCAGAGGCGGGAGGGGGGGGGGCGAGGGGGGGGGGAGCATGAGACGAAAAGAGTTTCAAAGAAGGTGCTATTATGTATTAGGAATAGGAGGCAAAAGGGAAATGTTACAGGGAGCGGTGATGCCTACGCCTACGGGGCTGGGATGGCACGATGGTTCCCCTGGGACTACAGAACAGGTGGCGACTGGTGCTGATGAGACAGGTAGGCTCACCATAAAGACTGCCAATGTATGGTTGCTCTGCCAGTTTGGATGGAACCTACGGTGCCCTTAACCTGTGTTGAAGAGGAGCTTTCGGTCATGTTTTTAGAGGAAGGAACGTTAGTCCCACAGCAGCAATTAATCCGTGGGTATATAAAGGTTTGGCACAATATTTGAATGTCTCCCTCCTTTAGGGTTTGGCACAATGCTTTGAATTGGGCCCTGCACATCAATGTCGAAATGCTTCGAGGAAGCCTGCTGGATATGCTAAACCAGTAGCAGTATAGCACTAAAGTGACCATTGAGCTTATCCATGTTGAGTGTCGTCCCCAAAGTGTTTAATGTTTCAATCATGATCGAGCACACGAAATGTGGCAAAACTATGCAACTGCACACAAATATTTCTCCAATTTTCCAGGTTTTACAAATTGTTTCAAGCTAATGCAATCGTAAAGAAAAAGAAATTTACTGGATGTGATGTAAGTGGTAGCCACTACACATGGAGAGGCATGCAATAGACCATCATATCAAAACCAGTTTCTTATCTCTCTCGTCTCCCTTTGTTCTCCAGTAATAATAGACAAGGCAATTGTAACAGGGAGCAATGATGCCTACAAGAAACAGGCGGTGCAGTAGTCAACCAATGACTAGAGTACCTGCGGCATTCAGTGCCCGTGAGGCCAGCAATGAACAAGCGAAGGCCACCAGCCTAATCTGTCTGAGCAATGTGGCAAATGAAGCCAGATTTAAAGTTATGGTGTGGTGTAGAATAAAAGCTAGGGGCTTGGCTGAGGTTGTCAATACCACAAAACAAATGCCCTTGAAGGCCAAAAACCCTCAAGGAAATCATGAAAACTGCAAAGGAAATTAGACCTAGCGGAGAAACCTGAAGAATGGATGGTTAAAAGTAGAGAGCAAAGAGAAATTCTATAACCTCCAAGTATGGCCACCACAAATGATTTTCATGGAGGTTTGGCTATCAAAGAAATATCACAAAAGCCAAGGATATATATACATATTTGAGGGCTGATCATGCCCAAGGTATTTATACCAACCATCAAGGATATATATTTTCTTGACCCTCAAGTTACTTTTGCCAACCGCCAACGATATATAGCAAAAATTCTGGGAGGAGCTCATCATGCATATGCCAACCGTCAAGGATACATATATAAAAAATGTAGCACCCGGTTTTAAGAACAAAACCAGATACACACCATATGTGAGCCCAGGAAGTCAAATCTCACATATAGTTACAAATAAGGGTAATATCAGTAGACAATGCTCAATATATAACGTACTTAGTATAAAGAATATAGCCTTAGGTAGCAAACAGCGGAAAGACAACTCCGATCTTCGGGTGAAGACTCCAATTCCACACGGACAACTGACTGGTTGATCACAAGCCTAATTTCTCTAAACTCTAGCAATCTAGTACCCATCTGGGATTTTTTCAAAGATTTAAAAAGTAAAGCAAGCGTAAGTACATGTCGTACTCAACAAATATAACATGGGGTTCATGAGGCTCAAAAGGTTGACAATGGTTTAACTGCGATTAGCTTTTAATGAGTCATCTTATAGCAATTGGGTGGCAACCAGTTTATTCACAAGCCCATATAAACACATGATCAGGTAAACATGAATAATGAATAGCATAAACATTAATCATTAAGGAGCATCTTTATCATCAGTATCATCAGTGTTCATCATCTATTCCATAAGGGTTCCAAGGCCACTCATCACCATGAGCATGGCTGATATACCAGTTTTACACTCTGCAGAGGTTGTACACTTTTACTGTGAGTCATGATTTACCCTTTCGCCCGAGGTAGCTAATCTCTTGACCCACTTCCAAGGAAGGTCGGCAGGGTTCACAATGAAGCCTTTAAATGGTTCGTCTAACAAGTTAGGGCAATTAGTTTCACTCGGCAAATAGATATAGGAACCCCCCTATCGAATGGCACAATGACACGCAGCCTATACACATAAGAGTAGAGGTTGTCCTATACCCGATTCGTCAAGCCATTCTTATGCCATAAAGGTAACCACTAATAGGCTAGAAAAAGGTCCTCATACTGAGCTAAAGCCAGAGCCATATAGCCCTCACACCTGTACTATAAGTCCCAGATGATCACTTATAGATAAGTCCTTGGGGAGAGGAATCTAGAGCACCATAAAAATAGCCCAATGCTCTAGCCCCCTTGTTCCATGTTGCTAAAAAGCATCTTTTAGTGTTTATTGCATATACCATTAGTCAAGTTACAAGATAATGGCTTTAGTTGAGCACTAGCATTATACTACCCAATGCAATACCCCATAGGTATCAAGGTACAGGGTAACAAAGTATTAGTAAGTCCTTAATGGTAGTCAAGGTAGACACATGCATATGATAAAAATGATATTAAGGTGAATAGGACAACAAGGAAGATCCCATGCTATACTTGCCTTAAACTTAGATCCTTCTTCTAGTCCAAACCTTCAAATATCTGCTTCTTGATTCACCACGTATAGCTCACCGACTGGACAAGATCATTAAGCACCACACAAGCATCCGAAGAAACATGCATAACATTCAAACGTAACTATATTAGAACAATACACCAATCAGTGAAAAAGAATTAGAAATCAAATTTATGTGTTGCTACGATCACACAGACGTGAAAACACGCTAATCGGAGCTACGGTGAAAAAGATACATCTATAGATAGATTTGCTTCGAAAAGAAAAACTATAGGCTTTATTTATTTTAGCTATATAAAACATGTATAAGATACTTCAGAGAAATATCTTAATTGAGTTAAGTCCAATTATACTTGAATTAGAATAACAAGGTAAAACTAATCATATAATTGACCAAGGTGAAAAGCCTAAGTTACTTAGAAAAATCCAATTGCATAATCATTATTCAAGTTAGGCGTTAAACCTTAAAATTCTAGAGCTCTTGACATGGAAAACATTGATACTAATGCATAGACTATGTCGTTACGAATCTAACGCAACTTAAACGGGTCAAATCGGAGTTAAAACGGAGAAGATATGGCCTACTGAAGATAGTGGCAATTTTGTAAATAAACAGAACTCAATTTTGATTTAAAATAAATAAAATCAGATTTTGAATTCAGGCCAGGGACTGCGGGCGGAATATTCTAGAAACCGAGGGTCTCTTTAGCAAAAGTGTAGGGATGGCGGGTTCTAATACTGGAAAATGGAGGGGCCCTTTAGTAAAACCGCCACAACGAAGGGGTACGAGCGATCTTGGACCATTGGATTGAATCAGGACGGCCTAGATTAGAATGGATGCGAAGAGAGAGACGCTGGCGGCCGGAATAGTGCCAGGCGCGGCGACTGGCCATGGTCAGCGGCGAGAAGCTCACCGCCGAACTTGAAATTGGCCGTAGATGAAAGAATGTAAGGGATAGTTCTATTGATCGCATCGGTTACATATTTATACAACCTCTGCACACATGCAGCCACACACGCGACACACACATGCAACCGCACGGTGCCTAGTCTAATACATGCAACCACACATTGCTTAGTCTAACACTCCCCCACAGTTTTAACTGGGAGCACCACGAACATTAAGACTGGACCTAAACTCCGTGAAGACTGATGTCGGCAGACCTTTGGTGAAGATGTCGGCGTACTGAGACGTAGTGGGAACGTGCAGGACGCGTGCTTCACCGAGGGCGACTCGCTCTCTCACGAAGTGCAAATCAATCTCAATATGCTTGGTCCGCTGGTGCTGGACAGGATTGCTGGAGAGGTAAACAGCACTGATGTTATCACAATAGACCACGGTAGCACGGCGAAGAGGATGATGAAGCTCTTGCAGTAGTTGTCGTAACCAGCAGGCTTCAGCAACGCCGTTTGCCACAGCTCGATACTCCGCCTCAGCACTGGACCTAGACACTGTAGGCTGACGTTTAGATGACCACGAGATGAGATTGTCCCCGAGAAACACCGCATAGCCAGAAGTGGACTTGCGCGTGTCAGGACAGCCCGCCCAATCTGCATCTGTGTAGACAGTCAGATCTACTAGTGAGGTCCGGTGAAGATGAAGACCAAGATCCAAGGTACCCTGAAGGTAGCGAAGAATGCGCTTCATAGCGCCCAGATGAGGCTCCCGGGGGTCATGCATGTAGAGGCACACCTGCTGGACAGCATAAGCAATATCTGGACGAGTAAAAGTGAGATACTGAAGAGCACCAGCAATACTGCGGTAGGAGGAGGGGTCGGTGACGGCAGCTCCATCGGCAGAAAGCTTGGAATGAGTATCCACAGGTGTGCTGCAAGGCTTGCAGCTAAGCATACCAGCACGGTCAAGAATGTCTAGAATATACTGACGCTGTGAGAGGAACAAGCTGTCACTCTGACGCTGCACACTGACGCCGAGGAAGTGGTGAAGAGCCCCCATATCTGTCATAGAGAATTCTTGGCGGAGAGCATGGATGATCCGCTGCAGAAAACTCGTAGAGGAGGCTGTAAGAACAATGTCATCAACATAGAGAAGCAAGAATGCCACATCAGTACCCCGGCTGTATATGAACAGAGAACTGTCAGTCTTCGCCTCAACAAATCCGAGAGAAGTGATATGACTTGCGAAGCGATGATGCCAGGCTCGGGGTGCTTGCTTCAAACCGTAGAGTGACTTGTTCAACCGGCACACATAATCTGGGCGGGAGGTGTCAACAAAACCAGCAGGCTGAACACAATATACTGTCTCATTCAGGATGCCATGGAGAAATGCATTCTTCACATCAAGCTGATGAATAGGCCATGAATGAGAGAGTGCCAGAGTAAGAACTGTGCGGATGGTTGCTGGTTTGACCACTGGGCTGAAAGTCTCATCATAGTCGATACCTGGACGCTGTGTGAAGCCGCGGAGTACCCAACGAGCTTTGTAACGGTCCAGAGAGCCATCAGACTTGAACTTGTGACGAAACACCCATTTCCCAGTAACATGGTTGACACCGGACGGTCGAGGCACCAGGGTCCATGTGTCATTAGCCTGCAGAGCATCAAACTCATCCTGCATTGCACGGCGCCATGCGGGGTCAGTCAGGGCAGTACGAACTGAGGAAGGCACAGGGGACAGCGGTGCCGCGTGAAGGTTGAGACGGTCAACGGGCTGCCGGATGCCGTCCTTGCCGCGTGTGCGCATGCCGTGCGCGTTGACGACAGGTGCTTGCTGGAGAGGAACTGTGGCGGTGGTGCGGCCGGCTGGGCGCCCGGCGCCACTGGCAGCAGCCTGGGACGGACCGTCCGCAGGGGCAGTGGCACCAAGCGCGGTCGAAGCGGGGCCACCAGCAGCACCCGTGGCCGGCTCAGCTGGAGAGGAGCCGTGGCCGCCCGTGGCCAACGCGCCGTGGCCGCCCGTGGCCGGCGCGCCGTGCCCGCCCAAGGCCAGGCCGTGGCTGCCCGGGGCCGAGGTGGTGGGGTCGAGGCCGCCCGTGGCCAGAGAGTCGGTATGACCCCCCGGAGCAGCATCCATGCCGCCGGGAAGGCGGGTACCTGCAAGCACAGCTCTTGCGCCATCGGGCGAAGAGGAATCATCAGCATCCAAAAACTCAAGTGTGGTGTGGTCCTGGGGGAAGAGGACATATCGGCGAAGGGGAAAACCGTCTCATCGAAGGTGACATGGCGAGAGATGATGATACGGTTTGTGTGAAGATCAAGACACCGATAACCCTTATGATCAGTGGAGTATCCCAGGAACACACACAGAGTGGATCGAGGTGAAAGTTTATGTGGAGCTGTGGATGATAGGTTGGGATAGCAAGCATAGCCAAAAACGCGTAAGTGATCATACGTAGGCTGCGTGCCATATAGGGAAAAGAAAGGAGTGAGGCCGTCGAGGGTTTTAGTGGGGTGACGATTGAGAAGATATGTTGCAGTGTGCAAGGAGTCAGCCCAATAAACGGGAGGAAGACTAGCCTGAAAAAGAATGGAGCGCACAATATTATTTATAGTGCGAAGAATGCGCTCGGCCCGCCCATTTTGCTGTGAAGTGTAAGGGCAGGACATGCGAAGAACGACTCCATGAGTGAGGAAGAACGTGCGGGCCGAAGATTGGTCGAATTCACGGCCGTTGTCGCACTGGACTGCCTTGATGGAGGAGCCGAACTGCGTACGCACATAGGAAAAAAAGTGAGTAATGGCACCAAACGTGTCGGATTTGAGGCGTAAAGGAAACGTCCAAGTGTAGTGTGTGCAGTCATCTAAAATAACAAGATAATATTTGTAGCCAGACACACTAACAACTGGGGATGTCCAAAGATCACAATGTATTAAATCAAAGGCGTGCGAGGCACGAGAGTTTGACATGCTAAAAGGAAGGCGCACATGGCGACCAAGCTGACAAGCGTGGCAAATATGAGTATCATGGCGCTTATTACATGGAATAGCATTGGAACTAATGAGCATGGACAAAGCCTCATAACCGATATGACCGAGACGACGATGCCATAGAGTGGTGGAGGATGCAGCAGCAGTGAGGGCAGTGGTGCTGGATGGCGTGAAGAACGGGTAAAGGTCTCCCGTGCTATTGCACCGGGCGATCACGCTCCGTGTCTGAAGATCCTTCACAGAAAGGCCGAAGGGATCAAACTCAATGGAACAATTATTATCAGTAGTAAAACGGCGAACTGAAATCAGATTCTTAATAATGTTTGGAGAAACTAAAACATTAGAAAGAACTAGAGGACGCCCAGTGTTCGAAAAAGAGTGTGATCCAACGGAAGTAACGGGAAGTAAGTTCCCATCACCAACAATGATAGATGAAGGATGCGATGACGAGGGAGGGTGAGAGGTGGTGAGTATACCAGCGTTGTTGACCATGTGGGAGCCAGCGCCCGAGTCAGCATACCATTCGCCCGTGCCGGGAGGGGAGAGCGTCATGGTGCTGAAGTTGCTGGCGAGCGAGGACGTGTCGAAGCTGCCTCCATGCATGGGCGTCCACGGCTGCTGCTGCTATGGTGGCGGCGGGGCGACGTGGTAGCCAGGCGCCCCGTAGCCGTAGCCGGATGGTGCGCCGAAGCCTGGTGGCAGGCCGAAGCCGGGTGGAGCGGCCTGGTAGCCGTGCGGCGCCTACCCTGCAGCAGGCGGTCTGTACATCGGCCCCGGAGCGGGCGGTGGCCAGTACGCCCAGGGCTGGTACTGCGCCGGCGGGCGCTGGTGCTGCCCGTGCGGCGCCTGCTGCTGCTGCTGCCCGCCCTGCTGCTGCTGCTTGTTGCGTCCGCGACGGCGTCCGGGGCGGCCGCCCTGGTTGCCGTTGCCTTGGCCGGTGGGCGCGCCGCCCTGGTTGCGGCCAGGAGGAGCAGGGCCGCCGGCAGGGGGGCGCCATGCGGTGTTGGTGGAGCCCGTGGCCGCAAGGAGCGCCGGTGCGCCCGCGGCCGGCGTGGTGCTGCTGGAGGACGTGCCGGCGTCGCCGGCGAAGTCGTTGAGGTCGATTTCCTCGAGGAGCAGCAGGGTTCTCGCCTCCGAGAAGCTGGGGAACGGCTGTCGCAGCTTGATGTTCGTCACCATGGGGCGGAACTTCTCGCTGAGGCCACGCAGCAGGGTAAGGACGAGGGTGCGGTCGCCAACGGGGTCGCCAAACTCGCGAAGAGAGGCGGCCATCGTCTCGAGGCGGCGGCAGAAGTCCGTGATGGAGGAGGAGCCTTGCTTGACGGTGCGGAACTCGGCGGACAGCAAGAGGGCGCGCGACTCGCGCTGCCCGAGGAACTCGTCCTCCAGATGTACCCATGCGACCCGCGCGTTGGGCTCTTTCAACATCGTGGACTGCTGCAGGTCGGGGTTGATGGTGCCGTAGATCCACGTGAGGACGGTGCAGTTCATCTGCAGCCACGCCGGGCGATCATCGTTGACCACATCGGTGAGGACGTGATCGGTGAGGGCATATTTGCCCAAGACGACGAGGAAGAGGGCGCGCCACCGGGTGTAGTTGTTGGCGACGCGATCCAGGACGACGGGCACGAGCACCTTGATGTTGAGGACAGCGATGGCGGCGGCGTGGACGTCGGCGTACTTGGCCTCGTACTCGTCGAGGGCCTTGGCGCGGGCAGCGGCGGCCGCCTCCCGGTCGCGCTGCTCCTGGGCTTCCCGGGCGGCGCGCTCGGCCGCGGTCTCCGCCATGGTTGGGGTAGAGGCAGGAAGCCGGCGGCGGGCGGACGGATCGGGTCATGGCGGCGCGGACGGACCGTGGCGGCGTGGACGGATCGGTCGTGGCGGCGCGCGACGTGGTGACGGGATCGGCGGCCGGCGCGGATGGATCGGTCGGTAGCACGATCAGAACGCACGGCGTCGTGGCGGCGCACGTGTGGTACTCCGGCGAGCTTTGGCCCAGCGACGGAGGGAAGGCACGGCGCAGGGGCACGCGTGCGGCCGGCGAGCGCGAGGCCCAGCGACGGCGAGGCCGCGTCGGTCGTGAGGACCGGCGGCGGCTAGGGTTGCGGAAGCGGGGATCGTAACCCCCTGTGATACCATGAAAGAATGTAAGGGATAGTTCTATTGATCGCATCGGTTACATATTTATACAACCTCTGCACACATGCAGCCACACACGCGACACACACATGCAACCGCACGGTGCCTAGTCTAATACAAGCAACCACACATTGCTTAGTCTAACAGTAGAGACCACTATTCGGCTCAGGGTCTATACTGGGAGTTAGAGGGGACCACGGCGAAACTAACACTGCGATCTACGGCGGCTAAGAGTGGACGGAGGTGGCTGGCGGCGAGCACCAGCGGCGGCGGAGCGACGGCGACACGGTTAAGGCAAAGCAAAGCAAGGCAAAGAGAAAGAAAAGGCTTGGCGTGCTTGAGAACATGACACGAAGCTCGGGGAGGCACTTACGGGCACGGAGGAGCAGCTAATCGTCACGGCGGCGTAGAGCTTCTTCACGGCGAGATCTCAACGGCAGCGCTAGGGCATAGGGCGGCATAGCGGCTCGAATTAGAGTTGGGGATAGAGACGGCGGACATGGGGCTCGATATTTATGAGGGGAAAAAAGCTTGGGGCGCACGCCAAGGCGAGGAATCGTGGCGGCGGTGTCCGACGCGGATACGGCGCGAGGTAGAAGACAACGCCGACTGACATGTGGGCCCGAGGTGTCAGCGACAAAGCGAGAGAGAGGGCGACGTCTGCGCGCTGCTGGGCCGTGGGGCGTGCTGGTCTGAGGGAGAGGGAAGCGATATTGCGGCTCAGCTGGGCCGTGCGAATGAAAGGAAGGCCAAGCGGCCTTCGGGCTGAAGAGGGGAGGCGGGCCAAAACCAAAGAGAGTGAGGAGGGAGGAAAATAAATTTCTTTTCTTTTATTTCAAAATCATTTTCAAACTCTTTTAAAAAACATTTCAAATTGTTTTGGAGTTTTAGATCAACACCACTCATCACAATAAACTTTATGCACCAGCATGTATGTACAACAAGTTGCTAAACCTTATGATATATTTTAATTTGATAAAAAGTTTTATTTATCTACATTTTCATGAGCACATAAAATACCAAAATAAATCATTTTAATCCTATTTCAAAAGTTCAAATTTTAGGGTGTTACAAAAAAATTCTGGAAGGAGCCAATCCAATCCTTCAAGGATATAGATAGCCAAAAATTCTGGGGGGAGCCAATCATGTATATGCCAACCGCCAAGGCCATATGTTGCAAAAAGTTCACATGATTTTTGAACATGTGCAGCTAATCGGAACTGAACTCACAACCTATGGTCATGCCGGAGCCTAGATTACCACTCCGCTCGAAATTCACTTTATGACTATGTGAATGACATTTTCCATTATATTCACTTTGATGATCTTGTAATAATTAAATACGTGAGGCCATAAATGATTTCAAAATAAAATAGTATGGACTGTGGATTTGGTCGAGTTCTATAAGTTTTGCTTGAGTGATATCTCCATCCGAGGTCATTTGAAAAAGTAAATTTGAATTTCAAAAATCTAAGAACTTAAAACATAAATTCTAACTATTACAAAAACTATTTTTAGGGCTGAAATACAGTTGCAGATCTCTTCTGGTGCTGCAAGTTTATCATATAAAATATATCTATCGGACGTTGTTTGAGATACTAATATAATTTTAAAATGTAAAACATGTGTTTGAGAATCTATAATGATCGAATATTAAAAAGTTATCAACTACGGAGTGTTAGATCTAATCGTCTCTACAATTTTGACATAAATTTTGTCTTCGTCTTTACTGTAATTGTAAGACTTATAAATTTATTTATATAGAAGATATTTCCGGGGATGGGCCACCTTACCGACTACCCTTAAAAATTGATTTTTAGGGGTGCCCATTAAGTAATGTGTGGCTCTACAAGCATTTCTAGGACCGTTCAAAATATAATAATATAATGTATAATACTGATTGACTTTGTGGATTGCTGGTGGCTTACATATTCAATGGACGCCTTCCTATCTTCGCCCGGCAGCTCCTCACCAGGATATTGCACGCGTACTTCGCATATGCCGATCTCAGCGTTTTTTGTGTTGCATGCTATGCCTTGCACTCCTTTTGGACGCGAGACAATATTATTGATGGTGGTAATATTCTTGCTAAGTGTGCGCTGCGGGGAGACATGTCTCTTCAATTCCTTAATTCAGATCTATGCATATGCAAGCTCTTTATAGGGAGGAGATTCCCATAAATTGTTTTCAGATGGGGGAAGTGTTGCAGTGATGTCACGCCACCACTAGCTTCTTCCACGAGACCTATATAATATAGAGTGTGCCAACCTTGTAGATGCATGAGTGATTGCATAGCAACAAAAATGAAAACACATGCAGAGGCGGCTGCATTTTGAGCCACCTCTAGAAATCGTTGTCTAGAAATTACAAATTCGGGCCCAAAAGCAAGAATTTTTTTCAATCCCACACTTCGCATAGTGCTTTTGATTCCACAAGTTACTTCGCAAAATGCAACCACTAGTTAGTGGAAGAGAGAGTAGGGAACTATGCACACTACAGGAGCAGCTGAGCACACGGCCGAAAACACAGGACTATGTGGTACTCCGTAGTTTGCTAGCTTCTTGTACTCGATTGGCCGGTTTGTTCAGTTTAACTTTAAGCTAAAAATCCTATGTATGTCGCAGTATTAAAAGACTACATAGCATTATCTCCTCATGAGCTGCCCTACGGTGGCTCTTCTAAAAAATGTATTGGGCCCAGCACATTATCTCACACTATGCCAAAACAGTATAAAGAAGACACCGAATATAGAGATGCGGGAATGCGTCTCTGATGTGTGATCACAAATGTGTGTTGTCAAAACGCATCCCTGATAACAAATATAGCTGTTTAGATGAGTAAATGCATAGCCATAGAGAAGCATGTACCAGTGTTCCCCTATAAAAGTGACTAAAAAAATCACTGGTAGTAATGACCCAAAATATTTACTACCTATAGTGGTATATCGATGCCACCTCTAGCGTAAAGTCCACAAACATACACAATATACACTAAAAAATGTGGCGATATTGATGAATAAATGAGTTGCCCAAGATATATTTTCTCTGTGATTTGCAAGATATTTTAATCTCCCGTAGGATAAGTCCATCCGCTGTGTATATATAAATATAAAGGGAAACATCTCATTGCGTAGAGTACATTGGAAATAAACACAAATCAATCTATTTTTACCTCTCTTTTTCCCTAATCTCTTACAACCACATTATGCTTCTCCTCTCTTGATCCGATGACCAAGGTGGGTGCCCTAGGCTTGATGGCCAATCTAGTGCAACCCGCCGGCATCCTCAGCCCAGCGGGGTCACTCCTCGCTAGACTTTCGATGGTTCCTTTCCTAGTTTCACTAGGAAACTAGTTGTTCTTCCTCACATAAGTGCGATAAGTTATATATCCTTTGCTAGTTTGCTAATAAATGTTACCGTTCTTTAACACATAAGCGTGTTGTTTATCTCGTTCCCAAGGAAAAAACTATGGGAATTCAGATCTGCCGATGGCGGATCAGCTAAAGTGACCTTGTAACTCAGTTAGGGCAAATTTATTACCTTTCTCAGTCCTTTATCGGCATGGCCAACTTTGAGATATTATAGGCCAGCTTGGCCTACTTCCACTGTGTTTTTTGTCTGCACATTCCAGCGCTTCTGTTGTGGGAAAATGATCTTTGCATTGACACACTTTTTGGCGACTTGGCTAGGGAGTGATTGTTTCAGTTTTACCATACAGTCTAATTTACTCTGCCATAGCAAATTTCTTGATTTGATCTATCTATCTCGTGTTCAATATATTGCCATTGCATCTAGCTGAAAATGCCGCTTGCATCTGGTAGATTACATGACGTTTTGCTTGCTCTTGTGCTATGTGTTGCTGTTGTTATTGTGAATATCTTCCTAGACGGACTGGCTGCATCTAAAGTTCACTTGGGTATTTTCAGAGGCAACAACAATTTTTAAACATCTCCATAAAATAGATGGGCCTATCTTCTAGAATCAATTTTGCAGTAGTTTTAGGTCTTCAAATGGTTGTCTATATGTGGAGCGACCATGATTGATTCTTGTACATGGCCAAGTTACCACCCTATTTGCTCATTCATGGTGATGATGAGCTGTCATTCACTACATGGTAGCTTGAATGTGACGAATGAATGTATGGGCCAAAAGTACACTGCATGCAGTTGCATATTGCAGTGCTGATTAAAAGCAGGGAAGAAAGCAAATACCACAGCCACTGGCACTACACAACCTGACCGCCTATATACACTGCTACTTAGTATGTAAAATGCAATCACTCGTTAGCGGAATAGGAGTAGGATGTTCAAAGGAGCAAGAGAGATGGCGCCCATGTGTGTTCTGATGGGAATAGGAGGTGAGAGGGAAATACATATTAGGTACACACTGTAATAGGGATTGAGGGGGCAGGAGCAGAGGGATCAAATTCTTTCTATAAATGGAAATCAACCATGACCTTTGCTGTTCCTTGGAGCGAGCAAGCCATGGTCAGTGGACACCAGCCTGCGCGGCTGGGGCAGATAGCAGCAGCAGAGAAGTCTCGATAGAAAATGTGTATGGAGGAGCCCTCAGTATCAAATTTGCAACTAGTGCCCAACAAGATCTTAATATCAATAGCTTGTAATTTTGCATTCGAAGTAACGTAGGGTCGAAATGTTAAATAAACGATTTAAAAAAGTCAACACAGAAAGAATAGCATGCTTTGTCTAGTCAAAAGTTAGTATGTGGCGTGCTGTAAAGGAGCTCCCTTGAGAGACATGATAGACAACTATGCATCTTTCGTCAATAAGCTATTCATCAATAGTGGTCACTGTATCTGCTCCATATTAGACATAATCTGCTGCTCCCCATTCTCTCCTTGGTTGGAGACTGGTCGGCTCGGCCGACCACTCTCTGTTGGGAGTTGGGGACTGATCGGCTCTGCCGACCAGTTTCTGTAGCTGTAGCAGTATTGCAATAGGCCACCTCTAGTACATTAGTTGGTAGCTATTACATCAGCCATGTCCTGGTAGTGGGCTGAGGTAAGCTTTATACTGCTACGAGTAGTTGGTATACTCTGTACCCTAGGAGTAGGTAGTTGGTGTACCCTGTACCTTAGGAGTAGGTAGTTGGTGTACTCTTGTACTCATGAGTGGGTAGTTGGCCAACAACTATGTATCTGGTAAAGGTACAGCTAGAGTTGTATATATTCTATCCAAAGAGCAATGGAATACTTAGTTCAGTTGCCACAAACCAAAGGGCAGGCTTCGGCCAACGCTGGTGCATGTGCTGAGTGTGTGTACGTTGTTCTCAATCTCTTCTTCTACCTCTAGCTATAGTGAGTGAGTGTGTGTGCTTGTAAGCTAGTTGCTTACCTATGTAGGGTAGCCAGGGATCAACAAGTGGTATCGGAGCTATACAAGCGATGTCGCCGGACTAACCGTTGGCGATGACGAACAGTTTGGAGATGGGCGACAGTAGCAGCGCTGCTGTGGCTGCCCAACCACAACAGGAGGTCGTTGTGCGCATGGTGCGGGAGGTTAGCGGTATCAGTTTGTCGACGCTGACTCAAACCAACTATGGCGAATGGGCGGTGACCTTGAAGGTCAAGCTCAGAGCCCGACAGCTCTAGAATGCCATTGACAAGGGCACTGACAACAAAGAAGATAACATGTCAGCGTTGGAAGCCATCCTCACTGCTGTGCTAGCGGAGTACAGGGAGCCATTGGGGGCAAAGAGCTCTGCTAAGGAGGCGTGGGAGGCCATTGCAGCGATGCGCGTTGGTTCTGACCATGCAAAGAAGGCGACGGCCCAGTCGCTGAAGCAGGAGTATGCCAACCTCAAGTTCAAGGATGGTGAATCGGTGGATGACTTCTCCCTCTGCCTGTAGACACTCATCAACAAGTTGAGGAGCCACGGCGTCACCATCGACGAAGAAGAGGCGGTCTCCAAGTACCTCCACTCCATGCTGGCGAAGTACATCCAGATTGCTCTCTCCATAGAGACGATGCTAGACTTGTCCACCCTCACCATTGACGATGTGATAGGTCATCTGTGGGCGGTGGACGAGCGCATGGAGCAGGCCACAGCAACGACGGACAGCGGCAAGCTGCTGCTGACAGAAGAGGAGTGGGTTGCCCGGATGAAGGAGAAGAAGTCCGGGGAAGCCTCCTCCAGCCGCGGTGGCGATGGCAAGCATCGCAGCAAGGCTTATTCGGAGAAGAAGAAGAAGAAGAAGGTCGACCCCAACGTTTGTCGGCGCTGCGGGAAGACATGCCATTGGGCAAAAGAGTGCCCAAATCACAAGCAGGAGAAGAAGGCTGAGGCTCATCTAGCGCAGGTTGATGATGATGATGAGGCCACTCTCTTGATGGCGACGTTCTGTGCATTGCACACCGTTGAGGCCAAGGAGAAGGGAGAGGGGATGGCGGTGGAAGGGCCTGGGAAGGCTCTGAAGACTGTCAACCTCAACGAACCACGTGCCCAAGTCCACCTCGGACGTGTGGGCGGCGAGCAAGAGCAGCGGTGGTACTTGGACTCCGGCGCTAGCAACCACATGATGGGCTCCAAGGTAGCCTTCTACGAGCTCGACGACGATGTGACCGGCACGGTGAAGTTCGGTGATGGCTCAAGGGTGGCCATCCGAGGGCATGGCACCATCATCTTCAGGTGCTAGAATGGCAAGCACCACGCACTAACAGATGTATATTATAACCCGCAGCTGCATTCAAGCATCATTAGCATTGGCCAGCTGGATGAGTGCGGCAGTGAGGTACTGATCAAGGACAACGTGCTTAGGATTAGGGATCGAGAGTAGCGGCTTCTTGGTAAGGTTAAGAGGTCCCAGAATCAGCTGTACCTGCTCGACCTCAAGGTGGAGGAGCCCATCTGCTTGGCTGCACGGCACACGGAGGAGCCGTGGCTATGGCATGCCCGGTATGGACATCTTAGCTTCGATGCTCTTGGTCGGCTAGAGAAGATGGTGACTGGGCTGTCTCACATTGAGCACGTAGGCGAGCTATGTGATAGCTGCCTGGCTGGGAAGCAAAGAAGGCTGCCGTTCTCGAAGACGGCGAAGTACCGCGTGACAGAGACCCTCGAACTAGTATATGGTGACCTCTGTGGACCGATCACGCCGACGATGCCTAGCGGGCGCAAGTACTTCATCTTGCTGGTGGATGACTGCAGCCAGTACATGTGGCTGCAGCTTCTGACCAGCAAAACCTAGGCGGCGGAAGCGGTCAAGAAGTTCGAGGCACGCGTGGAGGCGGAGAGCGGCAAGAAGTTACACGTGCTGCGGACTGATCGCAGCGGCGAATTCACTTCAGTGGAATTTGCTGCGTACTACACCGATCAGGGCATGGTGCAACACCACACAGCGCCATACTCGCCACAGCAGAATGGCGTGGTGGAGCGGCAGAACCAGATGATGGTCGGCATGGCTCGATCCATGATGAAGGCTAAGAAGATGCCGATGGAGTTTTGGGGAGAGGCGGTGTCCACGGCGGTGTTTATCCTCAACCGCACGCCCACCAAGGCCCTGAAGGGCAAGACGCTGTTCGAGGCTTGGCATGGATGCAAGCCGAATGTGTCCTTCCTCAAGACATTTGGCTGCCTCGGCCATGTGAAGAACACCAAGCCTCACCTCGACAAGCTGGAAGATAGGAGCACGCCGATGGTGCTCCTGGGCTACGAGGAGGGCAGCAAGGCCTATCGACTTTATGATCCTAAGTGAGGCAAGGTGGTGATCTCTAGGGATGTGGTGTTCGATCAGAAAGCAGCCTGGGACTAGGAACAGTCTAGGCATGGGGGAAGCTAGCGGCTTCACCTGCACCTTCATCATTGAACACATAGTCATCCACGGTGGTGGAGACGTTGGAGAGGAGGTGCCGACCACTCCAGCAACAGAGCCGAGCACTCCTGGGGTAGTGCCAAGCACTCCGGGAGGAGTGCCGAGCATTGTAGAGGGGGTGCCAAGCACTTCAATAGTAGTGCAAAGCGCTCTAGCAGTAGAGTCAACCACTCCAGGAGTGGTGCCAACCGCTTCAGCAGTGGATCCGACCACTCCGGCAATGGTGCCGAGCGGTCCAGCAGCGATGCCGACCACTCCGGCAGAACAGGGAAGCCGATGACCACTGATCGAGTTCACCTCCCCTCCGAGCAACATCAGCGAGTTCTTGGATGCCTTCCACGATGGCGAGGAGGTCTAGTTCCACAGACTGGACAACATCGTCGGCAATGCAAGGGATATAGGCCTCGTGAGTTGACTGCTCGATGATCTAGAGCTACTCCTTGTTAGTGCCGAGGAGCCACCGACGTTCGCAGTGTCTGAATGCGATGCCAATTGGCGATGGGCGATGTTGGAAGAGATGAAGGCCGTCGAGGACAATGGCACATGGGAGCTGGTACATCCACCGGTGGGCTATAGGGTGATCGCCTTGAAGTGGGTCTACAAGGTGAAGCGGGACGAGCGTGGCGCCATTGTCAAGTACAAGGCTTGGCTCGTTGCCTGTGGCTTCGTGCAGCATGAGGGCATCGACTTCGAGGAAGTCTTTGCTCTAGTGGCACGAATGGAGTCCGTTCGCTTGCTATTGGCCATGGCAGCAGCGAAGGATTGGCGTGTCCACCACCTTGACATCAAGTCTATGTTCCTCAACGGCGAGCTCGCTGAGATGGTCTTCGTCAAGCAAGCTCCGGGCTTCGCCATCAAGGGCGCTGAGCACATGGTGCTCAAGCTGCGCAAGGCGCTCTATGGGCTACGGTAGGCCCCTCAGGCATGGAATGCCAAGCTCGACTCCACCTTGGGCGAGCTTGGGTTCACTCGCTGTGCTAAGACGTGGAGATGGGGAAAGGAGGAGCTCGTCGTCCGCGTGTACGTGGATGACTTAATTGTCACCAGAGCGCGAGTAGAGGACATCGACGGTTTCAAGCTTGAGATGGCAGCTCATTTCAAGATGAGCGATCTTGACGCGCTCTCCTACTACCTCGGCATCGAGGTGAGGTAGGGAAAGTAGAGCATCTCCCTAGGTCAGCGCGCCTATGCAGAGAAGCTACTGGAGCGTGGCGGCATGGAGGAGCGGCTAAAGCTGAGCAAGCACAGCACTACTGTGAAGGTGGACGTGACCCGCTACCGGAGTTTCATTGGTGGGCTGCGCTACCTCACTCATACCTGACACTACTACAGGAATCAATTTGCGCAGCGTGGCCAAAATGGGCTCCGTGGCGGGAACCTCTTTTGCCCGCCACGGTTAACCGGTGGCCGGCCAGCGAGGCTGGCCACCGAGGCGCCCGCTGCGGGAAAATGGTTTACCACGGTGGGCCACCTTACTTGCCCGCCGTAGGAAATCATTATTTACCGTGGCGGGAGGTATGAATCGCCCGCCGCGGTTAATACGATTTACCATGGCGGGCTCTTTAAACTGCCTGCCGCGGTAAAGAGTTGATTTACCGAGGCGGGCACTTTATCTTGCCCGCCTCGGTAAAGCCTGTACAAATACACAACACCACCCCTTCATCTTCTCCACGGGTCTTCCTCTCTCAAACTCATGGGGGGAGGCTTTGCCCTAAAATTTGAGGAAACTTTTGATTTGAGTTGAAGGGCTTGGATTTGAGGGAGGACATCATAAGAGGTTCATAAAGGCTCTCCCTCTCTCCTTACATCCTCTCTCTCTATTTCCATCACCTAGAGTTCTCTCTAGATCTAGATCAATTTTAATGGAAAAAATGATGTCATGTATTTCTTTAACTTTAGATTCATCATAGATGCATGCTTCATCTTTCACATCGTCATTTCCTCTCTTTTTCATGATTTGGATGTAAAAATCATCAATTTCTCCTAATTCTTCTTTATTTAATGTTGATTGTGACGGATAATATTCGCAGGTATGATGGATAGGTCGGAATGGATGTACCGGATCGATAGAGTGAATGATCCGCGGTACCTCTTTGAATTAAGGAAGTTTATTGCTGCTGGTAAAGCTCACCGTGAGAGACTGAAGCGGATGACAACCATATGTCCATGTTCTCGTTGCAAGAACCTGAAAGCCCACCGAGACAGTGAGGTGCAAACTCATTTGATCATGTATGGTTTCGTCGAGGGCTACACAGTTTGGACATTTCACGGCGAAAGAGTTTGTGCGAGTGGCGGTGCGTCTGGAGTGAGCTCTTCGACGCTGACGATGACAGCACCACCAGTGAATAAAGATCCTTTAGGAGCACTCGGCTCCTCATCATCTTCAGCAGCAGCTGCGCCAGCCGACAGTGACAACAGTTGTCGTGATTACATCACGATGGATGATCTAATGCAAGACATGGCCGATGAAGCCGGCGATGGTGGGGATGGTCAGGATACTGTGAGCCAACCCGAGGATGTGCAGCTTGTTGAAGATCTAGTCAAACACTTCGATGAAGACGACGTTGTGTTGGGTTGCCCAAAGTGGTTGGAGAATTTCAGAGAGTTGAAGCAGGCGGCAGTTGATCCTCTCTATAAGGACGGCGGCGATTGTCCGAAGGAGTGCACGACGCTCCGTTTTAACCTCCATATGTTGATGTTGAAGGCTCATCATGGTTGGTCTGACACTAGCTTCAATGAGTTGTTAAGCTACCTTGCCACCATGTACCAAACGGCTAACAAGGTGCCCGCCAATACTTATCGAGCCAAGAAGTTGATCCGGCCAGTGGCGATGAAGCTTAGAAAGTTTGATGCATGCCCTAACCACTGCATCCTGTATCGGGGCAATGAGTATGAGAATTTGACGAGTTGTCCGCACTGCGGCTTTAGTCGGTACAAGAAAAATGCTGGTTGTTGCGTGGATGCAGAACACGAGGGAGGCTTGCGGGGTGGTCGAAGAAGAACAAGAAGGGGGCAAAGAAGAGCAGTGTAGCCAAACAGATCTCGGCTCAGCAGGACGATGAAGAAGAGGGTTACACGCACAGGAAAAGTCCAGCACTGTCGGTATGGTACCTGCCCGTGACCGATCGCCTGCGTGCAATATTCGGGAACCTAGATGATGCCAAGCTCATGTCCTAGCATGCATCAGCTGACTACCTGAAAGACGATGGCATGCTACGGCACCCATCCGATGGCAAGCAGTGGAAGGATTTCGATGAGGCCTACCTGGAGTTTGGCAAGGAGCCCAGGCATGTTAGGTTTGCGCTGAGTACTGACGGGATGAACCCGTTCGGTGAGCTTAGCAGCTCGCACAGCACTTGGCCCGTCATGCTCACCATGTACAACCTACCTCCCCATCTATGTCAGAAGCGTAGGTACCTTATGCTGACCATGCTTATCTCTGGACCGAAGCAGCCCGGCAACGATATAGATGTGTTCTTGGAGCTGTTCATGGAGGAAATGAAGATACTATTTGATGTTGGGGTCCAGATGGTGGATGCATCCCACAAGGAGAAGTTCACACTAAAAGCAATCATCTTTGTCACCATCACCGATTACCCCAGTCTCTTCTCACTGTTGGGGCAGATCAAAGGGAAGACCGGCTACGTAATTTGCATCGACGGGACCTGCTACACTTACCTTAAGGGATCCAATAAGATGGTGTACACGAGGCACAGACGGTTCCTCACCAAAAATCATAGGTATAGAAGAAGTATTATGAACAAATACTTTGACAATCAGGACGAGCCGCAGCGTGATCAACCGACGTAGACTAGTTGGGGGACAAAGGTGTATGAGATGGTCAAGGACATGGATCAGGTGGAGTTTGGAAAGAAGAAGAAGCCGCCTGAAGAGGGGCCCAAGCAAACAAGGAAGCAAAAGTGGGACCAGACGGAGGAAGTCCCCGCCGCCGTTCCTTTCAAGAAGAAGTCAATTTTCTTCAAGTACCTGTCGTATTGGAAAACACTGAATACACCCCATGCCATCGACTGCATGCAGCTGGAGAAAAATGTCTTCGAAAGCACGATCGGTGTCCTGCTGGACATCAAGGGCAAGACAAAGGATGGTATCAAGTCACGGATGGATCTTGTCAATCTGGGCATCAGGCCAGACCTTCACCTGGGACCGCCTCAGAACGGTAAAGTCGATATCCCGGGTGTGGCCTGCAACCTAATGCAAGACGAGAGGACGGCTTTTCTTAAGTTGCTTAGGGGTATCAAGGTGCCGACTGGTTTCTCTTCCAACATCAAGAGCCTAGTCTCCATGAAAGACCTCATAATGACCGGCTACAACTCACACGACTGCCACGTCATGCTGACGGTGTTCCTACCAATTGTGATTAGGGCTATCCATCTAGAGTACATGAAGATGGTCATCACACGGATGTCATACTTCTTTAACCGCATCACCCAGAAGGTCATTGATAAGGCTGAGCTGCCTGCCCTGAAGGAGTTCATCGCGGAGACCCTTTGCCAGCTCGAGATGTGCTTTCCACCATCTTACTTTGATATTATGCCACACCTAATGATGCATATGGTTGATCAGATCCATCAACTGGGCCCCGTGTACCTACACCAGATGTGGACGTACGAGCGGTTCATGTCCACCCTCAATAGATACGTTCATAACCGTGCTTACCCGGAGGGCTCTATGATCGAGACATACACAATGAAGGAGGCTGTGAGCTGGTGTATGAGGCACATAAGAGATGGGAGGGTGATTGGGCTGCTTGTCCATCACCACGAATGCAAAACCTCAGGGATGGGGTGCACAGGCCGAAAAGTACGCACCAATGTGGCAAACCGAACGGTGCAAGAAGCTCATTACAGCATCCTTCATCAGTTAGTGAGCATGGAGAAATACATTGAAAAGCACCTGGAAGAGATCCGCGCCACTAATGATGGATAGCGCACGGAGGCATTGGTCCAGAACCATCACAAGAGCAATTTCATAGAGTGGCTCAAAGAGCAACACATACCCCTTGAAGGATGCCCTGATGAAGATACGGAGACCGTTCAGAGGCTTGTGTTAGGCCCATCCAGCCAAATCACCACGTGGCAAGGGTATGACGTCCAGGGCTACAGGTTCCACACGAAAGACAAGGACAAGAAGAGCTCGGCACAGAACTGCGGTGTTCGATACGAGGGCGAAGAAGAGTCCACGGGCTAGAGGAGGCAATACTATGGGCAAGTCGAAGAAATATGGGAACTTGACTACGGCCAAAACCTACGAATAACCGTTTTCCGTTGCCAGTGGGTCAAACTGAATGCAGTTGCAGTGGACAGTTATGGGCTAACCACCGTGGACCTCAAAAGTATCAGCTACAAAGATGACCCGTGGGTACTAGCAACCAATGTCGCGCAAGTGGCCTACTATATATATGCAGAGGACCCAAAAAGGCATGTGGTTGTGTCTGGAAAGCAGCGGATTGTGGGAGCTGATGGGTGCAGAGTCCCGAACAATACAAGAACTACGTAGAGCTCGAGCTTTTTACCGATCATCCAAAGAAGATCAAGGCCGTCGAGGACCGATTCAACAAGTCCAGGATGATGCCGTGGGCCCGCCCCGACGGTGAGAAGAGGACGGTGAAAACACCTGCACCAAAATGATATATGTATCCCAGAGACATATATGTAATAATATAGCTCGATCTATTGAAGACAAGTTTTGTAACTTATTATTAATATCATGGAACCATACTACTCTACTAGTACTACTGAATCTACTACTACTACTCTACAATACTACTCAACCTACTACTACTATCTATTGTACTAATACTACTCTCTACTACTCACATGTACTCTACTACTACATAGCACTACTCTACTACTACTACTACACAGCAAATGCAAAATGCAAAAATAAGTTTTAGATTGATAATAAATATTAGTGTTAGATTGAATGAGCAAATGCAAAAATATTAACCGTGGCGGGCACATAACAGCGCCCGCCGCGGTTGATAGATTAATCGCGGCGGGCAGTCTAAGGTGCCCGCTGCAATAAACATTTACCGCGGCGGGCGGATTATATTGCCCGCCGCGGTTAATCCGTGGCTATATATGTGCCGCTACTCGCCCAAATTTTCTAAGTCTTTCGCGCCCTCGAATTCGACCCCGAAGGGCTGCCGAAACTTAGCGCCACCGCCGCCATCCCCGCCGCCGAGCTCCTCCGCGGTGACCCCCGCCCCGTCCTCCTCCCCCGTGCCCGTGCCCCGCCCCCATCCTCCTCTCCCTGGAACCCTTGCTCCAGCCGCCGAGCTCCTCCGCGCTGGACCCCGTCCCTGGAACCCTAGCGCCAGCCACCGAGCTCCTCCGTGGCCACCGCACGCGCCCCCCGCCCCCGTCCTCCTCCCCAGTCACCGTCCACATGCCGGGCCCCGTCCTCGGAGGTTGGAGCCATAGCTCCGACCACTGACACCGAGGGCCGCCGCCGTCGCCCCCGCTGACTTTGGTCGACCACACCGACGCCAAGGGCCGCCACCTCTGTCTGCGCGCCGGAACCCTAGCACCGTGCTCACTCCTTTCTTCCCCAGCTCCATCTCCGAGGTTTGAAACTGTATGTGATTTCTCCCTTCTGTGTCCATTTCTGAGCAATGCCTGTGATGAATTCGAACTGCTGCCTGTGATGAATGGCATATGTGATGCCCTTACTGCCTGTGATGCCTAACTTCAATAGTAATCTGAGCAATGCCACTGCCTATATGCTGCCTGTGATGATTTTTTCAACTTGCAGCTACTAGTGATGCTTTTTTGTTGACTGTGCATAATGCCTGGATGAATTGGGATGGAATTGGGATGAATTTTGATAAATTGGGATGGATTTGGGATCTATTTTTTGACACTGTCTTATCTGTGTGGCATTTGCGATGATGATTTTTTGTTAAACTTATAAAAACATGTGCTGAGGCAGTGGCATGCAATGATGTGGTTCTTCTTGCGCTGAGGCAGCGACGATGAGATAGTTCTAGTTTCATGCATATCAACTCACGCAGCTCATCCCCAGTCCCCCCTCCCCTATCCCTACTACTACCCCTATCTCTCTATAATACTATACTGTGATGTGATGCTATTTTATCCTATTTTTGGTGATGAGATCAAGTGGGCTTGTATCTAATCCTATTTTTGGATTTCTATTGCTGCCTGTGATGCTAGACTTCAATGCTATTTTTGGTAGTGTCAATTTTTGGATTTATGTTGCTGCCTGTGATGCCAGACTTCAATGCTGAGCAATGCCACTGCCTATGATGCCTCTAATAGGTTATGATGCCTATGATGCAATTTTGCATTCCCTTGCTTCCTTCTACAACAGTGTGAGTGCTCAGTTTGATGGTCGAAGACTTAGCCCTACTACTGTGTGCTCTGTTTGAGTGCTCAGTGTCCTTCTACTATAGAATACTACTACTACTACTACTATACAATCTACTACTAAACTCTACTCAATCTTCTACTAAACTCTGCTAACACTACTACTACTGAACTCTACTACTACTGTCTTGTTGGCTGCTGTCTTACTGACTAAATTGAGCAGTTCCTCTACTACTCTTACTCTTACTGACTAAATTTGATTGAGCTGTGATGGGGGTTTATTGCTGCCTATGATGCCAAACAAACTTTTGAGCTGTACAGCTCTTACTCTACTCCTCTTACTCTACTCTACTCTACTCTCACCTCCTCTAGTCTTCTACTCTATCTTGATGGCCGAAGGACTTAGCCCTTTGGGGCCAAATTTTGAAACTATCTTGATGGCTTTTGTTTGGTGTTTGCAATGATGATTCTTTTCACACTTCTAAGCTGAGGCAGTGGCATATGCAATGATGTGAACCCATTTATGCTGAGGTAGCAGCGATGATGATCGAGTGCCCCCGCTAAACTAGGATGGCTTGTATACTAGATATAAGCAACCAGTTTAAAAGCGATGTGATGACAATGGGGCAAATCTGAGCCAACTACTACTACTTTACTACTCTAGTACTACTCTACTTTACTACTCTCGTACTACTCTACTTTACTACTCTATAACTGTGTCTATACAACTGAAATATGTATTCATTGTAGCTTTCCAATGGCGGAGGAACCGATAAGCGAATGGCGCGACCCTACCCCTAGTGCATCATCATCAACTAGCCTCGAGAGCCAAGTGTCTATGACCCCGAGGCCAACAAAGAAACATCATACAGAGGACGAAGATGATCCGACCTACCAACCGAGGGACGACGAAGTTGAAAGTGCGCGGTCTCCAAACCCTGAACAGATGCCGGTGGTGCCTCGAGAATTGAATTTCAAGGAGGAACAAGTCAGGGACAAAGAACCCCCCGCTCCATCTCCAACCACTTCAGGCAAGTCTAGGGGTCTGAGGACAAAGCTGAGAAGGGGGGGAACACGGGAGGCACCGGAGGGAAACCCATGGCGAAGTCCATGTGATCCATGAGGTGGGACCAGAGGGAAACCTGTTGTCGCCACCCATGGTCCTTGCCAAGTTCAGCAACCAAGTGGCATGTATAGTCAAGGACAAGGTGGAGATCACTTGGGAGGAGTGGAACAATGTCCCGGTCAACTACAAGACACATATCTGGGGTGAGGTGACGAGGAGCTTCCATTATCCCGAGGACGCCCGATCTGAACAAGTGCAGGGAGTGGGTCATGCACGTGGCAGGAAGAGCCTTTAGAAACTTCAAGTCCATGCTGACCAGGTACTACCTGAAGCTAGGCAAGTCACCCTGTGTCAAATACACTATGGTGAAGGAACATCACTGGGAAGAGTTCTGCAAACAAAGAACAACAGAAGAAGCAAAGGCAAAGAGCGCCAAGTTCAGCGCACTCGCGAAGAAGAACCTGCACCCCCACCACTTGGGCATGGCTGGGTTTGCTAGTAAGAGGCCCCAGTGGTGGGAGGAAGAAAGGGCTAGAGCTGCCACCGGGCTTCCCAATCCGTACGACGGTGTAGACTTGAGGGCTAAGGACTTCATCTATGCCCACAAGCCGAAGAAGCTCAAGGAGGGCGCGAGCAAGTTCAATGAGCCCAAGTTCGAGGAGGTGGAGAGGGCTCTCATTGAGGCCGCTAAATCCAAGGACAGCTTCGAGGTTCGCAGGGGCCAGGACTTGCTGACCCTGGCGCTGGGAACCCCCGAGCACCGTGGCTGCGTCCGTGGCATGTCGTCGAAGATGAGCTGGAACTTAGTGGAGTCATGGCAATCCGACGCTGCCACATACCGGTCAAGGCAGAGGTACAAGGAGGGCATCTTTCAGAAGGGCTATGATCAAGGTGTGGCCGAAATGATCAGTCGGTCCATAAAAGAAGCCTTCACGAGCAATGACCCAGATATGGTGTCGATGAGGTCACAGATGCTTCGCCAGGCTGGCGTGGCCGTGCCTTAAGTTCCACAAGGGCAGACACAAGGGCAACCACTGCCGATGATCGATGATCGCCCAAGGCACCCCGTCGACGACATCTGGGAACCCATGCGCGTCCACCTCATGACCCGTTCGGTAGGGCGAAAAAGTTGACCGTGGGTGAGGGTTACATGCACCCCAAAGAAGATATCAAAGATTTCAACCAAGACCAGATCCCTACCAACTATGCTGTCGTGATACTTACATGGTATGCGACCGAATACGAAGAATTTGAAATGGAATATCCAACTGCAGAAGGGGTAATGATCCTTGGAGCTGCCTTGGGTTCCGAAGTCCTGTGGAACAAGGACGACATAGAGATAATTCTCTCGACGCTAACTTCTACGCTGACTGCGACACCAGCATCACAACCATCCATTGCCGAATCTTGTCCCCCCGATGATCCGGATCACGGCGATGGCGATGACGAAGGCAATGGCGGGGATGACAAGGGAAGGAACTCACCCCGAGGCACAAGCCCTCACCCTCGTTCTCCTCCTCCAACAACAAGTCCATCTCCACCTCCCAGCAGTCCGTCTAAGGGCACGAGCAAAGGACCGGGAGGCACAAGGCCTCACCATCATTCTCCTCCTCCAACAACAAGTCCACCTCCACCTCCCGGCAGTCCATCTAAGGGCACGAGCAAAGGACCGGGAGGCACAAGCCCTCACCCTCGTTCTCCTCCTCCAACAACAAGTCCACCTCCCCCTCCCGGCAGTCCGTCTAAGGGCACGAGCAAAGGACCGGGAGGCACGGAGGAACCGGGGGCAAAGACATCGCCTACTGCCATTGCGAGCACAAGCCACTGTCCTCCACCGCCAGCGAAGACTAAAGGCGACCAAGGGAAGCTCACATACTCACTTGAGTTCGAAAGGTATGGTAGCGGCGAGCATAATTTGCTAATAACTTTTCTTTGCCATAATATGGTACTAACATTTCTATCCCAGGCCGAGATCACCTTTCCATCTATTTCCTGAATCGGATGACTGCCCCGGCCATTACGAGCATGGGAAGTTCATGATAACCAAGGCCCAGCTCGTCGACGAGGAAAGGTGGGAGACAAGGAGGTTTCATCTCTAGTACATGGAAGCGGCAAAAGCTGGCCTGCATGGTTTTCTAGTCAAGGTTGTGGCGGAGTACTTCCACTTGCCCGGCAACGATGTAGAACTCCCCGTGGACTTCCACGACATGTACAAACTACTGCGGGAACAAGACCTTGACATCGCCCAAGTCACCTTGTTCTCTATGTAAGTGATGAATTGCGAGTTTCACATATCACCTGCCTTTGAATCGGTCAAGACTACTTATATATGCCATGATGGCTTGTCCTTGCAGGTTGATGGCCTATATATCCAAGGAACTAAAACTTGATGTTATCTATCTATCTCCAATGCATATTGCTCAAAGAATCATCATTGGTTACCACCTAGATGACAATCATCCAACCATGAAAGACTTGACCAAGTGACAGAGAGAGGCGCACAGGAAGAAACTGATGGACAATGAGAAGTTGAACATTTC
The DNA here is from genome assembly GCF_019320115.1 of Miscanthus floridulus. NCBI lineage: Eukaryota > Viridiplantae > Streptophyta > Magnoliopsida > Poales > Poaceae > Miscanthus > Miscanthus floridulus. The sequence continues at coordinate 60,970 of NC_089588.1, read as the reverse complement.
AAGGTACATACTAGGAGCAATGAAGAAGATCAGGGGAAATGGGTGTATCCTAGCTGCCTACCACTTTGGGTAAGTCGAAGACATGCCTGTAGAGATAAGTGGGTAGCTAGCCAGTATTATTATTTCTCGTCGTAATATGTATTTTGTTTCAATGGCGCAACCAAGGCCTCGAGGGTCACTGGGTTGCATTTTGCATTTATCATCTACCCTCAGGATGGCAGGGCATGCGTATTTGATTCATTGACAGTGCCAAACTTAAAAGGGTACAAGGCCTTTGAAGATTGCCTCAGAGTGTAAGTGACTGAACTGTCTTCTCATATGCGTTCTAATGCCCTGCCTAATACTAGTACATTTCGTATAGCGCTTATAAGGAGTACGTGAAGGATCCTGAATGCTATGATCGAAGAATAGAGAATTTTAAGGCTAAGCATAAGAACCGCATCAAAATCAGACCCAACTTTCCGGTAAGTATTTGAAAGGTTTAATTATGCTTTCCATTCATATGCGTTCTAATGCCTGTGTTGTAATGCTTGTGTATCGATCATGCAGTGTGCCAAACAACCGGTAGGATCACAAACCTGTGGCTTCTACGCCTGTGAGTTCCTAAGGGTGTGCAAGCAGTACAGCAGCAGTTGGAGGGTGCTCAAGAATGGATTGAACTGGTCGAGAGACATGCAGAGCACCCAACACAGCTTCAAACAGACAAAGGCGGACATATGTAAGTTTGTCTTAGACAAATGCGTGCTTGAAGGGGGCACGTTCTTCAATGAGAACATCCCGCTAGCGATTTTACCGGAGTACGAGAGGCTGAGGAAATGGCCCACGATGATGCGTCTGCAGGATTACACCATAGCGCATGTATAACGACTTTAATATGTAAATATAATGAATTAACGATGACAAGAACGACTAAATGAATGTATATATATGTATATTATCTCATGTGTAATGCCTGCATACTTTTTAAGTTTAATCTGTAAAATCTGGATGTGATTTGAATTTGAATTTATATGCCTGATGTAATTTTTTTTTAATTCAGGAAATAATTTACCGAGGCGGGCAAATAATAAAGCCCGCCACGGCTAATGAACATAACCGCGGCGGGCCACAAAAGGTGTCCGCCACGGTAAAATAATTTACCGCGGCGGGCAGTGTAACGTGCCCGCCGTGGTAAAACTATATTTACCGCAGCGGGCACGTTACACCGCCCGCCGTGGTAAATTGGTTAACCGCGGCGGGCAAAGCCGCCCGCCGCAGTTAAGCCACGATTTACCGTGGCCTCTAGGCCGCGGCGGACGGCTTTGCCCGCCGCGGGAAACCAAAAACGCCCGCCTCCAGTAAAGTTTGTGTAGTAGCGTGACCGAACATTGCGTTCGCGGTTGGGTACGTCAGCCGTTTCATGGAGGACCCACGTGAAGATCATTGGAGTTTCATTAGTGAAAAGGTTGCTGCGCTACACCAAGGGGACGCTCGATCAAGCGATCATCTTCCCCAAGAGTGGTGGTAAGGGAGGGTTGTGGCTCACGGTGTTCAGTGAGGCACCCCCCAAGGCAAAGGAATGTGAGCCGGAGCTCACTGTTTTCAGCGATGCGGACATGGCGGGCGACATTGATGGGCGACGGAGCACCTCCGGCGTGCTCGTCTTCTTTGGAGCGGCCCCATTGCTTGGCAGTCACTGAAGCAAAAGATTGTGGCGCTATCGACATGTGAGGCGGAGTACGTCGCAACGGCCACGGCGGCGTGCCAGGCTGCCTGGCTGTGCCGGCTGCTGGGCGAGCTGATCGGTGAGGAAGCTCACCCGCTAGCTCTAATGTTGGACAACCAGCCCTCCATCGCCCTCGCAAAGAACCCTGTCCTCCATGACCGGAGCAAGCACATCGACATCAAGTTCCACTTCCTCCGGGACTGCATCGATGGAGGGCAGATTGTCATCAAGTTTGTCGAGACCGACAGACAACTCGCTGACATCCTCACCAAGTCACTCGGACTCCTGCGGTTCATGGAGCTGAGGAAGATGATTGGCATGGATGAGGTCAAGGCATCAGGATAGCTAGCAGCAGGATTAGGGGAAGAATTGTTAGACATAATCTGCTGCTCCCCATTCTCTCCTTGGTTGGAGACTGGTCGGCTCGGCCGATCACTCCCTGTTGGGAGTTGGGGCCTGATCGGCTCTGCTGACTAGTTCCTGTAGCTGTAGTAGTATTGTAATAGGCCACCTCTAGTACATTATTTGGTAGCTATTACATCAGCCATGTCCTGGTAGTGGGCTGAGGTAAGCTTTGTACTGCTAGGAGTAGTTGGTATACTCTGTACCTTAGGAGTAGGTAGTTGGTGTACCCTGTACCTTAGGAGTAGGTAGTTGGTGTACCCTTGTACTCAGGAGTAGGTAGTTGGTCAACAACTATGTACATGGTAAAGGTACAGCTAGAGTTGTATATATTCCATCCAAAGGGCAATGAAATACTTAGTTCAGTTACCACAAACCAAAGGGCAGGGCTTCGGCCAACGCTGGTGCTTGTGCAGAGTGTGTGTGTGCGCTGTTCTCAATCTCTTCTTCTACCTTTAGCCATAGTGACTGAGTGTGTGTATTGTTAAGGTAGTTGCTTACCTGTGCAGGGCAGCCAGGGATCAACACTCCCACACCCAAATTTCTCAACCTGGTCTGCATATAGCAGTTGGAACTTCTTTTTCTTCATCCATTCTTATTTCTGCTGGAAGTCTATACTCCGGTGTGAGTGTGATCGCCACCACCCCACCCTACTGCAACACAGGGCTCAAACAAGATTCTATCGTGGCTGCTACCACAAGATGATCCCGGCCTGTCGCTCCCACCTCCATCTTCGATTCTCACTGTCATTGTCACTATCGCCTCCACCCTAGCTAGAATACCCAACAGGGACCTCCTTCACCGTAAGCCTAGTGACGATACTGCCACCTCACCTCGTCATGCTTGCCACCACCTCAGGTGCGGTCTACGAATGCCAAACCTAAGGGTGTCAGATAACAGCAAGAGCACCCTTAAACCCATAACGCCACACCAGTAACCTCACCGAAGATCAATGGATAAGAGTTGGGGAAGGCACAGCCACACATGTTGTTCATTCATCTATGGACCATAATATTCAGTTGTGAGGAGGTAGAGTTTCACCCGGACCACAAAATAGAAAACTGTCTGTCTATATCTCTTACCGCGCTCCCTTTTTTTCATTTTCTGTGTATTAACGATCAATCTTGTAAAAAAATGCTATGTTTTGAGTTGTTGGAGCAGATGCAAATATCACTGCAGCACACACTGTGCATCTATTATTCTTGAAATATACTAGTCTGCTCTCAGGCTACAAATATCTAAACTGAGCTCAACATATTATATTGCCTACGTGCACATGCATAGTCCTTCAAAAATGAATTTCCCATGTCAGTGCATTCACAGTTCAGATCAGCAGATCTCCCATTAAAATGATATGTATGCCTGCCACAACAAGTTCCACTGTCACTGGCATAACATGCACAACCACTATATAAATCGATAGAATGGAAGATATGGCAACGCAGCACTGGCTATTGTTGTTTATAGTAATCTAGTAGTTGAAGGAACCCAGGTGTTCAATAGATAGTTGGGAAGAAGCCATTATGTGTTGGGAACAGGAGGAAATAAGGAAATGCATGTCAGGTCAAATCAAACATCAAGGGAGGCGGCATCGGATAATACAAAAGTCTTCGACCACAAGCATGCCAGTCAAGGGTGGCAAAATATCGTGTGATCATTATGGAGAATGTATTCTTGGACTACAAGAACTGGGAGACCATGACCAAGTAGGACCTCACTTCTCTAGCCATTGAAAATACTTCTAGAAGGGGAGAGATGAGGGGAACTAAAGTAGCGTCATAAAAGAAATAAATGTAAAATGATATGATCTTTTGTATTGTGTATTGTGTAGTTACACCTTGATATAGTCTAGTATGTGCCCATAATCTGCACTTAATTTTCAGTTATGGCGATTCCTCTAGTCCACCTTAATCACTTACTTCTGAGCTTACACAGGAAAATAAAACATTAAATTGCATATAAAGATCACTAAATATGAAAGTGATATAAAATGCCATCATGCAAAATTGGAGTTGCAAATAAAACTTGTCTTATGAATAGTGCATGTTGGAACTGTTCATCTCATACTAATGACCCACTATTATTCACACAAAGATTTCTCCCTTTCTATTCTCCTCGCACAAGTTCAGTTGCAGCTCAAAATTTGCATCATGGTAGATAATTATCATCTATCCACATATATATTATTCGTAATTTGTAAGCACCTATGGACATGCATCGTTTTATGTTAGTAGTAGGAGAGCACCTAATTAACTCATATGAGGGACCAGAATTTTCAGTCTATTATTCTTAATCAAAATCCTTTGTCTTTCCATGCTGATGAGCTGTTCTCTTCCATGCAATATATGGTTGTTTTCAAGACTGAATGTGTAGCAATAACATGAAATTACTGCCACAAATACACCTTCTGCACTGACTAAAACATGAGTTCCACCCTCGCTAGGATCACATGCATGACTCCTTATATATAAGTATATATATAAAGTTTTCTGTTCCCCAATACCTCAATAGAATGGAAGCTAGCACTGCCACACTAGTTATAATGGGTTAGCAGCACAGGGGAGTAGGATGTTCAGTATGTTTGGGCATAAGCCAATGTATGTGGGAAAGGTAGGCTAAAAGGAAATACATTATACATACATGGTTAGTGGCACAGGGAGCAGTGTATGTTCAGTATATTTGGGGAGAAGCCATTGCCTGTGGGAAAGGGAGGCAAAAAGGAAATACATATCAGATGCAGCAGACACGTGAGGGTCATGGGCAACGGAGTACCGTGTGCTTCACTGCCAGTACGTATCCTATATCGGTTGATGATCTTGAGTAGATGTAGTCTTCAGGGACATATGTGAGGATAGATTCAAAAAAATGAAAAGTAGAAACAAAATTCCACTCTAACCCGAATAAACCCCCACTGAACTGGCATTGTAGAAATTTGCTTTGTTAGGCAATGATGCTGCTGCTCTGAATGTCTGATGCTCTCCTTTCACTAAAAAGAGCTAGATCTTGTTTCTTGGATACCCTCTAGAATTCAAATATCCTTTTATTCTCAAGCAAGTCTGTAGTGTTTTGGTCAGTAGCTCCACTGGCACTCTGAAGATCGTTCTATGTCAGGAGTCCTTGTCAAAGCCATGATCGAGGATCCTGTACCCTAGAGGGCGGCCCTGCGCATGTCAGCAACATGGTGCCTTTGATTATTGATTTTGTTATTATTTGTCGTCTACAACTTTTGTCCATGACATTCATGTATCCTTGTTGTCATTTTTTAGCCAAAATTTTTAGCCTAACTTCACCCTACCTGCATTTTCGGGTTGGATCCGTCACTGACATTGGTGACAAAGTTAAGGAAAGATCTTCGTCTGGAATAATCACATAGAGGATGCTAAAGCATGAAGGCCATAGTCAGGACACGAGCAAGCCAAGATGGTATCGAAAGGTTGCTCAATGGACAAAGAGATCAAAGTGCAATGGCTGAGCCAAACACACACATCTTGTGAATATTGAAGGGTCGAAGATGAAGCTGATCGTGAGACCCCCAATGATCGGAGGAACAAAGCGACACACCAGAAAGAGCATTGCTCCAAGAAGGCTTCATCATCTGGGGAAGTTAAGGTTTTGGGACTTGTAAAGTCTTGACGGCACTCAAGGCAGGACGGAGGGTATAAAATTGATTCATACACATCAAATCCCAATAACTAAAATGACACTCCATATGATTTGAAATATGAAAAATAACAAATAAATTATCTTTTGCCTTGATTTTTTCCCCTGAAACTCACAACTAAAAAATTGATTTTTCGAGAGTCATCCCTTCATTTATGAGTACATCTAGCATAGTCAGTGTCTGAGAAGAAATCCTACAGATATTTTGGTATCCATGGTCCCTTCATGATGACACTGAATACAATAGAAGACACGTTGGTTGGGACAGCACTGAAGCATTGAAATAGTGTTCAAACATGCTGGTTCTTCGCGTGTACCTAAACAAATAGAAGACATGCTGGTTGGTTTATATTTCATCTCAACATACATTTTGTCTGTCCATTATTTTCCAGAATTAAATACCCTTTGTCAGTCCATTCATAATGCTGATAATTCACAGACCTTATGGTTGTTTTGAAGAGTGAAGGCGTGGCAATAATTAAAACAAAACATACTCCTAGAAATTTCCATCGTTAATGCTGGTTATTAAAAAAAGTCAGAAAAGAGTTCCAGGGTCTCTGGACCATATAACCGCCTACATTCCACTTTATATTTTTCAAGACTATATAGAGTAGTGCATTCTATTGCACAAATAACTCAATAGAATGCAAGCGTTGTAGCTGCATCGGGTAGTATAGGCTAGCAGATGAGGGAGTACGGTGTTCAAAGGAGTTGAGAATAGGAGGCAAATGGGAATGGCATAACAGATAAAGGAGAAAACTCTGCACTACCGGAAACAGTAGCTTTGCCGTGTGCCACAGGCAGACGGCAAAGCCCAAAAAACACTCGGCAAAGGATTTGCCGAGTGTAACACTCGGCAAACAATACATGTCATCTACAGTGCCGGCAAACGTCTCTTTGCCGAGTGTTTTTTATCGGGCACTCGGCAAATACTTTACTGAGAGCTGAAACCGACGCTCGGCAAAAAAAGTAACGTGACGGCGCAGAGACGGTCACGGCGCGTTTGCCGAGTGTCCGGAATTTGACACTTGGCAAAGCAGCCATGTTTGCCGAGAGCCCAAGCCCCGACACTCGGCAAATATGCCCTGGTTTGCCGAGTGTCTAGGCACCGACACTCGGCAAACATGGCTGCTTTGTCGAGTGTCAAATCCCGGACACTCGGCAAACATGGCTGCTTTGTCGAGTGTCAAATCCCGGATACTCGGCAAGGACTGGCCCAGAATGTACATATTTTGACCATGTGTCCTCTTTGCCGAGTGTTTTTACCTTGGCACTCGGCAAAAGCCCTCTTTGCTGAGTGTAACACTTGGCAAAGCAACCATATATTTCTAGTTTTTATGGTTCAGTCATGTATAACGTACCCCACTCAAATAAACATTATAGGCATCACACATAGTTCACAATAAGCATCACAAGCAGTTCATATAGATATATCGACAACACATAAATGCAAATAAACTTCAAAATCACAAGTAGGTTCATTCACAACCACAAATGCAAATAAAATTCACTGAGTGCAATAGTATCCATTGAGTAGTCACAAGTAATCCACAAATACAATTGCAAAATAAAATCACAAGTAGTCACTAAGGAGGCCACGGTGTCCACGGTGACCACGCTGGGTCATGAGGCTCATTCGATGCCGCTGATTGATTCTGCACAAAGGAAAAGAGATAAATCATTCTAGTTTCTAGTTTATTTCTAGTTTGTAAATTATAAATCATTCTAGTTTCTAATTTATTTCTAGTTTCTAGTTTATTTCTAGTTTCTAGTTTCTAGTGTCTGGGCATCTTTATAAGATTGATTCTGCATAAACTAGAAACAACGATTATAATGTTGTGAAGTGACTCACAGTGCCTAAAACAGTATTTGGAGCAGGTTGAGGAGGAGTGACTGGCATCGGTGGCGGAGGTTGACCGATTGCAACGTAAACACCCCTCATATGTTCAAACATCTGCAGCCGCTCTGCCTCCATCCTCTGCCGCTCTACCTACATCTTCACCTCTAGCTCCTCCTGGCGTGTCGTTTCTTGTTCTAGCTGAGCCTACAATATTTCATCCCAATGTTATAATACAATGCAAAAGTATGTAAAAATCAATGAACGATGAATAAAATAGAAATAACCTGGAGTGCGTTCACCTAGAACCATGTAGAGTCCGACCGTGGGCATATCGCCGGGCTAGAACTCGTGCTCTGTGCTCGAATCTGGGAGAGAGTGGGAGTACTGGTCGTGTCGATTGTGCCGTCACAAATCCAGAACCGGCCATGCTTCTTGCCTCCTCCCGCCCTCATGACCACTTCTCCATCAAGGTCATGGGCGCTCGGATCGTGCTCTGGGCCATGGACCGCCCTTGCCATTGATGTATATCCATCGTGGCGGCTGTGGACGGACTCATTGCTCTACACCGAGGGTGGGTCCTCCGGGTTGTAGGCGACGTCAGCCGTCGCCTTGCCCTTGTGGGCCAAAGCATATGCCATGAACTAGGAGCAAGGTACGCCACCATGTGCCGCCGACTGCAAAAAAAGCAATATGATTAGAAATTGTGCATAATTGAGCGTTAGAATAAAGAAATGAATTTGTGTACCCATCTAGCCACGTATTCTGAGAGGTTGAGGTTGCCTTGATGGTGTGGTGCACCCGGCATCAGCAAACGCTGCTCCCAGCAAGCGTTGTGATTCTCCTCCCACGCAGGGTCGCACCACCTGTCCACCATGGCTGCCCAGCACTGCAGATCGTAGGCGCACCACCACGGAGGCACCTACGTCATCAAGTATATGCCATATAAGAAGATGAAATAAAGAGTAATTAATCTAAAAAAATAAGTATTAATGTTCTATATTTACCTTCAGGTATTGTTTTGGGGTCAGCCTCATGGTTCTTGTCGCACTTTTAGGGAGCCTCACTCTAAGAATTTTTGCGTGGTATTGGATCACGGCCTGGATGCGCGCCTCGTAGTGCATGTCCTTGACCATTTTCTTGGCGGCTTTGTCAGCCACAGCATCCGCCTTGGCCTCATATCCCTGCTCGCATCTAAAAAAATCCTGCATATAGACGCGATGTATCCAGTCATTATTTTAAGAATGTCCAATCAATGCGATGTATTGAGCAATGTAGTGCGAGAAAGACTTACCCAAAGCTCGGCCTTGACACGCTGCGCCTTGTCGGCAAATACCCTACCATCCCGATTAGGGGCGTCAGAGACGGCGACATAGTGGGCCCACGTGTAGGCCGACTCGATAGTTCCGCTGAACTGCACTAGACCAGGGAACTTTTCCTTGATCAAAAGACCAAGGATGCCGTTCACATGGCGTGCGTGATCACCCCCACCAAACTTCCTCCAACCCATGCCCAAGTGATTAAGATAAATTATTAGTTTCTATTGTAATTTTGAACATATCAAACGAAAAATTAGTGATAACATCTAAAGTTACTTGTCTCCAACGGGTCGAATCAGCGGGCGTCTCTCAAGAGGTATCAGTCGCCTTGGGAGGGTCAAGGGACCTCGCAACCACACACGTGACGAAGTAGAGGAAGAGGTACCCCCTATCTCCTCCTCCACCCCTGCCTCCTCCTCCTCAGAGGATGAGTGAGCAGAAGGTAACATAGACGGCGATGAAGGTACATGCGACGGTGGCCTCGTCTTGCCTCCACCCTTCCCTCGACCCCTGGGTCTACCCCGAGGTCTCTTCTCAGACCCCCTCAACTGCATTGGACCCTGTAGCTGCATTAGACCCTTTACGCATCGCTGTCGCTTTTGAGTAAAGCGACGTTATCCTCTTCATACTGCCCACCATTGTTCAATCACCTTCAATTAAAAAGAGTAAACCAATTAGCACAGATAATACATTGAAATAGATGCAAAATAAACAAAACATACTTAGAAAATAACATGGTATGACAAATAACAAATCAATTAGCATGGATCTTACATGTATTAGAAATAATCATCATGATCGGGATTAGCTCGATCATAAGTCTCATCATCACTATCATGCATGTCGATATAATTATCCCCGTGCTCCGAAGGAGGAATGTCGTCATCACCGTCATTGCTTAGATGTAATCGCTGAAGTAATTCTAAGTCCTTTAAATTCTGAACCTCGTCTCTGGCGTCCTCGTCAGCACCACTTTCATTGTCTACTTCCATACCTTGAGCTTCAGTTAAGTCTATCTCAAAACTCCCTTCGAGCCCATCTTCTTGAAAGAACTCTCCATCATATGTGTTGGGGTCTATGTTGTAATCTTGATTGCTTGGGATAGGTAGTTTACCATGTGGCAATACCTTGTACACAACATCCCAACCCTTAAGACGGTCTACGGTTTGGCATGGGTATGAGAGATAATAAACTTGCGTGGCCTGTTGAGCCACAATATAGACATCGTCTCCTGGTAAGACGGATGGTTGTCGAATTTCGACTAGCCCAAGATTAGAGGTCCGCTCACTACTTTAGGATCAAACCAATGGCATTTTCATATAATGGGATTAAGATGTTTGCAACCATGAAAGATGAATTCGTATATTTCTTCAATTCTTCTATAATACTCAACCCCATCTAAGCCTTGCATAAAAACTCTTATATTTGTGGTTCTTCGATTGGGCGGACTCTGCTCGTGGCTTGTTGTGTGAAAGCAATATCCATTCACGTCATAACTGCTAAATGACCTGACCCTATAGGCACAACCATCGGCAACCTATCTCAACTCGACACTCATAGACGCGTCGGTTTGTCCCTACAAGTTCAAGTATGGTAGTTCGTTATATTAGTCGCACGTACGAGCAACTTGTAATGTCAAACTAAGTAAGAGCCAAATTGGACAGTACCTTCTGTTTGAACCAAGAGATAAAATCGGGCATTCCATTTCCCGCAGCCTCTCTAAGAAGGGTCGAAGTTTCCTGCGGGGTAGGTTCTCTTGATTCATGCCAAAATTGTTCATGATATTCCCTGTACCAACGAGAAACAAGGGAGTTGGACACAGAATTGTGACTACTTGAGAAAAAGTTTGTTGAGAACCTACAGCATGTACGGCTCCACTTTGGATAGGTTGGTCAACACATATAGCATAATAGTGCGCCACTCTTCATGTTTCAAGGTCTTGTTAGTCGCACCACTTGCACTTCCTAGTTGCCCTCGGAAAATGCTAAGGTTTGATTCATCTTCGCCAGCATTTGTAACGAGGGGTGGATTATGCACGCTAGGAAGGTTGTCAGTATAGTATTTTGTTGTGAAGTTTGGCACCTCATCCAGAATGTATGCCTCTACTTTGGATGCTTCAATTTTGCATTTATTTTTATATTTAGTTCGAAGAACCTTTTGAAATCTCTCAATTGAATAGCACCAACAGCCCTGCATACCCCCCCTATTCGTGCCTCATACGGGAGGTGCAAAATCAAATGCTGCATCGGATTGAAGAAGCCAGGTGAAAAGATCTTCTCCAACCTGCAGAGCAACACAGGCGCCATTCTTTCCATGTCTGCACCCACGGTACGAGATAACTCCTTAGCACAATGCTGGTGGAAGAAATTGCTTAACTCCGCCAGCACTATCCAGACATGCTCAGGGACATAGCCTCAAACTATCACCGGCAGTAGCCGCTCAAGCCATATGTGGTAGTCATGACTCTTGAGCCCATTGATTCGCAAAGTAGCTAAGTTCACTCCCCTCTTCAGATTCGCTGCATACCCATTAGGGAACATTAACGTTTGGAGCCATTCTAGTACTTCCCTCCTTTGGGGCCTCATCAGAATAAAATTGGCCTTAGGCTTTCTCCATGACTTCCAGCCTCTGGGAGGCGCCATGTCTAGCTTTTGTCTATTGCATAACCTCGCTTGATCCACTCTAGCCTTCACATTATCCTTTGTCTTATTAGGAATGTCCATGATTCTACCAAAAGTTGCCTCGGCGACATTCTTTTTAGTGTGCATTACATCAATGTTATGTGGAAGTAGAAGGTCATCAAAATAGGGGAGGTTCCACAAGCACGACTTGTGAGTCCAGGCATGTTGCTCACTATATCCCAGAAACGATATCGTTGGTCATCGACCTCGAGAGCGTCTAACTGAGCACGAACGGTGGCACCAATCATCATCTGGGGTGCAGGGCCTTCAACTACTACATCTTTCATAAAGTTCTTGATGTCTCGTCTAAATGGATGGTCAAGAGGGAGGAATTGTCGATGTTTGTCGAACGAAGAATACTTGTCACCCTTCGTCAACCAAATGAACATCAGAGAGGCCTTGCATACTGGGCATGAGAACTTCCCGTGAGCACACCAACCGCAGAATATCCAATACGCTGGAAAGTCATGCAGGGAGTATTGGTACCAAACATGCATTTTGAAGTTTGTCTTTGTAGCTCGGTCGTATGTCCCCTTCCTCCCAAGCACGGACCAAATCATCAATGAGAGGCTCCATGTACACACTCATATTATTCCCCGAGTGTTCAGGAATTATCAACGACAAGAATATGTTATGTCATTGAAAGAGGATGCTAGGGGGGAGATTGAGAGGGATAATGAACATGGGCCAACAAGTGTATGAGGTAGCCGCCAGTCCATAAGGATTAAACCCATCTATTGCCAGTGCAACACATACATTACGAGACTCTAGAGCTTTCTCATGATGAATCATATCAAACCTTGTCTATGCTTCACCATTGGATGGATGCACCAGTTTCTCAGGATTGTATCGACGTCCGTATTTGTGCCATGTCATCTGTTTCATGGATTCCTCAATCATATAAAGTCGTTGGATCCTCGGTATGAATGGAAGGTACCGTAGGATCTTCACGGGGATGACGAGCTGCCTCTTCTGACCATAACCAAAGTCTACCTCTAGGAACCTAGAGGATTTACACTTCACAAGTACTTTGCTTCCACATATTCTTTCCTAAATAAGAGGCATCCCTTCGAACAAGCATGTATCTGCTCATTTGGCATCTTAAATGCACGAAGGAGTTTCTGTGCCTCATACATGCTCTTTGGTAGGATGTGACCATCCGGGAGCAGGCTACCAAAAACTGTCAGCATAACATCGAAGGCTTTTCGACTCAAGCTAAATTGGGACTTTACAGCCATTAGGCGTGCAATGGCATCCAGTTGAGAAACCTTGGTATGCCCGTGAAGGGGTTGCTATGCCGCAGACAACATATAGTAATACACCTTTGCGGTTGCCTCTGACTCCTCCTCCCTACGTCCTTCATCAAAGTGTGCTTCATGATACTCATTTAACATGTCTCCTACCCTAGCATTGGCATCATAATCCTCGATGCTTTGTCTCATGACCTCGTCTCTCACATGATCCGATTCACCATGGTAGATCCACCGGGTATAGTCCGCCGTAAATCCATTCTTGCAAAGATATTTACCCATGACCACCTTTGTTTGTGGACGTGTGTTTGCACAAATGCTGCAGGGACACCAAGTGGCCCGCGCTCCTTTAACCCTTGCAAATGCCAGTTCCAAAAAAGCATCGGTCTTCTCAATCCATTCATTGGTGAACGAACCCCGACTAGAGCGGCCCGTGTACATACACTCATGGTCATCCATCCTCTAACATATCAACAAGTAATATAAAAATCAATTGCATCTACAGGTTCCTACATGGCTGTCTAATAGGTGAAGATAGGTCATAATCCCACCCGAGGATGTGTAGATGGGGTTAGTTTCCATGTTCTACTCCTATCCGAGACAGAATTTTGGCAGCACCTCCCCGTTGTTCTCCAAATACACGTCTTGGCAGGGAGATTGTGTATCCAGAGAACAACAGGGAGATGCGGCCAAAACTCTGTCTCGGAACGGAGTAGAGCATGGAAACTAACCCCATCTACACATCCTCGGCCTGTCCAAAAAATGTGGACAATTCAAAATAGATACGGTTATAGATATGCAAAGATCTGCATATTTCCAACCGTGTCTCCTTCGAATGGGAGACGCCTAGCTTGGTTAAGTGATATACGAACATCATACGGAAAGAGGGGTGTATGATGCCTCGCCTTGCAGTCCTGCAAAGTGACAAGTCGAGGACGGTGGGGAATGATCAATGCAATAGTCTCTCCTGCAACAAACGAACATAATAGTGTCAATTGTAAATTTCGGCAGCACCTCCCCTACACGGTGAGGTAACCAAAACCTGCAACAAACCAATGGCACGATGGCCGAGAACCACATACACACTAAACCAATGGCACGATGGCTGACAACCACATACACATCTTATACCTTGCAAAACCACGATAGGTCCAAGGTGTGGGGCGGTGGGAGGGCACGGCGGCGTCGCCGTGAGGGGGCTGGGGGCGGGTGCTGGCTGCTGGGGGAGGGCGTCGACGAGTGGGCGTCGGCCTCCGGGGGGCAGCGGGGTCCTAGGGCGGCGGCGGCCAGGGGTGGGGCGCCGGGGGCACAGGGCGGTGGCGAGGTCCTAGGGTGGCGGCGGACGGGGGTGGGGCTCCAGGAGGCCGACGGCGTGCGCGTGTGTGTGCGTGTGGGTGAGGCCGGCCTAGGGTGGTTATCAGGAGGTTTACCGAGTGCCCGTGATCTAGCACTCGGCAAACACATTTTTTTTTCATTTTCAAACCCTAAACTACTGTGCGTGTGTGGGGCCGGTGAGCGGGTTTGCCGAGTGTCCCAGGTCTGGCACTCGGCAAACGCCAGCTTTGCCTAGTGCTAGATAATGGGCACTCGACAAACCTATTTTTTTTCATTTTCCTTCTTCTCCTTCCATTCCGGGCCGTGTTTTTTCTCAATTTGTTCTGATGTACTTTGAAAATACCTTATCAAATTGACTCAACAATATATATTTGATTTTTCTAGGAATATTATTCCATTATTTTATGCAGTCATAGCTCAAATTTAATTTATATCAATTAAAATTTTATAATTGCACTTAATAAATTAAAATTAACAAACGGATCCAAAAAATTACTAAAATTTCACATGAAATAATCTATGTTCTCTGTTGCCTATACAAAAAATTTTGAAGCCAAACCTCAATTCGACAGTCACTTTGACTCCAAATCTTACCGAATCCTTCTCAACGCTACGATTCTTCTTATGAGATGCTTCAGTTTATAAACATCGTACGTGACAAATTATACAAAACCTTCTCAATTTTTTACCACAACCTTCACGTATGATATCATCACATCACGACAAATCTCATGATTTTCAGACATTGTTTGTTTTTTTAGAATTTAAAAATCATTCGGCCACACGTTCGTGGTCGTGTTTCCTGAACAAGATGTTCGAAATTTGTTTTCATTTCCCGGGTAAGGCCTCACAATGGACTTAATAACATGAATATTATTTTTCTACTCATTTTATTCTATTATTTGAATCGCTTGCGGTTCAAATTTGACTTATACCAAAAAATTCCTTAAAATACAATAAATTAATTAAATATAGCAAACAGGTCCAAAAATATACCAAATCTTAACATGGAGTACAACATGTTGTATGTGGAGAGCAGAAAAAGTTTCAACGTCAGAAGAGAAAAAAAAATTATTTGCCGAGTGCCAAACAAATACACTCGGCAAACATATTTCTTTGCCGAGTGCCAAATAATTACACTCGGCAAACATATTTCTTTGCCAAGTGTATTTGTTTGCCGAGTGTTTCCACTAACGGACACTCGGCAAACGCACTAACGGACGGCACATAGATTAACGGTTGTCCACGTGGCAGTTCTTTGTCGAGTGCCTAACTTTTGCCGAGTGTTTTTTTTCCCGGGTTTGCCGAGTGCCAAACTTTGCCCAGTGTTTTTTGCCTTTTTTGTCGAGTGTAATTATTTTGCCGAGTATTTTTTTGAAAGCACTCGGCAAAGAGCTTCTTTGCCGAGTGCCCGATATAATGCACTCGACAAACATTCTTGCACTCGGCAAACACGCAGTTTCCGGTAGTGCTGGGAGGCAGCTCGCCTGGAAGGCTCTATCTCTTTGGTCGATGCTACGGCCATAAAATATGTGGAAATACATAAAATAAAAGAAACAGAGTACAAGCAACCATGCTACGCAGGTGCGCAGCTTGCGGAAGCGCACTCACACGCATGCACCAAACCTCTTGTTCTGATGTTAAAGCAAACCTCATGGGATTAGAAATCAACTCTCTTTAGATCATCAATCTCATGATGATGATGTCTGCCCTTTAGTGAATCGATCGATCTATGATCCCCACTAGCTAAGCTAAGGGCTGAGCCCGTTTTCGAACTTGAAGTTGCTGCACGCGCCCATCCAGTTATCGAACATAATGAGGCCGGTCTTTCTGAGCACCCCCTTCTTGAGGTCGAACCCCAGCAGGTTGTTCTCCATCTGGTGGCCGCCGATGACCACCGCCAGGGACTACGGCACCGTGTACTCAACCACAGTCCCCACGACCATCTCCACGAAGGCAAAGCACAGCATCTGCGGGACGACCTTTTGCGTCGTGCTTAGGCTGGTGAACGTCCAGTTCTTCCCGTCTGCAAATTTGGATCATGACTAAAGGGAAATATCGACTAATGAGCAAATATATCAATAACGCTTATGTCCCTTTTCATTATGTATGCTGATGCTCTATCTAGTAAGAACGTGACACATCTTAATTTCTAGGAGCAAATGCAGACAAAGCTGCAGCACTACATACCTCTATCCTGATTCTTGAAACAAAATGTCAACGAACATGTGAGCCTGCTTGACTGTTTTTTCTACGTTCCCACCATCAAATGCATTTAATTGTCGGTACATATTTTGAACCAACTACTCCTATCAGTCCGTTGGTGCTGCTTATGAGCTTGCCTTCCATGAAAGAAAGTGGTTAATTTGAAGAGTTAATGTGTGGCAACAAAGCGAAATGAATACTAATTTAAAATATCGAGAAGACAAGTTCCAACGAGTCAGAGTCTATAAAATCCTTTCTATTATGCATACAACTCAACAGCTGGAACCACTGTACCCCAGTAAGGGGTAGTGGGCTAGTGTAGGGAGTAGGATGTTCAAAGGAGTCAAGAAGAACCTGCCATTGTGGTGGGAATGGGAGGCAAAAGGAAAATACATATTAGATGATCCAAAAAATTTGGGGACGCGGCAGGGGCAGAGGGCTCAGTATTGTGCGATCATACTCGTAGAGTCATAGTACCTCGACCTTTTGATGTCCCTGGTTGTGCTACTGTTGCTTCTAGTCTGTGTATAGTGACAACATGCCCAGCATGAAAGAGTTGCCAAGGCGAACAATCTTTGGCCATTTGGTCTGTCCTTCTCGATGTTCGTAGTGGACCAACACCTCTGGTTCATTTAGGCATCTAGATGCCAGCTTATTTCTATGCACAGGAGTCAGTGACAATACTTTTTGAGTTCAGTGATTCATGAATGCTCACGAGTTTAATGGCCCACTACAACAAATCCTCACATCTACGACCAGAGTTTGGCGACCACGTACAATATGTGGTCGTCGGTTCGGTCTGCAGTCCGTTCCGTTGTTGCCCAAAGTTGTCCGACGACCAAAATATGCCCAGTCGTCATCCAGGTCCCAGCGTGGTCGCTATATGCCTTGGTTCCTCTCTTCTCGGCGCCCACCTCCCGCACCCAAACTTTCACTTCGTGCCCCTCCATCACCCAAACCCTAACCACCGCCGCATCTACTTGATTGCTACCCCTACGCGCTTGGTCCCCGGCTCCCCGCCGCAAAGCCTCCTCTCCCGAGGGCATCTCCCTCATCTCCTAACGTGCCATAGCAGGGGAGGACCTAGGTGACGGCGGCCGCGTCGATGTGTGCCCACTCTGCGATGGTGCCGGGGCTGGGGGCCTCCACAGGTCGCCCTCTATGCACAACCGACGATATTTTCCGTCTACGCTATGCGGCGATGAGGCCGGCGGCGGTCGTCGAACAGGTGAATGACTGGCTGTGGGCGACCAGTTGACCAGATCTTCACGTGCCCCAACTGTAAGCCATCATCTTCCTCAATAGGATTTTCCTCAATCCTCATCTGCATCTCGAGTAGAGCCTGCACCTTCCATCCCCTGCAGCAGTAGGACTGGGTCGCGTTGTTCGCTCGAGGGATTGCCGGCTTCTCGCTGCCTATTTCAGTTAGTACAGGTATGTTCCCCAATGTTAGATTTTGACATTTGATTGTTGTATTTTTCAGTGGTTAATAATCGTGGATAGGTTTTGTCTCAACTAGAACACTAGATCAGATGATATGGTTTCCTTTCTTTCAACTTTGTACCTGAGAAAGTAATTTTACACGTTCCTTCATGGATGCGTGCTATCTACTTGAAGAACCCTGACTGTTGCTTTGGAGTAGAGGGGAGGGTACCTTTGTTGTCTATGAGATTCAATGTTTACTGTTTTGGATGTGTAATGCATCTTTAACAACAGGAATTTGTTTGTAGATTGCGTCTATGCTATCTCGGAAAATTTGCCAAGTGCCTCTGCTAATCTTCTGATCTAAAGTCTTGAACCAAGGTAACGTTTATGGATTTCTTCTGCAGAATTCAGTTAATAGTACAATAAGCACCAAATGTCTGAACAAAACTGCTCGTGGAGAGTCCTTGTACTTAGTACTAATAAAGGTTGCCTATAATCTATACTTGTATAAATCTCATATTTTATAATATGGATTACATCTTAAATTTTAACTAGCCTGAATTAATTATCTAAAAAACTGCCCTGAAGTTATTAATTTATTGTATCAGTAAGAAAGAAATTTGAGTATTGGTTGCCACCTGAATAAGAAGGATCTGGCCATCGGTACATGTAATTTGATTTTATCTATACGAGCATTCCAGTGCTTCTAATCCGTATTCAGATAATGCATCATGTTTCGGTTTTCCTTGCCAAATTTCTTGGCTGAACCTTTTGTGTTATCATGTTTCAGCTTATTCTAGATAATTATTCTTTCTCATCTGTATTCAAAGAATGCATCATGTTTCAGCTTCCATGCCAAATTCCTTGTCTAAACTTTGTGTTCTCATGTTTCAGCTTCTAGGCATTAACTTCATTGAAGGGGATGAGTATCATAAGATATATCAGCCTATGTAATGTTGCTTCAACTAGTCATTTTTCTTTAAGTTTGTACACAGTCTTAACTTTACCAAATTTGCTCTTTGATATATTGAAAATTTAAATTAGGGAGCCTCTTTCATATATATGAAAATAGCTTTGTCCCTCAACTGAAAATAGCAGAGTTCATGCTTCTTCATCCGTGTATTGGTACTGAAACTTTGAGGTAAAATAAGATAGGTTTGAGTTGTTATTGTGTATTGCTTGGATGTCAAAATCTCAGATCTTCTCAGGCATAGTTCTGATATTCAGTGCATATTTGACATCAGTTCATTTAAGTATTAACTAGTTATTATTTTGTTTTGTTTATGCATAGTGTTAACATTGAAGTTATTGCAGGCTTTTCCTTGTTGACAAGACCAAGCTGTCAGAGGGTAATGTTGCAGAGTGCCTCCAGTTGAAGATTAGTATTCTAGTTATAGTAGTACAGGTGGTTTTCACCTTCAAGCATAGCTTATTGCTGCTAATTCTTTGTAATAAGAATGGTCCTGAAGTGAGGCACTGTTAGTTTCATGGTTAGCTGTTTTTTCCTTTTTTTCCAAAGATATATCTTTATATGGTGACAAATTGGATAAATAATAATAGCTTGCTGTTGCAAGTTTATCAATTGTGTTTTCTCTGTTATGGAAAATTTCATTGTATATGGTGTCAAGTGGTGGCTGGTGTTATAAATAGGTAGCCAATGTGAAAAATTTATCAATATAAATATGGTTTAAAATATTATTAATTCCAAAAAAAATATGGTCATTATTACTAAAACATGGTCGTTAGTGCCTCATGATAAATGGTGTAAAAATATTAGCGATGAAAAATGTGGTCGTTGTTATTAGAAATGTGGTCGTTACAAATCTAGTTTCAACGACCACATACTGTTCGGTCGTTGAAAAGTTAACGACGGGAAATATTATGTGGTCGTTAATTGTATTAACGACGGAGCTTTTAACGACCATGGACGACCACACTTTTGTGGTCGTTAATAACTTTTAACGACCACATTAGGACCTTTAGCGACCACATATCCCGTCGTTAATACCTATTTTTCTTGTAGTGGCCAGACCATTGCTGGGCAGACAGCAATGCAAAGCACCGAGGTGGTCTACAAGCTATACCGGTTGGAGATGACAAGGTGGCCCGTGGAGGGAATATTCTTATCACTGTCGGTTTTTATAAAAAACCGGTAGTGATAGGGGTCATTAGTGCCGGTTTTTAGAACCGACAGTGATTCCATGAATCACTATCGGTTTTTATGAAAAAAAAAACTACAGTGATAGGCCTGGCAAATAGCTGCCGCTGCCGCAGGCGCTTAGCTTTTATTTTTTTTGAAATCAGAGCCACTGCCGTGGGCAAAAAAATAAAAAAAAATTCGTCCCGCCTGGGTTTCGAACTGAGGGAGCGAGAAAGAGGGATTAGTGGCTTAACCGCTGCGTTAAAGGATGATTTACGTTAGGAAACGATTTGTTATCATTTCTATAGTTTAAGTTGAGGTTCATTTAATTCTGTAAAAATAAAAAAAAAGTTTGCCGCGCCTAGGATTCGAACCAAGGGCGAGTGCTTCGTAGTAGCTGGCTTTTACCGATGCGCTATGATAGGGAGTACGTCAAGGTATGTTTTCTCTTTTGTTTTATCCTTTGAACGGGAGTTAATTAATTTGAGGTCCAGATTATAGGGCCTTAACCACTACGCTAGCATTAGGGATTACGTTAGTTTAGTTTATGTTTTTTCTTTTATCCGTTTAGTGCATGTAAATACATATAATTTATTGTAAAATAATACAAATATTTGTGTCTTGATTATTTAGTTCCATGATAATTAATTAATGGTCTATAATTATCAAATAATAGTGTTTCTGAACATCATCTCAATATTTGATTACATAGTCAATTATTTAAGTTTACAATGTCCGAATAATGATTACATAGTTAACAATAATCTAACTATCTTTACGTGCATCAACAATGAGGGCCTCAGTGTGATCAAGCCGTACGTAAGCAGGTCCGTCACCCTCTTAAAGGATAGGTACGGGTATGTTCGCCCCGAATGGAGGCATTTCCTGATAGCCAATGTAGTCTTCTTCGTCCGTCACTCCATGGACACCAACAATCTTCCTTTTCTCTTCTAGGACTACTTTTAGCCTTCCTTTTGTCTTGTTGTCCCTTGCATAGAACACTTGCATAACATCTCTTGCAAGGACAAATGGGTCGTCTCTGTATGCGGTCTTAGTGAGATCAACGGTTGCGGTCTTAGTGAGATCAACGGTAGTGAACCCTTCGCTGTTAGTGTTGATTTCCTCTAGCCAGACCCACTGGCAGCGAAAAAGAGCTACCTTCAACAGACCGTAGGCTAGCTCCCATATCTCTATGAAACCATAGTATGTCGCCTGCACGTTGCCGTTTCCTTCATGGGCATCAAAACGAACACCACAATTTTGGTATGTGCTCTTTCCATCTTGCTTTTTTTGTGTGAAATATGAATCCATTGATCTCACACCCTTGGTACTTAAGATGCGTACTCGTAGGTCCCTTGGCTAAGGCATCCAGTTGATTACCCAACTTTATTCCAAGCATGTGGCGTCGCAACCAGTTGACAAATTCCTCATATTTTTTATCCAGCCAAGCCTGTGACCTGTTCGGATACAGAGTTTGTAGCGATTGCCTGTGCTCGTCAATGTATGGCATCACACCCTCGGCTTGCTAGAGAACAGCGAACTGTGCCTGTCTGAAAGAAACAGGGTCGTCTACTGTAACAGATTTCTCCCCGATTGTTCCTTTGCCTCGTAGTCTTCCCTCATAACGAGATTCTAGAACTCCGACCCTTTTGATGTCCAGATAATATGTGCAGAACTCAATGGCCTCCTCCGTTGACCATCCTTGAAACCATGCCCCCTTCTAGCCTAAATCTGTTCCTAACATACCACCTAAAAACTTTCATCAATCTTTTGAAAGGGAACATCTGATGCAGGTACATTGGGCCAAGGGCTCTAATTTGGTCTACAAGATGAATGAGCAGATGCAATGAGATATCAAAGTAAGTTGGCGGAAAATACATCTCAAACCTAATGAGAGTTTTGGCTATGTCCCGCTGCAGCTGCTCTAGCATGGACACATCAATGACCTTTTTTGAGATCGCGTTAAAGAACGAGCGCAACTTTCTGATTGGGGCGCGGACCTTTGGGGGGAGGATACCACGCAGGGCAACAGGGAGCAGCTGAGTCATTATGACATGATAGTCATGGGCCTTCATAGGGCCATAGTTGGACATGAGTTCTCTCATATTCACTAGCCTCTTCGGGTTCGCATAGTAGCCCATCGGGACTTTGAGTTCATTGAAGAAATAAGTGCATGCTTTTCTTCCTTCTTCAATGTCCATGACGCAACCGGAAGTTCGAACTGGCCATTCTCTAGCTCCATGCGATGCAGCTCTTTCCTGATTCCCAAGTGTTACATGTCCAGGCGTGTGGCTAGTGAATCCTTCGATGTCCTCCCGGTGTCCATCAAGGTGTTAAGCGTGTTAGCGCACACGTTTTTAGTGATGTGCATGGGATCAAGGCAGTGGCGTACACTCAGAAATGGCCAGTAAGGCAGTTTCCAGAAAACTGATTTTTTCTTCCAAACGCTCCCATCAGGCGCTGCTACTGCATTGTCCACCTTCCCAAGGACAACTTCCAGTTTGTTGAATTCTCGAAGTATCGTAGGCCCGTCTAGATATTTTGGAGCTAAGCGTTTCTCAATAGTACCGTTGAAATCATTTCTGTTCCTACGGTAAGGGCGATCCTTAGGTAGGAACCTATGGTGTCCCATATAAACTATCTTTGAGTTATTTGGCAGATTTACCGTATCGGTGTCGTCCAAGCACTCGACACATCCAATATAGCCTTTTGTCTTCTCTCTGGACAACGAACCTCGACCTGGCAGGTCGGTGATTGTAGCGATAAGTACTCCCTTGATCATGGCATGTTCCTTTTTGTACTCGTCCCAAACATCTGGCACACCCTTTTCAAACATCTCCACTAGTTCATCGACCACTAGTTCCAGAAACACATCGATGTCATTCCCAGGTTGTCTTGGCCCTTGGATCAGTAGTGGCATCTGGATGTACGACCGCTTCATACAGACCCAAGGTGGAAGGTTGTATATATAGAGCGTCACTGGCCAGGTGCTATGATTGCTTCTAACCTGGTCGAAAGGATTCATCCCATCTATGCTCAAAGCAAACCAAAGGTGCCTTACCTCTCCACCGATGTCCTTATAGAACATAGTATTGACAATCCACCAGTCATGCCCATCGGTGGGGTGCCTCATCATTATATCTTTCTTACGCTCTTCGCCATGCGAGCGCAACAGCTTGGCTGACTTTGCACATGCAAATAGCCTATGCACCCGGGGAGCTATAGGGAAATACCAAACGACCTTTACGGGACCTCCCCTAGTCTTGGTACCCTCATCTGATGGACCTTCACACTTGGGGCACTTGTCCAAGTCTTTGTATTTTTCTCCATGGTACAGTATGCAATCATTGGAACACGCGTGGATTTTTTCAACTTTGAGGCCGATGGGGCAGATCATTTGCTTGGCCAAGTATGTCTTTTCTCGCAACTAATTTTTTTCTGGGAGCATTTTTCTTATTATACCTAACAACTGATCGAAGCCTTTATCGCTCAATCCATTTGTCGATTTGAACTCTAACAGCATGATGTCGGCTTTCAGTTTGCTCATTGGACAATTCCTATACAATGGTGTTTTGCCATCTTGTCTCATTTTCTCTAGCTTTCTTAGCTATATTTCACTAAGACATCCGGTCTCTACATTCTGTAGCAGCTTAGAAATGCCATCGTTATCCTCGGTGTCGCCAGCTAGCGTGTTCCTAAATACATTATTAACTGTGGCCATAGGTCTCGTGTTGACACCGGGTTCCTCGTCAACATCGTGGATGGCTACGTCAGGCATGTCCACATCATCATCGTTTTTCTGCAGAACATTCACACCAACCTTGTCATGCATAGTCCATATCGTATAGTTTGGCATGAACCCCCTAGTAATCAAATGCGATCGTATAGACTCAATTTGACGAAAGTTCCTTTGATTCTTGCAATCTTTGCATGGGCAGAAGACAGGGTTCCCATTCCCAGCATGGGCTTTGGCATCGATGATAAACTGGCTAACGCCATGCATATACCGCTTGTCCGTTCGGGACAGATGCATCCACTCTCGATCCATCTCTACACAAAAAAAATACTGAGACAGTAATTACAAAGAATTAATAAGAAATCGAGCTTCATGAACAACAATTGTAGCTCAAAAGTACCATTTTTGGAAAGCATTATTGTACACTGATTATTAGAAAATTGAAATTGGTAGCCCCGGCCCCGTAAATTGAAAATCATAGTAAAAAACAATTATTGCACAATAATGAAGAACAACTATTCTACTCTACTTCTAAGAACTAATTATAGCATCACATACTAACAATGATGATCTTGACCACCATGGAATAATTAGCTAGAAATTTAAATGTGTTCATAGACACCAACCTTTTGGATGATGGATTCACCACAATTTGAGCCTTGCACAAATGTCCAATTGGAAAAGTGCCCTCTAGAATAGAGAAAGAACTAGAATGAGAATCAAGCAATGTAGCCATCAAAACGAAGTTAATTAAGCAACAAAATCAAAGGAGTGGATGTTCTTTACTAACCTTAAAGCAAAAAGATCAAGCCATTCTTCCAAATCCAAGCGCTAGCTTCATGGTGAAGATTAGCCGCAACAATGGAGGGAAGGGCACAAACGCGCGCCTCTGTTATCGGGATGGAAGAGAGGAGGAAGAAGAGGACGGCTCCAGCCTTTTTATGCTGTAGGCTTATCACCGTCGGTTCTTAGCTAGAACCGATAGTGATAGATCACAATCACTGTTGGCTATTGGCTTGAACCGGCAGTGATAAGTGGCCGCCAAAACACTGCTGGTTAAAGCCACAAACCGGCAGTGATGTGGTCCTTCACTGCCGGAGCCCAGCCCCAATCATTTTCTCATTTTCAAGCTCATAACCGACAATGAAGGTACATCGCTGCTAGTTCTCACAAATCCAGCAGTGATGAGGCCGGTTGTGATGTCCAAATCTGTAGTAGTGTGAGTCAACAATGGGTGAGTACATACGTACTCAGCAAGCCCTAATCTTGGGACATGGTGGAGTGGATGGGGAGGCTATTTGTGGAGGCGGAGAGTGATGGTGGAGGTAGAAATAGTGAGGTGGTATTGAAGGAATGGAGCCAACAGATTGTTGTATTGCTCTCAATGAATGTCATATACAACATTACAAGACTTGTAGTTTGGCATACCACATAGGGCACCACAACTGCCTTGGCCGCACGACATGGCGTCGTGGGCGTGTTGACCACATGGTGACCGCGCTCAGCGGTGGCGTGCGGTTGCTAGTCAACATGTGTGCTGTACACCTATACTCAGCACCCCCCCCCCCGCAGTCTGATGTGTGATAGGAACTACACAAAGACTGGATCGAAAGAGCTCAAAAGTCATTGTGGGAAGGCCCTTTGTCATCACATCGGCATATTGCTGCCCAGTCGGAATGTGGAGAACGCGGACGTCGCCGACTTGGACACGTTCATGGACGAACTGTATGTCAAGCTCGATATGCTTCGACCGCTTGGGATGCACCAGGTTGGAGGACATGTATACAGCAGCGATGTTGTCACAGAAGACTACCGTGGCCTTGTTGGCGGTGCAATGAAGCTTGTCGAGAAGCTGCCGAATCCAGATGCACTCTGCTTCCGCATTGGCCACCACCCGGTACTCCACCTTGGCGCTCGACCGAGACACAGTCGGTTGGCGCTTGGAGGACCAGGAGGTGAGCGAGTCCCCAAGGAAAACACAGAAGCCGGACGTCGAACGTTGAGTGTCCGGGCAGCCCGCCCAGTCGGCATCGGATTATGCTGTGATGGTGAGCTCAGAGGACGCGCAGAGGTGTAGACTGAGCGACATCATGCCACGGACGTAGTGCAGTATCCGCTTCAGCATCATCATGTGCGCCGCACGGGGATGGTGCATGTGGAGATAGGCTTGCTGCACAGCGAAAGCAAGATCAGGCCGCGTGATCGTCAAGTATTGGAGTGCACCGGCCAGGCTGCGGTAGGCTTTGGCATTGTCGATCTCGGCACCGTCGGAGGAGAGCTTGCCCTTCAAGTCAACAGGGGTGGGAACAGGCCAGCAATTGGTCATGCCAGCGTGCTCGAGGATGTCCGCCGCATACCGCTCCTGGGACAGATAGAAGCCGTCCGAGGTGCGCTTGACGTCTATGCCGAGGAAGAAGCGCAGCTCGCCCATGTCCATGATGGTGAACTCGTCACGGAGGCGATCGACGATGTATTGGAGCAGACGCGTGCTGCAACTGGTGATGACGATGTCATCAACGTAGAGCAGTAGATACCCAATGTCTTACCCATGGCACAGAACAAACAGCGAAGAGTCAGAGCGTGTGGCAGTGAAGCCGAGCTTGAGGACGAATGTGGCGAAGCATTCGAACCAGGCCCGCGGCATCTGGCGTAGACCGTACAGTGATTTGTCGAGCAGGCAAATGGCGTTGGGTTGTTTGGCATCGATGAAGCCGGTTGGCTGCTGGCACAGAACATGCTCCTTGAGATGGCCGTGCAGGAATGCATTGGAAACATCGAGCTGCTTGGTGCTCCAGCGGCGCAACGCGGCGATGGTGAGCACCGTCTAGATCGTGGCCGGCTTGACAATGGGCGTGAACGTCTCGTCAAAATCCATGCCAGCCCTCTGTGTGAAGCCACGAACGACCCATCGTGCCTTGTATCGCTCAAGGGATCCATCGGGGTTCAGTTTATGCTTGAAAACCCATTTGCCGGTGACGACATGAGCTCCAGGTGGACGGTCGACGAGACACCATGTCCGATTCTTTTGTAGAGCCTCAAACTCGAGGGCCATGGCAGCCTTCCAGTTGGGATCCTTCAGGGCGGCCTGAGCCGAGGTAGGAACTGGAGAGATAGGAGAGGTGGCAGGAGCCTCAGTAGCCAGAGCATATCTGGGATTGGGCTTGAACATCCCAGCTCTGGAGCGAGTGAGCATTGGGTGATAGGCAGGCGGCAATGGGTCAATCGGCGACTGCTGCACCAGCAACTCCTGAACAGGAGCTTGAACCGGAGGGTAGGTGAAGGAGGAAGGAGGCGAAGCAGCACTGGAGGCTTGCTCGACAGCAGGTGAAGGTTGTTGCTGTGGGGGAATTGGTGCTGACTGAAGACTGACAATGGGATCAGGTATTGTAGCCAGTCTCGCTGTTGTCAGTTCAGACAATGTACAATCAGAGGCAAAAGGGAACTGGGTTTCATCAAAGACAACGTGTCTTGAGGTAATGACGCGTCGAGATTGAAGATCAAAACATCTGTAGCCTCGATGATTAGGCGGATAGCCGAGGAACGCGCATGGCGTGGATCGGGCGCTGAGCTTGTTTGGTGCTGTAGCGGACTGATTGGGTAAACAAAGGCACCCGAAAACTCTCAAGTGGGAGTATGAAGGTGGGGCGCCCAGAAGCAATTGAAACGGAGTGATAGTGCCGCTGGTTTTACATGGGCACCGATTGAGAAGATGGGTTGCCGTGGAAAGAGCTTCAACCCAATAGGTGTCAGGCATGGAGGCATGTAGAAGGAGGCTGCGAATGCAGTCGTTCATGGTGCGGATGATGTGCTCGGACTTGCCATTTTGTGATGAAGTATATGGGCAGGACAAGCGCAAGGAGACGCCATGGCGAGATAGATGGTGACGGAACGCGTGATTGTCAAATTCACGGCCATTGTCAGTTTGAAAGGCAATAAGAGGAAGCTGAAACTGAGTTTGTACATAAGCATGAAAATCAGGAAGACACTGTAATACTTCAGACTGCACGCAGTGGAAAGGTCCATACATAATGATTAAGATCATCGATAAGTACAAGGTAATACTTGAAACCAGAACAGCTAAGAGTAGGGGAAGTCTAAACATCAGCATGAACTATTTGAAAAGGAACATAGCTAACTGAAACTGAAGATGAAAATGGCAGACTGACATGCTTGCCATGCTGACAGGCTTCATAGGTTGAAGACGACAAACGAGTAGGGGTGAAGTCAATGTTGGACAGTGTCTGGTGGACCTGACGTCGGCCCGGCTGTCCCAGTTGCTGATGCCAGACATCGACAGTTGAGGTAGCAGCGACAAAAGCTTCTGGTGAGGAAGGGCCCAGGGGATACAGCGTGCCGGAGCTTTTACATCGGAGGATCTCCGTGTGAGTTGGAAGGTCCTTGATAGAAAAACCAAACGGATCAAACTCGACAGAGACATTATTTTCACGGGTAAGAGAGCGAATGGAGATGAGGTTCTTGACTAGTGAAGGAGAAACAAGGATGTTGTTCAGAAGAAGTGGCGAGCGGGTAGTGTCAATGGCGGAGGACGCGCGGTGAGTGGCGGGCAGTGTGGCGCCATTGCCAACATTGATCGATGGAGAAGAAGGAAGGGGCTGATGAGAGGAGAGATTACCGGCATTGGAAGACATGTGAGAAGATGTGCCAGTATAGAGGTACCACTCGCTGGCCTGCGGTCCAGCCGGTGGAATGCCCGTGGTCGTCAGAGCGGCGAGCAGTGCCTGCTGATTCCAGACGTCGGGCGCAGTTGGCGGTGGCGGAGGACCGGCCATGTGTGGTGTTGCCGGAGGCATGCCAGCTGGTGGTCCGGCAAAGTACCCCTGGTTGGTTGCAGCGCCGGGGCGTGGACCGAGCACGCCGGCACCCGGAACGCAGAAGGGCATGGACCAAGCCTAGACCATGCCGCTCCACGGGTTCTGGCAAGGTGCCCACCCTGGCGCTGGAGGCCGAGATGCAGAGCCAGAGGAGAAACCACCGTGACTGTGGCCGCGCTTCTTAGATCTGCGATAGTTATCGCACTGCGGTGGTGCACCAGAGACCTGAGCTGAGGAGGGGGCTTGGGGGCGGTATTGGTGGACCTAGAACCGCCTTCGCCGTGAGCTGGAGCAGGAGGCCGGGAACCGCCGGTGGCCACCAGTGCATGATGAGAGGTGGCCTTGGCTTGCTCCCGATCGTAGTGCTCCTCCGGGAGCAAGTACAAGCGAGCGGAGAGGAAGGTGTGCGGCAGTTGCTTCGCCTTGATCACCGGAACTACGTTCCGGTACTTGGAGTTCAGGCCGGGAAGAAGATTGAGCACTTGGCTCGTCGCACCATCTGGCTGCCCAACGTCACAAAGAGTCGAAGAGCTGCTTGAGGTGGCCGGTGTACTAGGCGATGTCCATGTCACCCTGGACAAGATTGTGGTACTCAGCCTCCAAGTACACAGCGCGGTGAAGCTCGTTGTTGCGGAATTGATCCTCGATGGCGGTCGAGAAGAGGTAGGCGGTGGGCTTGGGCACACGGACGATGGCGAGGACCTCTTTGGCGACGGAGTTGTAGAGCCAGCTGAGGATGCATTGATCGAGGACGCGCCAGTCAGGATCACGGCCCTGGATCGCGGTCGGCGGTGAGGAAAGATGATCACCGAGATTGAACTTCCCGATGAAAGCATCAAAAGGTGCGCTTGGCGTAGTTGGGTTCGGTGAGTTGAAGGACGACGGGAACATGGGATTTGATGTTCACCGTCTGAAGGACAGCGGTGGGGGGAGGGAAGTCGTGGGGCGCTGCCGGCATCGGTGTCACTGTCGACAGAGGACTGGGTGGAACTATCGGACAGATCGGCCCCGAAAAGCGGGTTGACATCCATGGTTGCGGAGATCGCAGCGAGCGCGTGGAGGAAGATAGCAGAAGGAGAGCAGAGGAGGATAGCAGCGGTCGTGCTGGAGTCGGCGGCGTGCGCGCCGAGCGCAAGACAGCAACAGGAGGAAGAGACCCGCGCAGCTGATACTATGAAGGAATGGAGCCAACAGATTGTTGTATTGCTCTCAATGAATGTCATATACAAGACTTGCAGATTGGCTTACCACACAGGGCGCCACAACTGCCTCGGCCGCACGACATGGCGTCGTGGGAGTGGTGACTGCGTGGTGACCACGCTTAGCGGTGGCGTGCGGTTGCTAGTCAACGTGTGTGCTGTACACCTATATACTCAACAGGTATAGTTATATTAATGGAAGTTTGGGCCCGGGAGAGCATTACCCTTCTCGCCAGTTCTCGGGTTTATAGTAAAGGTTCATTAGTCACATTATCTAATTATCTAACAGTACATATATAGATTATTAGGCCGTATTGACATGCACATATGGAGATCTGGGTAACAGAAGTTGCAGGGTACAACGTACCCCAGAGGCTAACGCGTAGCTGGTCTTTGCTAGAGCGGCCAAGGCATCAATATAATGCAGCTAGCCCACAACAGGGAACATGCAGACCATGCACCAAGGTCAAGAGGTTGCTGATACAACCAACCACGATAGGCATTGGCGGGGCAAGATCTGCATGGCATGATGTTTGACTTGATATAGTTAACTTCTTCACTCCTGCCTCCCATTCCTGACAAACCAAAGGAAGCCCTTTCCAGCATCTACAAGGATATAGTTGCTATCTTTCTCCTCATGCTAAGCTGTTGTACCTGAGTACCTATGCCTTGCACATCAAAATCGATGTGCGCAGCCTCTTATATATATCTTTGTCATGGGACAATATAGAATATATAGTATTCCCTCCGTTCCAAATTATAATTTGTTTGACTTTTTTAACCCCAAGTTTGACCGCTCGTCTTATTCAAAAAATTTATGCAAACATAGTCAAATTTAAGTCATTCTTGAAGAACTTTTGTTAATAAAGCAAGCCACAACAAAAGAAGTGATATTTAGCACTAATTTGAATATGACGAGTGATCAAACTTGGGGTAAAAAAAAAGTCAAACGAACTATAATTTGGAACGGATTTAGTACTACGCTATGATGGAAAGTAGTACATAAAGCAAGGTGACACGAATTTAATATATCATACAAATACTAGGTGTGTGACTATATATAAATCAGGAGGTATGCCCAAGAAAATAGAAATCATGGATTTTCTCAATGAAAATTACTGACTAGTTGTTAAAAACTTTGAAATTTGGCCCACCAACTGAGAGGTAGCCCGATCGCTTCTGGGTTGGGATCATCGAGGAGGGCAACGACAAGGTGAGGACGATTGGATCCGACGGGCGAGTCCGAGTGCACCGCTGCACCATCATCGAGGAGGGCAACGAGATGCAGTTTCTCACATTGAATACAACGAGGTGGCGGAGCTCGACATCACTACAGGAGAGCTAGTGCTGCACCTGCACGGCGGCAGGAGCCCCCTGCTGGACGCACACAACTGCACGTGGATCCGCACGACAGGAGGACCGCGGAGTTTTCTGCTTCAGAAGAAGAAAGGAACGACGTATTGTCAGAATCGATACTTAGGACAGTCCCAATGCTGCATTGATGATGGTTTCTATCCTCATTAAATGACTTGCCACGTAGGCAAAATGCTGATATGGCAACGTAATTAATGAAGAAAGAGAGCAAAAATCATAGAAATGGTTTCTTCATGAAGAAATCAGGTCTACTCTTGACCCAATGCACCAAGAAACCATGAAATCGCCATTGGGGAGAAACCACCAGTTTCTAGGGAGTTCGTGTCGCACTCCCATTGGAAGAAGAAGATAGAGTTGGGAGAGAGAAAGAGAAAATAATTATTACTCATAGAAACCATGGGTTGGAAAGCAGTACTTTTTTGGTGCGGTATCCTATGTTATAGAAACTACTAGTTTTTTTCATTGGGACTGCCCTTAGGTCCTGTTTGATCCATATAGATAGTAGTTATCTGCTAATAATTAATTTTTTAGATCAAATAGGTATAGAAAATATACTTGCTAATTGTTAGCTGGATCTTTAGATATCAACAATCCCACTATCTAGACCAAATCAAATAATGAAGTATTAGCCAGCTAACTAGTACTCCGTATCAGATAGTGAATCAAACAAGGCTTTAGTAGCAGTCCGTCGAGGCTTTATGTTGTGTAATATAAAAAATAAAGTTTAGTTTTTTATATAGAACTGTGTGAACCGTCGATCTTGAGGGGTTTTAGCATATATACTCTCCTACTACTATATTTAGGAGCTAATAGGGAAAAAATATAATTATTTTTTTAATTTTTGGAAAGCAGATAAATATGGAACTTGAGATATGATTATTGTGCATGTATTTATGTATCTAGAAAATGAGATTTGTTTGTTGCCTGACATATTTAATTAATTTCCGTATACGTGCATTATGGGACTTGATGTGCATCTCGTTCACTTCTTCATTTAACGTGACGTGAATCGTGGTTGTGTGGATCTCTAGTTGATGCTGTTGGCCACTTGGCCACGGTTACTTCTTTTTTATTTAGAGAACGTGACTAGAGGTGCATATATATGGATGTGCATCTCGTAGATACTGTCGTTGGCCATGAATCTCTTCGTTTTCTTTTTCTATTACTAGTTAAATGCCCGTGTGTTGCAATAGGTACACATAATATCATGATAACATATGTATGAGCGCGTGTTATACTGTATCTAAAATAGATACTGCAATCGCGATGTTTTACAAGTTGCAATACACGAGCATTCGCCTTAATCCTAACAAGTTTGTGTTTTACAATACATGTTTTACAATATATTGTATAATTAAGAATCTAATCTCTCAATGTTTCGACCAAGAGAACGTGCTTTGCACGAACACCAAGCTGCAGCTGGTCACCAATCAAAGATAATCCAGAAGATTTTCAAGTCCCAGATGCGCACTACAGGAAACCAGGACTTTGCCCAGTGCTCAAATCTTTGCCGAGTGTCAAATATCGGGCACTCGGCAAAGGCCACCTTTGCCGAGTGCCGCACTCGGCGAAACTTGGCACTCGGCAAATTGGGTTTTGCCGAGTGTCTGGCACTCGGCAAAATAAGGCACTCGGCAAAGTTGGGCACTCGGCAAAGAGGCGCCCGGGGATAACGGTACCCAACGCCGGCCTCTTTGCCGAGTGCCTTCTGTTTGGCACTCGGCAAAATATTGGCTTTGCCGAGTGCCTAGGGCTAGCACTCGGCAAAATATTCACTTTGCCAAGTGCCAAACCTTGGCACTCGGCAAAATAATTTTTTTTTTGTTTTTTGCCACCAACTTTTTTTCTTAGATTTGTATTTGAACCATGAACAACATGTTCAAATTTGGCACAATTTCATTGCTGTTTGCTATATTTCTTCACTTTATTTCGTTTTCTTGCAATTTTACGGAAAATGTAGGTTTGAACTGCAGGTGCATCGAATAATAGTTTTGATCCATTCCAAAAATGTTATTCTTGTTTGTTAGTGTCACTTTATGCTAAATCTAGGAACTGTCTCCAAATTTCGATCAACGTACTCACGTGGCAACGTCGCGAACTTGCGTGCGAGTGGTTATTTAATTCTATAAAATTCAAACGAATCCCGAAAATCATGACACTTGGCGAGATGTCGTGATATCACATGCATATGCGGTGGTAAAAATTTGAAAACGTTTGAAGGACGTCATCACGTATGGTGTTCACAAACCAGGACATCCCATCAGATGGCGACGCCTGGACCCATTTCGATGGCATACATTGTGTTAAAGCTGAGGAGGCTCGCAATGTACGTGTAGCGTTGGCAACAGATGGGTTCAACCCGTATGGATTGTCCGCAGCCCCATACACTTGTTGGCCCGTGTTCGTGATACCCCTGAATATCCTCCCCCCCGGTGTCATCTTTCAACCCAAGAACGTATTTTTGTCGCTGATAATTCCTGGACATCCGGGGAACAATATGGGTGTGTTCATGGAGCCTGTGTTCGATGATTTGATCGATGCTTGGGAAAAGGGGGTACTGACATACGACCGAGCTACAAAGAGAAACTTCACAATGCATGTGTGGTACCACTACTCCCTGCATGACTTCCTGGCGTATGGCCTATTCTGCGGGTGGTGTGTTCACAGGAAGTTCCCATGCCCAATATGCAAGGCAGGTGTGAGGTTCACTTGGCTGAAGAGTGGTGGCAAGTTTTCTTCGTTCGACCAACATCGTCAGTTCCTCCCCCTTGACCATCCATTCAGACGAGACATCAAGAACTTCACGAAAGGTGTTGAAGTCACCGATCCTGCACCTCAGATGATGACCGCTGCCGAGATCCGCGCTGAGATAGAGGCTCTCAAAGTTGATAAAGAGAAAGATCGTTTTGATGGATATGGTCAGTACCACATGTGGACTCATAAATCGGGCTTGACTAGGCTTCCCTATTTTAGTCCCAGTTGGTTGCTCAACCTGGGACTAAAGCCAAATTTTGGCGCACGGCGAAACTGCTGCCTACCCCGCAATTTTGTTTCCGGCCCATGCAACAGTTCTTAACATTTCCTTTAACATAAATAGGGTGAGTATAAATTGCGTAGTAAAAAAAATCTAGCTCAAAAAACTGCAATACAAAATTGCTTCCATATATAATTTATAATGCTTTTGTTTCATTAGATGTTTAATAACATATGCTATAAATTATAATTACATTTTAAAATTTAAATTTCAAATTCGAGAAATTCAAAAATACTTTTCCTTGACAAGATGATTTCAAATGAAAAATTATCAACTACAAAGTTGCATAACTTTTCAAGATCTACAACTTTCATATTAGTTATTTCTCCATTTGAGGTTATTTTAAAAATTCAAATTTCAAATTTGAGAAATTCAAACATATTTTTCCTTAACAAGATGACTTCAGCTACATAGGTTTCCTACATAATGCCTTGTGTTTTTATTTCTCTGATTTTTTTTAATTTACATATGCATTTCATTCCTACACGAGTTAAATTTCAATCCATACAAACATAATTATAATATCCATACAAATGAACCTAATGAAACATAATTAACTTGCACACAAACATAATTAAAATATCCATACAAATAAACCAAATTAAACATAACCGTTCGAATATAGCTAATTAAACATAATAGTATGAATAAACCTAACTAACATATGGATCCTACAAACCGGCTGCAACCCTAGCCTGTCTCCACTGCCAGTAGTGTATGTCTCGGATTGTGTAACCATGGTCATTGTCTATATAATGCAAGGCCCACACTAAAACACTCTCCATTGCCTCACAACACTGAGGACATGGCACCCAAACATGTAGCCTACCGACAGACTATCGATGGTCTGGTTCTGCCTAAATCTCACGCAATACTGGATAACAGCTGTCGTCCTCTGGCCCATCGCTTCCACGAAGTCCCAATTGTAGCCCAGTCGCTTAATAGCTTGCGTGAGAATGGGCTGCAAGCCACATGTAGCATAGGTGAAATCATAGAGCAAAATCTGCAAGCGGACAAACAAAAAATATTAGGAAGCGCTCATATAATAATAAGAATAATAAACATTACTCTCATATCATACACGACGTACCACATCCATATGGTTGAATGTCACATGTCTCTCGCTTACTTGCGGCACATCCAGACTATGCTGATGTAAAGCTTCTATCTTCAAGGACGAGAAATCAGGCATACGGTAGTCAATTCGCTCAATTGCCTACAATGAAAGCAGCACGGCATCGATCTGGGCGCCTATGTTGGTCGGCGACTGTCATCCAGTCTGCACGATATCCTGGCGCACCTCATTATTGTACCTAATGGGGATGTCAAAGGTGAGACTACACACCCATAACTCGCCATCTTCATCATTCACGACCACACTTGTCATCGTCTCGAAGATGTCCCACACCCCGAGCAGCCATAGTGCTGCTTCCAGCAACTTGACTAGTTTTATAGACCATAACATATGCAACAATCATGTTATGAATGAATGTATATAAGCAAAAATGATATTAGCATGCAAAACATAAAAATTTTCATACTATTGTTGGGTCTAGGTGACGCGGAATGGCCCTATTTGGCGATGGCGCGAATGGAAGATCGCCAGGGTGGAAACCTGGTTCTTGTGGCTAGGGAAGTCCACCGCCATTCATCGTAACTAAAAAAACTGAAAAAAACACCCCAATAAATATAGAACCCCCACATAAATATACCATGCAACAATATATATTAGAAAAACATATAAAAAATAAATCATCAAGATATATATATATATATATATATATATATATATATATATATATATATATATATATATATATATATATATATGCATGCCAAGTAAACTTAAACATTTTGCACATAACTTTTTTAACGATTATTAACTCTCATCAAGAAATAATGTTGCAAACAAAGATCTAGAAAACTATAAATGTTTAAGGTTATGTAGAAATGATGTATAAATAAAAATAAAATCCACCATTATTATCCCTAATCTAAAAAACCACATATTTCTATGCTTATTACTAAACCATTAAATGATCTACATTATTAGCAATGAAAGAGTAGAAAATGAAGTTGCTAACCTTTAGAATATTGAAGATGAAGCCGGTGGACGAGAGCAAGAACTTGCTCCCACAAGCAAGAACACCGATGAACACAAGCGCACAAGCAAAGATCAAAGATTTGACCTTCTCGGGCTCTGGGGGGACAGTGTGGAACCGGGTATATATAGGTGGGGACCTTTAGTCCCGTTTGGTGGAGCCTACCGAGACTAAAGGATCAACCTCTAGTCCCGGTTCGAGCGTAAACCCGGGATAAAATGCCAATGGGACCTTTGGTCCCGGTTGCTGGTTCTAACCGGGATTGAAAGGCAACCTTTAGTCCCGGTTCCGCTTCCGGGGGTGGTGCCGCGCCCGCGTGCCGCTTCCTGGGCTGGTGCCGCGTCTGCCACTGGTTCCGTTGCCGGTATCTACATAGCCAGTGGCAGGTGGTAATTTTTTGGCCCAAAAGCAGCTGAAAGCAGGAGAAGATGTGATTTCAATTTTGTACTAGAGCAAAGCAGCTTTTGGCCTAAACCAGCTGTGGTTTTTCAGCCCTTTGGTTGGCTTTTGGCGGTTCAATAGCCCAAGAAAAGGGGGCCGAAGACAGGCTATACCGGGCTAAGGCATTTAGCGGCTTAGAAAAAAATATGTCAATCATTAGGTAATTTTACACATAATAAACATAGAAGGTAAAGACATTACAAATACCAATTACCAACTAACTAGTGACACATACTTCAAAGTCTTACTAACACATCAGCAGGGAGTACATTGGAGAACTGTTTCATATATAATGTTTGTACTTCCATCAGCAGTAGTGCGGTCATGTAAAGATAAGGTAGTATCACCCAAAGCGTTCAATACATTCAGAATAAAAGGCTCCTCCATCAGTTCTAGCTAATACAGAGCGAAGCCTTTTGGTATATATGAATTACTTCATAGTTCATATCTAGCTTATAAATTCATCAATTCAGCAGCCAAAAGGTGAAGAACATACGAGATGCAGACATCGAACACCACCAGTACCAAATCTGAGCCGGTCGAAGAAGTAAAGATTGGTCGCTAGCTCACCGCACGCCAATCGAAGCCGGTCGTCGCCCGCAGCCGAGATCGAAGACGATCATCACTTGCAAGTCACAGTTGCATGCTTGCCACCGCCGGTCATCAACAGAACCAAGCAGCTACCGCCGCCGCCGCAAGAGCTCCTTGCGTCGAGACCGCCGCTGCCGGTCGAAGCAGCAACAGCAGCTGCCGCCGCTGTCGCCATCGCCGCAAGTTCTCTCCGCGCCAAGACCACCGCCGCAGGTCGAAGTTAGCAGCTGCTGCCGCCCGTCGTGTCCAGAAGTCAAGAGACTCAGAATGGACAAATAGCTAGGGTTACGCTCTCCAATTGCCAATGTATGGACTCAATTTGGGCTGGCGCGCGATTTGGGCCAAAGAGTGTTGAAAGCCCACGCTGAGTTTGGCCTGATAGCGGCGCTAAGAGGACGGGAATCTAGCGGCGTTAGCGCGCTTTTAGTCGCTAATTAGCGGCAAACTTCATTTAGCGCGAAACCTGTCGAAGCGTAGCAGGAGCGGCAGACCTCCCCAAACGCTATAGCCCGCTAAATCTGCCGCTAAATCCCGCTATTTAGATCATTGGCCAATATATAGTGTCGGTCTCCTGAGCAGTTCAACAAAACCTAAATGGAAGGATGTGGCGAAACAATATGAACAGGAGGCAAAAAGGCATTATGAAACTGATGTTCCTAAACTAAAAGGAACTGTATAAGCCTTGATACTACGTAGAGATCAGCCAACTTAGACAAAGGTGCTCGTTGTCAGAACATTTTATTATTTGCCACATGGCGGTCATTGACACATAACACCCATGTAAATGTCGTTAAGAAAGGGTATGAAATTCTCACATTATAGTTGTTGCATTTATTTATGGTGCTCTTATTTTGGGATCTGCTAGCTTAACTCCGCTGTAAAAAATATATTGATGATGGTGATCAGGGATCCTTTCATAAAATATAGGCCATTTTGACAAGTGAGTTAATGCAAAACAATAAAAAATTCACTTCCCAGTAAAAAAAGCAGTTATAACATTCAAAAACGAGATTTCCACCGGCATTGGCAGAATATATATCTTCCTTGTTAAATAGATATAGGTGCTGCTTGGGCATGTAGGTGCTGTAATGTCATTATTTCTCATATATCTCTTCTCCGTTGGGGTGGAAGCCCCCGACACTAGTAAAAAAAGGGCTTCTATTCCCGGCTGCCAACCCCCTTTATTCCCGGTTAGGCAGCCGGGAATAGGAGTTCGGGAATAAAGGGTTAGTAGCCGGGAATAGAAGTGGACCTTTAGTCCCGGTTGGTGATACCAACCAAGAATAAAAAGGTAGCCACGCCAGTGCCTGGGCTAGCCCCTTTATTCCCGGTTGGTATTACCAACCGGGACTAAAGGGTCTTTTTTTTTCTTTTCCTGCTTATTTCAATTGATGATTCTTTTTTGTTTTAATTTGGTTTTCGAATACGTATTATTCGCTGCAAAGTAATATACGTATACACGCGCGTACTGTAAAGTTTTCGCTCGATCAATGCACACAAGCAACACAAGTAAAAGTAAACTAAAACATAATATTACATTTCATCGTCACATGTAAAGTTTGCATTAATTGTACATTTCATCATAACATGTTCTTTGGATCAATATGAAATTTGGCTTTCATCATTACATATTTGGGTCATAGTAAAACTCGCTGCCGGGAGTTAAGACCTGATCATTCAGAAATCCACCTATTGTCTCTTGGATTGCTTTGAGATAGTGTGTGTCCAGGGTTTTTTTCTTCAACCAACGAGTCTTCAATTTGAGATATGAGATAAAGAAAAAGTATATTAGTATATATATATATATGTATCAAGAATAATGATAAATAAATTGTATCTATCACGAATATATATATATATATAAATATATGTATGAAGAATATATATATATATGTGTACACTTACCCTTTTTTTCCTCTAGACTAGTTCTTTTTTAGCACACTCTCATGAACTCGCAAACATAGTATCCACAGAGATTGGTCCCCTGGGGCTGCCGCAGAACCCACTTTACGAGAAAAAGATTCGTCATCATCCGAGCATAGGGAAATTGAACTAAGGTAGGTATATAGTACTTACTTTGTATAGCACTACTTTCAGTGGCACTTTGCGTTTCATATGGTGTTCCTGACATACCTTTTCCCAACAACTACCAAATAACATAAAAAATATTTGGACCATTAATTTGCATGCAGAGAGACTGGAATAGTTTTGCTAGTGAGACTACAATTACCTCTGAATAATATCTATCATCTCTTGGAACTCTTTTTGCTCTTTTCTCATCGAGTCCCAGATGCCTAGATGACCTTTCTCCAGATCGAGTTCCATCAATATCCAGTGTTCACTGCCATGTCCATTAACACTCATTAATTAGCTAACAGGTACAGTGAACATATATATATGGATACACGATCGTCGACATTATGAACACTTACCTGAAGTTGTAGGGGAAGAGTACACATTTCTTGTCACGTTGCTTCTCTAAGAACATCTTGATATTGGCCTCCGTTTCTGCTTTGCATGTTGGTTGGGGTTTAGGGTTTTTGAATACGATATGTGGATCATTGAAACCAATATCAGTACACCCTCTCTTTTTGCACTCTCCCATCTCAAACCTGCATCATATATATAGAGTGAGGATAATAAACACAGACATGTACGTACGTAGCGACTTATTATTAATTAGTAGAAAGAATCACTTACAGATAATAGCAGCTGATGAGAGTCTTGTCAAGAGAGTTCCGGTGGACTAGTTGGTGTAATTCAGCTAACTCAATGGACATAACGTCATCGCCACGGAACCAATGGTCGTCTTTGATTCTGACAGAAATATAGAACTCTTTCCGGTGACACGCGTCGAGGTACAAGGTGTTTAGCTTGAACAATTGTGTACCCAGTTCATTGATGGTCTTAGGATTCCATAGACTCCTGCCATGCTCATATTTCTGCCATTCATCCGCTACCGGCGCACTTTTGAAGAGCAAATCGCCAAGGTCGATACCTCTCATAGCATAAAAGTTAGCAAGTTCCGCCATATCCACTTCTTTATCAGCAGGTATTTCCATCATATCCAGCATATCTATGTTTGAACCATATTCATTAGCAATAACTAGAGGAGGGACTGATTGCAATTCTTGTTCTCCGAGTTGTGCAACAGTTTTCCCTGCTTTAGCAGCTTTCTTGATTATCTTGCTAAGAGTGCGGTCAAAGTCTGATGGTGGCGAGGGCTTACGAGCTTGCCGCCTCTTTTTCTGCTCAGCTTCCACCATCCGCCTTAGTTTAGCTGGAGGTAGGTGGAAGTGCTTCTGCTCCTGCTGCTTCCTCTTCCCTGTGCCTGAGAAGAATGCTTCGACGGTTTTTTTAACCGCATCATCTAACTCCTCTTTACTCATTTCACTAGGCAATTTCTGTGGAATTGGCCTTGGTTTCACGAGGGCCTTCTTGGTCGTCTTTGTCGGTGGGGCAGATGGCTTATTTGTTTGCAGCCATCTTCCCTGGTTCATGGGAGGAGGTGGGGGAACAGGCGTTGGAGACCTTCGAGGCGGCGTTGGGGAACGCCTTGGAGGCGGTGGCGGCGGCGGTGGAGACCGTCTTAGAGATGGTGGGGATGCAGCCGTGTCTTCTACCCCATCGTAACTATCGCCCGGAGCACTATGCTGGTCTAGTGATTGTACTATTGGACTTAGGTTGGGGGAGGCCCTGTTGTGTGCATACAGAAGACAATGAGTCAATTATTATTTAAGAGGCAATATAAAATTAATAAAAAAAT
The DNA here is from genome assembly GCF_019320115.1 of Miscanthus floridulus. Taxonomy (NCBI): domain Eukaryota; kingdom Viridiplantae; phylum Streptophyta; class Magnoliopsida; order Poales; family Poaceae; genus Miscanthus; species Miscanthus floridulus. Next base: position 19,936 of record NC_089588.1, on the reverse strand, counting down.
TGTTTCGTTCACTTTCATCCGTACCTATTGTGTGGCAACGGCTTCCCGGGAATATTGATGTAGCGCTTGCGCCATGCAATGAATGACTTCTCTGCTTCTCCCACGGTCTTCTCCCCATCACCTCCACGAATGTCAAGAGGCACATCGCTAAAACCTTCAATAGCTTTATCCACCGAGACGATAGCATATCCAGCTGGTACTACTGCCCCATGGATTCTTGGTGTCTTGGTACGGTCGATAGGGTTTACAACACCAATAGCCACCTTCACTGTGCCATTATCTTTTGGAATGTGTAGCTCACATGATGTAAAAGGTTCAGTGACGTCATCCACGGGGAAGCACAGCTCTGCATCTTTTATGGCATCAGGCAGCTCCGTAGAAGCACAGCTGCTTCTCAACTGATCAGAGCTAATGTTGATTCCTGGAGCTGTTGTAATCCCGTGGGCACTCAATTGTATTTGCACTTGCCTTGCGACTTCCTCTTGCATTTTCGCTTGCATTTCTTTTTCTCGCCTTTGTGATTCAAGCACCGCTTCCCGTGACTCAATAACATACTGCTGCAAGATGCAGATCCTCTCTGCCTCCTCATCCTTCCGTCTCTAGCGGCTTTTGTACGAATCGATCCATTTAGGGAAACCTTGCACCCACGGAACGGCCCCTTTGCCTCTAGTTCGTCCACAGTGCTCAGCAGTCCCGATGGAATATGTCAGTTCATCTTTCTCTCTGTTGGGCCGGAATAGTCCACTATCTCTATCTTTTAGAATTTGAATCAACCTTTCTGTTGCTCTTTCGAGTTTTGTGCCATGGACGAGCTTCCCGGTGACTGGGTCCAATCCTCCCCCATGACCTAAAAACCAACGCTTTGTGCGTTTAGGCCACGGTGCTGATTCAGGTACGACCCCCTTGGCAATAAGGTCTGCTTCCATTTTTTGCCACTTGGGAACGGAAGTCGCGTAGCCACCTGATCCCATGTTATGGTGGTATTGCTTTTGTCTGTAATTCTCTTGGTTTCTTCTCGCCCGTTCCGCACCCTCTTCTGATGTCTTGTACTGTACAAATTCCTCCCAGTAGGGCCTTGCCTTCGCGATTGGGCCCTTATCGTTCCAATTTGGAGTCTTGTTCTTCTTGACGTATGATTTGTACAGCTGCTTCTTCCAAGATTGGAATTGGCATCTTCTTCATTGTCCAGTGCCTAACTCGCTCCGTCAACCTTTCGTGGGTGATGTCTTCATGATAATCATCTGTTTGGAGCGTGAAATGTGCAAGAACATCTTGCCAAATCAGCTCCTTGTCCTTATCAGAGACATAACTAATATGAGGAGCATTGTTATTTTTTTCCATTCACGGGCATTGATCGGGAGCTTATCCCTTACAAGGTACCCACAGTGGTACACGAATTTCTGTGCATATTGTCCTAGTGGTTCGCCTGTAGCCATGTTGAATTCTGAGATGATGTAGCGGCCTTCCAACGGCTTTTTGGCCCCTCGAACATTTTTTGTGTTCCCCGTCGTCGTCGTCGATCCAGACGGCTATGTACACATAGAAACACAAAAAGTATTATAAAACGAAGGTCAATCTAGTGGGCTACATGTATGCATAATAAATAAATGAGAGCTAGATATTGAGAAATATATACCTCGCCGGAATTATCTTCATGAACAACTTCCTCAACAATATTATCGAGATTCAAGTATTGACTCCCGTCGTCTTCCTGCTGGTCATTATCAACATCGGCGCAATGTTCAGTGCCGGCGTTGATAATATCCATCATTTCCGCCTCCAGGTCATCGTCTCTCGGGTCGGCCATAGAGAGCCTAAACAATTATAAAACAATAATTATGCAATTAGGGTTTCATAGACATTTCATACACATTTCGGGGCGGTGGTGCCTGCGCGGGGCGGCCGGCCAGCGTCGGTGGCCGGGGAGGGTTTAGGGTGGTTTAGGGTTTAGGGTGTAGGCCACATGGTATCAGAATATAACACAATTGATTTTTTCCCTAAGGAAAAATTATACATGTATACATTAATTGATATATATACACATTAATTTCATACATATATACATTAATACACATTTCGTCAATATAATTCATAAATATAATATATATATATATACCGGCGGTTTAGAATTAATGGAGTGTTGGCGACGGGCGGTGGTGGACAGCGGCGCTGGATCGAGGCACGGGGGCTCCTGGCCGGGCGTGGTGTCGTCGGGGCTACTCCGGCGAGGTGTGGCTGGGCATCGGGATGCCCTCCAGTGAGGAAGAAGGCGCGGTGGCGTGGCGGTGGCATGGCGTGGCGCGCGCGCGGTGTTGGGGCAGCCAGGGGCTCCTCCTTGAGGGGCGCGGCGTCGGGGCTACTCCAGCGAGGTGGGCGGGCGTCGGGGTGCCCTCCTGTGAGGAAGGCGGCGTCGGGGGTGGCCGGGAAGGCAAAATCGGCGGCGGTGTGGCGCGCGCGACGTTGGGGTGGCCGGGGGCTCCTTGGTGAGGGGCGCGGCGTCGGGGCTACTCCGACGAGGTGGGTGAGCCTCGGGGTGCCCTCCGGTGAGGAAGCAAGCGGCGTCGGGGGTGGCCGGGGAGGCGAATCGGCGGCGGCAGAGCTCTGGGGACGCTCTGAAGACGAAGACGATCGATGAGGAGGAAGAGAGAAGGGAGGTGGCGGTATATAGGAGAGGGACCTTTAGTCCCGGCTCCATGCACCTCCTGGGACTAAAGCACCTTTAGTCCCGGCTCCTGCCACCAGCCGGGACTAAAGGGGGGACCTTTAGTCTCGGCTGTTGGAAGGAGCCGGGACTAAAGGATTTATTGGTGGGCCTTCAAATGCAGCCCACCTTTAGTCCCAGCTGGTGGCAGGAGCCGGGACTAAAGGTGGGCTACATTTTCATTTCCCGCCAACTTTTAAGCAGATCAGTTTATTTTATATATGTTTTGTATTTAAATGTTTAAGTCTTATTATTTGCGCAGTAAATTCAATACTAGGCATAAATTTTTTTAGAAAAAGTAATAAACTTTATTTTCATTTACTGCACACAAAAAAAATATGTGACCTAAACTATTGTGTTTTTTATTATAAATGTTGAACATATTGCAACTAATACTCACTATTTTCGTTAATGCAAAAATGTAGACTTTAATTGAAATTATTAAATTTATTGGTTTTCGACAGGAAATTAGTTTTCACGTAATTGTAACGTAAATCTTTAGGGTCTTCATTAATCATTGTATAATTAATCGGTGAGTTCGGGCGGAAATTCAATTAAAGTTAAAAAAGTACCAAACCACCTCAGAAAAATCTCAAACTTGGTGGTGGCTACACACAGGGTATTTGTAGTCTTGAGAAAAAGTTTGAGATCAATCCGGCACTGGAAAGCAAATGTACTTCAGAGTCCCAGAAAACCTAGGTGTATAGATAGGGTTCGACAAAAGGTTCTATATACCTCTGTGAAGCACGTCGACTCCGCCTATGTCGAAATGGCTTGAAATTTTTTTGGCAGTCATTTACACCCAAAATATGACCCCACACAAGATCTTAGATTTTTCTGATAAATATTTTTATTATTACATTTTTCTTTGTGCCGCGTGAGACGAAATACGGTGAATTACATATTGAAAACAATATAATTTTGCATCAACCTCCACAAATATTTGTCTCCTAGGGCACAAGAGACCGTTTGGCAAAGTTTGGCACCATTCCGGATCTTTTCGGGGGTGGACTCAGTTCAACGTATAATTAATCGGTGAAGTCGCGTGGAAATTCAATTAAAGTGAAAAATTACCAAACCAATTCAGAAAAATCTCGAACTTGGTGGTGGCTTCACACTGGGCATTTGAAACCCTGATAAAAATTATGAGATCAATCAGGCATTAGAAAGCACATGGACCAGAAAATTCAAAGTATAGTTAACAAAAGAATATAATCAATTAAAGGGTCTTTTCTCTTATTAAATAAATATTTGGGTGCTTTCTTGTCGAGAAAGTGACTTAGTTCAGATGGCTAGCTAGTGCGCTGCGGTTTGGACCTTGGCTATGAGGTCGTGGGTTCATTGCCTGGCTGCCCCATTTTTTTGTCCAGCGCGACTATATTATTTTATCAAGAAAGATTTTACCCCGGTTATAGCCCAGAGCCGAGACTAAAGGTCATCCTTTAGTCCCGGCTGGAGCCTCAAGCCGGGAGTAAAGATTTATTCCCGGTTGGAGGGTCCAGCCGGGACTAAAGGATAACCTTTAGTACCGGCTCTGAGCTATAACCGGGACTAATTGTTGCCTGCCGTCGCCACACACTTGGGGCAGGAACTTTGTATCATTGTTTGAGGATACAACCGGGACTAATAGTCCCTTTAGTCCCGAACACAAAAATACGAGACTGAAGGCAAAAATAGAGGTGAGATGAAAGGTCTGTTTTCTAGTAGTGAGAAAAGATATTTAGAGACTGTAAAAAATGATTTTGACTGCCGGCGTTCAGAACCGTTACAATGACATCGATCGTAAAAATTAGACTTTTCCAGGGCTGATTTTTACACTAACAATCAATTTTTAGTGGAGTTTTTTTTATGCAAACCGCAACCGAAAATCGATTTTCATGGGCGGTTTTGCGAGGTCAGCCACCCCTAAAATGATTAAGAGCAGTGGTTTATGTTGCTTTTCAACAGCCTATAAAAATATTTTTCAATTTTTTAGAAAACATAGAAAGCAAGAAAAAAAATTATTGTGTGCTCGAGGCCTGCTGCAATTACTATAGCTATCACATGCCTTTTCTCCTAAGTATTTCGAACAAGTGCATCCGAAAATGGGATCTCTGCCTCACGCTTATATTTTGCTACCACCACACCTCAGTCATTTACAACTCAGCATATGATACTAACCTTTTCAATTAACACACACCAATTTTATATTGAATATTTTGGCTTCTAATAAATGGTCTTTAATGAAAAATTCTCCAACTAAAATGTTATAGATCTCATTGATCACTACAACTTTTACAAATCACTTGAAAAAATGAAAAATTAAATTTTAAAATTTAAGAACATTATAGGTGTAGTGCTTGATAAGATTTAAAACTTTATAGTTGAAACATTTTTCATTTGATTTCATTAAGACTTTGTAGTGCAGTGGTCAAGAAGGTGCTATGTGACTGTGAGGTTGCACTTCGAGTCTTCGGAATACTTAAGTTTTTATCTTTTTATTTTCTGGAAAAGATTTGCGAAAATATTAACAGTAATAGTGTGTGCCTGAAAGAAAGTTCGATGCCTGCAGTTCCAACTGCAGTATTGATTAAAACAAAAGGGAAAAAAAAGGCAAGATCCACTTCCTCAGTGGCACTACACAACGTGATCGCCTATATATATTACAACATAGTGCTTTCTATTGGGCAAGTAACTTGACGAAATGCAACCATTAGTTAACGGAAGAGAGGTAGGATAAGATGTTCTAAGGAGTAAGAAATATGGTGCCCATGCGTGATGGGAATAGGAGGCAACTGGGAAATCTCTACTATACTACTATATGTCTTTGTTCTTCACAGAGCAGTTTCATCCATTGACCCTGCCTTGTGCCTCCTACACCTCTCACCTCCCACCGCCTGCCGCCGGGCGCCAGCCTCCCCCGGAAGCCAGAGCGAGAGATACAATCGACCGTGCATCATGCTCCGCAGATCCACTACTGGCACAGGCAGTCGGGCGGAAGTAATGACTAGGGATGAAAACGGTACGGATATTTTCCGACCGTATTCGAAACCGAATCCGTTTAGAGGGGTTGAGATCTGTCCGTATCCGAGTCCGGATATCCAACATCCGATATTGTATCCGTATCCAAATACTCAAGTCGCATATTTATGATGTCGATATCCAATCGTATCCTATCCGACATAGTTGACACTATCCGTATTCGAATCCGAATCCGGACAAAAATATAAAAACAAATGTAATATCGGTGATATCCGTCCGTATCCGATCTGTTTTCATCCCTAGTAATGACCATGGACTTGGCCGTGCACGGGACTGCGGGCTCCTCATTCGGGCTACCTCTGGGCCAGGACTATGTGCCCCCGCGGCGCCGTGCATATGACTGCCTCACCTGTGGTGCCTGATGAAGAGAAACAGGGATTTGATTACAAATCCTCTAGCTGAATACTGAACTATGCTTGACTGCTTCCACCTAAACGCATGGATCCATTATGTCCATGAACATGAACCACGAATTTGAAAAAATTACAGTGTCAGAACTAGATATTTCATGCCAAGAACTGTGCACAAGCTGGTGTGTCTCATATTTACGTGCCTTTAGTTTCCTATCGCTTCACTGAGTTTAACGAGAGCACAAACCATCTGAGAAATGCTCTATTTGTTCCATGAGAACTTGAATCTTACCGAGAAATTAACAATTGTAGAGATACAAAGAAATCCAAGTTTAGGCATTCATTGTTAAGTAATTTGCTGCTCCCCTGTGTGAATGCACGGCAGGGGGCAGGCGCCGAAAAGGGCTCCCTGCTGTTGCACTGTAACCGCTATAGGAGCAGGCACCGCAAGGCTCCCCTGTCGTACTGTAGCCACAACAGGGGCAGACGCCAAAGTAAACCCTGCTGTCGCATCTAGCCAGTGTAGCAGCATGGCAGCCTGACATGTCTGTGTACTAGGATTAGATGGGTAGAGTTGTATAAATAGTTTGCCACTGCAACTCAGTAAAGAGAGCGAGTTCAGTTTTGCCATCTCCTCTGCAGAGCTCCGGCCAACGCTGGTGCTTGTGTTGTGTGTGTGCGCTCTGTTCTCCCTCCCTTCTTCTACCTTTAGCCATAGTGTGAGGTCAGCAACGCTGGTGAGTGGTCGGCTCACCCGTGCCGGAGATCCAGGGGCTAACAAGTGGTATCGGAGCCGTACAAGCGTCGTCGCCGGACTAACTGCTGGTGATGACGGACGGTTTGGAGATGGGCGACGGCAGCGGCGCTACTGTGGTTGCCCAGCCACGATAGGAGGTCGTTGTGTGCAACGGTGCGGAAGGTCAGCGGCACCAGTTGACCGACGCTGACTCGCACCAACTATGGCGATTGGGCGGTGACCATGAAGGTCAAGCTCAGAGCCCGATAGCTCTGGAATACTATTGACAAGGGCACAGACAACGAAGAACACGACATGTCAGCGTTGGAGGCTATCCTCACTGCTGTGCCAGCGGAGTACAGGGAGTCATTGGAGGCGAAGAGCTCTGCTAAGGAGACGTGGTAGGCCATTGCTTCGATTAGCGTCGGTTTCGACCGCTCAAAGAAGGCGACGGCCCAGCTGCTGAAGCAGGAGTACGCCAACCTCAAGTTCAAGGATGGTGAATCGGTGGAGGACTTCTCCCTCCGCCTGCAGACGCTCATCAGCAAGCTGAGGAGCCACGGCGTCACCATCGACGAAGAAGAGGCGGTCTCCAAGTACCTACACTCCATGCTAGTGAAGTACATCCAGATCGCTCTCTCCATAGAGACGTTGTTGGACCTATCCACCCTCACCATTGAGGATGTGACTGGTCGGTTGCGGGCGCTGGATGAGCGCCTAGAGCAGGCCACAGCAATGACGGACAGCGGCAAGCTACTGCTGACAGAGGAGGAGTGGGCTGCTCGGAGAAAGAAGACCGGGGAAGCCTCTTCCAGCCACGGTGGCGATGGCAAGCACCGTGGCAAGGTTTCTTCGGAGAAGAAGAAGAAGGTCGACCCCAACGCCTGTCGGCGCTGCAGGAAGACGGGCCATTGGGCAAAGGAGTGCCCAAATCGCAAGCAGGAGAAGAAGGCTGAGGCTCATTTAGGGTAGGCTAATGAGGATGATGAGGCCACTGTCCTGATGGTGACGCCGCACGCAGACGAGCTATTTGATAGCTGCCTAGCTGGGAAGCAGAGGAGGCTGTCGTTCCCAAAGGCAGTCAAGTATCGCGCGGCGGACGCTCGGCTCGAGCTCGTCCACGGCGATCTCTACGGGCCAATCACGCTAGCCACAAACGGTAGTCGGCGATACTTCCTCCTACTCGTGGATGATTGCAGTCGCTATATGTGGCTGCAACTCTTAACGAGCAAGGACGAGGCGATGGCGGTGATCAAGAAGTTCACGGCGCGCATGGAGGCGGAGAGCGGCAAGAAGCTGCATGTGCTGAGGACTGATCGTGGCGACGAATTCACTTTGGTGGAGTTCATTGCATACTGCGTGGATCAGGGTATGGTGCGACACCACACTGCGTTGTACTCGCCACAGCAGAATGGCATGGTGGAGCGGCGGAACCAGACGGTGGTCGGCATGGCTCGATCCATGATGAAGGCCAAGAGCATGCCACCAAGGTTCTAGGGTGAGGTGGTGACCACGGCGGTGCTCATCCTCAACCGCGCACCCACCAAGGCCCTAGAGGGTATGAAGCCAGTCCAAGCTTGCCCTGGAGGGTATGGGCGCAAGCCGAGCATGTCCTTCCTCCGGACATTCGTCTGCATCGGCCACGTTAGGAAGACGAAGCCGGTCATCACCAAGCTGGAGGATAGGAGCACACCGCCTCTATGACCTATGCGGAGGCAAGGTGGTTGTCTCACGTGACATCGTGTTCGACAAGAAGGCGCCCCAGGACTAGAATAGTCTGAGCATAGGGGAAGCTAGCAACTTCACCAACACCTTGATCGTCGAGCACTTGGTCATCCAGGGTGGTAGAGACGCTAGAGAGGAGGTGCCGAGCACTCTAGCAACAGAGCTGAGGACTCCTGGGGCGGTGCCGAGCACTCTAGGAGTGGTGCCGAGCGGTCCTGCAGTGGTGTCGACCACTCTAGGACGGGTGTCGAACGCTCCCATAGCGGAGCCGAGAGGTCTTGCAGTGGTACCAACCACTTTAAGACTAGGGCTGAGCACTCCTGTAGTGGTGGCAACCACTCTAGGACTGGTGAAGTGCGGTCTAGGAGTAGTTTCAAGCACTGCAGCGGGGGTGTCGAGCACTCTAGGTGCTATGCCGATCACTCCAGCAGAATAGGGAACTCCATCGATGCCGATCGAGTTTGCCTCACCTCCAAGCGACATCACTGAGTTCGTGGATGCCTTCCACGATGGTGAGGATGTGTGGTTCCAAATGCTGGATGACATCATCGGCAGCATAGGACCCTTAGGCCTGGCGATTCGACTGTTTAATGATCCAGAGCTGCTTCTCGTCAGTGTAGAGGAACCACCCACGTTCGCGCTGGCCGAGCGCGATGCACATTGGTGACGGGCAATGCTGAGGAGATGAAGGTGATCGAGGAAAATGAGACTTGGGAGCTCTTTGATCCACCTCTAGGATGCCGTCCGATCAGGCTAAAGTGGGTGTACAAGGTCAAGTGGTATGAGCGCAGTGCCATTGTTAAGCACAAGGCACACCTCGTCGCCCGAGGCTTTGTTCAGCGCGAGGGCATCGACTTCGAGGAAGTCATTGCACCGGTAGCGCGCATGTAGTCTGTCCAATGGCTTTTGGGTTTGGCAGTAGCAAAGGACTGGTGCGTCCATCACCTGGACGTAAAATCGGCCTTCCTCAATGGTGAGTTGGTGGAGACGGTCTTCGTCAGATAACCTCCGGGTTTTGCCATCAAGGGAGAGGAGCACAGCGTGCTCCGACTGCCCAAAGCGCTCTACGGGCTATGGCTAGCTCCGCGAGTGTGGAACGCCAAGCTTGACTCCACGCTGGGCGAGCTTGGGTTCACATGGTGCATAACCGAACACATGCTCTACACGCAGCAACGAGGAAGGAGGAGCTCGTCATCGGCGTGTATGTGGATGACTTGATCGTCACCGGCGCGCGTGCGAAGGACATCGACAGCTTCAAGCGAGAGATGGTGGCTCATTTTTGAATGAGCGATCTCGGCGTGCTCTCCTACTACCTTGGCATCGAGGTGAGATGGGGAAGGAGGCGCTCATGCTCGGTCAGAGCGCGTTCACCACGAAGCTATTGGAGTAGACCGGAATGGCTGAGTGCAAGCCGTGTGTGACTCCAATGCAGGAGCGACTGAAGCTAATGAAGGCCAGTACCACGGTGAAGGTAGATGCAACACTCTACCGGAGCATCATTGGCGGTCTGCGCTACCTAGTCCACACGAGGCCGGACATTACGTTCGTCGTGGGCTACGACAGTCACTTCTTAGAGGATCCCCGAGAGGATCACTGGGCTACGGTGAAGCGGCTGGTGCACTACGTCAAGGGGATGATGGATCAGGGGATCGTCTTCCCCAAGACCGGTGGAAGTAGTGAAACATCCTCAATTTTCCTTGAAGGGAAAATCCACAGAATGAATTTTAATATGATAAAACAAAGAACTGATTCCATCATATTATCATATTTCAGTCGATGTCACAGTCATACATCGTAAGATTACAAGAATACAAGATATTACATCACTGGGGAACACACCTATTACAGAGTTAATCTAGCAGAAGACTATCGAGTGAAGGCTCCTCCTTCATGGGTCATCATCAGAGTTGGCGTAGTGCAGCGTAGATTCCATCTCTAAACCAAACTTGAGCGTAGGCACGAGACCTCCTAATCCTTCTAAAGTCAGCATCTCTGAGAAGTAGAAAATCTACACACCGCCAGATGTGTGCAGGCCATGGTCAGCACCGATGAGCTTTAGTGGAAAAAGATAAACAAGGGATCTGGCGATACACTCTGTAGAGGTTTTACATACCCACAAGATTAGACATCCTCGGAGTCTTGCTCTCCTAGGCAGAATTCCGGTCACTTGCTAGCCTAGAACGATGCCACCCTACCTCTCAGCCCTGGAACATCCCAAGTCTAGTCTGGGATGGCTGATACTATGAGTCGTAGACAGAGCCGGGCCCACCGGATGTCAAGAGCCAGGTCCACAAGGCCACCTGAAGTCTCGGAAGGGTGTGGGGGAAAACCGCGCGCCCCGTACCTCCTTGCACACGTTCGCCTAGCAGTAGTGGCATCGCTCTACCAAGTAGTCCGACCGTCCCGCACCATATAGGGCGAGTGGGATGTAAAGGATTCCCGGAGAATCTGAGTACTAGTAAGTCCTTAGGGGGGACCAAGCCAGAATGTCTTCATCAGGGTTTCCATTTATCGTGCCACCATAGCACCTCCACCCTAGGCTCCTCCCATCACAGGTTCACACCCAGGGCCACCTCCAATTACCATTTACCCGCCATAGGTATTCCATATCCAAGTGCCCAAGTAGCACCACATGGCAAGACTCGCACTAGGCTCGTCGTTATTCTAGCTCGGTCGACACAACCCTCACTCTCCACGCACCCAAGGCACACACGCAGCACGCTCATACACCACCGTGTCCGGCTTCCCAAGCCAAACCATTCCCAGGGGTTCACCACCAGCATCACATCCCCGATATAATGCGAAGTGGAGTTAATAATAAGTGTAGTGGTGTAATATGCAAGCAAGCAGGCAAATAAGCATATATACATATATAAGTGAGCGAATGTGCAAAGCAGGGTGACGTGGTAGAGTGGGTTGCATCTGGGTGATAATGGCTCAGGTAGTGGCATGCATCAATATACTAGCAAATGATTAAATATAAAGCGCTAGCAGTTCTAGATATTTGCAATGTCTAATAGGATTCTCTAAAAGAGGGTGCTGCCATGACACCTGCGATGTCGAGGTAGTAGTGGTACAAATCTCCGTTAGTTGATGTAGTCGATCAGCAAGGTCTCCTCTTCCCAGGGTCCTGTCGTCGATCACGTTCTCCTTCTCCATCGGGTTCCGATCCAACGTTGTCCTCGTGGCAATTACCTCCAAAACACACTCAAGGCAAGAGAACAAACAATATTCCAAAAAGGCGACAGAACCCAGAAGGAACACAAAGAGGAAATGACTTGGCCCTCTCGGCTGATGTCCGATCCATGGGCCAAAGAAACATGAGTGGTGGTATGCTGAGCACAAGCTTTAAGTCATGGCCAAGCCAGTATGGCTTTACGATAAACGGTTTAAGCCAGACCTTATCTAGAGCAAACACCACGTCTCACGATCTTTCGATCCGGTGTCATTGAATTGATGGGGATTGGAAGTCGGGCCCCAAGAAAGAAGAACGATGGGGTTCGGCTCTTAATAGCCTTATCCCGCAAGTCACAATTGGACATGAGTAGCAAACAAGAATGATTAACACTATTGTAACTTGGCTCCAATGTACTTCAGCTCACCCGCTATGGTAGAAAGCGGTAGCGCAAAGAGATTGGACATCAACGGTTCCCCTCGATCCACATGACACAATAACGTCGGGAGCCGAGAAGAGGGTCGCTCAACACGGCAAAAGATGAGGGGGTTAGCTAGGCACATCCATGTCATGTTCTCAGACACATCTTCGGGAAAGATGGTTTTAGATGGTCGATCGGGTCGACACGCATGGGTCCGAGGTATGACTTAGACCATAGCTTTGCTAATAAAAGGGAATAGTCCGGTCTTTGATCCAATCGTCACGGGCAAGACGGGATCGAACAGAGCGGGCTATCAGGGCAATAAGAGCAAGAACAACCAAGAGCAAGGTCCACTTCTTCTAACGCACACGCCACGACAAAGATGGGGCATCGGAAGGAGCGACACTCAAGAACACCAAGTGCGTAAGCCACTCGTAGGGTACCCGACCTGGGTGCATTGGCACTGAGATATCTCTCAGATTCGAAGCGGTGCGGTTGTCACCGCGAGAAACGTGATGGTCAAACGGGGTAAAAGCATACAAGGGCTTGAGCACGAAGAAGCAACTAAAAGCGAAAGAGAGGCATAGCTCCGTGGTCATGGCGAGGTGAACTCGCGGCCACAAGCTATGCCAACGAGTTGGCATTCATCATTCCACGATTGTTTACTCCCAGGTTTTCTCCCACAGAACTTGGTCACGAAGGGCTCAAAATGTGCGGGTAATATCCACATCGATATCGCCATCGATATTGAATCCATCATGACCACGCCCTAGGGCCGAAGGTAGGAGTTAACACTTGTGGTACTATGAAGTCAACTAAAAAGCGAGGGGTCGAGTTACACTCGGCATCACGGTCACGGCGAGACAGATCCCGCGATCGTAACGTCTGAACGAGGTACGATCCCTCAGCCGGCTCGAAGGCTCGTCACATAGGTAACAACACAAACAACCACGATAAGATCCAAACATGACCAAAAAGGCAACACGAGTCGACACGACGGCGGAGTAGCACATTCCATAGCTGGGTGATGGATAGATCCTGTAAGACAGGCATAAACAGATTGGCCGTGAGATTGGGGTCCGACAAGGTAGATGTGCATATACGGGAAGATAATAGACGGGGCTTTCAATCGTCATGGTAAGGCATCGACTAAGGTTCGATGACTCAAAGATCCAGAGGTAACGGCTCGCGGTAGATGGAGTCACAGCTTGCATCTGGCCAACAATGGCTCGCTTTGGCTCGATACGGCTTTAGTTAGCCAGTCTCGTGGGGCTACGGTGGGCCGTGGTTGGCCGGTCATGGCTACAAGTGGCCAAGGTTTGGCTACGAGCGTCGAGTCTTTGGCTTAGGCATATATCATGGCCGTCAGGTGCTAGGGTCCCGCGGTGGCAATCCAAAGTTAGTCTGTGAGCTACGCGAACGTGAGTGAGTGCAAGCATTGTGATGGCTTACCATTTGGAGGGGTCGGAAATACTCAAGGATGGGTCCATGACGTAGGGCTTGATTTTAGAAAAATTATGAAACTGGTTTCATAATTTTAGGAGCTAAGATGAATTTTTGGCAAATTTCCAAATGTGGCCAAGAATTTCTGAAAATCGAAAAAAGGATGGAAAGGGGCAGGCATCAGTTGGGCTGCTTCTCCCTGCTGGTGGCCCATGGCAGGGGCTCGCGCGCGGGGCACAAGCCGGAGTGGGCTGGGTTGGCTTGCTGGCCGGCCCACCCGCGGGGAGGAAAAGGAGTAGAGGGGCCAGCACTTGGGCTCCTGGTGCTGCTGACGACCCAAGAAGAGAGGAGGCCCAAGACTTGAAGAAGAGGAGGCCGCCGGCTTTAGCCTACTGGTGCTCGGCGGCTTGGGGCAGCGCCGGCACGCTGCGTGCCTGCGCGTCGTGCACGCCGGGTGGCGGCAGGACGGGGACAAGGCAAGGACGTGGTCGCGTGGCTGCTACTTCGTTGGTACGGCGCCGCGCGGGGATGCGCTCACCGTGGCGGTGTGGTCCCGAGGCTCACGCGACGTCATGCGGAGGCACGGCCGTACGTCACCACATGCAAGTGAGCGTGCATAAGTCCACGGCTCGTGGCGTGCGTCCACGAACGATGGGGCGAAGCAAGGCTGGAGCTCTGGGGATGGTGTGTGTGCGATGTAGTCGTCTTGGACGTGTGGTGGCTGCGGCCGCGACACAAGCAGAGCAGCGTGTTGTGTGTGTGCTGGCGTTGAAGCCGAGCGGTAGCCGCGCGTGCAGGGCCCGAATGGCAAGCGCGGATGGAGCCAGGAGGCTGCTTGAGATGATGGGTAGGGAGGGCACTATCTTGGTCTTGTCGCTTGGTCGAGAACGAACCAGTGCTGCCGGTTTCCAAAGATGTCCGTAGTTGGCAAGGCACTATATGCTAGTGCATGCGCGTGTACATGCAGCTACAAGCTGCACGACGGTGGAACAAGCAGGAATGGCGACCAAGGGCTAAGAGTGGGGGCTCGACCGGTGTGTGCATCAGCGTGCAGGTCTTGGGCGGCGGCGATGGCGAGTTGCAAAGCCGTAGCTATGTGGGCTTTGGCACGGCAAAGGCCGGCGGCTACCGTGTGCGTGCCCCAGATGGCCGTGGAAGGCTTCGCCTTGGCTCCCAAGCAGCCAGTTGTTGGCAAGGCCGTGGCGTGCAGCGTGGGTCAGCGGTGCGGTGTGGCAATGGCGTGCCGTGGTCATGGCTGCCAACCCGTGCCTGCGTGGTACACGTGTACCGGTGCCAGGGTGACGCGCGCAAGTGCGTATCCGTGACCACGGGTAACCAAGTAGCGGCTCAACGGCTGGGCAAACATGGATGTGGCGCAAGGGCTACAAACAAGTGGTCTTGGGTGGTGGAAAGGACAAAGCTTGGGCTCGACAGGAGCCGTGCTAGCAAGGCGGACATGACATCGTCCGCAGCAGAGTGACCATGCTGGCTGCAGGTCCGTGGTGTGCGTGCAGGGCCATATAGCCGCGAAGCTCTAGGCTCATGCGGTTGGGTTCAACGGGCACGACGTCCACCGTGCTCTGTAGCAGACGAGTGCGCATGCATGAGTGCACAAGTGGTGCGGCGACCATGAACAGCCGCGTGCTCCTGTGCTTGCGATGTGAACCACCAAGGCGGCTCCTTGGCGCTAAATGTGTGACCATGGAGGACAAGAGCGGCTCGACGGCCGGGCAGGTCTGGAAAAAGAAAAAGGCTAGGTCTTGGGTGATCGCCAGTGGCTTGCCGGCGGTGTGCGGGCAGACAAGGTCAACGGCTCGAAGGCCGATCAGGCAAGCATCAAGACATCAGACAAAGGTGGGGTTTGGGGAACCCGTGCTCACTGTTGGGCTCGTGGTGGTCAGGTAGCGGTGCGGTGGCAGGTCGGGGCTGCGACGTGTTCCTGCGGTGCCGTGCAGAGCCGCTGCGTCATCATAGTTGCACATTGGGTTCGGTTCGGGGCGAAGCGGTCGTGGCTGCCGGCGTGGCGAGGCGCTGCGGACGAAGAGACGGACGCGCGGTGGAGCAGTCCCGGTAGCGGAGTGGACCGGCAAGGCGCACTGGTGGCGTTGCCGTGTACGCAGGCTCGGGCAATGTCGCGGACGGCGTCGAGGTCGGCGTTCGAGTGGCCATGGCGCTCGGCTGGGAGCGGCCACGCGGCGAGGCAGTGGAGGGCCACGGCCAGCGACGGCTGACCGGCGTGGCTATGCAGTAGGGCAGGGCGGAGCAAGGAGGGAGGGAGAGGGATGGAGCGGCGGCGGCTACAGGGAGTCCGGGAGAGGCGCCGGCTGCTGTGGCTTTTATAGCGCGAGGGTTAGGGCTTCCAGGGGGTGCCGATGATCCTTGGCATCCGTGCACAGGTAGGGACACGCAGCGCGAATCGAGGAGCGGAGCAGGTGAGGCGTGGGTGAGGGGCGTCGGCGTGTGCGTCGCACAGCGTGCGAGCGGCGGCGGCGCTGGGAGCGGGGTCGCGGCGCGCTCTGCCTAGGGTTCCGGAAGGGCGTGCGGCGCGTCTTGGGCCGGCTGGGCAAGGAGGGCGGGTGAGAAGGGCGGCCGCAAGGGGCAACTGGGCTGATCTTGCTGGGCCGCTTGGCCGTGCGTGCGCGAGCGGGCCGATGGGAGAGAAGGGCGAGCGGGCTAACTTGGCACCTTGGGCCGAAATGGCTTTCCTGTTTTCCTCCCCTTTTCTAATTTCTTTTCTATTTCTTGTTCCATTATACTTACTTCCGAGAGCTCTAGGTTGGTATACATGCGTCGCCTATCAAGTGTTCACCTAGGTGGGGTCCACTAGGGTCTACTACGGGTCTCGGAATCCAATGCCAAGGGTTGGCATCGATGGGCATTGATTTACAAGGAAGGTCGATTGACTTTATGAATTAGATCAAGGGATTCGAATAAGGTTCAAAAGCAAAAAGATGAATTGAGAAAGAGGAAAAGGGATTCATAAGATATTCTAGAAGGGATCGAAAGGATTTGCTACGGACTTGTGCTTTCCAACTCAAAACACTAAACCAACAAAAGATCTTCGGCAAACTCCTACAAGTAATTATATATGCATGCAACAATTTATTTATAAATTATTCTTTGTTTGACCTAGCATCTACATGCTTCACATATTGTAGGAAAAATTTTAAAAAGTTCGTATTTTTGGCTTCTCCAAAAACCCGGTTTGTTACAAGTAGGCTGCAGCTCACTATGTTCAGCAATGCAGACATGGCGGGGGACATCGACGGATGGTGGAGCACCTTTGGTGTGCTCGTTTTCCTCGGATTGGCTCCAATCTCATGGCTGTCACTAAAACAGAAGATGGTGGTGCTGTCCACGTGTGAGGCAGAGTACCTAGCGGCGGCCACAGTGGCGCGTCAAGCTATGTGGCTGCACCGGCTCCTGGGCGAGCTGACCGGTGTGGAAGCTCACCCACCAGCACTGATGGTGGACAACCAGCCCGCCATGAAGGGCAGATCGTCATCGAGTTCGTTGAAACTGGTCAGCAACTCGCAGACGTCCTCACCAAGCCGCTCGGCCGTCTTCGATTCACAGAGCTGAAGAAGATGATCGGCATGGAGGGGGTTCTAGGGTTAGCAGCAGGATTAGGGAAAGAATTGCTAAGTAATCTACTGCTCCCCTGTGTGAACTCACGGCCGCGGGCAGGTGCTGAAAAGGGCTCCCTGCTGCTGCAATGTAGCCACTGCAGGTGCAGGCGCCGCAAGGCTCCCCTGTCGCACTATAGCCATAGCAGGGGTAGGCGCCAAAATTAGCCCTGCTGTCACATCTAATCACTGTAGCAGCCTGACATGTCTGTGTACTAGGATTAGATGGGTAGAATTGTATATATAGTTTGCCACTGCAACTCAGTAAAGAGAGCGAGTTCAGTTTAGCCATCTCCTTGGTAGAGCTCCGACTAACGCTGGTGCTTGTGCTGTGTGTGTGCGCGCTCTGTTGTCCCTCACTTCTTCTGCCTTTAGCCATAGTGTATGGTCAGCAACGCTGGTGAGTGGTCGGTGTAATACCCTAAAATTTGCCTCTTTTGAAAACAGGATTAAAATATTTTTTTTTCATCAAATTAAAATTCATCATAAGGTAGCAACATGTTTGAGCATACATGGCCTTGCATTTGATTTATTTTGTTGAGTGGTTTTGATTGAAAATTTAAAATGGTTTAAATTGCTTTTGCAAATGAAAGAAAGGAAAGAAAAGATAATTACAAGATAAAAGCATTTAAAAAAAGTTATAAAATTTATTTTTAAAAACTTATCAAAATTTCTCATTTATGTTTGAATTGAAAAGTGTATTTGAAATCCTATTCAAATTTGATTTGGTTTACATTTGAATTGGTTTTGAAAATAAAATAGAAAAGGAAAATTCTCCCTTTCTCTTATTAGGCCCGAAGGTCTGCTTCTCTTTTACTTCCCATAGCCCAGACGAGCGCATAGGCCTACTCCCTTCTCCCTTCTGTCAGCTGACGCTTTGGCCCACGCTAGCGCGCTGGCCCAGTCTTCTCCTCCCCGTGCGTCGTTTCCTCTTTGGCCGACAGCCGCACACCGGCCCAGCATCGCCCGCCGCTCCCTCCTCTTCTCTCTGCCTGACAAGACAGTCCCGCACCTGCACTCACCGATAGGTGGGCCATCCCTGTCAGCTCTGTCCCCGTCCTTCAGCTCGTACCTGAGATGGACTCCACCGTCGGTGAGTCCACGCTCGTGTCGTTTCCCGCTCGTTGTCTTGCGCGCCACGCCGCCTTGCCTCATATAAGCTGAGCACGAGCGCCGCTTTCTCCGAACCCCAGAGCGCTAGCCGCCACCCATATCGAGTCGCAGCGCCGTCGCCTGGATCTTGCCGTGTGAAGCTCGACGCCGCCGGGACACCTCCACTTGCTCTGCGCCGCTGAAATCCCCCTTGGTGAGTTCGCCTCGCTGCTCGCTCTCTCCCCGTGTCTCCGGTTCATGAAACTATGCTCTATAGGCCGAAAACCTTGAGCGCCGCTGCTTCGGCAATGGCGCCACCACCGGCAGGTTCGTCGGCGGTCCTGTTCTGGCCGCTTTCCTCCTCCCGCGCAACCCTGACCGTCCAATCCAGATCTAACGACCGATATAGCTTGATACCCGTTCGCGTGGCTTAATTTCATAAGAGCCCCTTGGTTTCCTCAAAATAGAACCCACGGTCCATAGTGCAATCATCAGATTATGTTTTCTTCTTTGGAAAGCGTAGTTTCGTCAGCTTAGATCCAAAATACATTTTCACTTATTTACAGTTTTGCCACTAAACTTGTTTTAGCCATAACTTCTCCGTTTTAACTCTGAATTGACCCGTTCAACTTGCGTTGGGTTCGTAATTTCATAATCTACATGTTCATACTACTGTTAGATATATTTTCAACTTTTAAAATTCGAGGTTAGATTTAATCTATTATCTTATTAAAGGAAATCTTGTTTAAATCATATCTTCTACGTTTTAACTCCATTTTAGCCCATTCAAGTTGCGTTGGATTCGTAATAACATAAATTACGTATTAGTAACAGTGTTTACCATGTCACTATCTCTGAAATTTCATGGTTTAAATCATATCTTGATTAATAATTATGCAACTGGATTTTATAAATAAATATGATTTGTTTTACTTTAGTTTTATAAATCAAATCTGAATTTGACTTCATTCAATCTGTCATATTTATAAAATATCTTATACATATGAATTTATATGGTTAAAATAAATGAAACCTATGGTTTTCTTTTCCACGTATAAAGCAAATCTTTCGGTAGTTGTATCTTTTCAATCGTAGCTCCGATTAGAGTGCTTCTCGCGACTGTGTGTTCATAGCGGTGTGTAGAATCATGTTTCAATCTCTTTTAATTATTTTTCTATGATTCGTGTACTGTTTTGATTTAGTTCTATTGTTTGCTTCGTGTATGATTGCATGGATGCTTGTGTGGTGATTTATGATCTTGTCCAGTCGGTGAGTTATATATGGTGAATCAAGAAGCAGATCTTTGATGTTTTGGACTTGAAGGATCTAAGTTTGAGGCAAGTATAGCAAGGGATTCCTTGTCACCTATGGAAAATTGCATTGGGTAGTATGATGCTAGTGCTCAACTAAAGCCATGATCTTGTAACTTGACTAATGGTATATGCAATAAACACTAAAAGATGCTTTTTAGCAACATGGAATCAGGGGGGCTAGAGCATTGGGCTATTTTTATGGTGCTCTAGATTCCTCTCTCTAAGGACTTATCTGTAAGTGATCATCCGGGACTTATAGTACAACCATGAGGACTACATGGCTCGGGTCTTAGTCTAGTACCTTGCTCTTTCTAGTTTGTAGCAGTTTACCGA